>NC_142750.1:6482500-7097500 GCF_051943395.1 Hippocampus bargibanti | reverse complement strand
GCTCCTGCTTCAAAATGTTTTCTCCCAATACTTTATAGTCATCCCACACTCCACAACATCCACCTGAGGTACCTGAAATATTCTATTCTACATTGCCCATGAATGTGATTGGACGTCATATGTGCGCTGTGTTGACAAGTGATCAGCCCATGGTGTAAAATAATAAAAACAACACCTACCATGAAACACAAGGCAAAAGTGCAGTCCGAACCACTTTTCCCTTATACCCTTTGTTGCAACAAGCAGTTTGAGGCGAAATAGGAGGAACGTCAGGCATGTAAACCTTGCCCAGTCCCATCTCCAAGAAGTATCATAGAAGACTGGTTAGCATAAGGCAACGATTATACCGCTGGGGTTGACATTTCCACCTTTGAAAACTGTAAATTGAGTTAATTCACATATCCCAGTTGATTTTGAGTCAAATGTGGTATACCCCATGGACAGTTTGGCAGACAGACGCCAGTCACTGAATGATTGTTAATGATTGTTTTGGAATATTGGAGGAAACTAAGTAACATGAAAAGTCCAAGAGGATTCCAAACCTGATCTTAGATTGTATTCGGTGTTTTCATCATTGTAGTATTATCTTCATAAACTCTTAAATGGGCCTCTTGCTGGGTTTGTTCACTCGACTTTTCAGACAGCTGCTTAACTTTGTGCTCCGTTTGACATGTGACACCGCATGCAGTTGTCAAACAAAGTGGAAACCTGAGAAAAGAACATAGAATCACTTTTCAGGTGTTGTTTTTGCTAAGTACAGATACTCCCCAATTTACGAACGAGATACATTCCGAATAGTCGTTCGTAAGATGAATTTGTTCTTAAGTTGCTTCAGTGCTATATTTTGTATGTTTAAGGCTTTTATAAGTATGTTTAAGATTTATAAATTAAATAAAGATTCATAGTATGTTTAAAGGACAACCGACACCTCCAGACAAGTTGCGTCCATAATTTGTAAAATCACTTCAAATGACTTCTACTGAGCGCATTTTACAAAATTCCACCTCATATAGCTATATTTTACGTTTTAAGACTTGTGCTGAATATTCAGGAAGTCTTGTTTTCGAGTTGATGACGAAGCCTGACGTCATGTCAGGAACCCCCCTTGACCGAGAAAGCAACACACAATGCATTTTGGGTTCTTTGTTTGGTCTGAAAACATTGTGTTAATCTGTGTTGATGGCGAGATTAGAAGGAAAATCACCTAAATAATGCAATGGTGAATTGTTGTGTGTCGCATCAACACTACAAATTGCGGTAACACAATAAAAGTGGACACAAATTCTCAGCAGACAAATCAGCCCATTTCCAACGGAGCGTGGGCGCCATCTTGTGCATTTTTTGGGAGCTACATTGGAGTCCAGACGGCTCGAATTGATACGGAAGGACTTCTTTAATCGATTGCAAACATTTATGCTTTCCTCTTCAGAACTCTTTGAATCATAATCATAACTGGATGAGTAACAAGAAAGCATCTTCTCCGAATCTGAAGCCATTGTTTAGATTCTCGAGCAAGGCAAGACGTCCTGGCGTGACGTCACGAACAAGGGGGCGGGACCTTCTGAAACTCGCCATTTCTGACGTCATTTTGAATAAGTTTTGGAACACTTTAAGTCATTTTTATTGGTGTTTTGGATTTGACTAAAAATATCAACCTGCATGTTTTGGGTATTTTAGATGCTATAAATGTTTTTCTATTGTCAGTTAGGAAACAAAGAAAAGTGGTGTCGGTTGTCCTTTAAGGCTTGTATAAGTAACCTGTATTGGTTTGTACTGAAAAATAAACATTTAATAAAATACATACTCTATAAAGTACATGTACAACTGGAGAGAATACTACATATCTTACTACAAAAATGTTCGTATGTACAATTATTCGTCACTCGAATGTTCGTAAGTAGGAGAGCGTGTTCTGTAGCAAACATTCAAAGAGCCTCCATCGTCAACCATTACGTATGCCGTGCTCACATTGCCCTTCTTTTGAATGTTTTATAATCCCAAAAGAAGCATGTTACCAACACGTCCCGCGGGGGTTTAACAATACATCCCTGTTCTCTGACGCAGGCGGCGTTAACTAACCCATGCCGACGTATTACGTATTAACCACGTTCCCGCCGACTGATCCTGTTATGTGCTGCCGTTGCTCCTTTGTGATGATCAGGATAAGACGGAGAGAGGTTCCACGCGCGCCACGCAGCTGCTTTGTTGTCCATTTGTCTGTGCCACATGGTTGGTGGGTGGGCCGGTGGATTTAAATGCAGTCGCGACCACCGCGAGTCCCTGCCACTAATTGCTCTGGTGGTTTGATAACCCGCGCTGTCTCGCCATAATCGTGTTTTTCACTTGTTTTTTTGCGTTGGCGGACACCATTTTTTTCTGCTCAACTCAGCGTTTTGGTCTATAATGCAGTTAGATAATTGTGTTTTGACGCGCGTCTCGTGTTACTCCAGTATGACCGTTAGCGGAGGGATGAATGCCAAAGAACATGTTGCACATTGAGAAGTCAAGTCAAAACACATCAAGTTGGGAATCCCCAAAAAAGTTTCAGAACACGTATGTTAGTTTTAAGTTAGTTTTATTCACTTAAGGAGATTTCACACAAAAGACTGAACACACATCTGTTTTTCGTTTTATTTGTTAGGCCAATGCTAATTCCAATCTCTAATTACCATATTTTCTGGTGTATAAGGTTCCCCCAAATGCTGTCATTTTCTTGATAAGATGACCCTGCACCTTATACGCAGTTGCGCCTTATATGAGAAGTGATATAGGTCACTTTACAGTCACAGCATACCGCCAGCATTCACTCAACCCAGAATAACTCAAATCGAATGCTAGCTAGATAGCTAATAGCTAGCGAGATATCCAGCCATCCAGCTACATAGCTAATAGATTGAGCCACAACAGGTCTTGCAACGACTGTCAGCAGCCCCCAACTCTGTTTTCCCCTATAGAAGAAGTGGTGCATAACCCCGCCCTCTACTGGATCGCCTTATAATGCGGTGTGCCTTATATTTGGAAAACGTTGATATATTTCTCGATTATATTTAGAAAATCTTTTTCATTCATTGAAGATGTGCCTTACACTCCGATGCGCCTTATATATGGAAAAAGTTTTAAAATACCCCATTCATTGGTCGTGCGCCTTATACTCCGGTGCGCCTTATACACCAGAAAATACGGTAATTGACCGATTATTTACAAATAACTTATGAATGAAATAAATTGGACAGTTGATTTTATAACAATAAATAAATGGAATTGCAGTCAAATCATTTGACTGTTTTTACAATGCTTTATCCGAAAGTCCAGAAAGAAAAATCCACCATTTTTTCTGTAAGTGCGATGTATTTTGCATTTTGAGATAAAAAAATAAAATTCTTCATAGGTGAAATATTTTTTCATTCTAAACAAGGTGACTTAATGTTCTTGTAAAGATGACCCTGCGCCTTATATGCAGGTGCGCCTTATATGTGAAGTAATATTATTTATTGAGGGTGCGCCAATGTATTATTATTATTATTATTATTATTATAGTCCGGTGCGCCTTACATATGGAAAAAGTTTTAAAATACACCATTCATTCAGGGTGCACTCCCTTATACACCGGAAAATATGGTAATTGCTCTGAAGTAAAACGTGTTTTGACTAAAGTAGAATCCAGAAAGTCCAGAAAGAAAAATCTTCCATTTTTTTCTGTTAGTGCGGTGTATTCGATATTTTATGACTTAAAAAATAAACTTCGTCATGCGTGAAATATTTTTTCATTCTAAACAAGATGACACACCTCAGCAGCATGTGATGTGGTGTTTATTCACCAGCCAGTTGAATGAATTTCCTCTTAACACTGAGCAGCCTCAGCCAGTACCACACCTTTTTTTGTAGCCGATGTGCAGCAGGTACAGACACGCCTGCGGTTGCATTTACCTTGATGCAAAATGGCGGCTCATGTCTGCAGGAACAACTTAGGAGTGTCATAGAAAGCAGGAATGTAACTATGAATCAGACGTGCTTCGTTTGTGCTTTGTAAATAGAGCGAGCAAATACCTCGTCTGCCTCCACTTCGCCAGTACCTTGACGATGTGAACAAGAGAGAGGAAAAAAAATAATTCCCAAAGGTTGGCTGGGTTCAGCTTTCACTACCTCCGCAATGTGCGTGCGTGCGCATGAGAGACCAACAAACAGAAAGCCGCATATTTGAAAATACAACGCATAGGAAGTGGCAACATTCTGCGTTTCACGTAGCTCCAGTTTTGCTATTTAAAGCAGGTTATTCCAAGACACCCAAGAATTTTGAGCCTTCTTTACATTGGTACAAGTATAGATAACGTGTGTGTGTATAAAAAAATGAAAAGTATCAGTCCTGATTCAACTCATCTACTCAAAAAGACAAAAAGTACACAAGTTACGAAACAGAATCGTAAAACTCCAGTGGCGGGCCGTGGGTTTTATCGCTCTGCCTTCAGTAGTGCAAGTCGTGCTTGAATCAATCCAGAACTGATTGTGAAGGCGTCCAAGTGCATTTCTGACCCTGGAAATAAATGATGGTTGAAATGTGATTGGTCAAATGCTTAAAGACGAAAACACACATCTGGAAGCAGCGCAACGGGGGAAAAGTAATGAAAGGAAGCTGAAAGATAATTTAGAATTATTTTATATTAATTCATGGACCAAATATAATTGACATCAGTCCGTGATTCTGATATTTTTAGGCGAGCAGAGAAGGCTTTGCAGGCCTTGATGGTCCGCCTCTATAAAAATATGTTTCTACTGAGAAAAGGTAAAAAGTTTGTTTCAAGTACAGATCTGTTTTTAATGCAGTTTGTAAACTAGTCATAAGAAAAATAAATCCTCAAAATAGAATACTGATTCCTGAGGAATGAACACATGCACAGCAAAAATGTATTTCTTTTTTATTTTTTTACTTCCCGCCATTGGACTGGAGAGTCCCAAGCTTGTCTGGATGTTCCGTTGCAGAGAGGATGTTGATAATTTGATGGCCACGATAAGAATCAAGACTAGTGAGCAGAGCACAAAGGCGAGCTTTGTGCGTCCAAATGGTTCTTCCGCTTCTAAAAGACCCCCGAGAAACATTTGGCCTCAACATGTCAAAACAACTCGATTATTGAAAGAATTCAGTATCTTTTAGAGTCCGTGTCAATGGATTACACGCGTTTGATTACGCGAGCGCAGCCGCGGGATGTTTGTGTTTTTGCTACGCATGTTTGCTTTGTCGCTGAAGCTTGGCGGCATGGTTATTCATCCCCTTTAAAATTCCTTCACAGCCGCCTCACTCTTGCTACCATTTCAACATCAACATAAACTTTCACGGCGCTTTCACTCAAACAAAACCGTCGTGCAATGACTTGTCAAGGATAGTAATGTGCTCTCTCTGGAGAGTTTCTGATTGAGTCATGTTGTTTATCCCGTAATGTTCCGCACTCTTAAGATGTACATAAAACTAGGAAAGCTTTGGTATACGTCAAGCAAGAATGAACGGCGTTATAAATCACGATTATAATTTCTTTGTCCTATAATGAAAAGTCCCGTTTTAAAATATTTCTACTTTTTTGAAACGCGCTAGTCAGTCAAGAGTAACGACATATTGTTTGTATTGTCTCATTAATTTTTTCGTCTTTCGGTCGAAGGTTGCTGCTTGTTGAGGATTTTTTTCAGTTTTGGGGTTGTCCACCAGCCCTCAATTTTTTATTGTTATTATTATTTTTAATCATGTCACTGGCCGCTGAAAGTGGAGATGACGGGCCGCAACTGCTTCCCGGGGCCATAGTTTGGACACCCATGGCACAGACAATGGATTGTCCCATGCATAGGTGCACATTGTCAAGGAGGTACGGATGAATCACAATGACTCGTCGCATGACTTGTCAAGAGAGAGAATATCCCAACGGGAAAGGGCTTGAGTCACATCTACTCGCGTTTGTTGGAGCTCATGGCTTCTCCAGAGGTGACTGTGTACTCACAAATTACATTCAAATGATATTTTGTTGTTGTTGGGGTGATGATTTATTTGATGCTCCGTTGCGGCTCATTATATCGGCTTTTTTGTAGCCCGCCAGTGATGCTTTGACCCAAAATGTATCAAAGTCACACTGCTTCAGACGTTTGAAGTTGAAGAAATATTTACCAACATCAAGTAAAGAAAATTTTTTGCACTCCTCCCTGTTTTGTTTATATGAGGGGAGGAGGCGGCAGAGTAAAGAATGGCCACGGGGTGGAGCCTCCATGTTTCAAGACAGCAAAATAGAAAAAAAAGGGGGATGGAGACGGAGGAGGAAGAGGAGGAGGGAGTCTGCATCCCACGTGTCTCATGCTGTACGCCGGCAGTCTGGCATCTGGAAAAAGCTCTGTGACATCTATTTTTACTTCACAAGGATGGGCGCCTCGCTCCACAAGAATTAGCAGAATTGTCATTTTGTTTTTCAATGCCTGCGTCATCCAAGAAATTTTGGATTACGAGAACAAAGCCTTGCTACCTTGGAGTGTTGGTCGGTCAGGTGAGTTGTCGGGTGTTTGGGATTCTGTCTTGTTTTGGCTCGATTTGTCATGTAGGACTTTTCTGCCAATCGGGATCGTCTAAAGCAGTCTCACATTGGACTTGTTGTCCCGTTGGCTTGTGTTAAGGTTGAATGACATCTGAAAGGAATGAACTCTGGTCTTATAAAAGCATTGAAGACACTTTGTGAAATTGCGCTACAGCGTTTGTCCATTGACTTGCACTTTGTTGAGGAATGCACCGTATCCCACTTTGAACTCACCCTGTGATCATTCCACTGACTCGCAACGTTCCTTCTTTTGGGAAGTCTCCTCCTTACAGTCCAGGTTGTATTTATGATTCATAACCGGTGGTCTGTTGGCTTCAGCTTTTATCGTGTCCATGTGTGCGTCAATTAAGAGTGAGGAAGTCAGCGGTGAGCACATTTGGGACGGTGCCCATTTTACTGACTGCCTTGACTTTTTAAACCGCCTCTTGTCTATATTACAGACTGTTTGTTTTGGGTCTGAAGGTGTGTGGTCTCACAACATTCAGGGTGGGACTTGTCTCTTGATTTTGTGCCTGCTTATGATTTACTTTTTTGTTGCTGAAAGAACAGTATTCATATGGGGAAGACCAATGTGGGATTGTGGAATAACAGGGAAATTTTAGTTTCAGTGTTTATGATGCGGGTGTCAACACATGGTTGCGTATCATAATACCAGAATTACATAGCTATATCATTAGCATGGTCACAGGTGATGAGTGTAATATTTTGAACCTTGTGTGTTATGAGGCACTCTTTCAATTGGGTCAAGCCTGCAGAGGGAAGGACTGACTGATCCTGCAAGCCTAATTTCCTTATTTTCCAAAGAGAGCTCTTTTAAGATATGGGTGGAAATGAGATGTCTGCCTCTTAGGCCAACGTGGATTTCTGCATGGACTGTGACGCTGCGGGAGAGTGAGCTATAATTAGGGTTTTTCCTGGCTTAAATTAAGGCCGAGGTGGTACCCTACTGACCATGCGCCATGACGGACGGGCATGGATTCCGTTATTTCAACAGACTTATTTTATTTTACTGAAAGCATACTTTGATTTCAGAGTGCCAATAAACATATGAATATTATCATTATTAAAAGTTGGATAATAAAGGTCTCTTCTCAGAGTCCACTAACTCTGACGTCAGTAGTTATACATTATTTGAACTCCTCTGAAGTAAGGTCGTCCGGCACTAGTGAAGGAGAATGTGAGCCGTTGGTTCAGGTCTTCCATGTGTACTCTTGTTGAAATAGCGCCTTCGTAGTGGCACACCGCTGCAACTGCAGTTAAAATACAAAGCCGCTACAGAGGCACATCAATCCTTCAGTCTTCTCAGCTGGAGGTTTACCCTGTTTTGAGTGATCTCAATCTGGTAGTTGTAGGTGGTCTCCATGCAATTTTGAACGCAGGGATCACCCTAGCAGTAATTATTTTTCCCTTGACGTGTCACTTCCCGAACCCTCATTCTGAAACTGTTCTCCCGTGCCTCGACATAATGGATATAGTGCATGCACTCGCATAACAATCGAGATTGCTACTTGGAAGAGAAAGTACATTGGGATGTCTTTCCCTTGGTGGATGAGGACATTTCATCACATTGGCCCCCCTCTGTCACGTTGCTCCAAGGTTCTTTTGCATTTGTACTCCCTTCATTCCTTGCCCTTGTTTCGTCTGTCCCTCTCTCTCTCTCTCTCTCTCTCTCTCTCTCTCTCTCTCTCTCTCTCTCTCTCTCTCTCTCTCTCTCTCTCTCTCTCTCTCTCTCTCTCTCTCTCTCTCTCTCTCTCTCTCTCTCTCTCTCTCTCTCTCTCTCTCTCTCTCTCTCTCTCTCTCTCTCTCTTTCTATCTCTATATATTCCCTTTCCGATGACTGGCTTTTTACATCAGACCAGGCCAGACATTTGCTGACTAATGTCCAAGTGGTGACTCTTGTACAAGAAGGGAAACAAGCAGCTCTAAGCATTTAATTTCAGTGGATAATTTTCTGCTACTTATGTTTCGGGAAGTGACGCATGCTTGGTACCAACCTTTGCACCTTGTTGAGAGTGGTTTCCGTAGTTAATATTAAGATTGATAAAAGTAGTTAGCTTGTGATGAGTTGATGGTAGTCCATCAATAGCCATCAGGAGGAAATACACATCTGATGACGATGACCATTTCTAATAAAGCTTGTCTTGTTGTCTTAAAGGTGGATGAGTGAAGAATGCTACGTATCAAGCAAAACGGACGGAGAAGCAATGCTAACAGCTAATCTAGTGTGAAATGGGATGTAGCCTAGAATAGGTGTTCGGTTAATACTGTACATGTTTCACACAAAGTCTGGCACAAAGTCTGTATGACAGTAGAACATTATCAATTCTGATCAATAAATTAGCCGATAAACTTATTTTATGTGATTATTGTGTCTCAAAGAAAATATGCAACAGCTGCAGAGCTAGCATATGCACATCTGAAAACTGGAATTGGATTTTTATTACCTCTTATGAACAGCACGCAGCCTTAAAGATTAAAATGTATATTTGTAAAGACTTTTTAAAAATATAGTCTTTTAAAATTGCCATGTTATTTGAGATGATTTGTATTATTTTGCCCCAAAGAGTGCTAAATTTTAATTTTATATTTTTAATTTGGTACCTCTTGTCAAAATTATATTCTATGTTGTTTTTTTGTTTGTATTTCTTTTTTTTAGATTATGAACGTGCTGTATAAACTATTTAAAAACATTTGGTCATTCATATTCATTTGGTCATTTTAATTTCATTTTACGATGGATAACATTCCTATGTGGAGGGATTCAATTTATAATCTCTTGCCCAACCTTTGTGACTTTATGATATGAAGAACTTCTGTGCCTCGCGCCGTGTGGTTTTTAGTTAACAAATTGAAAAAAACGGCAAAGCTATTTCTTTTCTGTCTTGTGTGCTCATCTCCCGTTTCATCCTAGTGCCGGACGACCTTACTCCGGAGGAGCAGCAGGAGCTCGAGAACATCCGCCGACGCAAGCTGGAGCTGCTGGAGGACATTCAGGTACTATCAACTGCACACTTGTATATATGGGTTGATGCAATATTTCAATGTGCCTTTCTTGATACTTGCACTATGTACAGTTTTTTATGAAACGGTTTTGCACATTTCCATTTGCACAGTTTACAGTTGACAGTTTTATTTTGTTATGCTCAGAATATCTTGTTTTCTATCTTTTCACCCCCCCCACTCATCCCCCTTTCAATTGCTGCTGTGGACTGCAAATTTCCCCATTGTGGGACGAATAAAGGTTTTCTGATTCTGATTCAAGTTCTAAAATTCTAGTGGAACCTCGAACGTTTAAATCAAGGGTGTCAGTCATTTTTTGCCGCGGGCCACATTGTAGTTGGTTTCCTCTCGGGCGGCCGTTATGAATTTGGGGAGGCCATTAGAATGTTTAATCCCCTCCACATATTACATATAGAGCACACAACAAATTAATGAATAACTAGTTTTCAAATCTGAAGTCAAGAATAATGACTGTTATTGTGGTTTACATCCAAAAAATCTGAAATTTTGGCGAGGATTTTAGCAAGCATCATGGAATTTAACAAGTTTGATTTGCTTTCGTGGGCCGAAAAAAATGATGTGGCGGACCGGATTTGTCCCCCAGGCCTTGTCTTTGACACATGTGCCCTAAATGCTCGACAACTTGTGCAACTTGGAATTGGACAAAAAAACATATCTACAGTCCTGCCAATGTCAATGGAACCAAAAGCATCAAAAATAGGCAGTGGTATTTTATGCAACATCGACACATTTGTTTGTGTTCTCCATTACCCGTGAAATATGACCCCAAAAAAATTCCCAAATTCTCCTCTGTGGGCAAGTATTTATATTTGGACCTGCAAAACAATGTTAAGAATACTTGTTTTAACTCTTATCCCACTCCTTGGTGTCCCCCCTCTTTTCCAGCAAATTCCCCCGCCACACATTTCAACTCTAGAGGAATGTGGAGTATTTCCTACCCAGATCTCATTTCCCCAGCCAAACATTTGTGCTTGTGGTTAAGCCATTCAACCGAAGCTCTATAAAGTGATTGCTATATGCTGAGTGACTTCAAGTGTGGTTTTAAATACATAATGTTTGCTAATATTAAGATAAACTATGCTCTCTCTGTGGTGTTAAGACAATTGACAGACACACGGGTGACAGATTTTTCTGTCCTCTACGTCCAGATGTCCCTGCGGGAGAATCGACTTCAAATTGTCCTCGCAGACAAACGCTGCAGGCTGACACCCGCACTTTAATGAGGCCTTGACTGGCATTGTCAACTAAAATCCCATCATCCTTCGCTTCTCCGTATTTGGTGGAGCGCGCGCTGACCGCTCCCCGCCCCTTGTTAACTCCCACGCCCTCCTCCGCCGGCCTTGTGGGTCAAGGCCTCCAGTGTGCGCCTGGCCATTGTTTGCGGAGGAAAGCATTTGTGGAATGCGTTGGGGATTGTGCAGCACTTGACGACACAGATGTTGCCTTTGTGGTCCGGCCCGTAACGAATAGTGGTTCTGAATTAAGGAGCTTTGTTTGGATCGTTTATGATATTAGAACTCAATACTGGATTGTATACAAATCCTGCGTCATGATTATTTTGACTTTTTAAATACATACAATGATTTTTAGTGCTCTCCTAAATGTTTTTTAAAATGTAGCCAAACAATAAATGAAACCAATGTCCTTCAAAATGCATAGGCCACACTTATATTTTGGCGCATCAGCAGATTGACGTCACTTTTGTTTCGATGAAGCTCGTGAACCATCTTTTATTCTGAAGGAAATGGCACCTTGTAGTTTGTGAGATGTTTGAGGGTTATAAATTCTAAGCAGAGAGCAGCGCTATTGCACCACCTTTGGTGGGATCTAACGCAACCATTTCAATAGAAATTTAGACCTGTAGCTCGCCCAAAAGTTGAGCGGTACAAAAGTGGTGCTACATTTCTCAAACGCCAAGAGCCACGCAAACTTGAATCCGCTTTTTCGGCATTGCTTCACCATTTGCGATGTAGCTTAAGAAACCTTCATCTGAAGACGAATTCAATTAAAATGAGACTGCCCCCAAATTTGTATTCTGTGATCATTTCAGAATAGATTGGAAATAATGAACACCACAACGATGTTTTCTTTTCCGCAGCGGCTGAAGGATGAGATAGCAGAGGTCACCAACGAGATTGAGAACCTGGGTTCCACTGAGGAGAGGTAAGATGGAGCCTCCTTAGGAGATCACTTGATTTTGCCATTTAACGCATTCACTGCCAGACGATGTGCAAAAAATGTGTCCGCTCCAGTGCCAGGGTTTTTGTCATTTTCACTCAAATTGCAGGACCTAGAGAATATTGAGTTTTAGGACTACATTAACATTCTCTGCAGCGTGAGAAACCTTAGACTCTTTCATCAGCAAAAAAAGTTTGTCGATTTTATTTGGCTCTAAAGTTATCTGCAATGGAAATGGGGGCGGCTGTACAAAAGGCAAATGATGCCCCCTTGTGGGAAGGAAAAACTTTGCCAGGGGAAATGCATCCCCTGCAAGAAAAAACGAAACCTGAACAAATTCGGGAATGGCGCTCCATGCCATGCTTTTCAATTCCCGAATAAATCTTCTAATGTCACAGATGAAGAAGCAAGTCTGATTTGTGACTAAGCTGGATAGCTGGCTATCTCGCTAGCTAGCTGGCTATCTATTAACTATGTGTCTTTGTGTTGTCATATCATTTGTTATTTTTTGTTTTTGTTTTTTTACTTTATGTTACTTCCGGATTGAGTGAACGAACGCTGGCACGTGTGGCTGCCACTGCTCACCCGCAGAAAAAATATCCTGTGACTGTAAAGTGTTTTGAAAGGCGCTTATAGATGAAATGTATTATCATTATTATTATTATTATTTTTATTATTATCAGAATCAGAAAACCTTTCTTCGTCCCAGAATGGGGAATTTAATTTGGCGGCCTTCACACGGCACCCCGCAAATGTCTTTATTTATAGGCAGGGAAAAAGGGCGATCCCGACAACCCAAACATTACCTCGCCTGTCGACCAAACCAACTTGTTTGCCTTCTGTTTACTTAGCAAACAAACCTGTCAATTATTAATAGTCGATGGCTATCTCGTCACGCCAAAAACTCCTCCCACATTGGCCGTGCTTTTAAGGCACTTTAAATGTTTTATCCGACGCACCCCTCACACCACACATGATGGGAGGTCTCATTGAATAATGCAGTGGGCCGAGGCAGACAATGCAAGGTCCCCAGGGAAAAGGGGGGCACTGGGGTCGACTACTTTGGTCAGAGAGATCCCATCAAGAGCAGATAAATCATGGCGCACTTTGGCTCGACTCCCAAACCCATTAAAGGGTTGCATCGAGTTCATGCGATCACGCCAGACCGCGACGACACTTTTCCATCACGTTCCTCCTTTGTTTGCTGAGGTTTTACTTTGAGGAGTTTAGTAGCGGACAAAAGAAAATATTCCAGGAGATAGAGTCAAAAACGAGACTTGGGGAAGTCACCGTGGCGACAGAAGTACCTTGAAAATGCATTTTGACCCCATTGAGCAGCTCCAGGCCCTAGAAAGGACTTCTTCCCAGAAGCAGGATGAGTCACCACCTTAGGGTCCACAAAAGGGGGGTGTCAGGAAATATCATTTTATCCTGCTATTTGTGAGTCACGTTGGATGAGATGACTCGTCAGTTTGATGAATAAACCACAGTAGTAGATTATAGGTGACAATTGGGCAAAAAAATGCTTCCGTCAGGCAGCAAGGTAGCCTTGTGGTTAGGATGGCTGTCGCGAAGTTTAGAAGTTTGCGGTTCAAGACACTGTCCCATGCTATGATGGACAGAAACTGCGCTACTCTACAAAATGCCAAAGCATGTAGGAAGACAAAAATACCTTAAATACATTTATACATACATTTATATACATTCATAGTATATTATTCATTTGAGCAGATCACTTTGGTTGGTCAAAACTAGTGTGAACAAGTTTTGCTTCAACTGACCAATCAGGAGTTGGAAAAATGTTGACCTACTTGAAGGCCAGCAATAGTCTGGTTCCGAAAGTCAAGTGGGATAATGTCCACCTGACTTGCTGCCTCAAAATTAACTCATTCGCTGCCATTCCTGAATTTATTCGGGAATTGAAAAGTGTGACGTGGAGCGCCATTCCCGAATTTGCTCGGGTTTTGGTTTTTCTTTGATAAAGCGCTGGTCAGACCTCTGGCAATGATTTTTTTCCCCTTCTACGAGAGTTGCAGCATTTGCCTTTTGTCCATGTTCGCGCTTTGTTCCAGTTTCAGCTGTCGTTAAAGCACTATATAAATCAATATGTATGTATTGTATTGTATTGTATTGTATTGTATTGTATTTTGGACAGCCACCCTCATTTCAAGCTCGTATAACTCCTGACATTTAGAAATTAACACTTTTTTTCTGATGAAAGGAAACGTTTCTTAAGCTGTATTGAATGTTTGTTGTCCTAAAACTCATTATTCTTTGGTTCCTAGAATTTGAGTGAAAATGACAAAAACCCTGGCACTGCAGTAGACACATTTTTTGCACATCATCTGGCAGTGAATGAGTTAATGAATGGATTATTACATCAGTCTTATTATTCCTCGATGTGATCTATGATCTTCACAAATAACAGCGGTTCCATTTCTGAACTTCCAGGAAAACCATGCAGAGGAACAAACAGGTGGCAATTGGTCGCAAGAAATTCAACATGGACCCCAAAAAGGTAAGCAAGTTGCTAATTTTGATTCCAAGGATGTGACTTGAGGATTTTAAAAAAATGTGTCCTTTGTCATTCTTCCAGGGAATTCAGTTCCTTATTGAGAATGACTTGCTGAAGAACACCAGCGATGACATCGCTCAGTTTCTTTGCAAGGGGGAGGGTCTCAACAAAACAGCTATTGGAGATTATCTCGGGGAAAGGTAAGGGACCCGCATTCCCGATATCCTAGAATTGCATCGTTTCCATATTGCTCACTTTCCATGTGCTGCGAGGCCTGGTTGCAATTTTAGACAATGTCTCCCCCTCGCTTGCCTCCATCTGCTTTCGATTGTCTTAGTCACTCTTGAGTGATGCGCTCAAGACACTGTCTGCCTTATTTAAGGGAAATTGAAGATTGGAGTCTGTTGCTCTGAGGAAATGACGCCGGGCTCTTTTTCGGTATGCGGAGATTACGGGTCAGACAGTCGCACATGAAGGGTGGGGTCTGGGAAACGACTATTTTCTCTCGGCACGCTTTATGGCGATCGGGTCTATTGCTGGTCCGCTGGGAGACAACAAACATGAGCTCACGGGAAAGCTAATTTACTACAAAAGGGCATACGGGTCGCGAAGTGATGTCATCATCCAGATGAGATGATAAATGAATTAGCAAAGGGGCGAGTCCCCTGTCACGCCGTATGATGGGGAGCACCATCCCTTTACGACGAACACATCATCAGCCCTCAATTGGCCGACATTTACACCTTTTGTTTCAATTAGGATTTTATGTATATTTAATCTCTTTTTTTTATCAAATGTATTTCCACATTTGCCTTTTTAGAGATGAATTCAACATCCAGGTCCTCCACGCTTTTGTTGAGCTTCATGAATTCACAGATCTCAACCTGGTGCAGGCCCTAAGGTAAGACGGTCGTAGGTGCATCACATTTGCTGCATAGCTGGAAACAAAGGAGAGGAACCTACAGCTATGACATCAAATGCATTTATGTGTAAAAATATTATTTCATTCTTTAAAAAGAAGCATTTTTAGCTTCATTTAGTCAGGCCGTAGCCTTGTATAATCATCTAATTTCACAATGAGGAAAAAAAACGACAAAAATAACATTTGCCGAAAAATGTGTGAATCTATTCTTGAATATTTTGACTTGCCACTAAACTTTAGACAAGGTGACCAATTTCACTCATTCACTGCCAGATGATGTACAAAAATGTGCCCACTACAGTGCCAGGGTTATTGTCATTGTCACTCAAATTGCAGGACCCGCAGAATATTGAGTTTTAGGACTACATATACATTTAATACAGCATAGGAAACCTTAGACTCTTTTCTTTAATCAGGAAAAAGAGTTAATGGGTTATATGGGTCTGGAGTTATCTGAGCTTGAAATGAGGGCGGCTGTACAAAATACAATGCAATACATACATATTGCTTGATATAGCGCTTGAACAATAGCTGAAGATTTAACATGCGCTAACATGGACAAAAGGCAAACGCTGCACCCTTGCGGAAGAGAAAAACGTTGCCAGAGGTCTGACCAGCACACTATTGGCACCCCCGCAAGAAAAACCAAAACCCGAACAAATTTCTGAATGGCACTCCACTTCACACTTTTCAATTCTGGAATGGTACTAAATTAGTTAATGAATTAGTTAATGAGGTTTTTTTTTTTTCTTAAAATTGCTATTTCAAAACCCATCCCTCCTCCCCACCGTGTCCACCAGCCTCCAAGCAGTTTTCTTCCTCACATCCTGATTGCGACCTTTGTCCTCACAGACAGTTCCTGTGGAGCTTTCGGCTCCCGGGAGAAGCCCAGAAGATCGACCGCATGATGGAGGCCTTCGCTCAGCGCTACTGCCAATGCAACCCAGGCGTTTTCCAATCCACAGGTGCCAGCTAAGAATCTTTTCAATTTACCTCCCTTAGAATGATGATTGACTGTTTGATAATTTGCTATTATTTCAATCGAGGGGAGCCTAATGGCATGCCAAACGATTTACTTTGTTTTGCAGACACAAAGTCTGCCAAGCTTGTCTTTTAGGTGGTGTCTGCCTTTTGGGAATAATGCGCGTAAATGAGCGGCTCTATCATGGATGCAGAAGGATGTGCATAATGCATGCCGTCTGGGTTGGGGTTGTGGTTGCTGCTTAACCGCCACACACGACAGCTAAAGTGCTGCTTCGTCAGCCGCATGCTCGGGCTTTCACTCGAACAGTTAGCTGCATTAAGATAACTTTCAGACTGTGTTGTGTCAATGATACGACATCACAATTGTGACAAAGATACTGTACCTGCAGGAAATATCACCAAAGGTCATAGAATTGTTTTTAAAAAATGAAACTTGACGTTTTAAAATGTTTAACTCGTTCACTGTCATTACCAAATTTATCCGGGCATTGAAAGGTGTGACGTGGAGCACCATTCCCGAATTAGTTCGAGTTGTGTTTTTTCTTGCAGGGGGGTGCCGAAAAAGCGCTGGTCATACCTCTGCCAATGTTTTTTCCCTTCCGCGAGGGTGCAGCGTTTGCCTTTTTTCCATGTTGAAAATATTCCGTAGAGCGCCATTCCTGAATTTGTTCAGAGTATTTTTAATGCTTGCCGATAAAGCGCTGGTCAGACCTCGGCAATGTTTTTTCCCCTTTCTATAAGGGGCCAGCCAGCATTTGCCTTTTGTACAGCTGCCCCCACTTGCACCTCATTTTACTCCAGACCTACGTAATTTTGGTATTAACTGTTTTTTTTTCTGATGAAAGAAGAGAATCTAAGGTTTCTTACGCTGCATTGAATGTTTATGTAGTCCTAAAAGTCAATATTGTATGGAGCCTGGAATTCAACACGTTTTGGGCACATTTTTGGACGTCTGGCAGTGAAGGCGTTAAGTTGCACAAATGGCTAAGGCACTCTGGACTATCAATGCTATTTGTGAGCCTATCAATGGCATTTTACATTGTGTGTTAGTCTGGCTGTGAATGAGTGAAATAGGAGTCAGGCGAATATTTGTTTTTTTTGCAAGACTAAATTCAAAATACTGCCACGAGTCAAAACCCAGTAAAAAACATGAGTGTCTATGTACCGGTACGAAACAACTATGCAGTATTGATGATACTAATGTACCTTTTATACCATGCAACCACATGGACAAGTTCACTTTAGTTGTGATCATTATGGAATGTCGTTAAGATCTGACTGTCCCACATGTTTTCCAGACACCTGCTACATCCTATCATTTGCCATCATCATGCTCAACACCAGCCTCCACAACCCCAACGTGAAGGATAAGCCCACCGTCGAGCGCTTCATCTCCATGAACCGGGGGATCAACGAGGGAGGGGACCTACCCGAGGACCTGCTCAGGGCAAGCTTGGGACCCCCCCTACCCCAATTTGGTTTCCGATTCCAGGTCGCTGTGTTTGTTAACATCATCTTTCTCCATTGCAGAATCTTTATGAGAGCATCAAGAATGAGCCGTTTAAAATTCCAGAGGATGACGGCAATGACCTCACGCACACCTTCTTCAACCCGGACAGAGAAGGATGGTTGTTAAAACTGGGTAAGGCGCGATTAATTCATATCGTTCATCACCTAAAAACGTTTTTTTTTCAAATAGAGGTCAACAACTCGTGGGTGTGGCTTTTGTGTACACGCGTTTGAAGGCAGACGCTGTGTTTTCATAAATTATGAGTGTGGCCTTGAGATCAGACCAACACATGTGGAGGCTAATAAATCTTTGAACATGCATACATTGACAATCATACAGGAAACAAAGTTCCTGTGCGTAAATGTCAACATACTGTTCGTTGAGTGAAAGGAGATCTGGATGGTCACCAGTAAGAGCATCAGAAAACTTTAAGTTCATTCAATTTATTTCAGTAACTACTGTTTGTAAAGTAGATCGTATAGAGTGGACATGTGTTTTTTTGAGAGCATCGAACGGATTCATAGCTTTTCCATTTATTGCAATAAAGAACAATTCTTTGACATATGAATTTTAGCACAATCACAGAACGAATGGAATCCAAAATTACGCATTTGATCCGACTCGAGCCCACACGTTATTAACTCATTCACTGCCAGACGATGTGCAAAAATGTATCCACTCCAGTGCCAGGGTTTATGTCATTTTCACTCAAATTGCAATGACCCACAGAATATTGAGTTTTAGGACTACCAATATATAAACATTCAATTCAGCGTTAGAAACCTTACACTCTCTTTTTTCATCAGATACAAAAGAGTTTATTCCTAAGTTATATGCGTCTGGAGTTATCTAAGCTTGAAAGGGGGGCCGTTGTACAAAATACAACACATACATATTGATTTATATAGCGCTTTAACAACAGCCAATGCTGTAACAAAGCGCCAACATATATAGGCATATGCTCCCTGCAAATGCTCTCTGCTCATGGAAGGGAAAAACATTCCCAGAGGTCTAATCAGCGCTTTACCGAAACCCAAACAAATTCAGGAATGGCACTCTACATCACACTTAATTCAATTCGGGAGTGGCAGCGAATGAGTAAAGACACCAGAGAACATTTAAATCAAATTCATACGTCCCCTTTGGTCTTTTAGTCGTGACATACGCGTGGCAGACGCTTGTCGGCTGCCTTGTTGTGGCCCGGATGTTCCACAGGTTAACTGATGGTGGCTGAAAATCACAGTGGTGCATTTCTCCTCCCTCCTGTCCAAGCCCCGACACTTGTACTGATTCGCTCTGATGAAGTCCATCCTGTCAATCATTATGAATCTCGACAATTGGCCGGCGTCTAATTTTCCCCACTAATCAATAAGAAGCAAAATCAAGGTGGAGGATAAAATGAGTGACAATTATGGTGCCAAGCTAAAGGCATTATTTTATTATTTATGTTGGGCTTTTCAGTGTGCACAGCTCCACCAAGTGGCTGAAAATAGTGCCACATTGTAAAGCAATGCATGAAAGCAAATAATTCCTTTTCATTTATTTCATTTGATGATTTAATTTTTGTTTCCCTTTTTCCTCTTCGTTTGTTTGTTTGTTCCCATGATTTTGGCTGTTGTCTTTCCTACCCCAGGAGGTATGTACACCTGCTCTTCCCCAAACAAACAACAACAAAAGATACGCTCTTTGGTGCTTTTTGGTGGTGCGCCCATGATTGCTTTTTGTTCTCTTCCGACGTCCAATTGGGTTTTTTTCTGTGGTTATTTCTGTGATTTCAACTTTAGATGTTTTGTCTGTTGAGTCCGCTCGCCACGCTGGTGGTTTTTATTATTTTTTTTCGTCCTCTCATTTTCTTTTTATCTCTGCGGGTGGCTGGCGTCCATCCTCGTGGGCTCCTGTCGCTTTAAGACTTCTCCCGCTGAGGACTTCTGATGGTTACTATCTTTTTCATGTGGCTTTTGTTGCATCCAAAAGCTGCACTATGCCCTTTCCTACATCCACCGTGGTAGCCGCATAAAAACATTGCTCACGGTTTTATCGAACGGGAATACTGCAGCTTTTTCTATTTGGTGGATCACATGTGTGCATGTGACCCGAGTGGAGGAAGCGGTGCGGGCAACAAAGTGTTTAAGAGGCCTTCCATATGTAATTCAATTGAATATCATTTGGCATTTTTTAGAGGGGAACCTCTATAATCGCATAGATATTTAGAATCATTTATTCCGGAGTCCAAACTGTCACCACTTTCAGAAAATGAATATCATGGAAATTGAAGCTGCCACGCATTCCCTTACCTTCCACTCGAGCATCCACCCGCTCTCTCCTCCCTTAGCAACAATGTGCCGGGGACCACTCGCCGGCTATTGTTGTACTGGAGGAGAAGTCATCTGCTGTGCGAGGATCCAACAAAGGGAAGAAAAAAAAAACGCATTTGCCCGATTCAATTCAAGGGTGCCCAAGCAGCACCCAGCTTTGTGTTCGTCTATGCCAACCTGCTTATTTTTCAAGATGTTGTTCCAGGGGGCTGTTGATCAAGAGGTGGGAACCTTATGTAGACGATTTGAAGGCGTTTGACCTATCATTATGCTTTGAGATATGATAGGATGTCATGTACAGCTTGAATGCCTGCATATGATCATAAAAAGGGTGTGTCTCAATGCGCGGAAGCCGCCACGGACCGTAACTAAACCCCTCTTTCTTTTCTCGCAGTATAGATGTATGTCAACTAACACGGTGGTGGGCTCACATAGTCTAGATTTCACTTGTAGTTGACTCATTCACTTCCAGATGATGTGCAAAAATGTGTCCGCTCCAGTGCCAGGGTTTTTATCATTTTCACTCAAATTTCAGGATCTACAGAATATTCAATTTTAGGACTTCATGAACATTCAATTCAGCGTAAGAAACCTTAGACTCTTTTTTCAGCCCAAAAAAAGGGTTAATTACTAAATTAGTTATCTGAGCTTGAAATGGATTGTATTGGATTTACCTTTATTAGTCTCGCAGTGCAGACATTTACATTTCACAGGAGCGAAGTTATGAAAGGAAAGAAATAAGTAGAAAAACAAAATACAGGAGCTGACACTCGCGGCGCAATCTTGAAGTCAAAAGAACAAAAAAAAAACTAAATAACAAATAATATGACAACAAAGACACAGAGTCATTCATTCTTAAGCGCTTTCTGTACCCTCTTTATTACATGAAGCAGTTCTTGATGAAAGAGAGGATGAAAGCGTCATTTTCACTAGTGGATCAGCGGCGTCATGGTGGAAAGTGCATGTCTAGTACAAGCTAAATGTTGAAAGGAAACACGAAGCTGTAGCATCATCCATTGACGAAAAGACATTGTCTCACATCTCCTGTCCCACGTAAATCCACTTCAATTCCAAGCCGCGACAGCTTCAGCGCTCTGCGAAATGGAGGCAGCTGTACAAAATACAATACAACACATATTGATTTATGTAGTGCTTTAACAACAGCTGAAGTTGTAATAAAGCGCTAACATGGAAAAAAAGAAGGCAAATTCTCCCCCCTCATGGAAGGGAAAAACATTTTCAGAGGTCTGACCAGCGCTTTATCTGAATAAATTTGGGAACAGTAATGAATTCCCGACCCCCAACCCCCCCAAACCTCGCCCCGACAGGAATTTTGATACTTCAGAGTAGCAAAACGGGAGGCTGCCATCTGCCTCCGTGGATCAGGTTTCCCCGCACAGGAAACGAGCCTTTGCTGTGTTTAAGGTGAGAGGTCGGGTGGGGTCAGTGACACCCAAGTTAATGAAAAGCTCCCACCCAGGCATGAAAGGGCTGAGAGGCCTTGAAACCACAGACCCGATGATTAAAAGCTTCAGATGTTGTTTTCACACGAATTGTTGATGCCAGTCAAACTTTTCAAGTCCCGTTCCAGTTTATTATTTTGTAATGCAGTTGAGGAAACAAACCCCCGTCTTGTCTCCTTTGTACGCAAATCCAGTATTTGTATGTAAGTGGACGAGTCCCCATATTGAGTCTTTGAAATGCCGTTCCTGGGCTAGCAGAAAGTTTTCAGTGACCTCATACATAAAATGAAGGTGTCTTATCTGTAACAACGTTCCTTTCTAGATTTGGTGGTGGTGGTGGTGGGTGCATGGTAGGACCAGCTGCACCGTTTAGTGAATTGCGGGAGTTGTCGGCAGCTTCCATCTGTCTTGTCTTGCTCACGTCTGTCCGCCTGCGTGTTGCTAAAGTCGGCGCTTTGTCTTTTTTTTTTTTTTCCTCTGCCACTTTCTAAAGTTTCTTTGCCACTCACTGAGCCACTTTGATTTGCTACGCAGGGGGCCGAGTCAAGACATGGAAGAGGAGATGGTTCATCTTAACCGACAATTGCCTCTACTACTTTGAGTACACGACGGTGAGTGTTACCATAGGTCCGTCCGTACTACTCTGATGACATTTCCTTCATTTTGCTTGTGTCTTTGCAGGATAAGGAACCGCGAGGGATCATCCCATTAGAGAACCTCAGTATCAGGGAGGTGGAGGACAAGAAGCCCGTAAGTGCAGCGCCCTCTTCTGCCTCGTTTTCTCACTTAGAAAAATGAACGGCAACATTCCACTGCGCCCCACCGATTGATTATTTTATTTACCGGCGTATAAGGTTCACCCAAAAACCTTCATTTTCTTCAAAAGATGACCCTGCACCTTATACGCAGGTGCACCTTGTATGTGAAGCCATATTGAGCCACTACTACTGTCAGAAGCCACTTTTCACTCCATTTCAGCCTCTACTGTAGCGCCTTATATAAAGTGGTGTGCCTTATTTCTGGAAACTTTTTATATTTATATATATTATATTTGGGAAACTTCTTTAATTCATTGAAGGTGCTCCTTATACACATTGCAACTTTCCCCATTTTGGGACTTCTAAAGGCTTACTGATTCTGATTATACGCCGTAGCGCCTTATATATGGAAAACGTTTGAAAAGACACCATTCATTGAGGGTGCGCCTTATACTCTGGTGCGCCTTATACACCGGAAAATGGTACTCATTTTATTTGATAGGTCTGACTCACTCAAAGTTCTTCCATATATTACTTAACCCAGAAAGGTTCCCCTAAAAAGTTGTTAGTTCTAGGATAAGGTACGTAGGTACCACCAAATACGTATTCTGTGATAAAGTACCCCAGTTTGATGGTGCACATTTTTTTCTGCAAAACAAGACAAAACAACAAACACTGAATATTTTGACAAAGGTTATAGTTAGTAACCTACCATGTGTGTTTTCTTCCCACCCACCGCAGAACTGCTTTGAGCTTTTCATCCCCGACAACAAGGACCAGGTGATCAAAGCCTGCAAAACGGAGGCAGACGGTCGAGTGGTGGAGGGCAATCACACCTTCTACCGCATCTCGGCCCCCACGGCTGAGGAGAAGGACGAATGGATGAACAGCATCAAGTATGTGACGCCTTGCTTCTCAAACCATTTGGGTCCGGCGTATTTTTTATTTTTTTTAATCCATTGTGTGTAAAAGGTATAGAATGGTGATCTTCTTCTATTGAAACGAGATTTGCAGGATGTACATTTTAATATATTTTCAATAATATGAGAAAGCAAACTCGAAATGGAGAAACATAAAAGTTACTGTATTTTCTGGTGTATAAGGCGCACCCCCCAATGAATGGTGTATTTTCAAATATTTTCCATATATAAGGCGCACCGGGGAATATAAGTTGCACATTCAGTGAATGAAAAATGTTACCCAAATATAATATAGTGGATTTTTTTTCAGTGTGCGTGAAAGTTGTATCACGGCAATCGATCTACTCCTACTGAATTGAGATTTGCAGGATGTACATTTTAATATATTTTACACAATGTGAGAAAGCAAACTCGAAAGGTAGCATACATAAAAGTTAACGTATTTTCCATTGTATAAGGTGCACTCCCAATGAATGGTGTATTTTCAAACATTTTCCATATATAAGGCGTACCAGACTATAAAGCGTGCCTTCATTGAATGACAAAAGTTCTCCAATTATAATATATAAATATATACGTTTTCCAAATATAAAGCACACCACGTTATAAGGCGCTACAGTAGAGTTTCGGGTTACACACAACTTCTTTCTTCTACAGGGAAAACAGGAGTCTGCGGCTGCTGCCAGTAGTTGCGAGACCTGTTGTGGCTCAATTATACCTCACATATAAAGCGCACCTGTGTATAAAGCACAAGGTCATCTTTTAATAATAATAATAATAATACATTTCATTAATAAGCGCGTTACAAAGCTCTCAAGGTCGAGAAGGAAATTTTGAAGCTCAAATCAAGACTTTTGGGTGTGCTTTATACACCAGAAAATATGGTAATCTTTTTATGCACTATGTAAAGTAAAAAAAACAACAATAAATGCAGCAAACAAGAGTCCAGTTACCTCAATTAAACATTCACATACAAACATACGCCAATCATTTCTCATTCCGTGGGCCCGAGTTTAAGAGCCGCCCTAAATAGTCCAAAAAGAATCCCTAATTCTTGAATTTGGATCTGCAGGGCCGCCATCAGCAGGGACCCCTTTTACGAGATGCTGGCTGCCAGGAAAAAGAAGGTGTCGTCCATGAAGAGGCACTGAGGGAGCAACACCACACGCTCACCATGTTGCACTTGAAGGAACAGATGAGCCATCTCTGAGCTTTTTTGGATTTAGGCGGCGAGGAAACCAAGACGCACGCTGGCTGTTCGGGATGGATTCACAAAGGAGGGGGAGTCAGAGTAGCCCGGTGGTTCTTTAAAAAAAATGTCATGCAGCCCTGCTCAACAGTCACTCCGCTAAGCAGCACATAAAACTCAGCAGGTCTGAACGCATGGCAACAAAATTATCGTCATAGCAAAAAAACAAAGAACTTTAAAGAAAATTATTTCATGTTTCGATCAGTCTTTTTACAGCGTTATTCCTACCACCCAACACCTCTTGCTTTTACATGCCAATGTTGGGAAATGGCCAACAATCGGTGTACTTTATCGTGGGTGGGATTACATACAAAACAAACAAATACAGGTTTCCCCTTATTATTTAATATTGTAAATGAGAAATGCTGCTGGTTAGCGATAACAAATCACTCCCGTATCCTCATAATAATGACGGCATCCGGCACACACCGCTACAGGATGTTTATGCACAGATTGTGTACAGAAGCTTTCGAGGGCCGGTGATAGATGTTCAACGGTGGCTCATCTCAGGTTTTCAAACCAAAACACGCCGGTTTCATGACTTTGAGTGCCTGATATAATCGTTCTTCTGCTTCCACTTCTTTCAGTGCACTAACACGTAGAGAATTAAAAAAAATCATATTGCTAGTCAGTATTGCTTTATTTATCGATGTGTTGTACATACTTGTATAGTGAGTTTTGTTTTACGATTAGTCATAACATTTTTTAACCCTCTTAAAAAAATATTGTTACCATTTTGTCGAGTTAAAATTAAAAGAAAATGGACCTTTGTATATGATCGTGTGTTATTATGGACAGCAGGAGGCACTATGGGACTAATAAATGCAGTTTAAGTCTTAACAAGAGGCTGATTTTTATACAGTATCATCTATCCCAAATATTATAATTGACCACTGGCACATGCTGGAATTCCAGCAACACAAAAATAATGCATTTCATCCAACAACATATCAGGCTATTTTTCTAGCCTCGAGCCATTTTTTTGGTACAGCTGCCAACATTGAGGCAGCAGGAATCTGAATATGTGAAATGATGTTGAAAGAAATGAATGGAAATGTCTTCAATGGAGTGAGCGTTCATTCAGTGAAAATGAGGTCTGGGTGGGTGGTGGTTCAGTATAGAAATAAGCAAGCATGTTGTTGATCGAAATGTTTTGTGTGCAGCTGTTCTCCTGTGATATCATCCCGGCAGACCACCACCAGCAGCTAGACGCTCATCACATGGATACTTTCATAGGTACCCGATTAGTCCACTGTGGCGCTACTATATCCACATTCAAAGCTTGCAGCAAGAAGTCATGACATTGAGCATAAATGTTAAGTCTCATGATTTGGTCAGAAGACTCACGATTGTGACCACAATACTAATTTGTAAGGTAAAACAAAAGAAAATGGAAACAATAGTTTTTTTTATACTAAATATATGTATAAAAGCAAAAGTATGGAAAAAATCCTACTGGGCCCTCCGCACCCTGCCCACCACCTTTTCCAGCTAGTCCCCTCAGGCAGGCGCTACCGATCCATGCGCATTAAATCCAGCAGACATTTAAACAGCTTCTTCCCCCGTTGCCATTAACTCTAAACAGTAACCCAAATATAACTGTATAGTGCCTCTTTCAATTTTTTTATGATGATACTAGTGCAGCGTGTTCTACCGGAGACAAAGTCCTTGTGTGTTCTACATACATGGCCAATAAAGATGATTCTGATTGTAATAAAAAAATGAAAGCATTTTTATTTTTTATTGACAGTGATACCTCGGTTTACGAACCCCTTGGTTTACGAACGTTAAATTTATGAAAATTTTACCTTGGCATACGAACTCTTTTTCGGGATACACACGGAGCTGCCATAATGAGTGATGTGTCGTTCACGAAAGAGCCCATTCTCCGAACAAGAAAATGGCAGCCGGCTTGTTTTGGTCTTCTATTTCCCGCCCCCAGTCGTCGGTTAAAGCCACATTATTAGTCAAGAACGCAGCAGTGAGGGGCGGGGGGTTTACAGACAAAGAGAGTGAAGCCATTCTCCAAAAAAGAAAATGCCTACCGACATTTTTTTGTCCTCTATTCCCCCCTTCGGTTAAAGCCACGTGATTGGTTAAGAATGCAGCAATGAGGGGAGGTGGTTTAAACATTAGAGACAGGCAGACGACAGACAAAGTGACAAAATGGATAGAAAACAGTGAAATTTGGATGTTTCAACTTTGATAGTTCAAAGGCAGAGTGTAGACTGCAAGGTTAAAATTCCCATCAATCAGGCTCCACAAATAACCCGCACTAGCCATCAGTTCAATTTGAAATGAAAAGATAAGCAAGGGAACTAGCAATTAATGATGTTTCTAGTGTGTCTGCTTGCATCTGTTGCAATATCACAACTTCCAAGATGTACAACCCAGAGCTCCTTGAGACACTTTATGCAAAAAGCTATCCATTCCATCAAGCCATCGACCATCACAAAGGTAAATAAAACGACTTTATTATACTGTACTGTTCATTTATTTAATTATAATACCATAGCACATTTATTATACATAAAAAAGGTATCTTTTGTGTAGTTTTAAGGCTTAGAAAATTATAAAGTATAAAATTGTTTTATGGGGACCTGGGAACGGATTATTCTGATTTTAATGGTTTCCTATGGGAAATAATTTTTTGGGTATACACACTTTTCGCCTTACACACTGTCTGGGAACCAATTTACCTCGTAAGCCAAGGTATCCCTGTACACATGGCAAGCTAAACCAGTCTTCAAGTATTAGACTGACATAATGACATGCATATACTGTACAGTAATTTCGGTTGCTTGAAGCTTTGCTGCATGCTTTGAATGGAGGAATTATTAAAATTACAGATCGTAATGCACAGGATTTAAATAACTTAAAAGTGGATTTCATTGCATTTCCACTCGGATTTTCGATAAAGACACAACCTTATTATTTCTGTATCCAGTCACACTTTAAAGGACAACTGACGTCTCCGGACAACTTGTGTCCATAATTTGTAAAATGGCTTCAAATGACTTCGACTGAGCGTATTTTACAAAGATTCCATCGCATATAGCTATATTTTATGTTTTAAGACTCGCGCTGAATATTCTGGAAGTCTTGTTTTCGAGTTGGTGACCTTTTTTTTCATCTGGTTGACGTGAGAGGGGGGGGGGATCTAACAAGTCGACCACCATGCCCGAATAATACAACACCTTTTTTGTTTGTTTGTTTTCATAATGGTTTTCAATGGGGCATTTTGACAGTTGCAAAACATAGCAAGTGTGTCAGGTGTCATGTACTCAGCAATAAATGAAAGAACAGAGCTGACAGAACAATCAATTTCTCCCCAAGAGATCTATACCGTGTGATTGTTTGTGCTTTCCAAAAGAAAAGAGGGATGGCACTTGTGTTCTATAATTTTTGTTATTATCACGATGTACAAACCCGGCGATCTAAAACCAGGTCTGCAATTACCTATCAGGCAGCAGTCTTTGACAGTATGACAGAATGATCGCGATAACATGATGAAACCCACTCAGCAGCACATTCATGCATGGCTTGTAGTGATGTGTCGTTCGCGAACGAGCCGGTTCTTAGTGTCGGATCTCTGAAGTCAACAAAGAGAGCCCGTTCCGAACAAGGAGCCCGAAATGGAAGCCGACTTTTTTGGTCCTCTATTCCCCGCCCCCAGTCTTCGGTGAAAGCCGCACGTGATTGGTCGATATCCGTGGTAGATGAGGGAGGGGAGAATTACAGACACACAGCAGTGAAGAGAAGTAGGGGCGTTAGTGTAGACAGGTGGACAAATGTTATCACATTATGCTGTTATTATTATTCAATTATTATATTTTTTTACTAGTTGGTATGATAACATTATTAATATGAAAAGCAAATTAGTGACAGCTGATCATCAGACCAGAGTAACCACAGGGAAAGTGAAAGTGGATGCTCTGTGCACATAGAAATCAAGCCATATAAATAAAAATATTTGATGTAGTGTGTTTTTTACATGAGTAATTCGTTTTTCACATAATTTTACATGATTTTTGGTTGTTAGTTAATTTAAGCAACAAAACTAACAAACTGAAGAGCCATTGGGAGCCATAAGACCCCGATCTTTTTAGTGAGCCGAGCCAAAAGAAACGGCTCTCTGAAAAGAGCCGGAATTCCCATCACTCATGATCGTTTGTGTTTGCCAAAAGAAAAAGAGGGGTGGGACTTGTGTTCTATAATTGTTATTATCACAATGTAGAAACCCGGCGATCTAAAACCAGTTCTGCAATTACCTATCAGGCAGCAGTCTTTGACAGTATGACAGAATGATCTACCGATGCCACGATGAAACCCACTCAGCAGCACATTCATGCCTGGCTTGTAACGTGTGTGAGTGGAAGCTTCCCCAGGTGGAAACCCAAATGTGCACGCAGTGGGATCCTCGTGACCCCTTTTTTATTGTGTGAGTTTAAGTGGATACACATGAGACTCTTCCAATTAGGCCCAGACTGTTTCCCAGAAGCGCCCCCGCCCCCCTCAACAGGCACTGCAGCGGGGGAACTGAGTTCGTCCTAACCTCACGTGAAAACGATTCGGCTCGTAAAACCAATGTGACGCAAGTAAGCGCAGAAACAGAAATATTTACAGTACAGTACAATCAAATGTTGACCTAATTCCATTTTTCTAACCAGAACGAACGTGCAAATTCATGATAGCATCGTGACAAGAGCGGGGTCGATAAACCAGTAAGTATTATTGCTCTCCGTAACATTTTTTTATATTATTATTTTTCGTTTGTTTTGTTTTTAATGTAAATATTCTCTTGAACAAACTCGGAGACTTTATGAGCACGAAAAATGAAGGAAAAACACCGAAGTAGCTTGCTTGATATTCCCAAGATGCATTTCGTTTGGTCTTCCAAGTTTGCTCGCTTCTGACAAAATGTCAACGCCCGTCTTTTTTTGGTCGTAAAAAAGTTAGAAAATACGCAGACACAAAATAGTTGCAAATTCTTTACAATTGTTAAACAAAAGGTTATCCGTATCTACTATTGTGCTGAACATTCGTGGCTTTGAATTTCGTTGTCGTCGTTGATGGTGTTAAATGAGCTCTCCCGTCATGCTTTTTCATTGACCACGAAAAGTAGCATTGTTGCTTAAATTAGCCCAATTGGGCTTCAATAATTATTTAAAATGTATCTAAGTGCCAACTGAGAAATCAATATTTCAAAATACATTTAAAAAATATATAAATGAAACGTAGAAACCGAATGAACGCATATTGAAAACCTTACGATTAAATTAACATGTTGTAAATACATTTTCTTGAATGGTTAACATAACATAAAACAGAAATATATGGATATATATTTTATCCAGCTGTGAAATTTTTTCATGGAAGTTCCTACAGTGCGAAGAAAGTTTTTCATTCAGCAACCAGGTGCATGTTTTTAACAGTATGTTTCTGACTACATTTTGAGTTATGTTTTTAAATGTAACTGCTTATAATTTCTCAACGCATCAACACTGAAATGCATTCAACTGCGAAACTGATCAAGCAGGACAGTGTCATAACGTACATTTTTATTTATTTGTTTATTATTTTGGTTTTGTTCATATTCACATTTATACCCCAAACCTAAACCACATAACTTTTTTTTAGAATATCTTCATGAAGGCCGTGTCTTGATTTATTATTGCAATCTTGTGATTGGATGTCATGATAATGTGGGTTGGGAGGTGCACCTAATGAAGTCTGATGAGTGTATGGAACGAGTTGTCAGTCTTGGAAGCTTCTCAGTCCAAAATGCAACGGTGCCACATAATTGTCAGAGACAAGCAGTACGTGTTTCTACACGTCATAGTAAATCAGTCGTGAAACATTGGAGGGGGTAAATGATTCCAGAGGGGATCATTTCTCAGAAAGGGCATTCGAAGGTGGCCACAACAAGACATGCCTTCCTTTTCCTTCTCATAAACTGTATTTTTGTCTTTCATAAAATGAGCAAAGATGACACAGCACAGCTGTGTCTTTTCAAACTTCGACTGAAGTTCCATTTCTAAAAGGGAACTAGAATTGCAATCTGTCTTCCGATTTTTTTTCTTGTTTCTAAACACTAAGTGAATATTTTCAGGCAATCATAAAAACTGCTTATTCGATTAGATTACATGACATAAAGTATCCTGTATTAGTCTTACCATGGAGAAATTCTCAATTCACAACAACAAAACTATGAAAGGAAGAAGATCAAGTAGACCTCTGTGACATACAAATGCAGGTGTTATTTTATTTTTGGTTTTGGTTTATTTATTTTGATTTAAAGGACAACCGACACCGCCGGACAAGTTGTGTCCATAATTTGTAAAATCACTTCAAATGACTTCTTGTTGCATTAAATGCTGTTCTTCCTGGTTCAGCTCTCCATTTGCATCGTCTAAATATTAAATCAGCAGGAAGCAAGGTGATATACAAAAAATGAATATTTCTTATCAGGCAGCTAGAGGATGTTATCCAGGGGAGAAGCTAGGCCAACGGACAGCGAGGCAAGAGCGTCTCAAACATTTATAAACAACAGGAGTGATGTCACTTTGGAAAGAACCTATCATCTGCTAGATACAATCATGAATATTTATTATTAGACTGTAACATGATAGCTAGATTTCTATACTAAGTACAAGCTGATTACATGTATACTAATTAACATATACAGAAAACTAAACTACATACATATATGGACTTACTAATTGATAAGAATAAATAGAAATTAAATAACATAGGATGTTTTTAGCATGTGTATCTAACTAATTCTAACACTTCTACTAAGCGTATTTTACAAAGATTCCACTGCATATAGCTATATTTTACGTTTTAAGACTCGCGCTGAATATTCAGGAAGTCTTGTTTTTGAGTTGGTGACGATGCCTGACGTGAGATCACGTCAGGAACGCCCCTAACCGAGAAAGTGACACACAATGCATTTTGGGTACTTTGTTTGGTCTGAAAACTTCGTGTTGATCCGTGTTGATGGCGAAATTAGAAGGAACACACATAAATAATGTGATGGTGAATCATTGTGTGTTGCACCAAGACTACTATTTGATACTAGTTGACACAAATTCCCAGCAGACAAATCAGCCCATTTCCAACGGAGCTTGGGCGCCATTTTGTGCATTTTCTGAGACACGGTACATTGGAGTCCAGACGCCTCAAAATGATGTGGAAGGACTTCTTTAATCGATCGCAAACATTTATGCTTTCCTCTTCAGAACTATTTGAATCATATTCATAACTGGATGAGTAACAAGAAAACATCCTCTCCGAATCTGAAGCCATTGTTTTGATTCTACAGCAAGGAAAGACGTCCAACGTCACAAACAAGGGGGCGGGCCCTTCTGAAACTCGCCATCTCTGAAGTTATTTTGAAGTAATTTTGGGACACTTTAACTCATTTTTATTGGTGTTTTGCATTTGACTAAAAATATCAGCCTGCATGTTTTGGGTATTTTAGATGCTATAAAACGTTTTTCTGATGTCAGGAGACAAAAAAATGGTGTCGGATGTCCTTTAAGTGTAACACATTTTTTCATCTCCATGGCTATTGATGCCTACAATCCCAACATCCCAACGTTGTTCTTATAATCACTGAAAAATAATGCCAAACATTGGACTTTTTTTCCTTCAAGTGAAAAGTTAAGTTCACACTTGTACCACAGTTTTCTTTTAATAATGCACTTTTTGCTTATATTTTGGCGAACTGTATAAGCAAAAGTATTTTTGTGATTTTGATATGATACTCTAAAAAAATTTTTTGACAGCCAGAGTGTGTTACAGCTGCTACTTTAAAATACCTTTAAATCATGGATGTTTTTGTAACTTTAACTGTGTTTTACCAAGTTTAAAGTATATAAAAGCATTGAAATGTCAATATTTTTCAGATTTGCACCTATTTACGGGTGCATAAAAAAATGAGGGTTCACTCTATTCACATGCATGTACGTGTATGTAAATAGCATTTTAAAACAAATCGTTTCCCATGTTGCGCTAAGTTCCATTACAGGTCTGTAGTATTCTTGTCACACTCGTAATGGTACGCATTTGGGCTTCCCAAATGTTGCCCCGGGAGCGTAAAAAAAAAAAAAAAAAAAAAAAAAAAACGTTTTCCTGGAACTTGTGCATGTAATTGTTTTGTTTTATTTTTGCCTCTTATCAGCGGACAAGAATGGAAGCGGCCGGGTTTTATGACTTGTAAGTGTAATATATGCAGACCATAAAAGATTTCTGTCAATGATTTGACACGTTAGCAGAAGTCAATGTAATGTGACCGCCCAGTTGGCTGGCATTCATTATTACATTTACTGGAAGGGATTGACTTTTTTTTTGGGGGGGGGCAAGAACGAAAATGTGGCATTTTGTGGATGTTCGCTTTGTGTGTGTGTCTTTCATTTTGGGAATTCTAGTCACATGTTTTTTTCATGTGGTTCCAGTGTTATCTTCTGTAACAAGTGACCTCAGGTCTCATTACGTTACCGTCCCCCCCCCAACCGCAGCTTATAAATGCCAACCACGTCCATAAATGCCACATTTCTCATTTGACGCCAGAGGTTTCTGGAATAATATAAGCTGGTTTGTTTACTCTCCGTTCAGGACTCGCTGTACTGATCCTTCTTGGATTATCTGGCTGGGAAGTGGGATATGGAAGGGAAGTTGCAAAACAATCATAATAATAATAATAAAACAAAAAAAGGAGGTGGTGTTTTTGGAGCTCCTCCAGAAGAATTTCCTGTCTTTTGGGGAGCGCCCATTTTGAAGGGAACATTAGGGCAAATGGCTTCAATGGAGTTTTGTTCTCGTCGTAGTGTGTCATTTTGATTTTTTATGATTTTTATTTTTCAACTAAGACAAAGAAAGGTGACAGATGCCTTCTCTGTTCATGATCCCGTGAAGTAAATATTTAGACTTTTCCCCAGGGGTGGGCCATCACGGCCTGCAAGGCCTTCTCTGCTGGCCTAAAAATATCTAAATCACAGACTAATGTATTAGCTAACTAACTATCTAGCTAACTATATATTAGTCATATAGCTATCTAAGTGGCTAGATATCTAGCTAGCTATGTGTTGGCTTTCTATTAGCTATGTACTAGCTGGCTAGCTAGCTTTCTATCTGTGTGTTTAATAGTGACATTCAGTGTATTAGCTAACTAGCTAGCTAGCTATTAGCTATAGATCTATCTAGGTGGCTAGCTATCTAGCTAGCGATCTCTTGGCTATCTATTAGCTATCTCGTAGCTGGTTAGCTAGGTTTCTATCTATTTACTTCCGGGTTGAGTGAACGCTGGCGTGTGTGGCTGACGCTGCTCACCCACAGATAACTTCTCCGGTGACTGTAAAGTGACCTTGAGAGTTTTGAAATACGCTTATAAATGAAATGTATTATTATTATTAATGTGAGCGTGTTCTACCGAAGTCAAAGTCCTTGTTTGTTCTGTACTCTTGGCCAATAAAGATGATTCTGGTTCTGATTCTGATTATATCTTGTCTATGAATTCTTATTAAATCATTCCAAATTGTCTTTGCTTCCAGATGTGTGTTTTTGTCTCTTAGCATTTAACCAATCACATTTCAGCCATCATTTGTTACCAGGGTCAAATATCTACCTGTACGCCTTCACAATCAATTCTGCAGGCCCAGGAGCATAAAAATCAATGTCGATGAAACTGTTGCTTTAACCAATCAGAGTTCGAGTAGGCAACCGGAGGCCTGCTGGAAGGCGCTGGATATGTCAGATTGCAAACTATGCTTGGATAGTCACATGATTTTCCAGTAACTAGACAATCATAGTATCACTAGCCGGTAGCGATAAGAGCATACTGGCCAGAGCTAGCACACTATCTGTAGCGAGGGACATAAGCAAATATATTGTTGTGTTGATTTAATAGCGCTTTTGGCAACCCACAGTGACTGAAGGTGGAGAAGAAATGGATTTGGTTGCAGATATACTGTTAAAGCCGTTTTAAAGACGGTCCTTTCAAGAATAGATGGACATAATTATGGTTGGACAGTTCTGAAGCTGGCAAAAATAGCTAATTATATTGCAATCTTATAGGGCTATCATAAATCCACACATTCATATGAACAACGTCACCCTCTAGTGGATTGATTCGGAGGGACCATTACTGAAGGCCTAGGGGTAACATGCACGGCCCGCCACTGCTTTTCCCTGTTCAATGGACGGCACTGCAACTCCATACAAATAAATGCAAAGCTAAAACCATAAGTTAACCATGAGTTAAAAATATTTGTTTTCATGCTTAAAACGCTATTTAACTCATTCACTGCCATTCACGAATTTATTCGGGAATTGAAAATATGACGCTGAACGCCATTTCTGAATTTGTTTGCGTTTTGTCTTGTTTGAGTGCCGATAAAGCGCTGGCCATGGCTTCTGGCAATGTTTTTTCCCTTCCCAAAGGGGGCAGCATTTCTCTTTTTTTCTATGTTAGCGCTTTGTTACAGCTTCAGCCGTTGTTAAAGCGCTATCTAAACTAATATGTATGTATTGCATGTATTTTGGACAGCTGCCCATATTTCAAGCTCATATAACTCCAGACCCATATAATTTAGGAATTAACTCTTTTCTGATGAAAAAAAAAGAGAATGTAAGGTCTCTAATGCTGTATTGAATGTTTATGTAGTCCTAAAACGCAATATTCTGTTGGTCCTGGAATTCGAGTGAAAATGACAAAAACCCTGGCATTGGAGTGGACATATTTTTGCATGTCTGTCATTGAATGAGTTAACAAAAATCAGATCTGCCTGTTTTTCTAAACATGTCACTGGTGTGTGACATTTTATTGATTTTCACTTTACGCATGCTTTTAGGTCAAGAGACCATCTCTGAACGGAGGAGGAGGAAGAGGAGAAGGCGGTGGAAGGCAGGGAAAAATACGGTATGTGGACGCTTCACAAAACACCCAAAAATGTCGCCTGTAAAAAAAAAAATGCACAAACTAAACTGCCACATTTGGCCTTGAGGTGCCTCTATCACCATTTTTTTACAATGACTGAAATATCATCGAGTGATTCCATCCAAACAATTTGTTGGCTAGCAGCCATCCTCATTCCAAGGTGTCTTAATGGATGTTATTCTGGATTCCATTCATGGTTCTTTTCATATTACCTCTTTGTTTTCTTTCTGAAATGACTATTTTATATATTTTTTTAAATCCAACAAAATATGGAGTGCATTTGAAGGTCTACTTTATGGCGTAGTAAAATTTTTTGGATGACTCGAGGCCTGAAGACATTTTCAAACACCACCGCCCCTGAAGATAAATCAGATGTCCGGAACTCTTCAACATCACCATTCACGTTAAATTGTCCCTGTAAGGAGGTCAGGTGGTCGTGAGTATGTGCTCCATTTCACAGTGTGCATAAATGGAGAACTGTGCTGTCATTTATGAAGTCATACTCCCTAATTAAAGTAGGGGAAGTGTGTCATGCCGCATGATCTATTCTTCTCGGACACTTTGGCGCCAGACGGGACTGTAAATGTTGAAATCTCATGCGAGCTGAAATAACTCGAAACGTTTGTGATGAACATTTGCAGTTTATTTGTTTTATGGATTTTTTTTTCTCCACTCCTTAGTAGTTTTTTTGTGTCAGAGGTCGTTTCAACAGGTCTACCTGCATCCCAAACAAAGGTGCCATTGAAGCGTGAAGAACGGGCTCATAGCACCCTCCCTTCGTATGATCTCATTGTATGTTTGAATACGTTCTATGTGCTGAGTCATGTGGAAATCACTTCCGAATGGCATCAAAGAAACAGAGTCGGAGGGTGCGGGGGGGGGGGGGGGGGGGGGGGGGGGTTGGCATCCTGAACCATCTGCCTTTGAGTCAGTGAGTATGCAGGTAAAGGAAGAAAGCGCGTTCAAAAGAGAGGTCTCGTTAGGTGCGTTTGGCTTCAGTGACTTTTCTAGTTCTGCAGACCAGTGGTCGGATGGAGTCATTTTGCTCGCGGGTCTGTCGATCTGAGGCACTAGCCCAGATCAACCGAAGCTACTTACTAGTCTGCCCATGCGCTTAATTCCTCTCTGAACCAAAACCATCTTTTTATCTGTTCATTACTCTGGACATCCGTCAATCCATTTGTCAAACTTCAGTTTCATCCATCCATCCAATCAATCCATTCATGTATCCATCCAATCCATTCTTCCATCAATCCAATCCATTCTTACATCCATTCTTTCATCCACCCACCCTTCCATTCTTCCATCCATCCCATCCATCCATTCTTACATCCAATCATTTCTTCTATCCATTCTTCCATCCATGCATCCATCCAATTATTTCTTCTATCCATCCATCCAATCCGTCCATCCACCCATCCGTCCATCCGTCCATCCAATCATTTGTTCTATCCATTCTTCCATCCATCCAATCCATCCATCCAGCCATCCATCCATCCATCCATGCAACCAATCCATTCTTACATCCATTCTTTCATCCACCCATCCTTCCATTCTTCCATCCATTCGATCCATCTAATCATTTCTTCCATCCATTCTTCCATCTATCCATCCATCCGTTTTTCCATCCATCCCATTATTGCATTCATCCATCCAATCCATTCTTCCATCCATCCATCCGTCCATCTATCAAATCATTTATTCTATCCATTCTTCCATCCATCCAATCCATTCTTCCATCCATCCATCCATGCATCCAATCCATTCTTACATCCAGCCATCCAATCCATTCTTCCATCCAATCATTTCTTCCATCCATCCATCCATGCATCCAATCCATTCTTACATCCAGCCATCCAATCCATTCTTCCATCCAATCATTTCTTCCATCCATCCATCCATGCATCCAATCCATTCTTACATCCATTCTTCCATCCAATCATTTCTTCTATCCATTTTTCCATCTATCCATCCCATCCATCCATCCATCCATCCATCCATCCATCCATCCGTGCAGGTGCACCTATGTGTTACGTTCACCTTGGCACTCGTGCGCACACAGACACGCACTATGTCTATTTGGAACCATTCTAACAACCTGTTTTGCATATGAATAATGTGTGTGTGTGTTTAAAAATCACACCAGTCTCGACTATCAACGCGGTTGTGTGCGAGCTTCTATTTCAGCGCAGACACACTCATTAGCCTTCTTCCCAATGACATCAGCGTGCTATTTCCAGACCCGCTGGTGAGAAGTCCATTCTGAAGCATCCCCCATTATGTCATCGCCTTCTCCGTCTCCCGCCACCCGATACTGATAAACGGATGGCGGCGCTGGTGCCAGGCAGCCCGGGTTGGATCAATCCTAATACCGCCATGAATAACAATGGCCCATTCTCAGAATGCACCATTTGCCTGATGGGCATTTTTCACTCTCTGTGTTTGTGTGGGGCGATGACCTCATAGTCTTATCGGGGCAAACACATGCTATTTGTTTGCCAAATATGATGGAAGTAAACTTATGAATACTGTAGTATACAGACCGCTAGAAAAAACATAACTAAATAAGAAGCAAGACTTACAAGAAAAGGCTCTCATTGCAGGAATAGAAGTGATGTAGGAAACAGTCCAAAAATATTTCTCAGTCCACACAAAGAATTTAGACCAAAATGATATGACTTCGATCAAATTTGAATACACCGTTTTGCTTTTTTGTGTCTTTCATCCTTCACTGCCATTCCTGAATTTATTTGGGAATTGAAAATATGACGTAGAGCACCATTCCCGAATTTAAAGCGCAGGCCATGGCCTCTGGCAATGTTTCTTCTTTTCCACCACGGGCTGCATGTCCCTTTTTTCCATGTTAGCGCTTTGTTACAGCTTCAGCTGTTAAAGCGCTATATAAACCAATATGTATTGTATTGAATTGTGTGCGTTATTTGTTTCTCGAGAAATAAAAAAAAATGCTAGCTAATAGGCAGACATTGTTGATGTAGCCATCTTGTTAGCTAGATCATGCTAAAGCTACCTGAGGCCTGTAGCATATGAAAAACTGTTCCTTAACTCCTTCCTCAACATTTTTTTGGGTGAAACATTTTTTTTTCTTTTTCAGACCCTTATATGATATCATTGATGCTGTTTATGAAAACAGTTTGTCAATCCTGCCCAGTTTGTTCAGCAAAACGATTTGTCTCTAAAACTCAATATCTGGTGGTTCATGGAATTCAAGTTAAAGTGAAAAAATCCTGGCACTGGAGTGGACACATTTTTGTACATGTCTGGCAGTGAATGAGTGCTGTGTATGATGCCCTCAGGTGTGAGTAAAACGGGGTTTGTGGGGGGAGGGCAGAGTCACCGTTCGATTCAATGGGGTTTCAAATTAAACTGGTATGGTTTAGTTTGACACGTTATGACAGGATGAACTTCTTGTCATTTTAGAATGACAAGAATTGTAACAATCGCTACTCCCCTAATATATTCTGTATTCTGTGTCGAAATAATACTGTATCTTTGAAGGAAATACCTGGACGGCGTATGCATTAAATCACTTTTTTTAACTGGACAGATTCACATCCCTTTGCGAAAATGCTTTCGAAACACTTTCAGAGAAAATCTCTCTCTATCCTCCATGAGTGTCACGTGGGCTCACATTGAGAAGTCGAGGCCACGCTTGTTGGGAAAGCCGGGATATGTCGTCAATGAGGAAAACGGGAACAGTCCAGAATTGTGTGAAGCAAGCATGACTTTTTTTTTTTCTTTTCAAAGGGGTTAGGGGTCATTGCGCAAATCTTTCCCACCAGCAGTGTTGTGCAGCATAAAACACAACAACAAAAAGGCCCGAGTGTTGCAATTGAGCATTGTGCGCCTTCAAATGATTTTCCTCTGTAAAGTGACTGCATGACAAGGCGTGCGCGTCACACTAAGGCAAAGTGGATTGATTAATCACGCTAATCTATTATTAATGACACCACGTGTCTTTCCCGTAACAATTTGGGACATATAACAAGTCACGATGAGAAGGAGATTTTTTTTCCTTTTATAATTTTTTCGCACAATTTATATCATTCCGGTAAAGAAACAAACAAACAAAGCAACCTTTGACCTGTCATGTGTGTCGCATATCAGCAATGACCTCACTGGCTCTAAATCCATTTGTGAGCAGACGTTCCGGCAAAGCCTCGGACACCAGGAATAAAGCACATTAAGCCCTTCTGAAAAATGCACTTAGGCAAAAAAATATGTACCGTATTTTCCCGTGTATAAGGCGCACCCGAATGCCTTGATTTCCTTCAAAAGATGACCTTGCGCCTTATACGCAGGTGTTCCTTATACAGTATGTGAAGTAATATTGAGCCACAACAGGTCTCGCAACTTCTGTCAACAGACACCAAAAAAATTCCCCTAGTATAAGAAGTCGTGCGTAACCCCAACCTCTACAGTGCCTTAAAACACCATCAAGAACTGCTTCCGTCACTGCAAATTTGAAAATCCAGGGTGCAGTGAGGAAACATCTGCAGCTAACGAAGAGGATGACGACAACATTCCTCTTGCAGTGTTGGCTGAAAAGCTAAAAGTCGCCGACATTGCATCGTATGTCGCAGTCGACAAAGACATTGCGACATTCCCAAGCTCATCAGATGCGGATATCGCAGCGGAGGTCAAAGCCAAGTATGCCACAGTAGATTCCCGTGATGATGATGATGCTGATGACGATGAAGAAGAAGCGACTGAATGCACACCTTTTGCAACTTCGACAAAAGCGTTGCAAGGGGTTGCGGACACGCGATCTTTCTTTGAATCCGTAGAAAATGCATCCGGTTTTTTAGAAACGTTAAACAAGATGGAAGTGTTCATATTAAAATATAAAAATGGGAAGCAGAAGAAGATTGGTGACTTTTTTAAATAGCTTACATACATACTAATTGCAGTGTTATGTACATGTACTGTTACATGAATGCAAGCGTTTTTTGCAACAATGTTTGTTGTTTTGTCTGCTGAAGCGTCATGATTTTGAAAATGACTGTACATTCCATACTGTGCATTAAAGGGCAACCAACATCACTTTTTGTGTTTCTTGAGTCAGTCAAAAAGCTGTTGTCACGTCACAGCTGCGCGCCGGCATTCTATTCAGCCACTCTCGAACGTCACGTAAGTTATGTAAACGTTGCAGTTTTGGTTTTTCATCCATGTACAGTATTTAATTGTGTTGCATCCAGATATCTTTATTGTTTGCAACAATCACTGTTTTTCATATGATTGTACATGCTGGCGTTCGTGGCTTCGTGTGAATAGAACTTGACGATTTAGCATTGGTTGGTTGCATTTTTGAAAGGAAATAGTCATTAAAAAGTGTAAAGACGTTTTTATTTTATGCACAACTTTATTTTTCACTTCACTACTGTACAAAAAACATGTTAGATACGCAATCCATGAACCCAATGATGAATATCTGGAAAACTTGTTATATATTTCTAAATCATATAAGGAAAACCTCTTTTTGTTCATTGAAGGTGCGCCTTATAGTTCGGTGCACCTTATATATGGAAAAAGTTTGAAAATACACCATTCATTGCGGGTGTTCCTTACATCCCGGTTATGCCTTATATGCCTTGTATTCTTTTACACAGTGGGCTCATATCCTCCTTGTTTATTTGCCCACAATAGGAGAACATGAGTCAATAAAGTCCAAAACAGAACAAATTAAAACCAGAAAAAACCTACCAGCCACACTCTTTACTATTTATTTTATTAAATAATGCTCATTGAAAATATCCTCTTAAGAATGATAAAATAGTGTTATTTTCCTTTTCATTTCCCTTTGAAATGAAAATGGACCACTCATTGAAAGGACAAGCGACACCATTTTTTTTTGTTTCCTAACTGACATCAGAAAAACGTTTTATAGCATCTAAAATACCCAAAACAGGCAGGGTGATATTTTTAGTCAAATGAACAACACCAATAACATTGACTTAAAGTGTCCCAAAACTACTTCAAATTGACCTCAGAAAGTTTCAGTTTCAGAAGTCACGCCAAGACGTCTTGCCTTGCTCTAGAATCAAAACAATGGCTTCAGATTCGGAGAAGATGCTTTCTTGTTACTCATCCAGTTATGAATATGATTCAAATAGTTCTGAAGAGGAAAGCATAAATGTTTGCAATTGATGAAAGAAGTCATTCCGTCTCATTTTGAGGCATCGGGACTGAAATGTAGCGTCCCAGAAAATGCACAAGATGGCGCCCAAGCTCCGTTGGAAATGGGCTGATTTATCTGCCGGGAATTTCTGTCAGCTAGTATCAAATAGTAGTCTTGGTGCAACACAACGATTCACCATCGCGTTAATTATGTGTTTTCCTTCTAATTTCGCCATCAACATGGATTGACACGAAGTTTTCAGACCAAACAAAGTACCGCAAAATACATTGTGTGTTGCTTTCTCGATCAGGGGCGATACCTACCGTGACGTCACGGTAGGCATCATCACCAACTCAAAAACAAGACTTCCTGAATATTCCGTGCGAGTCTTAAACCGTAAAATATAGCTATATGCGGTGGAATCTTTGTAAAATACGCTCAGTAGAAGTCATTTGAAGTGATTTTACAAATTATGGACACAACTTGTCCGGAGGCGTCAGTTGTCCTTTAACTCTCGCAATAGTGCAGCCGTTTGATGTCATGTGACTAAATTTCCCTCTTCGAGTATAGACGTATGTAGCTGATTTTTGAAGGGAAGGTTTTAACCTCGAGTATACTCGTCGATGACTAATCAAAGAATTTTGTGAAAACATGTATACACCTTTCTGCCAGGGAAGGGGTTAATGGTTCACCAAGTGACTTTTCGGACTTGCGACTTGTACGTGAGACCTTAGGATTGACTTGTGACTCACAACTCTATATCCTTGCATATTATTAAGACTCTATTTGTCACTGATGAGAAAAATCCACAAGATCAGTTTGTTCTAGTTCCCTCAGGGCGACAGGTTTCGAAAGACAGTGAAAACAAAATGTTCTGCAGAGAATTCCTGGAATCCTGCGACACGCGTGCCTATACACACATGCGCAGACACACAGGTGTCAATACACAGCATGTGCTGTCAGCCTGTCAGAGTAAGGAATGCGCTGTTGGGAGGGAGGGGGGGGGGGGTAAAGGAAAATAAAGCAAGAACATGCTCCGGGCTTTATATTTATACTTCCCATCATCGGCAGCAAAAGATATTAGTGCACACCTAGAAAAGGATTATCGGTGATCACATAATGAGTAGTGGAGCTTGTTGCCCAAGCAACGGTGCATGAAAGAGGAAGCACAGGTAGACACAGGAAGTGAATGCACATCTCTTTCCAATATGACAACAAGCCACCAGGAAATGTGATGGGTGTGTTTCAATGCCAGGAAATGACCACCTGCATGCTTATAATAAACAAAAAACAAGCCCAACACGCTACATTTTTGTTATTCGTTGATATTATTTGTATAGTTTGTTTCTTTTAACTCATTCACTGTCAGACGATTCAAAAATGTGTCCACTCCAGTACCAGGGTTTTTGTCATTGTGACTCGAATTCCAGGAACCACACAATATTGAGTTTTAGAGACAAATCGTTTTGCTGAACAAACTGGGCAGGATTTACAAACTGTTTTCATACCCAGCATCAACGATACCATAATAGAACACACATTAAAAAAAGGACCAAAAAAAGGAATATTTTTCACAGAAAAATGTTGGGGAAGGTGTTAAGGAACAGTTTTTCACATGCTAAGGGCCTTAGCTAGCTTTAGCATCATCACAAGATGGCTACGTCGACAATGTCTGCCCATTAGCTAGCATTTTTTTTTCTAATTTTGGAAAAAAAATCTTGAGAAACCAATAACGTAGTGAAAGATGGTAAGTTGCTTTGACAACACGATATGATGGTGCACAACAAAGAGGTCAATTAGTTTAACTCATTCACTGCCAGACGTGCAAAAATGTGATCACTACAGTGCCAGGGTTTTTGTTATTGTCACTCGAATTCCAGGACCCACAGAATATTGAGTTTTAGGACTACGTGAATATTCAATGCAGCGTAAAAAAACGTAGACTCTCTTCTGTCATCAGAGTTAATACCTAAATTATCTGGAGTTATGTGAGCTTGAAATGAGGGCGGCTGTCCGAAATACAGTAAAGTCTCGTTATATCGATATTCAAGGGAGTCCGAAAAAATGTTTGCATGTAATTTTCTCCGTGCGTGCATAGAAATAGTATCAATATAACCGGGACTATCGATATATCCGATATCGATATAACGAGACTTTACTGTACAATGCAATACAGACATTTTGGTTTCTATAGCGCTTTTAATAATAGCTGACGCTGGAACAAAGCGCTAACATGGAAAAAAGGGAAATATTGCCCCCTTGTGAAAGGGAAAAACATTGCCAGAGGTCTGGCCAGCGCTTTATCGTCACCCAAGCAAGAAAAAACAAAACCCAAACTATTTATATTATTATTATTCATACTCATTATACTATTCACAGGTCACATTTTTGAATCAATTCGTGGATGGCAGTGACTGAGTTAATTAAAAAAAGTATCCATCCGTCTCCAAACCTTGCCCCCCCACGCCCTCACAGCCTTCACATGGCTAACAACCAAGCAATTAAAACTTCCTTGGCAGAGGTAACAATTTTCTCCCTGACTGTAGCAGGACTCTGACACTCTGCCTGCATGACAAATATTTAGTATCAAAACATTTTTTTTCGCCCATCATTCCAGAGGGAAGACTTCCTGCAAACGTCCCGTGTGTGCCCAGTGGCTTTTTACGGGAATGTTGAGCGAGCCTACATTTCTGAGTCAGTGTGGGAAAGGCGGAACTGCCTTTTTTTGGTGAAGGTTTAAACCAGGCCCTCGCTGCATAAACATACTGACTGACTTTGCATAACAATGAGGCAGTGGACTGAAATTAGCTTGAGTTTGAATAGGAAGAATGTGACATTTCTCTCACAAACAATGGAAGGGAATAGCTAGGTGGCTGAAAGCAATTTATTTGACTGTTATTTAAAAAAAAAACATTTTCCGGTGTATAAGGCGCACCCATAAGCCTTGATTTTCTTCAAAATATGACTGCGCCTTATACGCCGATGCACCTTATACGTAAAGTCCTATTGAGCTACAACAGGTCTTGCAACGACTCTCAGCAGCCATCGACTCCATGTCCCGGCCGTAGAAGAAGTAGTGCGTAACCCCAGCCTTTACCGTAGTGCCTTATAATGTATTGTGCCTTATATTAGAAAAAACTTTTATATATTTATATATTATATTTGGAAAACATTTTTCATTCATTGAAGGTGCGTGTTATAGTCCGGTGCACCATATATACAGAAAAAGTTTGAAAATACACCCTTCATTGGGGGTGTGCCATATACTCTGGTGCGCTTTACTGTATACACCGGATAATATGGTACTTGTGAGCATCAATGGCCACCGATTTAAAAAAAGAACAACAAAAAAACGGACGTGGGCAGTGACGGGTCCAGAAATATTTGAAATAAACATTTTTTTGCTCGCAAATTAACTCATTTTCTGTTGTTTTTTCAGACTTGGGTGACGATAAAGCGCTGGCAATGTTTTTTTTCCTTTTCCACAAGGGGGCGCTTTGTTCCAGCTTTGGCTGTTGTTAAAGCGCTATATAAACCAATATATATGCATTGCATTGTATTTTGGACAGCCAGCCTCATTTCAAGCTCATATAACTCCAGACCCATATAATTTAGGAATTAATTCTTCTTTATACATTTAAAGCTATCCATACATAACCTTGCCCCCCATACCTATCTGACCTTCTTCAAATGTCTATTCCCTCTCATTGCCTCAGATCCACTTCCTCCCTCCACCTCTGTGTGCCCCCCTGCCCGTCTCAGCACAATGGGGGACAGAGCTTTCAGCTGCTCTGCCCCCAAACCCTGGAACTCACTTTCTCCCAACATTGGTAACATGGATTCTCTTCCCACCTTCAAATCCCATCTCAAAAGCCACCTATTTAAAATTGCATTTTCTGTGTAGCTCTTTCTCTTGTTTCTATTTATAATTGTATTATGTTTATTATATTCTATTTGTAATTGTATTTTATTTATTATATATCTATGCTTGTCTGTGACTGTAAAGTGTGCTCGAGAGCTTTGAAGGCGCTTAAAATAAAAATTATGATGATGATGATGATGATGATGATTATTATTATTATTATTATTATTAACCCTTTTTTTCGATGAAAGATGAGTATTGAATGTTTATGTAGTCCTAAAACTCAATATTCATCTGGAATTTGAGTGACAATGACAAAAACCCTGGCAATGAAGTGGACATTATTGCACGTCTGGCAGTGAATGAGTTAAAATGGCTTAGAAATGGAATATTATTATCCTAATCCGCTTTATAACATAAAATTTACTTGGTTGTTGAACCAGGGAAGAATGGTGCGACATTGTGCACAAAGTCAGATGACTTGATCTTTTCCCAGTGTGCAGCATTCAAAGTATTTCCTCCTTCCTTCATTTTTGCTCCGCTTTGAAGGAGTACACTGTACTAAGAATGCCACTTTCTAGGAAGTGTTTAAATTACAGTGCGTGAGAAAGGAATCAGCATGTCATAAAAAGCAACCATCCCGCTTTCCATGGCGGACAGTTGACATGTTTTTTCTTTCTTCTGTTTTTTTTTCTCCTTTCATGGGCTCCTATCAGTTTCCGTGATTGGGGTAGGGGAAGTAAAACGTTTGAATAAGGGGCAGGGAGTGTGGACGGTATGCACGTGTCTCATCACAATGACGCAATGGACTTTCTGGAAACCAGTTCCAACGCTATCTACCCTCCATCCCCCCATTCTCCGTCCTCTCTGAATCAGTCAACACCTGATTCCTCTGTAGACTCAGCTGGCATTTACCAAAAGACATCAGGCCATCCGGCCCGTGGCGTCAGGGTGCTACCCACTAGACCCCCCCACACCCCTTCGCTCCCCTTCCACCCTCTTGCTCATATCTGATAGCATGGCGAATTTCTATGTGAGTAGCAAATTAGCCCTTTTGACTTCACACAAAGACGTTTGGTAGGTCTATTTACAGCATCACAAATGGAGCCGCAGAGAAAGTCATAAACAATTAACCTGAAGCAGACACAAAGTCTGCCATTTTGATTTGTTTCGGCCATTGAAGGATTATGCAAGTGAACAACTGCAAGAAATATTGAGGGATTCAGAATCAGAATCAGAATACCTTTATTCGTCCCGCAATGGGGAAATTTGCAATTTGCTACCAAATTTGAACCTGGTGTCCAGAGAGCCACCAAATTAGCTGTTGTTAAAGCGCTATATTTATCTATGTACATTGATACCTTGGCTTACAAACTTAATTGGTTCCCAGACAGAGTGTGTAAAGCGAAGTGTGTATCCCAAAAATTAATTTCCCATAGGAAATCATTAAAATGAGAAGAATCCATTCCCAGGTCCCCATAAAACATACTTTTCTACTTTCTAATTTTGTAAGCCTTAAAAACTACACAAAATATACCTTATTTTATGTATAATAAATGTGCTATGGTATTATAATTTAAGACATAAACTGTAATGTATAATAAAGTCGTTTTATTGACCTTTGTGATGGTCGTTGATGGCTTGATGGAATGGAGTGGCCGCTTTCCTCAGCATTAAACACTTGATTAGGAACGTAACCTTCCTCTTTCACCATCTTGAGGAATGATCCATTGTAGGTGCTTTCTTTGTGTTCTGTTTAGCTGGATTGATAGCTTTTTGCATCAAGCGTACAGATGGCTTGTGAGGGTTGTTTGTGGAGCCTGATTGATGGGATATTTTAACCTTGCAGTCTACACTCTGCCTTTGAACTATCAAAGTTGAAACTCTCACTGTCGTCTGCCTGTCTCTTTAATGTTTAAAGCACCCCCCTCACTGCTGCGTTCTTGACCAATCACGTGGCGACTGAAGACTCTGGGTGGGGAATAGAGGACAAAAACAGTCCGCTGCCATTTCGTTGTTAGAAGTACGGGCTCATACATGAACGACACATCACTCATTGAGGCAGCCCCGTGTACGAAACAAGTTCGTATGGCAAGGTAAAGTTCGTATGCCAAGGTAAAACTTTCAGAAATGTCAGTAACGTTCGTAAACTGAAAAGTTCGTAAGCCATGGGGTTCGTAAATTGAGGTATCACTGTATCTAACTAGCTATCTAGATAGCTAGGAATTAATAAATAAAGTTTTAAGTTCAGTAAATGTCATCTCTAGCTAGCTAGATAGCTAGGTATCTATGAGCTATCTATTAGCTAGCTAGCTAGCTTTCTATCTATTTCAGTAACTTCTGGGTTGAGTGAACGCAGGCGCGTGTGGCTGCCACTGCTCACCCACGGAAAAACGTATCCTGCGACTGTAAAGTGACCTTGACAGTTTTGAAAGGTGCTTATAAATGAAAGAAATGTATTATTATTACTTACGTGCAGTTCCTGGAGTACTGTATGTGGTTGGTGTTGTACCATTTCTGTTGTGACGATGCTCTGTCAGCAGTTTTGATGACGAAAGCAGCAAGCCGGTTCAAGAGAACCATGGGACGGCACTAGAAGGTTTCCTGAGGCTGCTCATGTGGACTTTGGTGCTCACGTCATGAGTCAGCAAGGGATAGTCTGACATGTTTTTCAGCACGAGCACCTTCTCAACCACAAACATGACTGGCAAAGATTCACATTCTTTGCGTGACGCTCTGGTCTCAACATTGCTCACTCCAGACATTCCATAATCATCAGTCCAATGACGCCCCAAACCTATTTATTAGCAGTTTTTGAATGCCTCATATCAGTTTGGAGACTTGCATCTGGAGTTCCACATAGATGATTCCGACTTCAGCACTTTCGACAGCGAAATGTGTAACATTGGACCATTTTTTTAGCCATTTTGTTGCCTTATGTTTATTTACCCTGATACTTTATCTGGAGTATTGTGTCTTGGATGAATTTCGAGTGACTGCTATTTACTATACATTTCATTGTGGCATGGTTAGTTTTCATACATTTGACTATCAATGATAAAAAACACGATTATTGTTTGTAAATGGATTTTGTATTGTGTGCTAATTTGCGTGCACAGCAGTTATATTGGACATTAAAATAAGTTATAGAAAAATGACTGAATAATAAATGTTCTAATGTGCAAACTCACTATATTATAATACATTTTCAAACTGTAATTTTTTTTACTCCTGCTTTTAGCATTTTTGGGTGTGTTTATACAATTATTTGACCTTTTATTCGAGGACAGTGTCCAAACTTGACCATTTGTTTATATATGTAATTTTGCGCCACCTTTGGCCAAGCGGTGCTGTTGCAAACTTTTTTTTTTAGAAACTCCTTACCGAGAATTTCTGTGAAGATTATTACACAACAAACCCTTTCGGTGCAGTCCAAGTAATTACCTCATCATAGCATGACAATAAAGAGGAACTTCCACTATGCAAATACTCACTTACGTACACCATAACCTGATTTTTTTTTTGATTGGGTGGATGTTTAGGCGTGGTGATAAAGTATTCAGATGATGAATAGTGTGTGTGTGTGTGTGTATATATATATATATATATATATATATATATATATATATATATATATATATATATATATATATATATATATATATATATATATATATACACAGTAAAGTCTCGTTATATCGATATTCAAGGGAGTCCGAAAAAATATCGATATAACCGGGACTATCGATATATCAACCCTGTTTGCATGTAATTTTCTCCGTGCGTGCATACAAATAGTATCGATATAACCGGGACTATCGATATATCCGATATCGATATAACGAGACTTTACTGTATGTATATATATATATGTATATATATGTGTATATATATGTGTGTGTGTATATATATGTGTGTGTATATATGTGTATATATATATATATATATATATATATATATATGCATATATGTATATATATATATGTGTATTTTAGATATATATGTGTATGAGAGAGAGAGAGAGAGAGAGAGAGAGAGAGAGAGAGAGAGAGAGAGAGAGAGAGAGAGAGAGAGAGAGAGAGAGAGAGAGAGAGAGAGAGAGAGAGAGAGAGAGAGAGAGAGAGAGAGAGAGAGAGAGAGAGAGAGAGAAACAGACTTGAGTTTCCTGTCAACTTGCCAGCGCTTTACTGGAAGGAGGGGGGTGTTAGTGGGGGTGGGGCCTGCTTGCCCAGCAGATGCACACTAAGCAGTAGGAGGATCTCTATAAAGGCAGTCCTGTGCGTCAGTTCAGGGCGCAGACGCGTTTCACAACTGCTCCACCACGCTCAACTTTGCGGCAAATTCCCCACTACTTTTCTTGGGGGAGGTTGGAATTTCAATTTCAAGCCAAATCGGAAGCCGCCTCCATGCTCAGGAACATTCGGACCATTTGGATTTAAACTTTAAAAGGACTTTGGGCAAGAGGTGAGTGTTCATCTTTGATCTTTTTCTCCACTTTGCAACTTTTAAAGCATGTGAAAGTGTATATTACTGACGGTGTCATTGCATCACAGTTATGGGAAAAGTTGAATCAGAATCAGAAGGACTTATGTAGTCCCACGATTGGGGAAATATGCTGAGAACAACCCACAAAAAAACTTTGAAGAATTAACAGAAAAAAATGTAGCTTTGTATGCGTTGTCTGCAAAAAAAAGGCTCCAAATAATAGTTGCAGAATTTCACAAAATTAGCCAAATAGATAATTTTGTAGACATCTGTTATGTGTTAAAAAAATGTCCCCCCCCCCCCCCCAGAGCTATATTTATGTCTGTGAGCATCAAAGGGCTTTCCATGCAAATTTCACAAGAAGTTTACAGGAACTGACCATGGTGCCTGAGGCAGTATGTTGCACAAACAAAAAAGTACTTACCGGACTTGCACGCCATCATAAATCGGAATGTATGATTCAAAGACGCCAAAACAAACGGGGGCAGCTTTCTACAGTCGCTGGAACACTTAGAAATTACACTGCCAGGAAAAATGACGTCAAGTCTTCTAAAAACTCTTTTTTTTCCGGGTCACCTCATATGAGGCGCATCAGCCTGTCCAATCCGGAATGAGGGAAACAACTGTCAACGTCTTATATCACATATGATAAAATGACGTCAAAGTGATGGTTTTGTTCCTTTACTTGGAATTCCTTTAAAAGTGGTGTAACATAAAATTAGACAAACAGAGGCCTTATCCCTTATTTTTGACCTTCATATGTAACTTTTCCCCCCTATGCCATGATCCAAAAAGCTGTTTTTTCTCTGAGTGTAGCCTCAAACTAGTTAAGGCAAGCATGCCCTTCAATTATGACAACATGAGTCGTTTTTAGGACTCTGAAGTACTAAAAAAAGAGCCAAATGGTCACCTGTGTCAAGGATACCTTCACAGCTCTCCTCCCCACTTATTTTTGGACACCTTTTACTAGGGAAGAATGTCCTTTATCTCAACAAAGTATACAGGAGATACCATCATTCTTCAAATAAGATTAGATTCTCATAATGATGCATTTTAAGTATTTTGAGGTACAGGCGCTCCCCTACTTACAAACATTCAATTTACAAACAACGGTACATACGAACATTTTTGGCGGCATGTCGAATATTCTTCGGACAGAGATGCTGTAAGTTAGATTTTGTATTCCGCGCCTTTTTCCCCGAGTAGTGCTTCTTCCCGCCGCTAATACCGACGCGAGGCGCTGTAAGCTCTATTAACATATGTAGTATTATCTCCAGTTGGCCATGTACATATCTTTATCGAGGATCTATTTTATGAAATGTTTATTTTTCAGTACAAACCAATACAGGTTACTCATACAATCCTTTAACATAGTCATATAAACCTTAAACAAACGTATATAAACCTTAAATATATTTATATAAACCTTAAACATAGTTATATAAACCTTCAACATACATTCCATCCAAAATATAGCACTGAAGCAACTTACGAACAAATTCACCTTACAAACAACGTTGGTAAGTTGGGGAGCGTCTGTCGTTTGAAAAAGTTTACAAAACGCTTTATCTAGACTTTGTGTGCTAACCCTGTCTTCCTCCTGCCTTCTCAGGTGTCCCCTCTTCAGTACCGTTCTGTGTCCCCGTGTCGTTTACTTGTCTGGTGCACCCCAAAAGGCGCCACACCTCCAGCACCACCGCACTACATAGCGGCCACAGCGCCATGGTAACTCTCAGCAAGGCCTACTCAGCCATGAGCAGCAGCCACTTGGACTCTCCCGGCATGCGGCTGCCTCAGCGCTACAAGACATTCACGTCCAAAGCTCAGTACCAGATGGTCCTGGCCACCCTGCGCAAGCTGCAGGAGAGCGGCTTTTATTGGGGCGCCATCACGGGCAAGAACGCCAATAGCCTGCTTGGCGCCGAGAAGGCCGGCACTTTCCTGGTGCGCGACAGCTCCGACAACCGCCACCTGTTCACCCTCAGCGTCAAAACAACGGCGGGTACCAAAAACCTGCGGGTTCAATGCGACGCCGCCTCCTTTTACCTGCAGACGGACCCCAAGAACATTCACGCCGTGCCTCGTTTCGACTGTATCCTCAAGCTGGTGCACTACTACATGCCTCAGAGCAGAGCCAACGGACGTAACGTGGACTATATTTACTCGGGCAGCGAAAAGGTGCCGTTGGAGTTGGTCAAACCGCTCGCCTGTTGCCCGTCCACCTTGCAGCACTTATGCAGGAAAACCGTTAATGGACATTTGGACATTTCTTCCACGAGAGAGCAGCTTCCGCATCCTCTGAGGCAATACATGCAGGATTACGAGTCTCCCATTTAGAAGCGCATTCCAAGTCTGAGGGGGGAAGGGAAAGACTGTGAGCCGGGAGTGAAGTTCCTGGCGAAGATGACGCACACTTTCCCTCATCTAATGATGCTGCTAGCAATGTGCTGCGATGCCTCAATGAACGCGTTTGCGCTCATCCAGCAGCCCTCCCGTAGTGCATTCTGGGAGTACATTTGTTTTACAAAGCAGTCGTGCCTTTTGTAAGGGCTGAACTTTGACTCAATACTCCATAACGGTAGATTTACAAGGTCACAAAACAAAGTTTTTTATGAAACTTTAGGCACTGACAGGAACGCCACTCGCTCGCCAATGAATGTATTTAAACAAGACACAACAATTGTCTTAAATCACTGTTGTTTTTTTCCCCTTGGGACTACACCATGTTTACATTGAAGACAAAATCTTTTATAAAGATGTACGAAAGATGCTTAAAGGTTGACTGGTCGACAAAACGATTTGCACTTATTTATATGTGGACGAACATTTCAGTAATTTATAATAAAGAATGTTATTTTTCTACTCAGCTGCATTTCGGTGTGTTCTGTTTTCCCACCACGGTCGTCTCTCTTAGATGGAGACTTTCAATATCCATTTAAAGGACAACCGACGCCCCACGGACAAGTTGTGTCCATAATTTGTAAAATGGCTTCAAATGACTTCTACTGAGCGTATTTTACAAAGATTCCACGGCATATAGCTATATTTTACGTATTAAGACTCGTCCTGAATATTCAGGAAGTCTTGTTTTTTGAGTCGGTGACGATTCCTGACGTGACGTCATGTCTGGAACGCCCCTGACCGAGAAAGCGACACTCAATGCATTTTGGGTACTTTGTTTAGTCTGAAAACATCGTGTTCATCCGTGTTGATGGCTAAATAAGAAGGAAAACACATCACGTGATGGTGAATCGTTGTGTGTTGCACCAAGACGACTATTTGATACTAGTTGACACAAATTCCCAGCAGACAAATCAGCCCATTTCCAACGGAGCTTGGGCGCCATCTTGTGCATTTTCTGGGACGGTACATCAGAGTCCTGACGACTCGAATTGATACGGGAGGACTTCTTTAATCAATTGCAAACATTTATGCTTTCCTCTTCAGAACTATTTGAATCATATTCATAACTGGATGAGTCACAAGAAAGCATCTTCTCCGAATCTGAAGCCATTGTTTTGATGCTACAGCAGGGCAAGACGTCCTGGCGTGACGTCACAAACTGGGGGCGGACTCTCTGAAAATCCCCAGTTCTAAGGTCATTTTGTGGCAGTTTTGGGACACATCAACTCATTTTTATTGTTGTTTTGCATTTGACTAAAAATATCAGCCTGCGTGTTTTGGGTATTTTAGATGCTATAAAACATTTTTCTGATGCCAGTTAGGAAACAAAAATATGGTGTCGGTTGTCCTTTAAGTTGAGACAATTAGTCATATTTATTGTCTCATGAGTTGGAAATAATGCACAGACGTGCAACACCATATTATGAAATTGCAACCGCAATACTATAATAATAATAATAGTAATAATAATAATAATAATAATAATACCTTTCAAAACCCTCAAGGGATTTTCTTTTGTGCTGGTGAGTAGCGGCAGCCATTCGCGCCAGCGTTGACTCTGCCCGGAAGTAACACAGCAGCAAAGTTATGAAAGGAAGAGGAAAGCATAGAAAGAAGTAGAAAAACAAAATACAGGAGCTGCTGGAAAGGTCCAACATTGCGCCCAAGTAGGTAGCTATCAGCAAGTGCTCTCGCAAGCCTTGCTTTTTGTTGTTGTTGTTTTTGTGTTTTCTTTTGTCACTGCATTTTTGGCCATGACATTCATCAAGGCGGAGACTGCTGAGCAGTTGCGCCTTTTCGGCACAGCAAATACGCCAGCACTGTTTATGATTTGGGAGGAATGTTGGTGCCATTTGACTGTCATCGCTTCACAGCTCTTTGGGCGATTGTGCTTTTTTTGCGCCTGTAATGGCCAGCGTTTTCACACACCGGCTTTGTTTAAGGGAAAGGGCAGTGCTGTTGGACAGTCTGCGGCTGGATAGAGGCATTGCACGAGGAGCTCGCGATAAGAAGAAAGGAGCTTCAGTGCAGAGCACCGATGCGTATGTGGAACTGTCGCGGTTTGGAATTGAAGCGGATTTACAGTTTGTGGGACAGGAGATGTGAGACAGTCTCTTTTTGTCAATGGATGCTACAGCTTCGTGTTTGCAGGCGTGCACATTTCACCATGACGTTGCTGATCCACTGGTGAAAAGGACGCTTTGACCCTCTCCTCTTTCATGTAGAACTGCTTCATGTAACAAAGAGGGTACAGAAAGTGCTTAAGAAGGAATGACTCTGTGTCTTTGTGTTGTCATATTGTCTTTGTTTGTCACATTATTTGTTATTTAGTTTTTTTTTTGTTCTTTTGACTTCAAGACGGCGCCGCGAGAGTGGCTGCCTTTCCAGCAGCTCATGTATTTTGTTTTTCTACTTTCATTCCTTTCATCACTTTGCTGCTGTGAAATGTGAATTTCTCCACTGCGAGACTAATAAAGGCAAATCCAATCCAATCCACTCAACCCAGAAGTAACTCAAGTAGATAGAAAACTAGCTAGCTAGCTAATCGAAAGCTAGCTAGATAGCTAAATAGCTATATAGCTAATAGATACCCAGCTAGATAGCTAATAGATAGCAAATATATACCTAGCTAGATAGCTAGTTAGCAAGATAGATAGACAGCTGGATAGCTAGATGAATAAAAAGCAAGATGGCAACTTTGTGATTTTCATGTTGGAGTAGATGAGCTGAAAGTCAGTTTGGCAGTTATTCATTTTTAAAATAAACATTTAACTACAAACCTATAACATGCTACAGTAATAATAATAATAATAATAATAATAATAATGGTAATGATAATCATAATGCATTTCATTTATAAGCGCCTTTCAAAATTATCAAGGTCACTTGACAGTCACAGGATCCGTTTTTCTGTGAAATGCATGAAAATGATGTGACTTAAAAAGGATCCTTGAGGAACAGCAAATAAATTAACAGGGTCTGTCCTATGGGGCCGAACCACCAGAAAAAAATATCTTTCTTGCGTCTCCCTTGAAAACTCTTACTTTTGTCTGACATTTTACACAGAATCATAATTCATATATTTTTCACAGTTTTTGCTCTCAACATATCTTGGAGGAAACCCTTTGGTATTTACCACCTGAAAGAAGACATTGTCCAAATGCACTGTCATATTGATTTCCACATCAATGATCTATGATGTGTTCCCAAACGAAGAACTTTCTGGGAACTTACGAGACTTCAGAGAAGCTTTTCTTGCTTTGAAGGAGCTCTTGCATGCGTGTGACTCATCAGATTCTATCGCAGCACATTGCCAGTGCGCTAACTTCTCAGAAATGTCGTCTGTCGTGTATATTCTGACTTGTGTAATTCCTTTCAACATGTGCGATTCACTTGGCGTATGTTCTGAAGCCCAAAAACGCAATGTAACCGCAACACTTTGTTCTGTAAGAAACGGACTTCAAAACGTTCCGATCTCTTCCAGCGCCTTAAAAACTCCCCAGGAATAATAATGGTAAACGGTCGTTATTAATTAGCTTTCGCTTTTCTGGTTTGTTATTATTTGTGAAATGTCCTGCTTGTTGTCCTCCGACTGCAGTCTTCATCGATTGTGTTTTTGTTGTCAATAAGTCGCAGCAAAATTTTAAAATATTCAGTCTCTTAACTCTAAACTGATTTTTGTTTTGAATTTTCGAACTTTTGTTGTCTTTCATACTGATCTGGAGCCAACTGGAAATTGAATGCTGTGCTCACAAATGTGCAACATATGACTTGGAAAACGTATGGAATGTCTCCTATGCTGTATTGAAAGTCAGCAGAATTGTAGCCCAATTTTACTAAGACGCAAACTTCACAAATATTAGCAAATCAGTCATGACTTAGACACGTGTACTAGAAACTGGAAAGTCTGAAATGTCTGTCTGCCAAATCGGAAAAGTACATTTTAACACGCTTGGGAGTTGGCGTGCCTCCACGTAAAGTCAGGGAATATTTATGGCCACTTGATTCAGATATCATATTTGAAAAATCTGCGTTGCAGAAGCAGAACACTTTCAACAATAACAAAAGTATCCTGTGACTGTAAAGTGTCCTTGAGAGCTTTGAAAGGCGCTTAAAATGAAATGTATTATTATTATTATTATTATTATTATTATTATTATTATTATTATTGTTGTTGTTGTTGTTGTTGTTGTTGTTGTTGTTGTTGTTGTTATTATTATTATTAATGCATTGTAAATATCTGAACAATTCTTTGAATGGCAATCAGGCATGTCAAACTCATTTTTTGTCATGGGTCACATTACAATTCCTGTTTCCCGTGAAGGCCTGTGATGCCAGCAACCGTATAAATCAGAATTATCTTTATTGGCTAAGTATGTAGAACATGCTACATTAGAATGTGCATCGTAAAAAAGACATGGCAAATAAGTATGGAGGACACTAACAAAGGCTATTCTAATGTAATCTAATCTAATCAAATTCCTGAACGGACAACCGACGCCCCCGGACAAGTTGTGTCCAAAATTTGTAAAATCACTTCAAATGACTTCTACTGAGCGTATTTTACAAAGATTCCACGGCATATAGCTACATTTTACCTTTTAAGACTCGCACTGAATATTCCGGAAGTCTTGTTTTCGAGATGATGACGATGCCCGAAGTGACATCACGTCTAGAACGCCCCTGACCGAGAAAGCGACACACAATGAATTTTGGGTACTTTTTTTTGTCTGAAAACTCCGTGTTGATCGCGAAATTATAAGGAAAACTACATAAATAACATGATGGTGAATCGTTGTCCCAGGCAGTTGCGGTAACATGTATAAAGAAGATGTAAGTTTACACAAATTCCCAGCGGACAAATCAACCCATTTCCAACGGAGTTTGTGCGCCATCTTGTGCATTTTCTGGGCGCTACATTGGAGTCCAGACGCCTCAAAATGAGACGGAACGACTTCTTTAATTGATTGCAAACATTTATGCTTTCCCCTTCGGAACTATTTGAACCATATTCATAACTGGATGAGTAACAAGAAAGCATCTTCTCCGAATCTGAACTCTCTGAAGCCATTGTTTTGTGTCTGGAGTATCTTGGCGTGCCGTCACGAACAAGGGGGCGGGACCTTCTGAAACACGCCATTTCTGAGGTCATTTTGAAGCAGTTTTGGGACACTTTAAGTCATTTTTATTGGTGTTTTGCATTTGACACTAAAATATCAGCCTGCGTGTTTTGGTTATTTTAGATGCTATAAAACGTTTTTCTGATGTCAGTTAGGAAACATAAAAATTGTGTCGGTTGTCCTTTAAAATTGTGTCGGTTGGCCACATCTGGCCCCGGCCGGGCCTTGGGTTTGACACCAGTGGTCTGTCATATCTAACCTTTACATTGTCATTTGGGTTCCTGAAACGATGACAGATGTTTAAAGTGACACTAAATTGAATGTAAGCATAGGTCACATAACATCGTCATTTAATTGATGTCTCCGCACATTAAATTTTGCTCTTGCCGATTGTCGACCTTATCTGGCCTGATCTTTGAAGTAGTATGGAGGGCAGCAAATATTTATCGTGGTTAATGTGGTTGCTTTACTGACCGAAGTCCATGTCGTAAACAATGCCAGATGATATCCAGGAGCATAAAGACGCACTATATTTCCTGCAACCTGCGAAAATAACCGATGAGCGGGAATTCGTAGTAACTTCCTGAGGCGTTACGGGAAAACACGCATGGGGCTCAACCTGCTTCCACGGCATTTTTCTCTCCCAACCGGTCTGGGCTCTGATTCGTCAATTGTCAGCGAGCGATTAGAACATCCTCTCCTTCCGTACCTCGGCCGTGTGTTGATACGAGATGAATGAAAAGACGTTTATGCCTGTCCATTTTTTTGGAGCGGTGTCATTTTGAATGACATCCTCGCTTGTGTGTGCAAGGGGAGCCGTCGTTTGCACCTTTTCAAAGTATGCGAACCACCAGCTGAAGCCCGCAAGAGCTTTTACGAAGCGCTATAATAAGTGCCACTTGTTGCTTGTTGTGTAGCTCTGAGGAAATTCTCTGGTAGGGGATGTCACGTGACTGCCGGCGCATACTTGAGATCCGTCACCATAGATACGTACTTCCTTTCTTCATGGTTGTGTAATTTTTGCTTGATGGACATTCAAGGGAAAGTTGCGGACTTACTCAGAAGTGATTTTGTGATTTCTGGTTCTTTAGAATGACATTCGCAGACTGTTTCATTTAAAGGCCAACCGACGCCTCCGAACAAGTTGTGTCTATAATTTGTAAAATCACTTGAAATGACTTTTACTGAGCGTATTTTACAAAGATTCCACCGCATCAGGAAGTCTTGTTTTCAAGTTGATGACGATGCTTGACGTGACGTCACGTCAACGCCCCTGACCGAGAAAGCGACACACAATTCATTTTGGGTACTTTGTTTGGTTTGAATACTTTGTGTTTGTCACGGTTTGCAAGGTGGTGATGGCAGTTGTGGATCCCAAAAAGCAGGTAGGAGAGCACAGCAGGTTGTATTTGAGAAGTTGTATTAAAATAAAGTCAACAGGAACAAAATCTAAAACGTTAAAATCATTTGAACAGAAAAATACAAAGTATCAAAAGAAAAACCAAGAGTAAAAGTGCACAGCATACGATGCATTCACAATGCACAATGGATACAATTGCATACAAAGCATACAATGACCCGACATCGAATGGTCGTGCCGGGAGTCCTTTTAACTGTCACTGATTCGGAACGACCAGCACCTGCGAGGCAGCAGGCAGGGCTGACAGCGCTACCCGTTGGTCGCCAACCAGATCATGACATGTTGATGGCGAAACTAGATGGAAAACAAAAATAACGCGATGGTGAATCGTTGTGTGTTGCACCAAGACTACTATTTGATAGTTTGATTTGATACTAGTGGGTTTGCATCTAGCTAGCTTTCAAACTAGCTAGCTAGCTATCTCTCTATCTTGCTATCTCGCTACCTCACTATTTTATTTGGTCATTCATTTATTTATTCGTTTATTTATTCATGCATTTATTGATTTGTTTAGCTAGCTTCCTATCTATTTCAGTTACTTCCGAGTTGAATGGCTAGCTAGATAGCTAGCATTCTATCTATTTGAGTTACTTGAGTGAATGCTGGCGCATGTGGCTGCCGCTGGTCACCCACAGAAAACCTTATCTTGTGACTGTAAAGTGACCTTGAGAGTTTGAAAGGCGCTTATAAATAAAATGGCGCTTAAAAAATAAAATGTATTATTATCATCATTTATTTTTATTATTTTTTTGTCTATTTATTTCGACACTCACTTATTCACCCATTTATTTGTTTGTTTGTTTATGTATGTGCGTCTTTTTTGAATATATGGGCCCAGCCATCTTACCAACTGTTTCAAAGAAATAACTCGGTTAGGGGGCAAATTTTCAAATCTAGACAAATGTTTCAATTCTCTATGATTTGAAATTGACAATTAGCCCCTACTAAACTTTAGGAAAGACTCTGTTATCGCGTGTCAACATAATTTGCATCTGATCCTGTTCACCTAACATGCTCCTGGTGACCTCAGCATGCCGAGGCAGCGCTCTGGTGTGTGCGAGTGAGACGGCGCAAGCAACCAAAAGCGACTTCCCGCTCGTCTCTCCACTGGCTCAGCCTGTTTACAATTCCACAACTGCCGGTTGCCATGGAGTGCGCTCGTCAATGAGCTCCAGATGCCAGATAGCACGGAGCGGGCCAAAAACTGAGTCATCCCGGCCCAGTAAGTCCCACCCATCTCTCCTGTCCAAAGCGACTTCTCCGGGCACACTCCTCCTTCTCCTCCATACTTTGGGATTTACTGTTAGACCTCGAATAGCACCCCGCCCCTTTGCCCCATGCCGCGTAAATAGTCACTTTTATACGCGTCCAAGCATGCAAGCTGACGCTTCATCTGTGTTACAGTCTGCTTCACTTCAGATGCTTTCCAGCTGAGAGAAAAAAAATGCAGTTGAAGGGTGCAGGAGGGGGTGTGAAAGAAAACACGCTCAAAAATGTATCAATAAAAGACACCGGGATTCGTTCCAGAGTCCAAACTTTTGTCATCGTGCTTGGCAGCTAATCATAAGAAGTTAAAATAGCATTTGTTTGACGTCATTGCTCGTTCGGTGCTCCGTCTTGACAAACGGTGCAAACAGTTGGACCCAAAATGCCGTAAACCGGTCACCAAATACAAATCAAAGTACAGCGATACTTTGGCTTACGAACTTAATTGGTTCCCAGACAGAGTGTGTAAGGCGAAAAGTGTGTATCCCAAAAAAAAAATTCCCATAGGAAACCATTAAAATAAGAATAATCCGTTCCCAAGTCCACATAAAACATAATTTTCTACTTTCTAATTTTCTAAGCCTTAAAACTACACAAAATATACCTTATTTTATGTACAGTAAATGTGCTATGGTATTATAATTAAAGAAATAAACTGTAATGTATAATAAAGTCGGTTTATTTACATTTGTGATGGTTGTTGATGGCTTGATGAAATGGAGTGGCCAGTTTCCTCAGCATTAAACACGTAACCTTCTTTCACCATCTTGAGGAATGATGCCTTGTAGGTGCTTTCTCTGCGATAATTCTAGTTCCTCATCAATTGTGTTAATAATAATTATACCGGTAATACATTTAATTTCCAAGCGCCTTTCAAAACTCTCAAGGACACTGTTCTGTTTAGCTGGGTTGATAGCTTTTTGCATCAAGTGTACAGATGGCTTGTGCGGGTTGTTTGTGGAGCCTGATTGATGGGATATTTTAACCTTGCAGTCTACACTTTGCCTTTGAACTATCAAAGTTGAAACTCTCTAACTGTCATCTGCCTGTCTCTTTAATGTTTAAACCACCTCACCTCACTGCTGCGTTCTTGACCAATCACGTGGCTTTAAGCGAAGACAGGGGGCGGGGAATAGAGGACAGAAAAAGTCGGCTGCCATTTTGTTGTTCGAACCGGCTGGTTCGCGAACGACACATCACTCATTGTGGCGGTCTGTGTGTATCCCGAAAAATAGTTCGTATGCCAAGGTAAAAATTTCATCAATTTAACATTCGTAAACCGAAAAGTTCGTAAGCCAAGGGGTTCGTAAACCGAGCTATCACTGTACTCAATTAACAAAAGGTTGGTCCTGTCAACAACTTTCTGAGTGCAACGCCACCCATATTTGCGTATTCCTGAAAGTCCCCCATTGAAAATATGACATTCTCACACATAAATTCTTTTTTCTTCCCTCCCTACTGCAAAATCTGTCACAACAACATCAACAACATCAAAAACATCCGTCCCAGGCAACATTGTGCGCCATGTGGTTTTTGTTGAGAGTGGGCGAATTGCAACCAGATCGCATTGAGGTCATGACACCATGTGGTTGGACACCCCCGCAGTCGAAAGTGCATGACATGGTGAGCAGTGTTTCCTGGTTTCATTCAAATTTAAATATACACACTTTTTTCACGATGTTCACATTTTCACATTGAGATTGAGATGAAACAGGATGTTTGATTGAGTGCCTTCGACAGGTCGAATGGTGACTAGAAGAGTCACAGCAAGGAATTGAACTGTGTGGGGTCTTTGGGCAAGCAAAACTAAACAAAAAAAAAACTATTGTTGTGAATTTTGTCATTTATCTTTGTATCTATTGAAAGACACAACAATTAAACATTTGCATTCAAAAGGTCAAAAGAGATTTGAAGACATTTTTCGCCTCATTCTGAATTTTCACCCTAAATATTTTTGCGACTAGTATATATTAACAGTTAACATATGAATGAATGAGTTAACAGTTAACTCATTCACTGCCATTCCCCAGTTTATTCGGGAATTGAAAATTCCTGGACCTGGAGTGCCAATCCCGAATTTGTTTAGGTTTTGGCTTTTATTGCCAAAAAAGCACTGGTCAGACCTCTGGCAATGTTTTTTTTTCTTTCACGACTGGGCCGTATTTGCCTCTTGTGTAGCTGCCCCCATTTCAAGCTCAGATAACTCCAGACCCATATAACTTAGGAATTAACTTTTTTTCTGGTGAAAGAAGATTGTCTAGGGGTTCTTATGCTGCATTGAATGTTTATGTAGTCCTAAAACTCAATATTCTGTGGGTCTTGGAATTTGGGTGAAAATGACAAAAACCCTGGCACTGGAGTGGACACATTTTTGCACGTTCTGCAGTGAATGAGTTAAATTATCTTGATGAAGCTTTGCAGAATTTCTCAAAACCTTGTCTACATTTTTGACCACCGTTTCGGTTCGAAGGAGTCCCTGTATGCCCTTTTGACGTTATGTAACGATGGTCACAGAAAGCAAACAAAACAAAAATGTCAGCTGAGCAGAAATCCCGAACACGCTCTCGGCGATGTGTCGGGAAACACCCTGTGAGTCACCACGACAGACGCAGTCTTGGAAGGCTCTCTCGTAGTCAAGTGACGCTCTTCTGGTTAGCAAACACATGAGTTGCGCAAACAGCGGCCTGGTTAGCTGCATCATGGCAACCACACACACAAAAGCCAATGGAGACAATAACTAAAGCAACATAATAAGCAAATACACGCTTGATCTTATTACCGTGTCTGATAAATAGATGTCTTAACTCATTCACTGCCAGACATGTGCAAAAATGTATCCACTCCAGTGCCAGGGTTATTATATGGGTCTGGAGTTATGTGAGCTTGAAATGAGGGTGGATGTCCAAAATACATTATATTGGTTTATATAGCGCTTTAACAACAGCTGCAGCTGGAACAAAGCGCTAACATGGAAAAAGGGAAATGCTGCCCCCTGTGGAAGGGAAAAACATTGACAGAGGTCTCAGCAGCGCTTTTTCGGCACCCATGCGAGAAAAAGCAAAACCCAAACAAATTCGGGAATGGCGCTCTACGTCATTTTTTTTCAATTCCCGAATAAATTCAGGAATGGCAGTGAATGAGTTGAGTTGGCAGTGAATGAGCATTATAAATATTTTTTCTTTGAAACCACACCCAGAGTCATGCTAAACATGTTAATTTTCTCAAAACATTGAACATTGGCTTTTAATGCTATTCTCAACTTAATTAAAACTGAACAAAACACCGCAAATGCCGTTCTATTAATTGTTTTCAAAGCTCACAATTTAACACACTCTCAATGTGAATTAAACTTGACTGCATTTTGAATATACTGTCTTTATATTCCTACTAATGTGTATTTATTATGGTTAAATACAAGACAGTTGGATGTTTGTCGTGTTTAAAGTCACTTAATTAATTTAGCTTTAAAATGTTTCGTGATAATAATAATAATAATAATAATAATAATAATAATAATAATACATTTCATTGATAAGTGACTTTCATGTTGCTATTTCAACTCTAACAATTTATTTTAAAATAGCAGACTCACAGGTTGACTATTTAATATTCTACATTTGTGTAAAAATATGAAATGGACCAAGTTTAGACATTTGGCTTTTTAAAGAACAACCGACACCATTTTTATGTTTCCTAACTGACATCAGAAAAACGTTTTATAGCATCTAAAATACCCAAAACACGCAGGCGGATATTTGTAGTCAAATGCAAAACACCAATAAAAATGAGTTAAAGTGTCGTAAAACTACTTCAAAATGACCTCAGAAGGTCCCGCCCCCTTGTTCGTGACGTCACGCCAGGATGTCTTGCCTTGCTCTAGAATCAATGCATTGTGTGTCACTTTCTCGGTCAGGGGCGTTCCAGACGTGACGACAGGCATCGTCATCAACTCGAAAACAAGATTTCCTGAATATTCAGCGTGAGTCTTAAAACGCAAAATATAGCTACATGCGGTGGAAATAAATAAGTAAATACGGTCAGTAGAAGTCATTTGAAGTGATTTTACAAATTATGGACACAACTTGTCCGGCGGCGTTGGTTGTCCTTTAATGCTAACAGTGGCGAAATGCTTGTTATTTATGTCATCATTTGAGAATTTCTCAACTGCGAGTCAAATAAATGTTTTCTTAATATTAATATTATTAATATCTTAATATTATGATTTGATCCTCATAAAAATATCACCAACCACGATTTTGGACTATGTTGTGATAAACGCAATTTTATTCTTGCCATTAAATGCCAAACAAGGCTCCATTGCTCTTTTGCTCTTTTCCCTCTAAATATCCTGTCAATTTACATAATGATATGATGAAAGGTTCAAAACGCTTGGCGTAATTGCAGTCTTAAGTAGACTGCAGGTGATTATTGAAGACCATTTCCAGCAGGTTGACTCATGAACTACACATGATGACTGCCATTCATCGACTTCATAAAGCACCGAGCTATTTGCGTGACTCACATCCTGCCCTCTTGCATTTTATCTGGAAATAGTCACTGTTTCATATCGCCCCGACTGTCGACATCGGTCAAGAAACAGGAAAAATGAAACATTGCGAATTGCTGTCAGAAAATGTTGTCTTTCGACATGTCTCGCAACCAGAAGTAAATGAATGAGAGTACTCCCCCAAAAAGTTTTTAGTAAGATATCGACAATGTTACATTTGTAATTAAGTCGCTGAAAATGAACGACTGCGTGAAAACCAACTTTGTTTTCTTTTGAAAGCATGTCATAATAATTTCAGTTCAGTAGAAGTCATCCGCGTCTGATAACACACCCATTTGAGTTTGAGGTAAGTCCTAATAAGACGACACTGTCAGCATCAGGAAAGTGAAGGCATACAGTATGCTTCGGAAAGAGCAACACTTTCACGTAATAGTTGTACAGTGGGACCTTGGCTTACGAACTTAATTGGTTCCCAGATAGAGTGTGTAAGGCGAAAAGTGTGTATCCCAAAAATTAATTACAAATAGGAAACCATTAAAATGAAAAGAATGCGTTCCCGGGTACCCATAAAACATAATTTTCTACTTTCTAATTTTCTAAGCCTTAAAACTACACAAAATATACCTTATTTTATGTATAAAATGCTGATGCGTCCTTGACCAATCACGTGGCTTTTACCGACGACTGGGGGCGGGGAATAGAGGACCAAAATAAGCCGACTGCCATCTTCTTGTTCGCGAACGACACATCACTTATTTTGGCAGCTCCGTGTGTATTCCGAAAAATAGTTTGTATACCAGGGTAAAATGTTCACAAATTTAACGTTCGTAAACCGAAAAGTTCATAAGCCAAGGGGTTCGTAAGCCAAGGTATTACTACATTTGGGTTACGGTTTAGAGAGTTCATGGCTTGGTGGAAATGTCTGCTGGATTTAGTGTACATGGATCAGTAGCGCCTGCCTGAGGGGTAATCGCTGGAAAAGGTGATGGGCAGGATGCGTAGGGTCCAGTAGGATTTTCCCCGCCCTTGTTTCGATTCTTGCAGTGTGCAAGTCGTCGAGAGTGGGTAGGGCGGTGCCAGTGATTTTTTTTTTTTTCCCTCCGTCCTAACTCTCCGTTGAAGTCGGATTTTGCTCCCGAACCGAACCGTGATGACTTTGATCACTTTCCCCTTTTGGCCTCGATTATACTTAGCTTGACCCCGCACCACTTTCTGCCAATCACATTTCGAAAAGTAGGTCATTGTGAAATGTAAATTTCTCCACTGCGAGACTAATAAAGGCAAATCCAATCCAATTCAATTATATTCAGACTCAGACAGTCGGAACTTGTAAAAGCATTGAGACAAATTTGCAACACAAATGGAAGGATACGACTCGTGATCGGACATAGTAGCAGAGAATAAAAAAAAGGAATACAGGCACGTATGGTGCTTTGCAAGTCACAAAACCCGTCGCCACATTCAATGGTTTCGAGCAAGTTTCATCAAATCTTATTGCGAGACCTGGACGGTGTCTGTGATCTCTGATTGGATGAGTGAGTCAGCGCATTTGAAGCCCCCGCAAGGGGGTAGAAAAGCTTCCCAGGTGCCCTTGGGCTTGTCCTCATTTTGATGCCACAATATTTTTGCCGGTCGTTTCAACTGTTACGAGAGGTTGTTTGATGAATACCTTGACCCCAGGAGGAGAATGTTTGTCCACATACGTAAGCCCTCACTTTGTTTTCAAAGCAATTGCCACTCAAATACAAACAATCAGTTTTTACCAATTCCGAGTCCGATAATTATGAGTCCTTATCGGGTACTCTCTGTGTGCCTTGGAGGCTTTTATTTCAGCGAAATGCATTTATCAAAGGAAACATTTGAGCAACGTAGGCGAGGTAAAATTACATGCACATAAAACTGCTTCAATCCAAGTGACGTTCATGAATTACAGAATGCGGAGTGGATATTCTATTTCAAGTTGTTATAGTGCAGTGAGAATCCGAAGCATTCATTCATTCATTCATTCATTCATTCATTTTTTTTCCAGACCGCTTAACCTCACAAGAGTACCAGGGGGTGTTGGAACATTATCCCAGTGGTCTCTGGGCAGTAGGCAGGGGACACCCTGAACCGGTTGCCAGCCAATCGCAGGGCACACCGAGACGAACAACCACAATGCGCTCAAACTCACACCTAGGGACAATTTAAAGTGTTTAATCAGCCCGCCATGCATGTTTTTGGCAAATGGGAGGAAACCGGAATACCCGGAGAAAACCCACAAAGATCCGGGGAGAACATGCAAACTACATGCAGGGAGGCCGGAGCTGGAATTAAATGTACCCATTTTAACTCATTCACTGCCAATCACAAATTGAAAATATAACGTAGAGCGCCATTCCTGAATTTTTTCAGCTTTTGTTTTTTCTTGTTTGGGTGCTGATGTTTTTTCAATTACACAAGGGTCAAATATTTTTTTCTTATTGATTGGTTGTTCAATTTCACAGACCCAATCAGGAGGTGGCTGACACTCCAAGCATTTGCCCACAAGCCATTAACAAAGTTCTCATTCACTGCCATTCCCGATACAGCGCTGGTCAGACCTCTGGCAATGTTTTCTCCCTTCGATGAGGGGGCATTTGTCTTTTGTCCATGTTAGCGCTTTATTCCAGTTTCAGCTGTTGTTAAAGCCCTATATAAACCAATATGGATGTATTGCATTGTATTTTGGACAGCCACCCCTGTTTCAATCTCACGTAACTCCAGACCAGTTTAGTTTAGGAATTAACTCATTTTTTTCTGATGAAAGAAGAATGTCTAAGGTTTCTAACGCTGTATTAAATGTTTGTCGTCCTAAAACTCAATATTCTATGGGTCCTGTAATTTGAATGAGTGATAATGACAAAAACCCTGGCACTGGAGTGGACACATTTTTGCACATTTCTGGCCATGAATGAGTTAATATAAGAAAGGGGCCCTGGCCATCCAACCCTGGTGGTGGTGAGAGGGTGGACAACGGAATTTGATGCAGGCGGACATAAATAGAGCCCGCCCCCTCCCCTGTGACCCTGTACAAATTGCATTTCAGTTCTCATGTATAGGAAGCATCACTTGAACAATAGCATGACCATCTTGAAAAAAAAAAAACAGGATGTACTCCAGACATATGATATTCACACCTTGTTAAGGTCACTACATGTTATAACTCACCGTCAGTTCAAATGATGATTGTGAGTCAGCCTTTGAAAATGACACAAAATATCCCCTCGGCCGACTAAGAACAGGGAATAGGAACTCACACTACAGATGATACCCCCTGAGAGGAAAACAATATCTAAATTGATATATTGTCAGTAGTTTACCGGTAGTTTAGTCACTGAGACGTCACTCTGCCTCCTTTCATTGTCTAGACTTTGGTGGGGAAAGCGATTGTGAATGTTCACAATCGAATTGATGACGTCAAAGATAAGACTTGTCTTTTAAAGAATGAATTGGAAAAATATTTACCATCACATTTCTATTAGCAACAATAAATAGGGAGAATGTCAGCATCTGATGCTAGGCTTAAAGGACAACCGACGCCGCCAGACAAGTTGTGTCCATAATTTGTAAAATCACTTCAAATGACTTCTACTGAGCGTATTTTACAAAGATTCCACCGCATATAGCTATATTTTACGTTTTAAGACTCACGCTGAATTATCAAGAAGTCTTGTTTTCGAGTTGATGACAATGCCAGGAACGCCCCTGACCAAGAAAGTGACACACAATGCATTTTGCGGTACTTTGTTTGGTCTGAAAACTTAGAAGGAAAACACATAACGCTATGGTGAATCGTTGTGTGTTGCACCAAGACTACTATTTGATATTCACTGACACAAATTCCCAGCAGACAAATCAGCCCATTTCGAACGGAGCTTGGGCGCCATCTTCTGCATTTTCTGGGTGCTACACTGGAGTCCAGACGCCTCAAAATTAGACGGAAGGACTTCTTTAATCGATTTCAAACATTTATGCTTTCCTCTTCATAATTATTTGAATCATATTCATAACTGGATGAGTAACAAGAAAGCATCTTCTGAAGCCTTTGTTTTGAAGACACAATCGACCTGCAAAATATGAAAGTTGAGGGTGGTTTGTTCATAAAACTGCTGAAAACATCTGGGAGTGTGTGTATTTGCCTCACAATACCACAATTAGTTGATGTCCAATGCTTGCTTGCTTATTTATTTATGTATTTGTTTGATTATCTATCTGTCGTTCTGTCTGTCTATCTGTCGTTCTGTCTGTCTGTCTAGCTATCGAGTTATCTAGCTATCGAGTTATCAAGCTATCGAGTTGGTTAACTATTGAGTTGTCTAGCTATCGAGTTGTCTAGCTATCGAGTTATCAAGCTATCGAGTTGGTTAACTATTGAGTTGTCTAGCTATCGAGTTGTCTAGCTATCGAGTTATCAAAATATCTGGCTTTCGAGTTATCCATCTATCTATCTATCTATCTATCTATCTATCTATCTATCTATCTATCTATCTATCTATCTATCTATCTATCTATCTATCTATCTATCTATCTATCTATCTATCTATCTATCTATCTATCTATCTATCTATCTATCTATCTATCTGGCTAGCTAGCTAGCTCTCTGATAGATGAGACATGATTTTGAGATCAGGTGAGAAGACAGATCTCAAGGCCCCGCTGTATTTCTTACATCGACAACGTGCACTTAGAATGTGTGATCAATTCACGAAAGGCGCAGAGAGCAAAAATCCGACACATTTTATTTGGTGATGTGAAATTTTAAGAGCACTGGTGACAAACATGAGGCCACAGGGCCTGATGCGTTTCCAGAAAACAAATCTCGTGGGTCTGCTTCATGTTGGCTCACATCTGTTCCGAAATGACAATGCGTCTTCATTTTCTTGACATATTGCAACCATGTTTTTCAAATCAATTTAATATTCTCTTTTACTGATATGAAAAGTGTCCATCCATAATCTCTTTGGGTCGATGCAATTGGCCCACGAAAAAAGCGATTTTGACACACCCAGTCTTAGACAAAGACTTCCCAGTAAACGACAGTCTGATCAATACCTTATCTCAAGGTGTCTTCAAGCTGCTGTGTTACGGTAGACATTTTCTGCCTTTTTTTACCGTCACTGCAGCTTCTCACAAAGTGATTGGACGGTCTGTGTTTTGCTTCTTGTGTGAGCCAGAAGAACTCCATCAATTCCGTGGGAGAATGTACCCAAAAAAGTGACGTAAAATTATTTTTCAGTGCAGATGCAACCACGCACGATTAAATTACCGACATCCGATCTTTTGTGTTCCCTGGAGCGGTTGAATAATCGTCTGTAAACGGCACGAGAAGTAGAGCTCAATGAACCGGGACGGACGCCATTTGTCTTAGCGTCCGATGTGAGAAACTCAAGCTCCTCCAATGTGAGGTCCTCGTCAGCCTAGTGGATCGCATGTCAACTGGGACGACGCTCCCATTTTTTTAAATCTGCACACATGAGCGTGCATGTCTTTTTGTGTCTGCCGTTCACACGGACGTCATTTGCACTCTGTGTTCTTGTGCTATCGCATGTCAGAAGCTGTCGCCATTTGTCAGCGTCAAGGGGAGTGCTAGCGCAGGCATGTGGATATAGCATTAGCTCTACCAAGTCACAGACTGACAAGATAAATGGATATACAAAAATAGATGGCGGGTAACCACGACTGAGATTATGCAAAATCACACTTTGATGAGTCTGTATTTGTCTTTTCAAACATTCCCATCCAGTGTCTATTCATTTTTGATGCGGCTTCCTGAAAGACAGCAAATGTTATCGCTGAGAGCCTCAATATGCCAATCATGTTGTCAGTGCAAATTAAAGGACAACCAACACATTTTTTTTTGTTTCCTAACTGACGTCAGAAAAACTTGTTATAGCATCTAAAATACCCAAAACACGCAGGCTGATATTTTTAGTCAAATGCAAAACACAAATAAAAATGACTTCAAGTGTCCCAAAACTACTTCAAAATGACCTCAGAAACTTTCTGTTTCAGAAGGTCCCGCCCCCTTGATCGTGACGTCACGGCAGGACGTCTTGCCTTGCTCTAGAATCAAAACAATGGCTTCAGATTCGGAGAAGATGCTTTCTTGTTACTCATCCAGTTCTGAATATGATTCAAATAGTTCTGAAGAGGAAAGCATAAATGTTTGCAATCAATTAAAGAAGTCATTCCGTCTCATTTTGAGGCATCGGGACTGAAATGTAGCGCCCAGAAAATGCACAAGATGGCTCCCAAACTCCGTTGGAAAAATGGGCTGATTTGTCTGCTGGGAATTTTCGTCAACTAGTATCAAATAGTAGTCTTGGTGCAACACATAACGATTCACCATCATGTTATTAATGTTTTTTCCTTCTAATTTTGCCATCAACACGGATCAACACAAAGTTTTATGACCAAACAAAGTACCTAAAATGCATTGTGTGTCGCTTTCTCAGTCAGGGGCATTCCAGGCGTGACGTCACGTCAGGAATCGTCAACAACTTGAAAACAAGACTTCCTGAATATTCAGCGTGAGTCTTAAAACGTAAAATATAGTTATATGCTGTGGAATCTTTGTAAAATACACTCAGTCATTTGTCAAGTCATTTGAAGTGATTTTACAAATTATGGACACAACTTGTCCGAAGGTGTCGGTTGTCCTTTAAGCCAACAATATGAGAGAAAAATGGGCAATATTATTCCATGGCAATTCTTCGTCCGAAATGTCATCAACATTTCAAAATTTAGCGGCAATTCAAAGAAACTGACCATTTTTTGGACACAGTAGCACCACTATCATCAAACATTTTAATCAATAACCATTATTTCATTTACTCGACTAAAAAAGTCCCTGCTTTTGAAAATGACCTAATTTGAGTGAAAATTGTTACCTTCTGCTTTATCATGGTGCCTTTTTTAATGAATTTCACAAGAACTGTTACTGCCTGCCAAGGCCACTAATGTGGAATCGTATGCCTTATACAACAATTTCCTCTTTCCGAATAACGAGACAGAATAAACAAAACCTGGCGGTTGACCTAAAGATCCACTGACAGTCACATGGTTGATTATTAACTTCACCATATGAGCTCAAGTGTGTTACTGTGAGTGGAGCTGAGTTCATTTCACCCTGTGAGTCAGTTGATGAGTGATGGTGACTTATTTGTCTCCAAACGACTATCTGGCTGAGTTAACATCGTCACCGCATTGTCCGGAATTTAACAATTGTGTAATAACGGCTAACAGCAATGATGACCACATGACGCCACAATAGAAAAAAAATACAAATAAAATGAAATAAAATGTGAATTTTCCATATTTCCATTGTTGGTACCCATTGGCGTGCCATGGATTTCATCGCTAGGCCTTCAGTCGTGCTATGCCTGAATCAATCCAAAGTGAAAAAAATATGGTGTGGTTTACTCCAAGTCCACTAGAGGGTGCCATTAGCCGGGAAATAACTGACCGATCTTTCTTAATGATGTCCATTTTCTCTTGAAAAGTCCGTCTTGAAAATGGCTTTAAAAGTAAATCTCCAACCAAATCCATTTCTTCTCCTTCAGCCATTGAGGGTTGACAAAACGTCTATTCAATCAACACAACAATATATTTGCTTATGCAGCTCGCTAGCAATACAATGTGCTAGCTCTGGCCAGTACGCGCTTATCACTCGCGGCTAATGATACTATGATTGGCCAGTACCTAGCCAATGATGTGATTTGGCTAGTCACATAGCGAAAACTGACATTGCCATCGCCTTTGAGCAGGCCTTGGGTTGCCAACTCGAACTCCTATTGGTTAAACCAACAGTTTCATTGTCACTGATTTTTATGCTCCAGGGCCTGCAGAAATGATTAAGCCATCCAGGTAGATTTCTGACCCTAGTATCAAATGATGGCTGAAATGAAATTTAACACAACTAGCTATCTATCTAGCTATCTATTAGCCAGCTAGCTCTATTTGAGTTACTTCCGGGTTGAGTGAACGCTGGCGCATGTTGCTGCTGCTGCTGCACATCCACAGAAAAACATATCCTGTGACTGTAAGGTGACCTTCAGAGTTTTGAAGGGTGCTTAGAGGTGAAATGTATTATTATTAATATTTTTACATTATGTTGCTAACTTGAGCTATCTAGCTGGCTACCTATGTAGATATTAGCTAGCTGGATGGCTATCCATCTAGTTTGTGTTTTCCAGTTTCCAACGATAGCTCTTCCTGTCCTGATTTTAATTTTGCTTCTCGAGCCGTTGCCAGTTTGAACTTGTCTTTGGCGGCGGTGGGTGTCAGCTTGTGGATTACGACTCCACATAGTGAACATGCTTCTGCACTGTTTGTTTTGACAGCAGGAGTCAATGACGGTGCCTTCTGATATGGGGGATGTTACACTCCTGCGGATTTGAAACATGGCACCGTTGTTTGTTGACTATTCTTGTCTGATTTGAAAAAAAATATCTTTTTTTTCTCGATTTTTAAGCGCCGCAGCCTGCCAGGCAATTGTAAATGACCAAGCTCTATATTCATCATTAATATCAATTCGTGTCATTATCCAAAGTGCTTATCATCATTTGTTGGATAACATTGCCTAAACTCGAGCTGATGTAGTGAGTCCAATTAAATTTCAAGTTTCAGAAGGTCCCGCCCCCTTGTTCGTGACATCACGTCTAGACGTCTTGCCTTGCTCGAGAATCAAAACAATGGCTTCAGATTCGGAGAAGATGTTTTCTTGTTACTCATCCAGTTATGAATATGATTCAAATAGTTCTGAAGAGGAAAGCATAAATGTTTGCAATCGATTAAAGAAGTCCTTCCGTATCAATTCGAGCCGTCTGCACTCCAATGTAGCATCCCAGAAAATTGACAAGATGGTGCCCAAGCACCGTTGGAAATGAGCTGATTTGTCTGCTGGAAATTACACCTTCTTTATGGTGTTACCGCAATTGCTAGTCTTGGTGTGACACACAACGACTCACCATTGCGTTATTCATGTCGTTTTCCTTCTAATTTCGCGATCAACACTGTGTTTTCAGACGAAAAAAAGTGCCCAAAATGCATTGTGTGTCGCTTTGTCTGTCAGGGGTGTTCCTAATGTGACGTCACTTCAGGAATCGTCATCAACTCGAAAACAAGACTTCCTGAATATTCAGCGCCAGTCTTAAAACGTGAAATATAGCTATATGCTGTGTAATCTTTGTAAAATTCGCTCAGTAGAAGTCATTTGAAGTGATTTTACAAATTATGGACACAACTTCTCCGGAGGCGTCGGTTGTCCTTTAAGATGCGGTGTTAATATTCAACATGCGCGAGAAGATTAAATTAAGAGTCATGACTCTGCCTCGGTTTTGATGAACATCCAACGGTGTGGTATATCAATGTTGGTCGTGATGGTGGCTCTTGGAGAGCTACACATAAATATTTTTGGGGAGTATGGTGAAAAAAAATATGTATCACAGAGAGATGAACCGCTGTGTATTCAAACATAACTTTGACCTACATTCCAAGAAGACTACCTGGTACATGTCGTGTACCCCTTGTCAGCCCCCCTTTAAAATCAATAGCAGGACATCAGCGTCCATGAATGGAAGTCAAAGAAAGCAGTGGCTCCCGTTCGATGGAGTGACTTCCATGTCGATGAGCTCAGTATCACTGTGTCTGTACAGACACGCAGGATGCCAAGATGCTAGTCAAAAAGTCTTCGGCTAGTCAAATCCATCCTTTATCGACCCCGCAGACACCCTATAAATAAACCCAAGTGACCGCAGCGTGACGTGAAGATGATGGGACGCTGACACCTAGTGGATTATGGGATGCCCGTCCAGAGCCAGACGATCAATTTGATTGTCCTAGCGTGGCCAACAAGATGATTAATCACCAAGCCCGGCAGGCTTTGGGTAATGGCTTTGCGATAGGGGGGGGCGTCCATCAAAAATAAACTAGACGATTAATCTTTACCGCCGTGTTTAATTGTTAATTTGGCTTTGTTTTTCGGCCACGGCCACGCGGTTTCTCCGCACTTTCCGAGGAAAAACGTCACCAGGTGCGACAGTTGAAATACAGTTGTTGTTTCCTGTAGTAACTCTACTTGAATTTTCATCCGAAATATTGTCATGGGAGCTGCTGCGCTCCTTTACAAGGGCGATCTCTGTGGAGACTTTTAGCTGTTTGACATAATTAGAATTCATGACGGTGTCCTGTGTGTAAAAATGAGCCCCCAGACAACTCTTTTTAATACCTGAGATGATGGCAAACCGGTAGTCCTTTCTTGATTTACCGCAGGGCTGCCTGTTTACCTGAGTGCTGTGTTCCGATGTTGTGGCCTAACAACAATTCCCATTAACCACTCTCTTGTCATTCTAAACATGGGTTGTCGTGCTCGATGCTACCTCTGATACAGCTGCACTAGTGGTGGACCGTCAAGGCCTGCAAAGCCTTCTCTCCTAGCCTAAAACTAGTGATGGGTATATGAAGCATCCAGTATCGTTTCGACACAGCGACACAATGTATCGACACTGTGTTGACACTGTGTTGCTGAATACTTTTGCTGTAAACTGACACCTGTGGACTTGCAGGGAACATTTGACAGGGTCATCTGACACTGATCTGTCAAACCAATTTTATCCGATTCCATTCAGATTATTGTTACGTATATGTAATTTCATAAAAATAATCTTTGATATTCGAGACGCAGTCGATAAATTAAGTGAACATCTGTCTGAATGCCTGATTACAAGTGTTGTAAATGACAATGGAATCATTGTAATTAAAGATTTTTATAAAAATAAAAAAAATAGTTTCTCCAGCGTTTTGTTCTTCAGTCTATTTCTCAGCATTGTGGAGGTGCTCTTGTTGATGTAAGAAAGTTCGCTGCCGCAAATGTGACATTTCACCTGATAAACAAAGTATGAATAATAAACTAAGACTTACTTTCAAAATAATCATGAAATAACAGAACATTAGGAAATATGAGAGGAAGACAGTGAAACAAGGAAATCAACATAAAACAATACCTTATTTTAACTGACAAGATCGAAATGGTGCCACATGGCAGAAGACTGGCGTTTATCAGTGACGTCTTCCATCTTGCGGATATTTAACGTAGCTTTGATATTTAACGTGGCTTTGATTAAAAGGCTATTTATTTCAAACTACAACCACACGTTATTCAGTTTATGGAATCAAAATTCTGTGGCTCGTGCAATTTCAGTGAAAATGACAAAAACCCTGGAACTGTAGTGGACACATTTTCGCACATCGTCTGGCAGTGAATGAGATGTACTTGCATTGTGGGTGTTGAATGTGCAGTTACCAGCAGATATGGAGGTTGCTTCTCCTAGTAGCTGCCCTACACGATTTGCTCACTTCATTGAACCAGAGTCACATCGCTTGGTCATTGGGCTTTTGTATATGGCGGAAGCTGCGCTGTGGAGATCAAGTGTAGCTGTGCTTTAACCAAAACGTTCCTCTATTGTTGAAAGAAATAAACGCCCACAAGGCCGGTGATGTATACTTATCGGCCAGTGAAGTGATGGTGACAAAGATGGAAGCAAGTCACGCGGTGCTCTTCACGCTGCCTCCTCCATTGTGTTGAATATTGTGCCGCTATTCTCAACGTAGGAGCTGGAAGACTATTCAGAGAGAGTTGTGACCCCACACGTACACACCACATAAATAGAATATTGAGCACACAGCTTTTGCATTATGTATATTTTTATTAAGCATATCTGGTCTTCAGCCTCAGTCTTCGAAGCTGATGAGAGCACTGATTGAGGTCACTGATCCTTCATCTTTGCACCTCTACACCATTCAAGAAACACATTTCATCACCGTCACCCATGTGGAAATAAATTGTTACATTTGGAGAAATGATAAGTGATGTGATGTTTTATTGTGGCCAAAGCATCATCGTTGAATTTGTTTATTTGTATTTTTTAGGTTTCTTTTAGGAAGCTCCACTAATTCATCATTGCACATTCCCAGCTGATGTTTTTCTTGACCAAACAAAGAATGATTTGCTCACAAAGTCCCCTGTTGGTGCTTTCTGTCTTGTCCTCAGATGCCCTCCCTAAGTGTTGCCCACCAGTTGCTCGCCAGCTCAATTCGACAATCAGCGAGGCGCCTCAGTAGATGTCTTAAAAATGGTGCAGAAAAAGGTCAGGATAGCTGTCAAGTCATTTTCTGGTATGCCCTGTTTGGATTTTTTATTTCGTAAGAGGATATATTCCTGTTGAAGTAACCATTGAGCTACACCAGTGCGACCCGGTATCCAATGGTTAGCACGCCGACTTCACAGTGCAGAGGTCGTTAGTTCATGACCCGTTCCCGGCCTACCTGTCTGGAGTTTGCATGTTCTCCCCGAACTGCGTGGGTTTTCTCCGGGCCCTCCGGTTTTCTCCCACAATCCAAACACATGCTTGGCAGGCTGATTGAACACACTAAATTGTCCTTAGGTATGAGTGTGAGTGCAGATGGTTGTTTGTCTGTGTGCCCTGCGATCGGCTGGCAACCAAATCAAGAGTCATTCACATTCCTGCACTTCCAGGTCACAATCCCTTTTCATTTTTTTCTTTAATCTAATCAAATAATCTATAACTCATTCACCGTCGGTGTCGGTTGTCCTTTAAAGTTTGTAATAATAGTCCTAACGGTGTCAGGTGTTTCGACAGTTTCTATATTTATTTAAAAAAATAATACATAAATCATGCGATTGTCTGGCAACCAATTCGGGATGTCCCCCGCCTCGTGCCCGAAGACGGCTGGGATAGGCTACAGCACCCCCCGCGACCCTATGAGAATTAAGCGGGACGGAAAATGGATGGATGTATAAATAAATCAACAAAAGCTCTGTCAGTAGCAGGTGTCCGCTCATCTCCGGAAAAAAAACAAACAAAAGTTTGATGGAAAATGACAGTATTTATCACCAATATCACGCAACATCCACGTGACCCGTAATTTTCTCATTTTACACTTAAAATAAGTTATAGTACTTGACATAAAACACAGAGAAATGCAAGTTGTTCACATTGTTGATCATTATTTTCTTCTTCCACCCCTAAACTCTCCCAAAATGAGTCTCGTGTGTATCTTTATGGCTGTACAGTATTCATCTTGGTCGTTGTGCGGTATGTTGAAAGAAAAGGCTTCAGATTCAAAGCATTCTTTGATGTTTTTTTCTTTGGGAGTTTTTGCTTTATAGAAAAATAAAAACACAAATTGAAAAGAAATAACTTTAACCAATCTGAAATACTAACACTAAACACATAACAATCTATTGAAATAACTATGTTAAGTTACAACATTATCACAACAGAAATGCAAAGTGAACACAAGTTTCTGTGTTTGCCGATAAACACACCAGAAAGCTGCCAAAACACGATTGGACGACTTTTGGTAAATCCAGGTATTATTGTTATTATTTTTGATATTCGACTGATATCTAAAACAAAATATGAATTTATTTTTGAGTTCTTGGCTGGAGTATTGTAATTCGTACCATCAGAGATATGGCACATTTTTTTTCTTATTTTTGCCAGCCAAAAAACATTCAATACCAAATGAGAAATAAACCATGATATTCCACAGGGGTCTGTCCTCAGTCCATAATTATTGTTATTATTATTAGCATTTTATACCATTCACATGAACCAATCTTGCATTGTAAATCCTACAGCTTTCCACATCTTATAATAATAATTATAATAATCGGCTTTTCCCACAGCGAATCAGTAACCTCCATCTTCAGAGGTATGATACGCATGGTTGTTTTGGCCAAGCTTTTACGTCGGATGCCCTTCCTGACACAACCCTCTGTATTTTTCCGGGCTTGGGAACGGCACAAGAAGACTTATGTCCCTTTGTGGCTACAGAACAAGCAACTCGCTCAGTAAAAGGCTCCCAAACACAAAATGGTCATCAGCACAGCAACAATCAAAATAATAATAATAATACATTACATTTTAAGCGCCTTTCAAAGCTCTCAAGGACACTACAGTCACAGACAAGAGTAGGTACTATAATAAATAAAATATAATCACAAATACAATGCAACAAATAATATACAATTATAAATAGAAACAAGAGTGAGAACTACACAGAAAATGCAATTTTAAATAGGTGGGTTTTGAGATGGGACTTGAAGGTGGGAAGAGAATCGGTGTTACGAATGTTGGGAGGCAGTGAGTTCCAAAGTTTGGGGGCAGAGCAGCTGAAGTCTCTGTCACTCATCGTGCTGAGATGGGCAGGGGGGCACACAGAGGCAGAGGGAGGAAGAGGATCTGAGGGAACGAGAGGGAATAGAAATTTGAAAAAGGTAGATCGTAATGGGGGGGGGGGGGGGGCAAGGTTATGGATAGCTTTAAATGTATAAAGAATTTTAAAGTTGATTCTATATTTGACCGGGAGCCAGTAGAGCGCTTGGAGGATGGGGATGATGTGGTGAAAGGATGAGGTTCTGGTGATGATCCGAGCAGAAGAATTCTGGACGAGTTAAAGTTTGTGGAGACGTTTCTGAGGGACACCAAAGAGAAGTGAATTGCAGTAGGCAATCCGGGAGGTGACAAGACTATGAACGAGGATAGCAGTGGTGTGAGGAGTGAGAGATGGGCAAAGACGATTGATATTGCGTAGGTGGAAGTACGCAGACCAGGTTAAGTTATTTATATGGGAGTGGAAAGATAGTGTGCTGTCAAGAATGACACCTAGGCTTTTCACTTGATGGGCGGGAGAAACGGTCGAATTGTCAATAGTGAGAGAGAAATGTTTAGCTTTGCTCAAGGTGGATTTGGTACCAACAAGGAGAATTTCAGTTTTTTCGCTGTTAAGTTTGAGGAAGTTATAGGTAAACCAGGATTTAATTTTAGAGAGGCAGAGTGAAAGGGAAGAAGGTGGAAGAGAGACGTCGGGTTTGCTGGAGAAATAAAGCTGGGTGTCATCCGCAAATCAATGAAATTGTATACCAAATTTGCGGAGAATATTGCCAAGGGGAAGAAGGTAGGTGATAAAGAGGAGTGGTCCCAGGACAGAGCCTCGGGGTACACCAAAAGATACAGAAGAGGACTGTGAAGGAGTTAATTTGGATGAACTGAGAGCGGTCAGAGAAATAAGCGTAGGGGTGATCCCTATGGAGGAAAGTTTGTCAAGGTGGATGGGATGAGAAATGGTGTCAAAAGCTGCAGAGAGGTCAAGAAGGACGAGGATGGAGAGTAAACCGGCGTCAGCTGCCAAAAGAAGCTCATTCGTGACTTTTAAGAGAGCTGATTCTGTACTGTGCAGGGGGTGGAAACCAGATTGAAATGGTTCGTAGAGATCATTCTGGGAGAGGTGAGAGTGTAGCTGAGAGTACACAACTTTTTCTAGGATTTTGGAAATACAAGGAAGGTGAGAAATGGGCCGAAGGTGGTTGAAGTCATTGGGATCAGATCCAGGCTTTTTAAGAATTGGCGTGACAGCCGCTGTTTTGAGGTTCAGGGACAATTCCTGAGGACAGCGAGGAGTGAAAAATGGCTGAAATGAATGGAAGGAGAGATGGCAAGCAGGATTTGACCAGAACTGTCGGGAGGAGATCTAATTGACAGGAAGAATTCTTGGATTTAGTTATGAGCTTCGAGATTGTGAAGGGATGAGGGAGATCAATAAGAGATGAGAAGGAGTAGGAAGGATCTTATTGTTTGCATTCACTTGGGTTTAATTCGACCTCGATTCATGCGATAATTTCCCATGATGCGCTGAGCTCCTCCGTTCCATTTGTTTACATTGAGATTCCAATTAATACTGTACATGACACAAATTCATAACACGTCTGGTGACATTTTGACTGACGCGCAACAATCTCATTTCATTGATTATTACTGTTACCTTTGATTTTTTTTTTTGTCTGCTGGTGTTGATTTGATTTGCACAGATGGATATTGGTGTGATGATCAATATGGCCAAGAAAAAATATATATAAAATGTATATTGTGTGTGAGTGTATTGAGTGTTCCGCTAAGATCCACTTGGTAACCGTTGCTAGCATGAAGCTCTGGAAACTGACATGGTCTGCACTCCCCTGAAGCAGCAATATTGAATTTTGGGAGGGAAAAATTACATTTTAGACTGAAAGAGCAGCCAGGAAGGGCTGTGCAGTGCTTTTTTTCAGAAACCTGGATTTGTCTGTGTTTGTCCAGGGTTTTGGAAGCTGAACCATAAATAAAAATTTGGTTGAAATAGTATTCTCGGCTAGTGAGGTAGAGCATCTGCCTTACAGTTCTGAGATCGAGGTTTTGTGCATTCTTCGAGAGAGAAACAACTAGTTTGCTTGAGTAACATCCGGCGTCTTCTGGATAAGATTCCACCTTGAGAAGGATGAATGGATTGTGTTCAAGAAGATGCTACCGTGAGAAATATAGGACCTCTCATGTTCATATGGGCTATGCCGTGATGAGTCGGGCTGACTTTTTCAGTGGGGTTGCGACTTTGCAAAAGGTCAACTGCAAAACACACACTTTTGACATTCAGAAAGTGACGGGGGCGCCACAGTCGTAGCGTCCTTTGATTTGGGTGATTTTGGCAGCGAGCAATAGAAACAGGCCGGCGGCTAGCTCTAAAACGAACGAAATCCAAGTCATGGCGAAAGACCAACCGAATGAAACCTTCACGTAAGCGAGATCTTTTGGGGACACGATGCGCTGGAATTCCTCCATGGCTTTGTTGGAGTATTCGATGTAGAGACTTACCCCAGTCACGGTGAAGAGACCTGGACAGATGAAAAATGACAACAATATATTGCACAGTTTACCGAATAGCCTTCAATAACCCTTTTGTTGAGAAAAAAAAACACATTAAGCCATCTTTCATTAATTGTGGGCTAATGAAAAACAAAAGACTGCCATATTCATTTTAGGAGCGATTAGCTTTTCCATTCAGTCTGTCATTTATCAGTGTAATATTGTCTCTGACCACTTTCGAAGGCTCCATTGTCTTGCATGACAAATCAAGGTTGCCTTGAATGCGGATTTAAAACTATTCTTTTCAATTTGCCATGAGGGGGCTATTTTGTGTGCGGTGAGGTTGGAATTGTCAGCAAATCGTTCTCTTGATGTTGTGCGTAATTCTTGATTAAATTTAAAAAATAAAGTGATTCTTATGGCCACTCTGAAGACAATAGATAGAAAGCAGTTTGATTGCGTTCTGATTGTTATGCAAATGCTTTGGCTGGGGAAAAAAATGTTTTTCTTTTCAATTGCCTTCAAAAATACTTTGATGCAATTGCTTCAACTAATTTTCATCAAGTACAAGAGTACAGGCTTCCTTGACTTGCAAAACAAAGTCATCTCGGTGCATACGGCAGTAAGGAAAGCAACAAGATTGGATAGCCTGGCATGTCATCAGGTTACAAGTGATCATTTTTGATGCATGAAAGGGTGATTGTGCCGGAAAATGGCCCAGCGAAGGAGCTTCTCTGTCGGACTGATTTGTGAAGCTCCCTCCCATGACCCATTTCTCCTCCTTTCCTTCTTTCTTTCCTTCCATCCTTATCTTGTCTAATCATCCGCAATTTTCTTGGGACGTCAAACGTAAGTAAGTCCCGTCTGTTTATATGCTTTTACTATGGGCATCAGGTAGTAAGCACCTCCATAGACAACATTAGTAGCATGTTCCAAAAAACGTGATTGGGCACCATCAATGTCAACAATCTTAGCTATCTATCAGCTATCTATTATACAGGCTAGCTAGCTACAGTTCTATCTATTTGAGTTGCTTCCGGGTTGAGTGAACACTGGCGCGTGTGGCTGCCATTGCTCACCCACAGAAAAACTTATCCTGTGACTGTAAAGTGACCTTGAGACTTTTGAAAGGTGCTTCTAAATAAAGTGTATTATTATTTCCTTCCTTCAGTCCTTGTATCCTTCCTTGCTCCCTTTATTCCTTTCTCTTCCTTCCTTTGACTTCAAGATGGCAACGCAAGAGTTGCTGCCTTTCCAGTAGCTCCTGTATTTTGTTTTTCTACTTCTTTCTTTCCTTTCCTCTTCCTTTCATAACTTTGCTGCTGTGTTACTTCCAGGTAGAGTGAATGCTGGCGCGAATAGCAGCCGCTGCTCACCCGCACAAAAAAAAAAAACTGTAAAATGTCCTTGAGAGTTTTGAAAGACGCTTAGAAATTAAATGTATTATTATATTATTATTTCTCTTCCTTCCTTCCTCGCTCCCAACCTCAGCGGGTGATCAATTTTAGTGATGAATTCAAATTTGTCAAGATGACTAAAATAAATAAATAAATACATATTTTTGGGAAAACATTATTTGTCTGTCTGTCTGTCTCTCTCTCTCTGCAGGTGTGTGAATGGGAGTGTGTATTGTTTCTGTGTATATTTGCTTTGCTATTTACATCAAAAACACTTTGGGGATTACACTGTCTCTCATTCCAAGTCAGCTGAGATAAACTCCAGCTGACCTGCAATCCAAATGATGGCTAGCGCTATATAAAAATAAATAAATAAACACACGGATGGATGCTCAGATTATAATGTCAACCCAAAAATAAATTTGGATGTATAATAAAATAAAATAAAATAAAATAAAAAACCGGTCTGCAATAAGTCAAGTCCAGTTGCAGCGTCTGGGCTTTGGCAACAGAGATGCCAACAGAGTGTTGTAAAAGTGATTTAGCGACTTAAAGCCTCACTCAAGCTGAATATACGCCACCTGTTCACGTTCACTCTGCCAGCGGAACGTACAAACATTAACAGCGTATTGACAGGATCGAAACAAGACTATTGCCTGTTGCCTCAAGGAGAAAAAAAGAATAATAGTTAACGCCATAGTGCTGCGCTGACGGTAGATTCTGTAGGCACCTCAGCCCACGCATTATAGTGCTAACGCTCTTTTGAGACTCAGAAGAGAAGAAAAAAACAAATCCAAGTATGCGGACGTACTGCAGATGAAAAAGTAGAATGCGGTTCCGGTCAGCAGCTTCGGGCTGCAGGCCAACGAACTGACAAGGCCGAAAATCCAACCAAACACCAGCAGCACCAAGCTCAGCGGCAAGATGATGACCACCGCCTTGTGTAGGTCTGAAAACATCAAACAATCATAACAGCATGGGAGTCTTACTTCCCCCCTGTTGTACAATCATTGACCTGTTGCGTTTTTTTCTCGTTCTAATCATAGATACAAGATAAACGCTACAAGCAGAAAATGTAATTTCAATGGTCCAATCACCCACTCTCTCGTATAATTACCTCTGATGGAAGTGTGAGGGGGTGAGAGAACTCTGCTTTGGATGTCATTTGTTGCATTATGGTTCATAGTTTGGTGCTGGTTTCCGCAAAAGTAATTGTGTGCTACTGTGATTGGTGAGGAGAGGAATAAAGATACTCATATTTGATATGATTTTCACACTTGTCATGATAGTTCACCTGCATCAAGGCCACTTCCAGCAGGGAGAACTAATAGAACAGTCATCTCAATTGAAAGGAATGGATCCATAACATTATTAGGTGCCCATGGTGTTCTCATCAGATTTACTCAGTCACCATGAAAGTATACCAGAAAAAATAATAATGAGGTATTAACTCATTCACTGCCATTTGGGAATTGAAAATATGACGTAGAGCGCCATTCCCAAATTTGTATGGGTTTTGTTTTTTCATGCTTGGGTGCTGATAAAACGCTGGCCATGGCCTCTTGCAATGTTTTCCCCTTCCACAAGGGGTCAGCATTTCCCTTTTTTTCCATGTTAGCGCTTTGTTCCTTCTTCAGCTGTTGTTAAAGCGCTATATAAACCAATATGTATGTATTGCATTGTATTTTGGACAGCCACCCTCATTTCAAGCTCATATAACTCCAGACCCATATAATTTAGGAATTATTTTTTTTCCTGATGAAAGAAGAGAGTCTAAGGTTTCTAACGCTGTATTGAATAATTATGTACGTAGTCCTAAAACTCAATCTTCTGTTGGTCCTGGAATTCAAGTGACAATGAGAAAAAGCCACAGGAGTGGCTGCCTTTGCAACAGCTCCTGTATTCTGTTTTTCTACTTCTTCCTTTCCTTTCCTCTTACTTTCATCACTTTGCTGTGGTGAAATGTAACTTTCTCCACTGACAGACTAATAAAGGCTAATCCAGTCTAATCCAATGTTAGCCAACTCATCTATAACTCAGTAAACATATTTATGTCTTGACCAAAAACCTCTTAATAAATATAATATATATATATACTTTTTCACGAGGAAACAGAAAAAAGATGGACCATCCTGCTCTGCTAACTCTAGTATGAGGATTAATTGCTGAAATTACTTATTTTTTTCTCAAATCCCATCTCAAAAACCACCTATTTAAAATCTCATTCTCTGAATAGCTTTATCTCTTGTTCTATTCAGAATTTACATGTGATTTTATTTATGTCCTTGTTTTGTGATTGTAAAATGTCCTTGAGAGCTTTGAAAGGCGCTTATACGTAAAATGTATTATTATTATTATTATTATTATTATTATTATGTATTTTCCACACTATATGGCACACCTAAAAAGCCTTAAAAAATTCAAAAGCTGACCATGCACACAATCATCCAGTGCACCTTACACATATATGGAAAAAGTTTGAAAATATGACTTAAGGTGTGCCTTATAGTCTGGAAAATTTGGTATTTTTTCATGTCGATGAAATACAATTTAAATAAATTCTATTTTCATCATCATATTGAACAGTTTGCACGTCTTTGATATTGCTCTACACCCAATATTACAAGTTTACTGCCATACACCTTGAAGTAACCATTTTAGTGACTGTGCTGTTTTGTCTGTTTGCCAACAAAACAATGACATCTTATTTTGAAAAATACACACAAAGACAACAAGAAAAAAAACATAAGCACTCACTGAGAAGGTGCCTCTCCACTTCAGACAGGGCGGACATGTTTGCTGTGAAGGAAGGGATGACCGAACTCTTGTTTGATCCTGAAAATGTTCCAATGAGAATAAATTTGTCACATCGGTGATTGTAAGAGCCCAGTACAGCAAATAATGTTGCTTCAGTGGCTCTGATTGCTATCATTTTGAAGAACTCATAGTGCCCAAGGGTGGGAGGGAAAAAAAGTGTGTGTTTAAGGCGACCTTGATGGTGTCGATTCATGGCTCAAACAGCAGTTGTGAATTTCAGCTCCTTTTGGTGTGAAAAGGCGTTCAAGGTGAAACTTTGTCCTAAAAGCCCAATACCCCAAAGTTTTTGTACATCGCTTATTTTGAAAAATTGAAAGGATGTTGATGTACGACAATGAATAATTAACTCATTCACTGCCAGACGTGCAAAAATGTGTCGACTCCAGTGCCAGGGTTTTTGTCCTTTTCACTCAAATTCCAGGACCCACAGTAATGGGTTTATTTTGATCGTACATAATATAGAGCTTTAGGACTACATAAACATTAAATGCACGTAAGAAATCTTAGACTCTCTTCTTTCATCAGAAAAAAAGAGTTAATTCCTAAGTTATACAGGTCTGGCGTTATCTGAGCTTGAAATGGGGGTGTCTGGAGAAAATATAATACAATACATATTGATTTATATAGTGCTTTAACAACAGCTGATTCTGTAACAAAGCACTAACATGGACAAAAGACAATGCTGCCCTCTCATGGAAGGGAGAAAACAGTGCCAGAGGTCTGACCAGCGCTGTATCGGGAATGGCAGTGAATGAGTTAACTTTGTTATTGGCTTGTGGGCAAATGCTTGGAGTGTCGAGCCACCTTCTGATTGGGTCTGTGAAATTGACCAACCAATTAATAATAAAAAAATAGTTTGACTCATGGCTATTTTTTAAAATGCATCTGCTTATGACTTAGCAGCTCGACTTGCTGAAGCGATGCCACTTTCAAGTGACTGCCCACATGGATGCTCGATCGTGTCAGGCTTAAAGGACAACCGACACCATTTTTTGTTTCCTAACTGACATCAGAAAAACGTTTTATAGCATCTAAAATACCCAAAATACACAGGCTGATATTTTTTGTCAAATGCAAAACATCAATAAAAATGACTTAAAGTGTCCCAAAGCTGCCACAAAATGAGCTCAGAAATGGCAAGATTCAGAAAGTCCCGCCCCCTTTGTTCATGACGTCACGCCAGAATACACTGTCACAAACTGCCCTGCTTGAGAATCAAAACAATGGCTTCAGAGAGTTCAGATTCGGAGAAGATGCTTTCGTGTTACTCATCCAGTTATGAATATGATTCAAATAGTTCTGAAGAGGAAAGCATAAATGTTTGCAATCGATTAAAGAAGTCCTTCCGTATCAATTCGAGCCATCTGGACTCCAATGTAGCACCCATAAAATGCACAAGATGGCGCACAAGCTCCGTTGGAAATGGGCTGATTTGTCCTCTGGGAATTTGTGTCAACTCACACTTCTTTATGCGTGTTACCGCAATTGGCTGCGGCACACACCGATTCATTATCACGTTATTTATGTCGTTTTCCTTCTAATTTCGCGATTAATTGTGTTTTCAGATGAAAAAAAAGTACCCAAAATGCATTGTGTGTCACTTTCTCGGTCAGGGGCGTTCCGAATGTGACGTCACTCAGGGCATCGTCATCAACTCGAAAACAAGACTTCCTGAATGTTCAGCGCAAGTCTTAAAACGTAAAATATAGCTATATGCGGTGGAATCTTTGTAAAATTCGCTCAGTAGAGATCATTTGAAGTGATTTTACAAATTATGGACGCAACTTGTCTGGAGGTGTTGGTTGTCCTTTAAATGGTCAGCAGAACTACAGTGTTGATGTTTAGTAAAATTGGTGTTTGCTGCAGTCATTAACAAGTATCGTCATGGAACATGGTTTTATTTCTTCGTCCGATTCTCCACAATTCGGGAGAGATAAAAAAAAAGTGTGGCTCCTTCAAAGGCTCGGCTTGGATAATAAAATGGTTGTCCCTTCACCTGAAGGTTGCCAGATGGAGACCCGCAGCATCATGTCAATAGACCGTATACTTGAGCAACAGAGTCAGTCACCCACTCATTTTTCCCTGATCCTCCCTGACACGTCTCTGCTTCTTCACCGTGCTTACATTTTATTGAAGGATGAATAGTGGCGTACAAATTTATGTCCACAAAAAAAAATAAGTGTACATTCAAGGTTGTCGTCACGCTATTCAATCATTCATTTTAAAAACCACTTGTACTGGCCAGACTATCAACCACAATGGAATTTTTTTTGCAGCCCATTTTATTTTGCATTTGTAGTGGCAATTTTTTTACTAGAATTTCTGTCGGGGGGCGCATAATTGAGGGGAACCTGGCAAGATTAGTCATTTTCCATTCATAGTTTTACTTGCGCCTTATTTCTTTCAAAACCAATATTTGAAAAGACATTTCTTTACACGTCCTCATCGTACACATAACACAAATGTTTTTAATAAAAATACATTTCATTTATAAGCGCCTTTCAAAACTCTCAAGGACACTTTACAGTCACAGGATATTTTTTCTGCGGGTGAAATGTATTATTATTATTATTGTTTTTTGGGGTGGCTGGAGGTGTCGACATATTTTTTTTATACATAGATGCCCTTCCTAACTCCAACCTTCTGTATTTGTCTCAGTGTGGCCAGCTTTCCCTCACCTAAGTACTGATCATAATTCAACTGTCTTCATTCCAATCAAAACCAAATCAATAATTTGTATCAAAGCAATATCAATACAAAAAAAAGATATTTTGAAAACATGCTAAATCTACGAAAGGGTGTTTTTTGTTCCCAAAATATGCCATGTTTTACTGCCGCAATCAATCAGTGCACGTACCTTCATTAATCCTCCACAGTCCAGAATACGAACTCAGCTCCGCAGAGTCAGTGTAGTTAGGCTTATTCACATCGATAATGTACCAATAATCGGTTCCGATTGAAACGGCCAGGAAGCAAAAACTGAGCAAACCCGAACATCCGGCAGAGAGAACCACCCAGCCGTATCCCATAGCGAAGATGACAGTTATTCTAATACTCTGCACAATTTTTGCATCTGTAAAAATAAATAAATAAATAAATAAATGCAACCAAACGTGTAAAAAAATATTACTGTTAATCTCTCTCCGCCCGCTCTGAGTTTGGCGCAGATTATTTGTAAGAAAATAATACTTTCTGGTCACTTTCTCCGCGAAAAGATAACAACTTGAGATGTTTGAATAAGTGAGGAAGACACTGACAGGTGATCCACCCGCAAGCAGGATGAACAAGCGCATGGCTATTTATTTGTCAAGTGTTACGAAAAAGAAAATTCGCTTCCGGCTTAGCATTTCAAAATAGAAATCTAAGCCATGGTTTTTGGTGGGGTAATTTATTTTTCTATCTCCCGCTTCCGGCTTCGTGTACGTCATCGAGCGATTCAAACGCAATCGTTAAAACAGTGCTGCAGAAAAGGCTACTTTGCGTTTTGAGGTAGCGCGAATAAACGACGCAAAATCCAGAAACTACCTAATGGTACATAGTCCTTTACGATATTTATTTTTTACCCCTTACACTTGAGCCTGCTCATGGCGAGGCAGTTTGCAAAGACGTTTTCGAGTTCCAAAAACTCACCACCTCGATTAGTCCATTCTCCAAGCAGGTTTGTTTGTAACGCCCGGCCCAATGCACTTGTTTATTCATACGTGAAAACAGTATTAATTTAGCTATTGTTGTTATTCCTAACACAAAACAATGATAAATAATAGTGTAACACATTGCTTTGTACGAGGTGAAAAAGAGGAGTAAATACCATGTCTAATATATATAGAGTACCTTTAGGAACCTACTTGTCAATTGGCGGAGCTATGTTCACCTCTGAGGATGAGTGTGCAGATATTAATCACAAAACACTGAAGCACTACCCAAGTATGTGTCTTTTCACCTCATTGACTAAGTATACATTGCTCACTCACACTCAAATGCTCAGAAAAAATTCTTAACCTGTGATTGTAACGTGTCCTTGAGAGTTTTGAAAGGTGCTTACAAATACAACATACATTGACTCCCAAATGCAGAACATAGGGAGGAAGAGGAAGTCAATTCTTGGGAGGGGAAAATGATGCCACATGCTTCTCATGCAGATAAGGATCAGTGCAGAGAAGGAATTGGACAAAAACGTCTGCAATTGCAAGGTAACTTGAATGCACTCTTTAAAAATCAGTATTTTACAACAAAAGCACACAGATTTTCTATTAATGTGAGCAGGAGGAAAGAGGAAGTCTTAGTTGTTTTCCCTTGCGCACCTAAAATGTCCGCCTAATGAGCAGAGCCAGCGCCTTTGGGGAGACCATTACAACATTTTGTGTGTGTATTTTGAACATATACTCTCTTACTACTTACCCAAAAAGTGTTCCGTTGGGAGAGAAGAGAATATTTTTAACAATTTAAGAAGAGTGATGTTCCAAAAAAAGAGACGGAAGAATTGTTTTCTGAAATTTGTCGTCTGCTGTGAAAAAAGGGATTAATCTTGTTTAAGAAGAAAAAAAGGAGCAAGCTTTTACCAATCCGCATTTGACCTTTGGAAAATTGTAGCCGGATGAATAGTCACTCAATAATGGACTTGTAAATATACAAATACTGACTGCTGTCAGGCTATTGAATAGACATTGCTAAAAACTGGACTCAACCCCACTCACCCATTTTTAACTCATTCACTGCCAGACATAAGCAGAAATGTGTCCACTCCAGTACCAGGGTTTTTGTCATTGTCACTCAAATTCCAGTACCCACAGCAAATTGAGTTTCAGGACTATATAAACATTCAACACAGTGTTCGAAACCTTAGACTCTCTTCTTTCATCAGAAAAAAAATGTTAATTCCTAAATTATATAGGTCTGGAGTTATATGAGCTTGAAATGAGGGTGGCTGTCCAAAATACATTGCAATACATACATATTGGTTTATATAGCGCTTTAACAACAGCTGAAGCTGGAACAAAGCGCTAACACGGGAAAAATTGGAAATGCTGCCCCCTCATGGAAGGGAAAAACATTGCCAGAGGCTATGGCCAGCTCTTTATCGGCACCCAAACAAGAAAAAACAAAACCTGGACAAATTTGGGAATGGCGCCCTACGCCATATTTTCAATTCCAGAATAAATTTGTGAGTGAGTGTGAGTTAATATCCGTATTTTCCGGTGTATAAGTCGCACCGGAGTATAAGGCGCAGGGTCATCTTTTCGAGAAAATCAAGGCTTTTGGGTGCGCCTTATACCCTGGAAAATACACTACTTATATTTATCTACTTTTTATCATCTAATTATTCCCTTTGATAATTTTGCTGTTGTAAAATGAGATTTTCTCCCTTGTACGACAAATGAAGGTTTTCTTATCTTGTCTAAAATATGAGAAAAATGCTACACTGCGAGCTTCAGGAGAAGTGGAGAAAAAAGATGGTGATGCTGCAATTAAGCGCACTGCGGTATGCATAGACAGCGGAATGATGTGAGGTTTTCTCTAGCTGTGTCCTGATTCCGCAGCCATGGGAGCTCTTTTAAAAATAAACCTTCTCCACCATGGCAGGTTAGGTCTGGCGGACGGAACATAAGCAATAGATCCTTCTTTAATTTGGGAGTCGGGCATGATTTATCCTCCATTTTAAGCCAGCTTCCAATTTCTGGATTTGACTGAGGTGTATGTTTCCCATAAATCACATGCTTTGGGTTTTACCATTTTAGCAAGGAAACTAAAAATAAGAAACTCAGCCTCCATGGCTTCTTTTTGTTCTTGTTTTTGCAACACTTTTGCAATGTTCATTTAACCCAAGACAATTTGCAGTTTGCAAAATAACTCCAGTGAATTTCCTGTGGAACTGAACAAAAATGACAACAACAAAAAAATATTCGCAGCTGTTCACATTTTTGTGCCCTTGTTGTGCCTGAGGTCCCCGATGGCGCTGACACCAAACAGCAAGACGGCGGTAAACGTATGATGCAAAGAAAGGTCGCGATGGCTGTCAAAAGTGGTGCTGTAAACAGCCGCCAGTGCCAGACAAGGTAAATTCTTTTTTTTTTATTGTATTTAAAAAACAAAAGGTGTTTAGTTAAAATTGTAATCATATGAAAAGTAATATGATATTTTTTTGGAGGGTTGAGAAAAGCATATATCGTATTTTCCGGTTTATAAGGCGCACCCCAAATGAATGGTGTATTTTCAAACATTTTCCGTATATAAGGCGCACTGGAGTATATGACGCACCTTCAAAGAACGAAAAAAGTTTTCCAAATATAATACATGAATATGTATATTTTTTTCCAAATATAAGGCACACCACATTATAAGGCGCTACAGTAGAGGCTGGGGTTACGTAATACATCTTCTACGGGTGGGAAATGGAGTCAGTGGCTGCTGAAATTAGTTGCGAGACCTGTTGTGGCTCAATATTACTTCACATATACGGCACACCTGCATATAAGGTGCAGGGTCATCTTTTGAAGAAAACCAATGTTTTTGGATGCTCCTTATACACCGGAAAATACAGTACATACAATGCATAGAATTCAATATGATTCAAGGAAGTGGAACAATTTGATGCGCTTCCATTGTGTGGGATTGGAATTCGATTAGATTTTGAGAGCATACGATACAGTGAGTTTGTCGAAAGTAACCAACCATTTTACAGAATGAATGAATTTTTCAGATCTATACATGTGGCCTTCAGTAATTATGTTGACATTTGAGAATAATAATAAGGATAATACATTTTCTTTATAAGCACCTTTCAAAGCTCTCGAGAAAAAGTAAGGACAAGAAATGTAATGGCAACATTTGTCATGCAACAACATAAAAGAGCTCTCAGAATTCCAAACTATTCTAGTTGATTGAATTCAAAAGAATAACCAATTCTCAGCAACCTTAGACTGATAGTTTGTGCGGTTAAAAAAAGGATAGGTTAGAAAACGCATTTGCAGGAAATGTATGTCCAAACACGGCAATTGCATGAATGAATTTGGACGTGACAAGGCAGCCGCCTGTGCTTTTTAAGGAATTAATTGTTGTTCCCAGACTTTGCCTCTTAGTATGAAAATGGGAGTCTACTGCTATTGGAAATCATGCAAATTGTAAATATTAACAAAGGTTAAATAAAAAAAATATATATACATAGATGCCAGTGGCGTCCGTGCATGTCACTCCTAGGCCTTCAGTCGTGCTAAGTCTGAATAGGCTGCGAGTGTGGTGTGATATTACGACACGATATGATAGCTGTCTATATTAAGCGCTTTGGTACAGCTTCAGCTGTTGTTAAAGTGCAATATAAATCAATATGTATTGTATTGTATTGCACACTTCCACTAGAGGGTGCCGTAGGCCAGGAAATAACTTGTGACTTAAAGAAACTTAAAAAATACTGTCATTAAACTGTTCACATTTTTACTATGAACATGTGGATTCATGATAGCCTCATAAAATTGCCATATTATTTGCTATTTTTGCTAGCTTCAGAGCTGTCCAACCTTTCTTAATGTTGTCCATCTGTTCTTGAAAAGTCTCTCTTGAAAATGGCTTTAACAGAATATGTGCAACCAAATCCATTTCTTCTCCACCTTCAGCCATTGTGGGTTGACAAAAAAACGCTATTAAATCCACACAACAATATGCAGCTAGCTAAATATACAGTGTGCTAGCTCTGGCCAGTATGCTCTTCACTAGTGACTTGTGATACTATGATTGGCTACTGATTAGCCAATCATAGTTTCTGAAAACTGATGTTTTCCAGCGCCTTCAGCAGGCTTTGAGTTGCCAACTCGAAATCTGATTGGTTAAAGCATCGACAAGTTTCATCAACATTGATTTTAATGCCCTAGTCTAGTCAGTGCCTGTAGAACTGATTGTGAAGGCGTCCAGGTCGATTTCTGACCCTGGTAACAAATGATGGCTGAAACGTGATTGGTTAAATGCTTAAATACGAAAACACACATCTGGAAGCAGCACAAGAGGGGAAAAGTAGTGAAAAGAAGCTGAAAGACAATTTGGAATTATTTCATAAGAATTCATGGACAAAATATAATTCACTTTAGTCTGTGATTCCGATATTTTTCGGCCAGCATCGAAGGCCTTGCAAGCCCTGACGGCCACCCACTGATAGATGCGGTATATTAAGAGGGGGTCACTCACATTCCAGCATCTTCTGAAAAGAACCAATTTCTCTTCTTATTCTACCTTGAGTAATCCGCACTATCTTGACAAGTGTGCCATGTTTGGGTGGTTTATTAAAAATAATACATGCAGCCAATGTTCCCTCTAATTTTTCATGTGTCTGAGCAGACAAACAAGCTCCCTGAGCACATTGACGAACACTGTGAGCACCATCAGATCAGTACTAGTGATGTGTCGTTCGCGAACGTGTCGGTTCTTAGAGCCAGAACTGTGAAGTGAACGAGGAGAGCCGGTTCCTAACAAGGAGCCGGAAATGGGGGCTAACTTTTTTTGTCCTCTATCCCCCGCCCCCAGTCTTCGGTGAAAGCTGCACGTGATTGGTCGATATCCGTGGTAGAGGAGGGCGGGGAGAATTACAGACACACGCAGCAGTGAGGAGGAGGGGGAGGGGGTTAGGGTAGACAGGTGGACAAATGTTATCACATTATTTTGTTATTAGTATTCAATTATTATATTTTTTGCTAGTTGGTGAAAGTATTATTAATATGAAAAGCAAATTAGTGACAGCTGATCATCAGACCGGAGTAACCACAGGGAAAGTGAAAGTTCATGGATGCTTTCTGAGCACATATAAATCAAGCCATATAAATACAAATATTTGCTATAGTGTATTTTGACATGAGTAATTCGTTTTTCCACATAATTTTACATGATTTATGGTAGTTCATTAATTTAAGCAAAAAAAACAACAAATGAAGAGCCATTTGGGAGCCAAAAGAGACGGATCTTTTTAGTGAGCCGAGCCAAAAGAATCGGGTCTCTGAAAAGAGCCGGAATTCCCATCACGAATGTGTACGCTGTGGTCACACACCAGTTTCACGCCAGTATCCCGACGCGTATCGGCAGGGCACATTCGCGCCGTTCTGCTCCGATTGGCTGCGTAGCGTACGTGAACTGTACGGCATTATTGGCTGGACACCTGTCACTCATTGACTTACTTTGCAAAATTTGCGCTGCATCGATGTTCTTGTGCGCTGAGTATGTGCAGGCAGTGCGCGATTGCGCACGCACGCAGCTTAGAGGGAACATTGCATGTAGCACACTTTCCTTGTTTGTCGAGCCTCAAAAACAGACAGAGGGTCACACAAACAACCATTCATACTCACCTTGGTAACTGAATAATTTAATCGTCAATGTTTGTTTTGTATGCTGACCACACACAGCAGTGTTGCCCGGAGTCTGAATATTTCTACCCACATTCCAAAAGTGAGCTTCTTTTTGAAGTTCAGCCCTTTTTTTGAGTCCCTTGTGTCATTTCTTCATAAGAAAGTCCAAAGGTGCTGTGAAAACGAGTCATTTGCCGGCACCGAAATAGCCGCAGCGCTGATGATAACAAAATGCATCATGACGGCGGCCACAATAGGACAAATGACCAAACTTAATCCCCCCCGCCCTCCGCCACCCCCCGTCTCCCATCCCATTGCTCGACCTCGACTCTGACACTTAGAATGAGTCAACGCATTGATCCAATAATTCTCTGGTGGTGAAAATGATCCAGTCTGCTCTTCTGTTGCAAAGTGGCGATTCTGCTTGCTTTCTGTTCATTTTTTTACGCTTTGGTGCATCGGCTATACCGGATTTTGAGCAGTCTGCGCTGACACTCCAGTCCCCGTTAATGGGGTTGATTCTTTCGGCCAGCTGCCTTGCAGGGGGGGTGCTCAGAAATGGAGCCCCAATGGCCTTAACGGCGTGTGGCTCCAGATTGGAAAAGGGAATTGGTGCCCTTCACCTCAACACCACTTGTGTGCTGATATTTCCCACAGACTATATATGAGTGAGGAGGATAGCAGTGTGCTTTTTCTCTATTTCTCACTTTTTTTCTTGGCTCTCACGGTATAGTTCATCCACAAAAATATTTGTTCGATTTGGTGTCTGTGAAATGTGTCAGGACGGTTGCATTTTGGAACCAATTAATCCGCCTTGCAGTCTATCTGATGTGAATTGTTATTTCGTAATTAGAACCAATTTGCCGCTATCATGCATTGTGTTCAATTTTGTCATATCAAGTCACTTTTCATCGAATATTACAAGGGAGACATTTCAAGATTCGCTCTTAGAGTGTCAACGTGTATTAAAAAATGCGTGCAGGGGATGGAGTATCATTAAAGCTGACACCTGCTACTTAAGATGATTATGTGTAAGCGAGTTTTCATTAGTGCGAGTGTAATTCACACATTGTTGAAAGCATGACTTTTTTTTCTTGCCGAACTACCTGTCAAGAGGACTTTGCGCTCAAAAAGAACCTGCTTGTAAAGCTGTGCTCATTAGGCAATTTCATTAAAAAAAGTGCTGTGAGAAATCAGTGTTTTGATTCTTGTACTTGTTTCTTCATGACACCATAGAAATTTGCAAACTGAACAAAATTCTTGGAAAAAGCACTGTGTTGATGACAATAGAAGCCGTGAGTGCTGCCAAATTGACAATTGATCTCCTTCACGCCACAATCATTATGTTTTCCCAGTCGCGCTGACTCGTTAATCACACCAAATTGTGATCGCAGACTGTACAAATGAAATAGATAATTTATTTGTCTATCTTGACCAATTTCAGAGCAGAATATTTCTTCTCAACAACACACACTCTGGAAGATAATTACTCAGGTTCAGTCTTCAAAAATACCCGACAATCCCAAAAACGCCCAAATTTGCCAGGGTGGTGTTGCCTCTTTGCTAATCGATACGTTTATCGTCACAGTCAAGATATCTGCGGCCCAACATGGGTTAGGATTTAGAGCAAGGGTGTCAAACTTTTTTTTTCCCCCACGGGCCTCATTGTACGGTATTTACGGTTTCTTTTCAAGGGCCGTTATGAATTTGGGTAAGCCATTAGAATGTTTCATCCCCTCCACATATTACCGATAGATTGCACAACCAATTAATGAATAGCTCGTTTTCAAATCTGAAGTCAAGAACAGTGACTTATTGTGGTTTACATGAGACAATTTAAAATTTTGATTCGGACTTTAGCAAGCATCATAGAATTTCACAAGTTTGATTTGCTTTCGCGGGCTGAATAAAATGATGTGGCGGGCCAGATTTGGCCCTCGGGCCTTGAATTTGACACCTGTGATTTGGATTGGATTAGCCTTTAATAGTCTCGTATTTCACAGCAGCAACATCCTAAAGGATGAGGAAAGGAAAAAAGAAGTAGAAAAACAAAATACAGGAGCATCTGGAAAGGCAGCCACTCCCGCGGCGCCATCTTGAAGTCAAAAGAATAAAAAAACTAAATAATTAGTAATGACAACACAAATACACAGGAATTCAATATTAAGCGCTTTTCTGCACTCTATTTTTTTGCATGAAGCAGTTCCAGATGCAAAAGGAGAGGATGAAAGCATCCTTTTCACGTCATAGTGGAATGTGCGCGTCTACTACAAGCTAAATGTTGAAAGTATACACAAAGCTGTAGCATACATTGACGAAAAGAGATTGTCTCACATCTCCTGCCCCACGTAAATCCGCTTCAATTCCAAGCCGCTGCAGTTCTACATACGCATCGGCGCTCTGCGCTGACGTTCCTTTCGTCTCATCGCGGGATCCCCAAGCCATGCCAAGCACCGCCATCTTGGACTTCTTAAATTTTGGGTCTAATTTGGTATTTTTTTGACTTATGTTTATACTCTTAAAAAAATCTTTAATAAGTGTTGACAGTGGAGTTTCATGATTGGCCACTGAAGCAACCCCCCTCCCCCCCCCCCCCCCAAAAAAAAAAAAAAAAACGAAATGGGAAATGTTTGGGTGACCTTTATCCCATCTTGTCCCGATTCTGGGATTCACTTTTGACCGTACGAATTTAAAACCACAGCCGTTTCAAGGACGTTAAAATCCCCCCAAGTGCTTTGACACCAGTCTGCCTGTCGTCGATGTATTCATCGCTTGTCTGCTCTGTCAATATGTCAAGGATGAGTTTAAAGTTGATGCGCTGGAAGGCTGTTTGCCTCCGGTCCACAACCCCAATACGCTCTCTGGTTGATAATTTAGCTCGCGATAAGTGTTTCTCTCAACAGCGACGAGTTGTACAAGCACCACTTTTTGCCCCTTGTTTTCTATATATTTCGTAAGAATCAACTTTAAAATTCTTCTTTATACATTTAAAGCTATCCATAACCTTGCCCCCCATACCTATCTGACCTTCTTCAAATGTCTATTCCCTCTCATTCCCTCAGATCCACTTCCTCCCTCCACCTCTGTGTCCCCCCCCCCCTGCCCGTCTCAGCACGGTGGGGAACAGAGCTTTCAGCTGCTCTGCCCCCAAACTCTGGAACTGACTTCCTCCCAACATCTGTAACATCGATTCTATTCCCACCTTCAAGTCCCATCTCTAAACCCACCTATTTAAAATTGCATTTTCTGTGTAGCTCTCTCTGTTTCTATTTATAATTGTATTTTATTTATTGCATTGTGTTTGTGATTATGTTTTTATTTATTATAGTACCTATGCTTGTCTGTGACTGTAAAGTGTCCTTGAGAGCTTTGAAAGGTGCTTAAAATGTAATGTATTATTATATAAGGATATTGTTTTGCACATGAGGTAGCGATGAGGAGGAATCGTGTGTCGCCAGATGACAGGACTCCGTAGTGGGGGGAGGGAGCAGTGAACGTGCTAAGATTCTCAAAGATGCTGGAAATCATGCTGTGGGGGCTTGTCTCAGCAGTTGGAACCTAGCGGTGTATGTGTTGGTGAAGGCCCACACTGCCCCCTAGTGTATATAATTGATATAAAACTTGGAAAAGAAAGAGACCCCCGACCATATTGGTTCTTCCACACATTTCGATTTTATTGTGAATAGTTTGATTCCAAGAAAATATGATGGACAGTATGCTCGTGGAAACGAAATCAGGCATTATTCACTACGATGGAATGCATTTAACGCTAACACCCTTGAGTATCACTTTACAACAATAGTGCCAACTCCAGGAGGGAAGATGAAAACGACATTCCACTTCACGGATGGTGCTTTTGTACCATTGTTGTCATTCTCTACTCAAAAAAGGCGTTTTTTGCTTTTTTTCAGAGCCGACTACCAAGCCGTGAATATCTGAAAGTGCTCTACATTGATCAGAATTTCTGATTGGTTTGGGTTGATGAGATTTTTAGCAAGCGATTGACCATACTTGAGCGTCACGGTGGGCGTTGGGGAACTCTGCAATTCGGCGCTCCCTGGACTGCCAATGCACAATCCATTTTTTTTTTTGCATTGTCACCATTGTCGAGCCAAAACAATCAACCTCTCTGAACAATTAATTTGTCATTTTTACTTTTCATCGGCATGTTCTGAGCAACCCTTTTGGTGCTGCTGTCGGTTGGGTCTGCGATCATAACAGACGTCACGTTGGTCTTTTTCAGACCACAGAATGTTTGATTATTATTATTATCAGTCAACGGTGGCTCTTTTCGTTGCCGCCAAATTGTGTACAACACAGGTGGTGTCAAAGTCAAGGCCCGGGGGCCCAATATGGCCGGCCACATCATTTTATTCGGTTTGTGAAAGCAAATGTGAAATTCCATGATGCTTGCTGAAGGCTGAACCAAAATTTCAAATTGTCTTATGAAAACCACAATAACAGTCAATATTTTTTACTTCAAATTTGAAAACTAGTTATTGATTAATTTGTTCGTAATACGTAATATGTGGAGGGGATTAAACATTGTGTAATGGCTTCCACAAATTCATAACGTCCCCCGAGAATAAACCGTAACTAGAATTTGTCCCGCAGCAAATAACGAGTTTGACACCCTTAGTGTACACTATACACCCTATATCCCCTTTCACCTCAGTTCCTTGATGATGTAATTCCACGACAATGAAATGCTCATTTTGCCCATGCCGATGAGTCAACACTCTCCACCCCGTCAGCACCCAAATGTTGCCTATCCCTAACCTGTTCTAATTAGACATAAAAGCCTAAAGTGATTTACTGTGGAAAGCAGTATAAGGCCCCAATGCAGAATCTTGACCTACTAGAAACACACGCAATGCTTTTACTTTGGTTCACACTCATTTTCGTATGTTGCTGTTTTAATATTTCAACCTAAATTTTGTCCCGCATGTCTGATATTCACCAACCCCCTCAACGATTCAGCCAAGTTTGCTTTTACCGTACGCTGCTCGGCATTCGAACTCTGTAGTCCATTTGCGCAAGTCCACTTCATTTGTGTCATACAGTGTTTTATAGAAGCTGTAAATGGCTCATAAAAAATAAATGAAAACTCCATTGGCAATTGTCCATCTGTCTTTACAAAAAAACAACGGGGCATGACCACTTGCCCGTCGTGACGTTTAGGGGCCACGCCTTGCCTGTGGAGCACACTCGTTAAAAGCGTTGGGTCAAATCAAGGATTGTAAACGAGGGACGAGGGGACTTTAATGCAACGGTCTGCAAAACTAAAAGCATGTCTGGATTTGACTTTTTTTCTTGAGCGAGTTTCAGTTGAGGAAAAATTAATTTTGAATGGATGAAATTTCATCTTTTTCTTTTTATGTGTTTTTTGCTAGCCTTGATTCAAAGAAAATATTTTGATGAGCTATGATTTGATGACATTTTTATCCCCCTCTCACATCGGCAATCACATTCTCATTTAACTCATTCGCTGCCATTCCCTAATGTTTTCGGGTTTTGTTGTTTTCTTGCAGGATGTGCCGATAAAGTGCAGGTCAGACCTATGGCAATGTTTTTTCCCTTCGACGAGGGGGCAGCATTTGCCTTTTGCCCATATTAGCGCTTTGTTACAGCTTCAGCTGTTGTGAAAGCGCTATGTAAATCAATACGTATGTTTTGTGTTGTATTTTTGTACAGCCACCCCCATTTCAAGCTCAGATAACTCCAGATCCATATAACTTAGGAATTAACTCTTTTTTCTGATGAAAGAAGACAGTCTAAGGTTTCTAACGCTGCATTGAATGTTTATGTAGTCCTAAAACTCAATGTTCTGTGGGTCCTGCAATTTGAGTGATAATTGAGTGACAAAACCCCTAGCACTGGAGTGGACACATTTTTGCACATCGTCTGGCAGTGAATGAGTTAAAAGACGAAAAAACAAAATGAGGAACCAAAACTCTTCCCAAACGTCTCAATTTAAAAAAATGCGATTGGGGCGTGCGGCTGCCGATATAAAACATGGCATAAAAATGTTAGCCAGCCAATCCACTTTGTGTGAGCTGACAGCAGCAGCTTCTTCATCTCATTATCGTCTTGCACCGCGTTAGGACACACCGACGTGATGAGATTTTAGTACTCCCAAAGACAGGATGCATCAACTGAAGTGCGATCGCCCATGAGTGTGCCTCCCTGGTCTCCTCGAAGGTACTTTCCGTTGGTACCTTTGATAGCCATCCGCCCGTGTTCCAGAAACTCCAAGAAAAAATCTTCAGCCTTTTCTCCATCTGAGCACACCAGGCCGTTACTGGAGACATACCAGAACTTTCCATTCACACCTGCCAAAACACAACAGTGGGTTTAAAAACACGCGCCGATTGAGTGGTTGTCTAATCTATTTTTTTTTTCTCGCCCATACTGACTTTGAACATTGTAGGCGCCGTCGTTGAATATCAGTGAGAAAATGTCGTAGACCGATCGGTTGGCATTGAGAGTGTTGGAGTTCTTATGGTGACACACAAAGCCATTCTCTCCACGAAGGATCAGCATCGGTCGGTTGATGAGCTTCATGAGGAACAATTCGTCCTCCCCTCCAAGAACAGGAAGTAGTACACGGTTACATCTCCACGTTCAGCAATCTAGTTCATATCAAACGCGTAAAAGCACTTACCTACAGCGTCGCTCACCGCCGAGAGCTGCCCGTTCTTCTTTGTACACACGTATTTGCCATTGCTGGCCTTGAACGCCACTCTGTGTCCTCTCCACTCGATATCAAACATTGTATTGATCTCTCTGGTTACAGAGAAAAGAAGGAGAAAAAAAAGAAACAGTCAAAGATAAACTTCTATTATTTGACACTGAATGTCTTTCTTTAACACATGGTTGTCAAACTCATTTTTTTTTGTCGTGGGCCACATTGTAGTTACGGTTTCCTCTGAAGGGGTGTTATGAATGTGGGAAAGCCATTGGAATGTTTTATCCCCTCATATGCAGAGCACACAACTTATTGATAAATGACTTGTTTTGAAATCAGAAGTAAAAAAATAATGACTGTTATGGTTTAAATGGGACCATTTTAAATTTTGGTTCAGACTTTAGCAAGCATCATGGAGCTTGACACGCTTGATTTGCTTTTGCAGGCCGAATAAAATGATGTGGCGGGCCAGCTTTGGCCCCCGGGCCTTGACTTTGACAACTATGCTTTAACTGCGAAATAATTTTGACAAGTAAAATAAAAGGTGTGGAAGCGTCATGCAAGTCAGACACATATCTATCTAGCTAGACAGATAGCTATGTATCAAGATAGCTAGCTCGGTCAAATTAGAGGTCAAATTAGATGCTACAGAAATATCCTCCAACCTCTCAACTAATAGGTCGCTAGCTATAGGCTTTTAGGGGCGCCTTATAGTGTGCAAAATACGGTACACTGAATGGAACAAGTGTGCTGGAAAAGTGAAGGGCCATCCTTTTAATGATAGCACGAAAAAACTGGAACTATCTTATGAACAGTAATAGTCTGATCAGTGAAAAATGAACCTCTCAAAAGCTACTTACGCTTCAGATGCAGTGGACTGGATCTCTCCGTGTGTCACAAGAGTCCAATAGGAGCCTCCGTTTGTCCTAAACATGGACTTTTTGCTCTTCTTGTCAATTTCCATCTGGAAAGTCTCCATATCCGTCTCGGCATCCTGGTTGGCTGAAATGCTCACACCTGGAATCATGACAAGAATATTGCTGCTTCTTTGTTAGGATCACAACTACAATCGCCTCCGGAGAGGATATCTCAGACACACCTTGCATTCCCATCCCGTGCACTATTGACTGTGAGTCGTTATTTTTCGCTGAGGGGAATCTTTCGGTCATTGATTTTTGCACAGAGGCCATTTGTCTTGAAACGGAATTTGGCCTTCTAATTTGGAATTGTGTACAGACGGCCATATATGTTAAGGAATTTTAGTTTCTGAGGATAATTTAGGATTGTAAATAATACACAATCGTGTCAGTCAGCCATTGCCGTGGAAGGAGGGGCAGAGGGGGGTCGCCTCACTTGCAACCAATCCAATGTTATGCACTTAAGCCTCATGAATGAGCTCTGTCTGGTTGGGTGTGTCAGGTGATGGCGAATACACTTGACAGACGCGTAGAACCGAACGCTGTCTGCTGCAGGTCAAATTAGATGCCACAGAAATATCCTCCAACCTCTCTCCTAAGCCTGTTACAACCATAATCCGCCACAGTCACCCCCGCCCCCAACCTCCCTCCGCCCTTCGTGTTCATTCACTTGCTGTAATTCCTTGAGTGGTGAAATGCAAATCTTCGCTGCAGGGCCCACTAAGCCGCTTTCAGTGCCCTGAAAAAAAATGGGGAAACCGGCGCCAGGACCAACGCCATAGTTATAAAATGTTGCCCGATCGATGAAATGGAGGGGGTTTCGAAAAAAAACATAAACCTGAAATCTACTCTGGTTGAGATGCTGTTCAGCAGTGCTCTCGGTTGTTGTAATTGAGTACGACGAAACTTCATGAGGCAAGGCGTCATTTCCCAATATATCGCATGAGTTATTTTTACAAGAGAAGTCAGCAGATCATATCTTGCGGGTTGATGCAAACTGTTTTTTCAAAAGGCGCAGATGTCGTTATTTATTGCCAGTGCATATCACTGGTAGGCCTTCAGTAGTGCAATGTTGACTCAATCAGCTGCGAGTGTTTTGTGATATTACCACATGTGCACTGGAGGGTGCTGTTGGCCAGGGAATAACTTGTGACTTGAAGAAATTTTTTACTATGAACGTGATAAGACTCCTAAAATTGCAATATAATTTGCTATTTTTGCTAGCTTTGGAGCTGTCCAATCATAATGATGTCCATCTATTCTTGAAAAGTCCGTCTTGAAAATGGCTTTAACAGTAAATCGACAACCAAAACCCTTTCTTCTCCTTTGGCCATTGTGGGTTGACAAAATCACGTTTAAATCAACACAACAATATATTTGCTTATGCAGCTCGGTACAGATACAGTGTGCTAGCTCCGACCAGTATGCTCTTATCACTAGCGGCTAGTGATACTATGATTGGCTAGTGACTAGCCAATTATAGTTTGCGAAAACTCTGATGTTTCCAGCGACTTCCAGCAGGCCTTGCGTTGCCAACTCAAACTCTGATTGGTTAAAGCAACTGTTTTATCAGAATTGATTTTTATGCTCCAGGGCCTGCAGAACAGATTGTGAAGGTGTCCAGGTAGATTTCTGACCCTGGTAACAAATGATGGCTGAAACGTGATCTGGAAGCAGCTCAACAAGGGAAAAGCAATCAAATGAAGCTGAAAGACAATTTGGAATTATTTAATAAGAATTCATTGACAAAATATAATTCACATTTGTCTGTGATTCAGATATTTTTATGCCAGTTGAGAAGACCGTGCAGGCCCTGACAGCCCACACTGTCATATTGTAGATCCGTGTAACAGAAAGCCAACCCCTCTTCAGTGAATGACTATGAAAAGCGAGTAGCATAAAAGTTTAGGTTACTGACCCTCAGCGGACAATTTTGTTTGTGTATAATTTCTTCGTGCCACTATTACCTCCACGGTATGGCCGATGACCATTCAGGGGCTTGCAAACAAGATAAATTTGGCTTTCTATAATTCGAAACGGGCTTCTTGATGTTTCTGGGTTTTTATTTTGGGAGGGTCATGTTATGTAACTGTCAGGGTTCGATTTGCCTTGTGATTGATTGGTCGGCAACCGTTCCAGAATGTCACCGTCCTCTTGCCTCAAGTCAGCTGGTTCAGTTCCGCACATGACCTCGACCCTCGTGAGGATAAACGACATAGATGGATGGATTAAAGGCAAATGTGAACCAAAATGATGACTAAAAATCATTCTGACGACCCGGTTTGCTTTTTCTGTCATCATCATAAAACTCTCACATATGCTCTTTGACTATAAAATGAAAACAAAAGTGATTATGGCAGGATGGCGAGCCTTAATTACACTGCATTAACCGCAGTCCATAAAAAAAAATATCGATTTGTGGGGAGAAAGGGAAAATTATAGCAAGAGTGGACTGAAATCAATTGTAACCGTGAGAAACGCCTTTGTATAATCACCACATGAGTTCTCGCTCCAGTTGAAAAGCAAAGTTCAATGGAACAAATATAGTGGAGCAACACATACTAGCGTCCATTTCCCAAAAGGTTCTTAGAAAAACGCAAGGTTAGTTTCCACGTGAGTAGCTCGTTTCCAATAATTAGGGGATTGCCATTGAGAAACGTTGACCAGATTGTATACAGAGGAAAATCCAGAGTGCAAAGCGCAAATGTTTCCATGACCAGTCAGATCCATTAATCTGCCTATTCATCTCCCGATGTGTGTTTTTATTCATTTTTATGCACCGCGTGTGAGCAATTAAAGCCATGTAAATAGACTCCTTGTGCTTTTTCACGCAGATTTGAACACAATGCACCTTAAACATGACGTATGCGAATGGCACTATGAGGTTTGGGCCCCCATGCGAGATTTTCGGCTAACATACAGTATTACAAAGAACGGGCATGTACGTTTCTATGAAACACCTTGGTTTATTTGTCAGTGAATGAATGCCCTGTTTGTCTTTGTTAGCATCTGTTTAAAGTACTTGAGGTGGTTTTTGCAGCTTACATCAATCATTCAAAAAAAAAAAAAGACAATCGGCTCTTGTTTTGGGATTGTGCCTGAAATTGTGGCCGTTGGAACTCGGATTACAACAGGATCGGATTTATTATAGTTTTTTTTTTTTTTAATCAGTACAGTATTTTCCGGTGTATAAGGCGCACCCAAAAGCCTTGATTTTCTTCAAATGATGACCCTATGTCTTATACGCAGGTGTGCCCTAAGTCATATTGAGGTCGCCCAACTACAGTACTGTCAGCAGCCGCCGATTCCGTTTCCCGCCCGTAGAAGTAGTGCGTAACCACAGCCTCTACTGTAGCGCCTTATAATGTAGTGTGCCTTATATTTGGAAAACTTTTACCTATTTATATGTTATATTTGGGAAACGTTTTTGTCATTCATTGAAGGTACGCCTTATAGTCTGGTGCGTCTTATATATGGAAAAAAAAAACTTCCGCAGGAAGGACGTGTGGTTTGTCGATTTACCTTGCTTGACGGAGACAAATCTTTTATTGGCTGCTTGAAAAACAACTTGTGGGTGACTTTCCTCAAGGTCAAAGAGCTCATCTTTCCCCGGTTTGGAGCATCGGCCGGATCGCAACGTTCCCGTGGGACCCATGGGGGTCAGATATTTTCCGTCGCAGTCCTTGAAGGCCAGCTTGCCCGATTTCAGCTCCAGGGTGAAACTGGTTGCGTTGCTGTTCTCCTTCACCAGTTTACCGTCGTTGCTGAGAAAACGGCTGTCGCAGGTTTTCAGGCTGTACTTGCCATCCTGGTAGACCAAAGTGACCAAGGAGTCCACCCCCCAGGGGATGTTGCTGTCCACCGAGATTTCTCCATCTGAAGCGGACAGGTGGGCGTAGCATTTGCGCGCCACGCTGAGCAGATTGGCCTGCGGGTGCAGCGCCAAATGGACGGCCCATAACTCCTGCTCAGCAATCACTTGGGCGAAGCAGGACAGGTAGTCGGCCGAGCCTCCAAAGTAACGCAAGAAAGGTTCCGATTGCAGCGCCCAGCGACCATCGGACTGGGGTACAATCAGGAACCGGCACTCCAAGTCTGGACTTTCCGCCCCACATGTGATCTTGCCGTCTTTGTCGGAAGCAAGGTAACGTCCCAAATGACTACGGAGGAACACCACCTGGCCGTCATGCTCGTCTTGCTCCAAGGTCCAGATTTGTTTCTTCTTCATACTGGTGCCTGAAGCGTTGACCTTGAAGCCAAAGGCCTCTGCCGTAAGGTAGCGGTTTTCGTAGTTGATGAGCCCAAACTGGAGCTTCAAGGCTCTGTTAATTCCGTTTGTGGGCATGTTTGACCAAGACACAATAAAAGTTCCAAGGACAAATAATGTACAACGGAAATAAATGAAAACCCCCTCAAGACGCTTCAAAGGGAATCTCAAAGCTGCTTCCCCAGCCGTCTCAAAGTCATAGATAGGGTCTACTTATCTCCCTTGATGGATTGTTGAGGCCTCCTTCGGACGCCTGTCACTTTCTCTTTGTCGGACCTCTTGCGCAGACACTCGCTCTCGGTTCCTTAATGGCTTCGGATTAAAATCAGCTGGACAAAGTACCTCAATCCAACAAGCTGCTGACGTCACATACTGGTTCTGCTAACCGCAAATCTCCCCTTCTCGCTCTTTTGTCCCCTTCAGGACAACCAAATTGCTGCACCTTCAAGCGCTACGCCTTTCATTGCCTTTTCTCGTCTTCACAGCTCTCGTCATTCGTTCTTCCCGACACTCCGTTTTCCTTCTGGTGTCGCTCACATTGTCGGTCCTGCAACGCCATAACCCCTGGGATTATCCTTGCTTAAACCTGCTGGCGAGCCACAGCCTAATTGGAAAATGTCCCAACGGGGGAGAGGTGTTTACTCTCGACGGCTTCTGTCTCCTGCGATCGCCTGTTTTGTTCAAGTCGTTCAAGTATCGACGACTTATCAATTAGGGCTTAGGGCCTCAAGAAAGGTCCTAAACCCCGAGTAAATACAAAGGTTTCTTTATCGGCCACATGCTGTTTCAGCAAGTCTACCCAGAATGCCAAGTCTTCAGTTTTGTGAGCTTAGCCAAGAAGAATTTGAATGGCACATATTTGAATGCAACCCACCTCCATATTTGCCGTCGCCGCATTTTCCTTCACCTTAGTGCATTGTCAACTTTTATTCAACACTGAATCCCGTCTCTGCGCTTCTGTCAGCCATCGTTTGATGATAAACACATGCGATACCGTGCATGACTTTTGTCACGGTGCGCACCAAGGACAGATAAATATGAATATGCATCACTTGATTTCCGGACATCTCTCATCTAACCCTATTTCCAAGTCATACACGTATTTATATATGCATATAGGAAGCGGGAGGGGGGAGGGGAGAGAGAGAGAGAGAGAGAGAGAGAGAGAGAGAGAGAGAGAGAGAGAGAGAGAGAGAGAGAGAGAGAGAGAGAGAGAGAGAGAGAGACTGTTAACAGGATTTAGGATTTTCCCCCTTATGCTCACTGGATGGCAGCATTGCAATACTACTTCAATTTCCCCCACTCCCAGATTGTCTTCCTATTCTAGAGTTTTAACGACATGGGCTAAAATCACTAATACAGTCGTCCAAAAATCGGTTGTTTGAACTCATCTGGGGTTCCAAAGTGTAGTATACTGTCCATTTTTTTCTTAATTTGTCTGGAAATTTGGTGGCAGGTCCCTCTGAACCTCCGTTTAGTTTTTGGCACATCTACTAATGTCTGGTCAGCAGACCTGAGGTGTCGGGAAGGTGTGTAGGAGTGGATGAGCTCGGGGAGGTAAGGAGGAGCGAGGCCATTTAAAGATTTGAAGACAAATAATAAGACATTGAAAATAACTAAAATGTATAAAGAGCTAGTGAAGGGATGCCAGAGTCGGAGTTATCACGCTTACAAGTACCAGTAATGATAGAACTACAGTACTGCATTTTTTAATCACAGATTTCAGAAGAATGGCTGCAATGGAATAAGGAATCTAGTATTTGTATGAAAAAAACTATTTAGAGGGAGATTGCTTTTGAAAAGATTATGATTTTTGGGATTGGCGATACTTTGCTACCCCGTGCACACTCTGAAAAAAAATCAATTGTCTGTGGACTGGGGATATCAAAGTAAAATTGAGATTAATTTTGATTGACTTTTTGTAAATGACACCACAGCTTCAGTACCAGAATCCCACTTGTGTTGTGTGTACATTTTAATATTTTGAATCAGACACTCATATCTGCATGTATGGTGCATACTACATTCACGAAAAGCACACCTGTCTTGTCAGTCATCTGCTCAAAACATCACCGCCATCACCCGATATTGTCAATGCTTCAAGTAACGGCAATCGGTTTTCCATAATTAATGGAGTACGTGTTGACGACAGCCTAATGGAAATACAGTAGTTGTTTTAAACATGGCTTGCTATAAAACACTTGTGATAAACTGCGTAAGGAATCACAAAATTGCGACAATTTATAAAACGGGGGACCTCAAACAGGTTCGTGGGTCATGTTGTATCGAGTGAGAGGATCCATATTTTCCATGCGTGTAGTAATTAAAGTAACAAACGATACATGAATCAACAAGCTGTGTTTTAACTCCAGGCTCTCTGCTATTCTTTTGCCTCCCAAACCCGTCAAGTCGTATAAATGAGATGTAATTTAATTCATTTTTACAGTTATAGTGCCGATTTACGACCCAGCTTAGCAGTTGGCACTTTCCGTGTGTTGCGGGTCTGGAACCGCATGATCCTCACATCACATTGAGACAAACTGACTTCTGCTTTACAAGGAATGAATGAGAAGCCTAAAAAAACAATAACCAGCTCAGGTGGCGCAGAAATATGAGACATTCTTTTTTTCTTCCCCACTTTTTAACTCATTCACTGCCAGATGTGCAACAATGTGTCCACTCCAGTGCCAGGGTTTTTGTCATTTTCACTCAATTTGCAGGACCCACAGAATATTGAGTTTGAGGACTCCATAAACATTCAATAGAGTTTGAAACCTTAGACTCTCTTCTTTCATCAGTAAAAAAGAATTCAATGATATGGGTCTGGAGTAGATGAGCTTGAAATGAGGGTGGCTGTCCAAAATATAATGGAATACACACATCTTGACTTATATAGCAAATTCTGCCCCCTCGTGGAAGGGAAAAAACATTGCCAGGGGTCTAAGAAAAACCAAAACCCGAACAAATTCAGGAATAGCGCTCCACGTCATATTTTCAATTCCCGAATAAATTCGTGAACTGCGGTGAATGCGTTAAAAATATTGTTGTAATTCTTTTTAAAGGGAAGCTTGTCCGTTTGTATTTCATAGAAAAAAATCTGTTCCATTTTTTTATTTAATTTTATTTAATTGTGTATAATTATATTTATTTATATTTAATGTGATTTAATTGTATGTAATGTTATTTATGTTTATTTATTCATTTTGTTTGTTCTGTTGTTCTGTATTTGTTTATTATTTTTTATTTATTGTGTATACCCCAATGGCGAACTAAATACACTTCACTTGAACTTCCAAACCTCATTCATGCATTATATTAATTTCCAAATACAACAGCAAAGGGCATTTTCTCCATCACGACACCTACTTTCAGTTAGCTTTGCGCACATAAGATTTAATCTCATTGCGTTTTCCGCTTTGACCATTTTGTCGATATTGAGTAATCCAGAACTTGACAGTTGACAAGCGAAATGTTGTAAAAGTGCATGTAAAAGATGGGTGTAGACATGTACAGCAGATGGCAGTGTTGACCAACAAATATGTCACGGCATGTCTGCAATTGGCTGAACAGCTGACAAATGAAGGAAAAAATCCAAAAGATGAATGTTTTTCATTTTCTCATCGGTCTTCAGGGAGTCATTCGCCCAGTTGAACACAAAACAAAAGCTGATTTAATTTGTTTGCGTTTAAAGACGTGGAATAATAAACCCCCCGGTCCATTTGTCCATGAAGAAGACAATATTTAAACATTTGTACAAGGGGGCTGACAAAAAGCATTCTGTGAGAGGCGTTGTGGTTCCTGTCACATGGCCCAAAGCCGACGATGATGCTAATATTCAGCTAATGGGACCAGCCTTTGCATTGTCCTTCTGCTGCCCCCCCTTCCTTCCTAGGTTGCCTGGCACTCCAGGAACCTTCCGAGCAATAACCTTACATCATTTTTACGGTGGCATTGTAGTGCTCGGTGTCCATTAGATGCCAGATTGCGAATTGTGGCTCAAATGTCCCTTCGCTTGCTCTGTGATTGATTGCCAATCGCTTCTGGGTGGACCGTGCCTCTCACCTAAAGTCACGTGAGTCCGCCAGTGGACTTTATTGGATTGGATTAGCCTTTATTAATCTCGTAGTGGAGAAATTTGTATTTCACAACAGCAGAGTGATGAAAGGAAGAGGAAAGGAAAGAAAGAAGTAAAAAAAACAATATACAGGAGCTGCTGTAAAGGCAGCCACTCCTACGGCGCCATCTTGAAGTCAAAAGAACAAAAATATATAACAAATAATGACACCACAAGGACGCAGTCATTCAATCTTAAGCACTTTCTGCACCCTCTTTGTTGGATGAATCAGTTCTAGATGAAACAGGAGAAGATCAAAGCGTCCTTTTGACCAGTGGATCAGGGACGTCATGGTGGAATGTGCGCGTCTACTACAAGCTAAATGTTGAAAGTATACACGAAGCTTTAGCATCCAATGATGAAAAGAGTTTGTCACACATCTCCTGATCCCACGTAAATCCGCTTCCATTGCAAGGCGCGACAGTTCCACATACTCCTTTCTTCTCATCGCCGCAGACTGTCCAACAGCACCGACCTTTCCGCTGAACAAAGCGGGGCTGTCAAAATGCTGCCCATTACAGGCGCAAAAAAAAGCACAATTGCCCCAGAGCTGTCCAGTGATGACAGTCAAAGGGCATTGACATTCCTCCCAAATCAAAAACAGTGCTGGCATATTCGTAAAAGGCGCAACCGCTCAGCAGTCTCCTTGATGAATGTCGTGGCCAAAAATGCTGAAAAACCTCCGTATCCGTTCCACATGATGCACAACGGCACAAAATGACAAAAGAAAACACAAAAACAAGACAAACAAAAACAAAAGAAAGCAAAGCTCGTGAAAGCACTTGCTGATGTCCGCCTACTCGGGCACCATCTTGGACTTCATACAGTACATGGTAGAACATGAATGAAAATTTTGAGTATTTTTAGTTATTTATTTGGAGCTTTCCCTTCTACTATAGCCAAAATCTTTGCTTCAAAAATAAGACAAACAAAACACTTTTTGCTGTCAAGTACAATGACTGAAAGTGAAGCATATGGTAGGTATTGCAAACACACAGACGTACTTCTACACACTGTCTGTACACATGCTCACGTAAAGCAGAGGTCTCCTCGGAGGGCATGAGCATGGATTAATGTGCCCGGTCCGATTATTTCATTTGTAACTGTCCTGGGCCTTCCTCAGATAAGAACCATTTTTCAAGTTGTCATCCATTAGCACCTTCCCCCGGCATCTATTAGCCTGCTGCGTTTAAAGGGCCAGCAAACCACCTTGTGACTATTCCATTGCTAAAAAGAGTCAAAAGTTGTCAAATGGCACAAGGGAGCTTCATATAATTGCAAAAGACGACGGCGCAAGTGCTTTGAATAATTACAAAAGCCGCCACGCGTGTAATGGCGTGACATCACGTCGCTTTGGAAACCGTACTTTTGCCAACTCCGATGGGCTAATTTCCAGACGGAAACCAATTAAATATAATAGCTGTCTTGAAATTATGCCATTGGAGAAAATAAAACAGTTTTTCCAATTGAGTTTGTCCTTCAAACGGTTCCTCGAAATCACACCAGAACACAATAATAGGAACGACAACTGTTATCGCTCCCATTTCGTTTATCTTAAGGTAAAAAATTAAAATGTTCCTTCTATGGTCTCCTGTGGCTCTTTGGGACCTTCCGATTGCCCCCTCTAAAACCCGACCAAGGAAGACGCGCAGTAAAAGTAAAGCATAAAATGGCCGCATTGGCTGGGAATCTCCTTCCTCAGCATTTCACTTCTCGCTGACCTCATTAATCCAGGTGCTCATTCATCTACGAGATGAACCTCCCTCGGACCGTTAACGCCTCAGTCCTACTATATTTGTCCGGCCTCAATCCCGAGTCAAGCTAGCGTCGGCTCGCTCTCTGTCGCTCGACCCGCCGTAATTGGGACTTTACCAATGAACCGAGCATGGTTGGCCATATAAATGAGCCTTGGTAAATGTCAAGCCTTTTAATTCTCCCTTGTAATTGCACATTTGTTTTGTTGGCTGTCATTTGTTTTAAGAACCAGCCAAACTTGTTAAATTCCTCCAAACCATACCCCTACCCTCACTCCTCCCTTCCTCTTTCTTTCCGTGTGAAGACACACCATTGGTAGGATGGGGGAGGATGAGGTAGTACCATATTAACACATTTTATTTCAAACTGTGGACACTTGGAACTCACCCATGGTCAGTCCCCCCCTCCCTACTTGACCATTCACAATAACAACTGTCACAATTTTTTTTTTTTTCGTAAAAAACTGGCATAGTCTTTCATAAAGCCAGTTGAGATGCAGGTAAATTTGATGATTGGATTTTGGGACTACTGAACTCTTCAACTTCTGAGGGTGCATGCGTTTGTTATTTATTTATTATTTTAAACTCTGAATTTGGCGGCGTTTGATGATTGTTGTTTTTGAAATGACTGTTTTGATGTCGGTCTTGTATCGTAGCAGAAGAATTATGCTCGAGCATAAGTCTGTTTGGGTTTTGTCACAGACTGCGACGTTTTTTTTAATCGACTCTCTGTAAATGGCGATCTCCTTCAGAATTTGACAAACTGCTACAGGTGATTGGAAAAAAAACATATACTGTATCCTGCAATGCTGGTTGATAGTCAGTTGTTGACCCTTTACTAAGGATTAACTTGGTGACGGTTATACTCTTCAAATTGGTTGTGGTCCATATGGCAAGCCTTTTATCTAGCTATCTATATAGATGTCTAGCTATCTAGCTATCTAGCTATTAGTTTATTTCTTTATTTTATTTTTTGCTGCCCTTTCTCCTCTTGATCAGGTTTGTGGCACTGCCTCAATCGGCTGTAATCTATGGTAACCAACCTCTTTTAAAGTTTGACTACATCGACTCTTCAAAAAAAAACAACAATAATAATAAAAGAATTCGAACCACGGTAGCTTTTAATGACAGCAGATGAAATGGAAGGGGGAAAAAGAACCTCCCCCACCCCCTGGAATTTTACCATTTAGTCGCATTCAAGCCGTCCGCCTCCATGAACAAATACACAGAGAGATGCCATTTGTCTCAACGCACCCCTCAAACAGACAAACAAATTGAACACATTTGTTTCATTGGGGACATTTTCATGGAGCAGCTGGGGACATCTCTACATCCCCCTTGTTGTCTCTCAACCAGCCTCCCCCCCTACCCGTCACACTCTCCCTAAATGTGGGTTGCGTGTTTACAACAGGAAGTGCCTGGCGCCTTCTCACTTGGCATTGGTGAGTAGCGATTTGGCGGCTGCCGGAAGCCCACCATCATTCACAGTCACCCGTATCTGCTTCGCTTTTAATTCATGAGCTACTGGGACACATCCTTACTGTAATAATGGACTTTGTTGTTGTTGTTGTTGTTGTTGTTGAACATTCCATATGTTTTTGATTACAGCCTGGCAAACCAAGAGCCATTGGACAATTGAGCTGTAATTCCTATATTTGTTAATGGGTCCCGGGGTCCAATTTTATATCGGGATGAACAGCCGGTTGGCAAAGATTTTCAATTGTTGTATGATGAATGCTTCAAAATGCCATGTAAAGATAGTCCGGTTAATTTTAGACCCAATTCCCACACCCCCAAACAACGTTAATCCGATTAGCTAATTTTCGTTAATGTTTCCTCTAAATCTAAGTCATATCACTGTGGAAATTTGGACTGTAATCAAGTGAGTTACCTGAGAAGCCAAGCTTCTTCTTGGTCTGTTGCTCCGTGGCACAGTCACATTGCCACATCGTCACAGATCGGTCAAGCTACTTCGCACTCTGCACTTGGCTCAAACTCTGAACAGCTCAAAGTTTCATGTCTGTTTCATTAAAAAAAAATAATCTGCCATGATGTGGTGCACACAATGCATCTTCGGACTGTGCAAAACCAAATGTGTGCCCCCTTGGCCTTCAAACTGGATGTTACATGATCTGAGTAGTGCAAACGACCGGACCAGCACTCTAATGGCGCTCCGTCATAGTACTAAACCTGCCTGGGCCGTTTGCGGCAGTTAAGCTTTTATTTCCTCGAGCACGGTACCACCTGTCAACAGGAAACCCAAGTGCGTATGGATTTGGATTGGAGCGCATTTACACATTGGTGCACGTCCGTTACGACAGTGTCAAACGCTTTGACCGACGGTTCAAGCCATGTGTTGTTCCAACTGAACTGCACGGGGGCGGCACTCTCTTATTAAGGAGTTTTTAGATGGTGTAATTGGATTCCCAAAGCGCCGGGGCTTTGTATATGTTCATTTTCACCAGCGCGGATGCAACTTTCCCAAGGGGGCTACCTGATCCTATTACATTATCCGGAGCACATCAAAGGGTTAAGAGCTGTCTGCTTCTATAGTCATTAAGCCCTCTCTTAGCCGCAGTAAATCAACGCTGTGCTGGCAGCAGCTGCTCTGATCACCTATTAAAACTTCCATAATGCGCCGCACGTTCGGAGTGGGCCCTTTAAGCCGATGCTGAACGGCGGACCGCAGAGGAAACCCTTGAGCTTGATATGGTTCCTCTGGTCAGGGTGGCAAATGAAGTCCAGAGATGATCAAAAACTTATGTTGGGCGGAAGCTATTCTGTAGATGTATTTATAGGTCAAGACGAGATGTACCTTCAAAACCAGCTCTTTACACTTGAAATGTTAGCACATGAGGCTGTTGTAATGAATCACGTGTGGAAATGTACCTGAAAGTTCAGACGCAGTGGACTTTCAGGTTCATTTCCCCAAAATGCCCACCCAAATAATTTTGTGACGTACATCATGAAAGTACAGGTTTCAAATCAGAATCAGAAAACCTTTATTCGTCCCACAATGGGGAAATTTGCAGTCCACAGCAGCAATTGAAAAGGGATGGGGTTGGGGTGGGGGTGAAAGGATAGAAAACAAGATATTCAAACTTCCTGTACTTGAGTGTGCAAGTGCAAGATTCTATGTCGTTCCTAATCTTAACAATTACACTAACACACTGATATAGACCATCAAATAGCTGAGTGTGCCACAACCCCCATCCATCCGTTTTCCAGACCGCTTTACCCTCATTGGGATCGCGGGGGGTGCTGGAGCCTATCCCAGCATTCTTCGGGCAATAGGCTGGTGACACCCTGAATTGGTTACTAGCCAATCGCAAGTCACACAGAGACAAACAAGGCCGGACTGTGTCTGGAACTTGCGACCCCTGCACTGTAAAGCCAGCGTGCTAACCACTGCTGGCCACCCCGCACCACAACCTATTGGCCTCAAAATATGCCCCCACTGCTATTAGACAGGATGTTTGCGACTTCAAGGAAGAATTATACACGAACAATTCATAGCCCAGTTGGACTTGATTTAGTCCAGAGTGTCGCCTGTTGATTCATACCAATTTGAAACAAGTTGGTTTGTTCTGCCATCGTGTCACTGAGCAAACCCCATCAAAACAACTCGAATACCTTAAAGGTAACAACGAAAAGTCACTTTATAAACACACCCCATTCACCGTTTAGTTCCCTACTGTCCACATTAGTTTAGTTTGACTACAGGTCTACTTTTGATGTCAATTTGGTCGGTAACACCGTGTGTGGAAATCAGTCACCGGGTGGGCCAGTTGGTCAACAGTTTGCCCCCACCGATGTGTGCGCTCTGATAGCCCAGTCTCCATGGAGACGCAAACCGTGTATGAGCGAGCCTTCTCTCAGGTGACTTCACAGTTTGCCCGTGCCGACTGAATTGGTCCATTTCGGTTTCATTTTCTTTCTTGTCCACATCTTTTTCCCTTTCCTTGCCTTTGACCCCTACTGTTTAGCCGCAGGCTTCGAGACCGCCTTTTCTTTCTCCGTATTTCATTCACTCACCCCTGCTTGATGTCTCCCCCCAGCTGACAGCTTGCCGTTGCTTAAATTCAAGAGCGGATATAAGACGAAATTGGTTTTCTGTACATAACTGTTATCACAGGAGAGGGTTTAGGTTTGGCCTCTGGCAAGGTTGCAGAGGTGTGTCAGACGATCTCATAGCATTACCAATGCATGCTGTCCTTTTCCCTTTTCGTCACGCCGTCTTACTTTGTCATCACGTGTATGAATCTCCTTCTCAGTTCCTCACGTTGCCATTGAAGGGAACGTGGATTTATAGCCGTTCCCCGCACCGTTGGCTACACTTGATGCTCGATGAGTTTGTTTAGAATTTGCCCCCATTGGATTTTTTTTTGGAAAGAATATTGCAGTGTCTCCAAAATGCCTGATCAAAGCTTGGCTTAGCAGCCTAGGGGCTTCAACTCATGTTAATAAGTTGACCGAGTGCCAGTCACAAGGCTTATGAACACCTTGTATCTCAAGAGATTGTGTATTTTTAAAAGTAGTCGAGGCAGTGAATTTAGTGATAAACACTGATGTGGGTTTTTTTGCCAACTGCCGGAAAAAGTGTTGTTTTTGTTCTTCTTTAATTCAGCTTAAACTGATACACTTAACTTGGTAAATCTCTCACCCACCAAATCCACTTTTATTGTGTCAGGTTATCATTGACGAAAGTGCCTGGTGAAAAAGCACAGTTGGTTGCAAGTTTCTGATCAATTGCAAATTTCTGATGAATGTTTTGCCATATCTAAGTGACAACATAAAGCATTGAGCCTGAAAATCTCATATCCAGCCGGCCCAAGGCGGTAGCTATTACTTACTCATTTATACCCACTTTCTTGTCCATGTCCCCACACCGTCTTGCAGCAGTCCAAGGGTCGCCCTTGGGCTGTTTGACGCCCTTTTGGCCAGGTTTCACTGTTGACTGACTCAGCAACAGCTGCGCTGATCAACAGACTAATAGACTGTAAAAAAAAATAAGATACCTCATGAGTTTGATGTTGATGTTGTAGCTCTAATGCAGTGGTGCTTAATCTTGTCGGAGGCACCGAACCTCACCAGTTTCATATGCTCATTCATCGAACCCTTCTTCCAATGACTGCAGACTAGACTGGGGGGTGGACCTCTATGGCAGAGGATCCACCGAACCCCTGAGACCGATTCACCGAACCCCTAGGGTTCACTCAAACCCAGTTTAAGAACCATTACTAATGGTTAATAGCTTTACTAAGGAACAAGCAACTGTAGTTTGATATTGTATATTGTATGACAGACCTCACGCCACAAAGCAGGGTGCCGTATCATGCCATCGCCCACATGATGAGCTCAGGATGAGAATACCACGTCATCATACGATACCGCAAAAAGTGGAAACATAAACTGGTTTCGATACTCAAGAAAAAACATGGAGTGCATCCAAGCTAAGTGAAGTTTACAGACACTAATGTGTGCCTCTATCTTATTTTCCTTTCGGCTTTCCCTTCTGGGGTCGCCACAGCGAATCAGTCTCCTCCATCTTCAGAGGTCAACCAATATCCTAAAATATATCGGGATCTCAAGAAAAACCTAAATCAAAAGCAGTCCTTGGGTCAGTTTTCATATGGATTCAACGACCTTCTTTGAGAGTTTCCCAGGCTGACTGTCTACCCCGAATTCTCTCTGGCATTGCTGGAGACGATAAACTTTATGACTTTTGCGTCCGTGCCAGCGGAGGCAGGCAATCATTGCGGTGGCAGCAGTAATGGCTGTTGACGAGAGCCGTGCGGCAGAGCATTGTGGTTGAAGCGGCCCGGTCTCCTCTATAATGGGACAGCTGTTTGGAGCACGGCGCACCAGAGCGAGTGAGCGCAGAGTAAATAGCAGAGAAGAGCAATGTAAACAGAGATGGGATGGCGAGAGCTCCATTTCGGCGTTCGCAAAAGTGGGTAAACACCCGAGGGAAACGGCGAGGTTTGCGGTTGTCAACACGAGAATGCACAAAACGCCACAACACCGAGAAGTGGGGGAAATAGGTAATACGGTAATTACCAGGATGATTTCCGTTTCCAGATGGAAGTGGTCGTTTACAAATTATCGCACTGTACGAATACGTGACTTCGGCTCCAAGCTAACGATCGAAGTACTTGCGCGATAGAAAAACTGTCACAACCTCTGTTCATTTCAGCCTTGAAGGTGTCTTGGGTGTGTGTTTTAAACTATTCTTGGCCGTCAAATCAAATCAAGGCAGTTTTGTATCCCCCGTCTGTTTGTACATAAATTAAATTCATTTTAGTTACAGACGGAAAGTAAAGGTGTATAAAACAGGGGTGAGACCAGCTATGATGCTTGGACAGGAGACAGTGCCACTGAAGAAAAGACAGGAAGCAGATCTGGAGGTCGCAGAGCTGAAGATGTTGAGTTTTTCTTTGGGAGTGACCGGGTTGGATAGGATCAGGAATAAGTACATTAGAGGGACAACTCATATTAGAGGCTTTGGAGAGAAAGTCAGAGAAGCCAGACTGAGATGGTTTGGACATGTCCAGAGGAGAGAGAGTGACTATATCGGGAGAAGGATGCTGAGCCTTGAACTGCCAGGTAGGAGACCAAGAGAAAGACCAAAGAACAGGTTTATGGATGTTGTCAAAGAGGATATGAAGGTAGCTGCTGTGAGAGAAGAGGATGCACAAAACCGGGTTAGATGGAAGGCACTGATTCGCTGTGGCGACCCCTGAAGGGAAAAGCCAAAAGGAAAAGAAGTTTCAGGCTGCTTTGGAGTTTAGGTCTCCTTTTAAAGGGCCATTATGAGTAAATGTAACAGTAGAAAATCAAATTTTTGTGTGTTCCAGCTAAAGGAATGAAGAGCAGAACCAAATTTTGGGAAAAATATGATTTGACAGAAGGCCAAAGCAAACATGTTAATAATGGCCTCATAGAAAATCATGACTATATATTTCACTCATAGCTTTTCACACTTGAAGTGTCAGGAGCATGTTTGATTAAACTGTTGCCGACCTCCAAAACAAATCCAGACGTGCACTTGAAAGCAAAATAACGTCACACCAATGCAAAGTCAAAGCGAAGGCTTGACGGGTTTGCCTTGATTTGTTTTAAACTGTTCTCAACTCTCAAGGACAAAACCGAGGCAACTTTTCAGACAATTGTGGACTGAAGGAATCCTAAAAACGCATCGTGATTTGCTTCCCTTTTTTACATTCGGAAAAGACTTGAAGAGACAAGCACCGGCGCTCTTCTTCATCTTACCTCGCTGAATCGTTCGTGTAAACTACCTTCCCTTTGCGTTGGCGCTGCAGTGATGGAAAAAGTCTCACCGATGAGGAATTCCAGCCCTAACACTGCTTGAACTGTTGGGCCCGACACAATTTTTGACACATGCTGCTCCTTTTCTTTTGGAGAGGCACAAGAGTTTATTGTGACACTTGATACATCCTGACTCTTGTCGTCAAGCCTCTCGGATATACCTCACCAGTTTGTACGCATCTCTCTTACAAAGAGCAAAGTCATCTCAGATGAGATATACAGAGTTTCCAGCTGTCCGCCACCTGACCTACCCCACCCCCTCCCCCTTTTATGACAGGCTGTAACTTTACTTGCCTTGACTGTACAGCGTTATTGGACTGCTGAGATAACAACTGTGACTGTTGGCGCGGCATGTTTTTTTTTTTTTTTTATAACGACGACATCCAATTGTACACATTAGTTTCCAAGTCGCTCTTTAAAAGTGTCATAACTGATCAGCAAATGAAGATTCTGCATCCGTGTGTGTTTTATGTTCGCCTGAACTTGTTCTAGCATCACGATAAATGTTCATTTTTGCTGCCTGTTCGTATGCGGAACTTCAGTGAACCCCAGCAACAGCTACGCTGTGTTACATCAGATTTTGTGATCAGCACATGTTGTGAGAAAAAACACTAGTCCAATATAAAACTGACAAAATGTCTCTTATAACTAAGACAGTATCTTTTCTTGAGACTAATAACTAAAATGTATCAGGGGCAATAGCTGGATTTAGGACAGAAAAGCAGCAAGATTGAAAGTCCCTGCTGACTCCAAAATAAAAGCTAAATCTAACAGTCAGTTTCAGAATGTTGGTCAAACTCCATTTTGTTTGAATTTCGAACCAATGCTCCTTCAAAGTGAAGAATGGAGATCGAATGACGAATTGAACTATGCTCGAACCCTGCAACGGGCAACTTCAATGCTAAAAGGGGGCCTCACTTATTCATCATTCATCACGTAGCACCTCGCACTTCCTCACCGGACGTATGACAAACATGTCATTCCGAATATGGATACAATACGTACAAAGCTTCCAAATAGATGTTCCTCGTATTTTTCCGTTCAATGTTGACTAAAGTAGCGCTGCCAATCTATTTAGATTTGTTCTATGACGACTGCTGTTGCTTTCGAATTGATATGCTTAACAATGAATGAGCAGGGCTTTAGTGCCCTTTAAGAAAAGGGCAGTCAGCACTTGATTGATATGTTTTTCCTGCTGTGAAAGCCACCATCTTGTTAAGACCCAGGACCAAATCTTATACACACATCCACGCACACTAATGCACACCAGGCTCCCTGTCCCCTTTTCAACCTCAACCCCCCACAGTCAGAGGCCAGACAGGGTCAACCTGAGGGCGAGACATTTATGAGGTGTAGATATTTCTGGAAGAAAGTATTCTTCCCGTTGGCACTAAGCAAACACAGCCTGGCTGCTGAGCAAGCTAATCCAGAGAGGAGGAGGTACTTCTTCACCCAAAAATTAAATACAGTGATACCTTGGTTTATGAACCCCTTGGCTTACGAACTTTTCGGTTTACGAACGTTTAATTTATGAAAATTTTACCTTGGCATACGAACTTTTTTCGTACATGGAGCTGCCTCAATGAGTGATGTGTTTTTCTAACAACTAAATGGCAGCCGACTGTTTTTTTCCTCTATTCCCCGCCCCCAGTCTTCGGTTAAAGCCACGTGATTGGTCAAAAACGCAGCAGGTTTAAACATTAAGGAGACAGTGAGAGAGTTTCAACTTTGATAGTTCAAAGGCAGAGTGTAGACTGCAAGGATAAAATATCCCATCAATCAGGCTCCACAAACAACGCGCACAAGCCATCTGTACACTTGATGCAAAAAGCTAACAACCCAGCTAAACAGAACACAATTGATGAGGAACTTGATAAAATTATAACAGAACGCACCGACAAGGGATCATTCCTCAAAATGGTGAAAGAAGGTTACGTTCCTCATCAAGTGTTTAATGCTGATGAAACCGGCCACTCCATTCCATCAAGCCATCAACGACCATTGCAAAGGTAAATGACTTTATTATACAGTACATTTTATTTCTTTAATTATAATACCATAGCACATTTATTATACATAAAATAAGGTATATTTGTGTAGTTTTAAGTCTTAGAAAATTAGCAAGTCGAAAATTATGTTTTATGGGGACCTGGGAACGGATTATTCTCATTTTAATGATTTGCTATGGGAAATTATTTTTTGGGATACACACTTCGCCTTACACACTCTGTCTTTGAACCAATTAAGTTGAGGCGCTTTACGATAGATAACAGCGAAGTGACCTCGGCTTTCCAATCAACGTTCGTTGGGTGATTTGCTTCCCTTACAACCCACATTTTTCAAATTAGACTGTTCACTCTATTCTCGGCTGTGTATCTCAAAGCATTGGAGAGGTAATGGGGCAAGACCTTTTCCAAACAAAGAAAGTTAACCTCATCATAATCGCACTTTTCACCCCTCCCTGTCCTCATCTCCCCTCCTGCCCGCACGCCGCTGAGGCAGCAGAGGGCCACGACTCGTACAACAGGGCAGCGGCCATAGTCAACACAAAAAGGTTATGGTAGCAAACAGTCCTGTTTGTGTTCACTGGGCTGTCGTTGGAAATGACTGATGTACCCATTAACCTCTGGTGAGGACATTTGGTGGTGTTGCTCTAAACACCCGAGGAGAATGCCATTGACCCATATTGGTTCTCCTTCGGGCCCTGTTAGCAGTTCATTCACTGTGTGAACAGAGATAAGCGTTGACAAGGCTGACGGGGATGTATGCAAATGTGGATGTGGAAACTCTTAAAGCTTGTCCAAATTTCAGTTTAACCAAATGTTCAAATAGACACTTTTCAGCCATCGAACTGTCATACTCATAGTATCACATGACGCATCAGTGCACCGCAGTATCAAAGCATATACATTCGCGATCGTGTCTTTAAAGGTGCATAAAAAGGGCCTTTTTGCCATAACCTTGAATTCTTTTTTAATCTATGCATGTGTGCACTCTTGCCTGAATCGCGAGAATGCATATCTACTCTATCTCTGAATCAGTAGGCATCATATTTACAGAGCTTGGCAGTGAAAGCCAGAAGGCTCTATCCGATGCCGTGACAGATCTGTCTATTTACCGTGGAACCCCACCGCTTGGGAAAACTTAGCTCAGCCCCAGACACTTACACAGAAAGACTTAGCGCGACAAATAAAAGTTGGCAGGCGAAGGTATTTGTGTCTGATAAAGTGTTCTCCAAGTGAATCCGAGCAACCTCAAATCGTTCGGTGGTGGTACGCATGGTGGCTAAGATGAGTTGACGAGAGCACAGGCAAAATAATAGAGGCCATTCACAGATGTTTGTGGACAAGAAAAATCCAGTGTTTTTATTTTCATTTCACTGTTTGGCCTCTAGAAGACCACTTTTATTTAAGAAATGCAAAATGCGACATCACACCGACTTGGAAAAAAAAGTGTCACATTCTCATAAAGCGCTCTTTGTATTCAACAAACAGCAACGTTGACATGAAAATAAATAATGTTGGAGAACAAAAATCAACCTTGGTGAATACAAGAGTCAGGATTGCATATAAAACAAGACTAGTGTCGACCAAAGGTACTTGGCAGAAAATTAAATAAACGTCATTTCCAGATTGAATGAACTTAGTCCATTGCTTTGTGAATCTGATTGTCCTTCACAGTTAGTATCGAGTATGTGCATGTACTGTACAAAATAGACATGATATTCAAACGGAAATAACATAATTGAATCCTCAGTCTCATATTTTGTCAGTACCTTGGACGTTCATGCTCATGCTCCCCATTTGGCTTTGCGATGTTTTTCTTTTGTTGTTATTTGTATGTTTCGTGAGATAAAACCGTGGGTTCATGTGCAAGAAGCCATTGTCACGATGCAGAGCCAATACACACAGTGGAGGAGTATTGTAGAGGATATTAATGATTCCTGATGCAAATTCAATACAGGTGCTTTACACATAATAAATTCAAATAAAGATACTAAAGCCACTTTGGTATGTTTTTTTTTATAATGTAGCACATTAAATTACATTGTTATAAGACCCAGTCTTGTTTGAAATTCATTTGCGTTGACATGATTAATGATGACACAAATGTCATTCATATCTTAAATTATTAAGTGTGATTGCAGTCCACTGGGATCTGCCTTAAAAACCAGTTTAGGATAACATAAATAAAAAACTATGATAGGTTATTAAAAATTAAGAACATTTACAAAAAAAAAGCCACATGACCCTTTTTTAAACAGGGCGACTGCAAATCTCTCCGAGAGCGAGTCTTTCCCTGTTGTACACCATATCCTTCATTCTTTGTGCTCTGTCTGTTTCGGTCTCAGCAGGGCATACGCAGTGCAACGATAAAATCTTCAATCATGAGTTCTCAAAGCAAAAGGAAAGAAAGGAGGAGAAAAAAACAACAACAATCTATACATATAGAAAAATAAATCAATTGCAAACATGGAAAGATAATCTTATATATACAATATAATCCTGTATAAAATAGTTTTTATGTACATATTGACAATGGGCAACAATACAATATTCCATCTGTACAATCTGTACACCTGAACAATGAAGACAGGTGAGAGGTACTGAAGTGTATGGCTTGGTTTGGATCAGTTTCGAAATATTTACAGACATCAACGTTCACACATTTTTTAATTTCCCTGGAATGACGTGGCTTGTGGGAAAGTCCCATGTCTCTCTTTCACTTCTTCTTCTAATTGGTCCCTCGAGACCAGTATGAGCTTTGTGGAACTTGGCCCAGCTCTGTTTTGGTGACTCATGAGAGAAGCTCAGAGTATGGAACCGTTAGACCAATGGAATATCAGTTATTAAGGGCTGTTATGCACAAGAAGACCCAGAGTTCAGCCGTTCCACTCAAATGGTCCAGGTTTTCGAAGTCTCCTCCTCTTCTACAAAGGTTCAGACATCAATGGTCTCCAGTGTGTAGTCTCAGACAGCTGTAAACCAAGCAACACGTCACTTTACAACCTGGGGGCGTCTTCTGTGTAAAGTGCCGGACTTTGATATTTTCAGCTGAGGAATTCTTCAGTAGTTTCCTCACAGAAGTTCAGCACAAGATCGAAACCCCTTCAGCAGTGACCAGCTGCCCTGTGGTGGGGTCATATGTCCCAGCCAGGTAATACAGGTCTGGCGAGGTACTGTTCGCCTTCTGATTGCGTGTCAGACTCTCATATTTCTCCTGACTCACTACTTGGCACTTATGAGAGATTGTCTGGACGTCGTTTTCGTCCTCATGACATGACTGGTAGAGCGCATGCTGGATGGGGAAAGATCGGTTACATAAATCAGAATCAGAAAGCTTTTAATCGTCCCACAATGGGAAAACCAAGACATTCAGGGAAAATACCTTATTTGAAGGTTCATAATGCTGAAAACGTCTGCTTACCGAGCCGTCTCGCTGCCGCTTTCCTTGCTTGGTCTCTTCAGGGTGGTAGAACCACTTAACCTTGACCACCATGCTTGATGTCCAAGACTCCCAGAAGTTCTCGATTTTACCAATGTATGGTAGGTTAGGACGTCCTGCTGAAAGGAACACGGCGCAGTCTCCCACTTTCACTGCTTCTTTTCCTCTCACGATGGCTTTGTAGAAAAGCTTCTTGGCCTTACCTTTTAGGCCTCGTCTCTGTGGAAATGCAGGTATTTCAGCAATGTTCCTTTGCAATGACTATGTACTGGAAATGATCATCTTCTCACCTGTGTAGGGTTGCCAGACCACCTCCACATCTGGCGGCCCACAAGGAATGCGGACATCTTCGGCCTTGGTATACATGACATATCATCTGGTAGCATTTTTGGTTTCTTTAAAAATTCTCTCGATGACTTAGTAACAGAACCGTTGCAGTCTTTCCTTTTAAGAGATTTACTGTTGGAGACATGTTCATCAGGCGATCCTTTGGGATTGGAAACAGCCAAGGCTTTAGCCACGAATGAATGTTGCCGTGAAGAAGTGGATGGTTCACTGGGTGGCAAGAGTCCCCGGTGAGGAGACAAGCAGTTCTGTAGCATTAGTGTCGAGCTTTCCTCATCCTCTGAGCTGTAGGAAGAGTCATTATCCGAGGAACACAGGCTGGAGCTAGATATCGAGCCTGATGAAGAAGAGCTGGATGAACCAGAAGAAGACGATGAAACTGAGAGATGAGAGAGGAAATGCCCGGTTGTCCTTAGACCTCGTGAACCTAACGCAAGTGCAGCCCTTTTCCGCTCCTGCTCTTCTTCCTCTTCATCATCCATATCAGAGTAAGAGCTATGACACTCTCTGTGCGAACTGAAGCCAATGTCTCCATATTCACCGAGATGCGATGGAGGGGAAGGCTTTCTTTGGGGTGTTGTTCCTTTCAAGAGAAGTTCCACCCGAGAGTTGTCACCCTTTTTGTTGTCTTTAACTAGAAGAACTGGATGTGAGTAACCCTCCGTCTTAGGCATTGCACTCAGACCCGAAGAGCCACCTTGCAGCAACAGAGCCTTGCTGTTCTTGGTTTTTGGTGAAGTTACTCCTTCATGATCTAACTTGACAAGAAACTCTTGTTCAGACCTCTTTCCCTTAGACGGTACCAACTCGTCTTGTCTACATTTCTGCCCATAAACTCCACTTTTCGGACCGACAGATAAATCTGTACGTGATCCCGCAGGCTTGGTACAGAAGGAGGAGTAGCCATTTGCTATGCTACTAAAGGAGTCCACTTCAAAGGAGCTACTGCTGAAAAGCCCTTTGGATTGGGTGGAGGCAAGCGGTTGGATCTGAGTCGAGGCAAATGAATCATCCTCCCTCAATCTCAAGGCTTTTCTCTGTGTCCCATTAAGCTGAAATAGATTGTGGGATGTCCTCTTCCTGCTGCCGGTCAATGAAGGCCATTCCACAAAAAGAGATGTATTTTTATTGGCATTTTCAGTCAGCTGTTGTTGCTTTTGCTTTTTTCCAGATCCCTTTGGTCTCCCTAGGTTTGAAAGATAAAAATATAGAAGTATTACCATGTAATGTGTGCACTGACCGGTTTGTACAGTATGTATCTGACATTAAATTGTATGTCATTATCTACATTTATTGAATATTTGGACTAATATGATATTTTAGAAACAGGATGGAAACAAAACAATATGAAATCCTACCCGGTCTTCTTTTTTGAAGGGTTAGCGGGGGGTTGCTTTTGGCCGAACTAACAGTGTTGAGTATCTCACTGGATGCATAATTCAAACTGGGACTTTTCTTGGCCTGGCTTCCACTGGGTACATATGGAGCAGGAGGTGTTTCCTCACCTTAGAAATGGTATATTTAATTTCAATTTTAGCATATATTTACAGATAAACAACATGTTCAGGAGAATAGTAAGGAAACACCCACAATGTATTTGATATCCCGGTGGTAGAAGACGGATGTTTGGGACAGATATTTTCCCTCGGTCTCCATCATCAAACTCGACCATTACTCCTGGCTTTGCCTCTTCGGTTGAAATCCCTTCTAGAGACAAACATGAAATTCAGTAGTAGATAGTGAAGAATTGAGATCCACTGGATACAAATGGAGGTTGATGTCTCACCTCTGCGAACATAACCTGGGTACAAGCAGCGTGAGCGTTCACTCCAATAAGCGCACACCCTGGTTCCATCATTTAGCATGGCTTCTGACTCTGGGCGTACATCGAGAACCTGACATCCAGACCAAAATGCGATTAGGGTTTATATAACAATCAGTGTGGAACATCAAACACACGCGTTTCAGGGAACCGCAAACAAGTTCGTGCGCATCCATCGTGCTGCAATTCTTAGCACTGCTTTCTGCGTGCCTTGCCAATGTGCCAGTCAGCGCTGAAAGGAAAGGAAGCCTGGATGTAGTAAACCCTGACTTGCCGAGTAATACCAAAGCAGGCCTGAATAGAGCGCTTGTGATTGCTGGTTGCCAGATCCTCCTTCCAACAATGCAGGCAGCCCAACATCCGCCTCTCACTGGGGGTTCTTTCAGGTTGCTTTCATTTACTGTTGCCATGACGAGAGACCCTTTTGAAAGATGAAGCGTGGATGTGGGTGTGAGCGTATGTGCGAGAAGGAGCTCTGTGAAAATTGTTGATGATCTCTCTTAAGATCCAACCAAAGATCTTGTAGTTATCTGAGCCACTGTGATGAGAAGAATGTCTCAATCTATGGATTGTTCCTCACATCTCTCTATATTCATCCGGCGTAGATATAAAGCAAATAAACCAAGCGGCACAATTATTTACAAGCGAGGGTGAAGCAATGAATGTTGTGTAACTCACAGCTTCCCGCAGCAGTTGCTCCAATGAATAGATCTTTGCACGGTTTCCCCTTTCTCCATCAATCGTAACGCTGAATCTGGTATGAAACGACATGCATGGGCTATTTTTAACCCATGGACTTGCCATTGCTGCCTTTCTTGATATGTTCAGCCTTTATAACTCAATGGTCAACTCAAAATGACCCCCAAAAACACTGCTGGTGTAATTCCTTACATATCCGGGAAATCCATGGTGTGGATCCTGGCCGCATAAAGAAGCTCGTCTTCCTTTGAGACCAGTATCTTCAGTCCGTCCGTTAAGAGTTCTTTGGCCAAGATGCAATTGGGAACTGCCAGTGAAAACACAATCATCCCAATAAATATTTGAGCATCCATGAAAAAGCAGTTGTGAGACACGCCATGTAATTTAGTTTACCCTCGGGGTTTTTGCTGCATGAATCACTGTTGTCCTCCTCCACCTCCTCTTCCTCCTCCTCTTCTGAAAAGCTGCTACCATCCATCTGAAATCCCTCATCAGCCGCAAAGCTTTCCAGCAGCCGGCTAACTGCGCGACCCTTTTCCTGTGGATCATTGAGTGAAAGACGTCTCAATTCATTGAACGTTTTAAAAATACTGGCGGTTCAAATCCATCCGTCATTGGTACCTGTTGCTGTTTGACTCTTCTACCCCTGCTGCTGTCCTCACTCTTTGACACCGACGGCGAGCTATTTCTCTGGTAATGGGACATGATGAGGGCAAAAAATTGAGTGGTGCAAATTCTCAATATATTTCTTCGTCAATGAAGTGTAAGCAGGTTGTTTTTTTGTTTTGTTTAAATATGAAACAGTTTTCAATTCCAATGAATTCTTCTGGTATAATCATTGTTATTCTTTTTACAATACAATGATGTTCAGGCAATGAGACAAAGATTCTGAAAATACGTCCTTCCTAAATACAAGAGAAATTATTGGCGATGCTGTCGACCAACTCCGAAAACTTAACCTCACTGCTATCTAGATTAGCATGAATTCCAGACACCATCTGGGCTCACCATCATTAATATTTATCATCAATGCGGTCTTCCGATACATTTGTTCAGCAAACACTGTGTTTTGGTTTGGCTTGCATTTTTTTCAAGGGCATCTTTATGGTTTATGATATGCGTGGATATTTAATGAATCTGCATTATCATTATCATGTGCACTTGCCAATAATTAGTTTGCACTAACCTTGTTAATTGTTCCTCTCAACACGGTACTCTTGCGTGTGGCCCTCTTTAACCTCTCGCTCGTTGTTGGAAAGGTAGGCAGCCCCATGCTACGTCGGAAATGGTTGCCCCTTTTGTTGTGGCTTCCCCACCGTGGGTCCTTGGACCTCGGTGTACACAGTCTGGTTTTGTGGTCCTCCTGCCGAATTTTGACCGCACTGGCCGGGCTCTGTCTACTGGGGTTCTTCTTTCGTACTTTGACCTCCCCTTCTGTACCAGAGAGACTGTGAGAGCCTGTGCAGTTCAATTACAGAAACAGACACTGTTAACAAGCCATGACCCGAAACACAAAACAGATGCTTCTCGTCAAGATTTCTTATAAATCCGCCGTCAGCCTTACCATAAAGCTCCTGTCTCTGTTTTTTATTCCTGGCTTTCTGATTGGCTTCGAGTTTTACAATGGACGAAGGAGTCGGACCTGCCACAGAGGAGCTAGAAGTCACATCTCTGGGTGGTGGGGCTCGTAAGTCTTGACCTTCATCGCTGTCATGAATGACGTCTTCCTCATCCTCTCCTGATATGGGAAACAAGAATACAGAGTGTGAATTCTTGGGTTAGAAAAGTCTAGTAATCTGGAAGGACCCACCATTTTTTTCTCTCAGAAACACTTCATTAGCATTCGACTAAATGTTGAACTATTCATTGAAATGATGTATTATGTGTTTTGCCTTGATGGTGAGTGGGTGTGACTTTGTGTGTGCATGTTTGTCACATAGCCCCCCTCCCCCTTGAGTCAGCCATTCTCCCAGTCTCCAGGCCTGTCAAAGCCTCTCACAGGCAAGTGTCCTCAGCTGCGCACGTAACACAGATCCGCCGACAAGGCAGGATCACTCAGGTGTCAAAATGTCCGTGCGCGCCTTGTCTTCTACACAAGGTGTTCCTCACCTTTTCACCCACATCTGGTTGCCTTCAGAGTGATTTACAGATTTCGAGGCTCACGAGAGTCATGGCACCGCATTTCTCCCAAGCGTATACAATGCATTAGCATTCCTCTCGGTCTTTGGGTTTACAGTGGTACTTTGGAGTTCAACCACCGCCCCTGGCCTTAAATTGGTGGCTGTTAGTTGCCTGTCACTTCTGATCAAGGGGTAGATTTTAGCTGTATTTGTTTTAACGGTTCACATTTCATGCTAAAAAAATGTATGTGTGTGTGTGTGTGTGTGTGTGTGTGGTGCATCTCCAAGCAAATCTCAAAAGCAAGTGCAGTGATACCTTTGCTTACGAACTTAATTGGTTCCCAGAAAGTGTGTGTAAAGCGAAAATTGTGTATTCCAAACATTAATTTCCCAAAGGAAACCATTAAAATGGGAATAATCCATTCCCAGGTCCCCATAAAACATCATTTTCTACTTTGTAATTTTCTAAGCCTTAAAACTACACAAAATATACCTTATTTTATGTATAATAAATGTGCTATGGTATTATAATTCAATAAATAAACAGTACAGTAAAATAAAGTAGTTTTATTTACCTTTGTGATAGTCGTTGATGGGATGGATAGCTTTTTGCATAAAATGTCTCAAGGAGCTCTGGGTTGTACATCTTAGAAGTTGTGATATTGCAACAGCAACAGATGCAGGCAGACACACTACAAACTTCATTAATAGCTGGTTCCCTTGCTTGTATGTGCTCTTCAAATTGCACAGATGGCTTGTGCGGGCTATTTGTGTAGCCTGATTGATGGGATATTTTAACCTTGCAGTCTACACTCTGCCTTTGAACTATCAATAAAGTTGAAACGAGTCCAAATTTTACTGTTTTCTATCCATTTTTTCACCATGTCTCTTTTTTTTTTTCACTTTCGTCATCTCCCTTTTGTGTGTTTGTGAGTGTGTTTCTGTTTCTATAACCCCTCCCCGCACTCACTGCTGCGTGTGTCCCCTCCCTCCTCTACCACAGATCTTGACAAATCACATGCGGCTTTAACCAAAGACTGGGGGCGGGGAATCGAGGACAAATAGAGGACTGCCATTTCCAGGTCCTTGTTAGAAGCTCCAAGAACCGGCTCGTTCGCGAACGACACACTCATTGTGGCGCTCCGTGCGTCCCAAAAAATACTTTGTATGCCAAGATTATATTCTCGCGAATTTAACGTTCGTAAGGTGAAACCTTTGTTAGCTAAAGCGTTCATAAGATGAGGTATCACTGTATAGTTTTGAATGACGGCACCATTGTCTCATTGTACCTAGTTCTGAGGAGTCACTCTCAGGATTTGAACTTTCACCCAATGACTCCCGTCTCTGCCCATGGTGAACTCTCGCTGCGGTCTTCCTGTGATGAGTGGGATCGCGTGTCTCTTTCTTCGATGCCCGGTGTACCTCCCTGGGCCAGATCTCCTGGGGACCACTGTCCACACTTGCTGCTGAGACAGTTGGATAACCCTTCTAAGATCTAGGTTCCCCTTCATCTTAGAATTACCTGTGAATGAAAGAATGAAATAATCGCAAGCCACGTACCTGTGTCGCTGTGTCCCCCAGACTCTTGTCTGTTGCCCTGGCTTCTGTGTCCATGCTTTGAGTGGCACGCTGAAACCTCCTTGTCCCTGTAGCGCATCCCTGAGAGGATCTTTTTACCCTGGCTCTTCTGTTTGAGCTGCGCCATGTCGATGACCATCTTAGAGCCCAGTACACTTTGAGGACCACTTTTTTTGCCACCTTGGGCTTTCATCTGCTAGGGCAGAAGAGGATAGTGAGACATTAGTAAAGCTACAGCAAAAACATCAGAGACTGTATAAAAGGTGAAAAGGGATATTAAGTGCCCAGGTGTAAATTGCATTAACATAAAGTCCTGAGGTTTTGCCTTTAATTAGAAACAGAGATCAACAAAGTAATATGTAAATATTAAATACAAATTAGATAGAGTGCCCCCTTTAATTTTGAGATGCAAAAGGATGTGGACAATGGCCTGACCTGTGCACTGCCAAGTTGTTCAAAGATTCGACTGGATGGCTTTTTCTTTCTTCTCTGGCTGTCTCCTCCCCCTCCTAATTCCTCAGGCATCAGTGAATGTCCTGCCACCAGCCTGTCAGTCAAAACCAGGGAGGATGATTTCATTTTAGAAGGATGCCAGTTGTTTGAAAAAATAAATAAATAGATGGGAAGAGGGACATCGTGCGGAAAAACAATTAAGTCACCGCCCTGTGGAATTTAATAACACTTCTCTCTCTGTACGAAGCATGGAGTTCCGTGAAAGTAGCATAGCCCCACATCTGAGCAGTATTGTTTGAAAAGGTGGATATATGACAAGCAAGCTAAAGTTATTTGATGGGGAGATTTGGTACAAGAGAGCGTCTGCAGCGCATCAACGAGCATTGACGATTTTGTTAAATGCCCTTGACTGGCCCTCCCCTAAATTTGTCCATGGACCACAATGATAAGTTCCTGGCTGTGCGCAAACAATAAATTAACCTCCGCTCCTATTGTGTTCACAGCCTGTGACATCCTTAACATTTACACGGTAGGGGAAAAAGCCTGGATGTGAAAAGGGAATTAAAAAAACTATATATTGTAAAAGTATATCTAATTTATATGCACTCTACGATTCAGTAGCCACTAAAATCTTTGCTGAAATCCATCCATCTTATTTCTGCACCGCTTAGACGGTGGGCTGAACTCTAAAGGCAGGCTACACCCTGAACTGGATACCAATGGACCACAGGACCGCTGAAAAATGTGGATTGTGTTGGACTCAATGCTAAATATGAAAATATCACACAATCCACCGCGTAGGCCATAACTGTATATATAACGGCACACACGCATTCAGTAAACATTTGTGTTATGTTTTAGTGGATATTTGAGGTTGAGAATGACTCACATCCTTCATTTTTAGTGACCAGATGGAAGCATTAATAGCAAATGTTTTAAAATGGCTACATGTCCATAAGTATATCAAGATACAGGTAACGTCCGACTCACGACCGTGTTCTGTTCCAAATGGTCCTAAGTCGAAATCCATTCAAAATGTTGAATAGAGACTCGGAGGCTAAATGACATGCAAACTCCCCCCGCCCCCTCTGGTGCCATTCGATTGCTGTGCGAGAGTGAGATGCTGGCTGCCTGGCCAAAATTCAGATGAAATTACTGTCCTCTCGGACGCTGCATGCAAATGACTGAAATCTTGACTTTTCCTGGTGTGACAAATTGATCAGCTGATCTGAAAAGCTTTAGATTAGAACAATTCTCACGAAGGACATCAGATCAAGTGTCAGCCTCAATCCGTGTACTTGATGGCCCCATTGCCCTCGGTTACGATACCCAAACATCCAAGCTAGGATTCATCCAAGTACACAACAGTGAGTAACTACCCCTGTGCTACAGCCTGCAAAACACCCGACAACCCCATGGCATGTTCAGTGGTGGCCACCCTCCCTCTACTGCACCCTGCTGCAGGGCCTTGGCCCTGTTACCCTTTCGCTTTGGCGTCACTGTCACCCAGAATCAGCGTTCCCCTTCCTCTTGTGTCAGCGCTGGCCTGGCGAGGGGGCAGGAGGCACACGTTTGAAAGAAAAGTGGAGGTGACATTGCAGAAGGGCAGTTTCGGGCGTTGCTGTTGCCTCGGAAACCACAAAAAGAAGCCGGAATCAAGTAACTGAATCCTGACAGTAGTTTTTTATTCCCAAATTCTTTTGCCGTAACGGGAACTACGCTACTTCGGTCTCCCACTACCAAAAATAAAATTATACTTTGAATCGAATTAAAGACCCTTTTCTCATATTGAATATTTTTTAATTTGAACTATGTTAAAATTGAACTGAAATCGCCCAGCCCTTTGCCTATTAATATTTGAGAGCTGATAAACAACACGACATGACGGTCATGATATCCTCCGGGACCCACGTTGACCCTTTGGGCCTGTATGACAGTGAGGTGCCGCATTCCCCGAGCAGTTCAAGAATACCATAGAATCATTGTACTCTAATTACATCGGCTGCCTATCAGCCCTTTCACCCCTACCTTACGCCGGACCCAACCAAGCATTACAAACACTCCACTCAAGCCACGCAGGTCGAAACCTAATGAGTATAATCTGCAGGTATGTCCTAACAAATATTCTGCAAATAGCCGTAAGCACTAGCTGTCACAGGTATGCTATTAACTCATTCACTGTCAGATGTGCAAAAAAGGGGCACTTTAGTGACAGGGTTTGTTTCTCATTGTCACTTGAATTCCAGGACCCACAGAATATTGAGTTTTAGGACTACATAAATATTCAGTACACCGTTGTAAACCTTAGACTCTCCTCTTTAATCAGAAAAAAAGAGTTAATTCCTAAATTATATGGGTCTGGAGTTATATGAGCTGGAAATGAGGGTGGCTGACCAAAATACTATGCAATACATACACATTGGTTTATATAGCGCTTTAACAACAGCTGAAGCTGGAACAAAGCGTTAACATGGAAAAAAAGGAAATGCTTTCCCCTTGTGGAAAAGAAAAAAACATTGCCAGAGGCCATGGTCAGAGCTTTATCGGCACCCAAGCATGAATAAACAAAACCCAAACAAATTTGGGAATGGCACTCTACGTCATATTTTCAATTCCTGAATACATTTGTGAATGGCAGTGAATGAATTAAATAATTTACACCACCCTTCCGAACTAAGTTGAATGGTTTGTTTTGACTTCTCCCTTATCCAGTGAAAGGTAGGCCCTTTCAGGAGTCAGAGAGATGGTCAGACATGTACATACTTGACTTTTCTGTGGCCCTCACATGACCCTGAGCTTGGCGCAAGAATGGGTTTCTTCTTCCTGGGTCGTCCCGGTCCTCTTCGTGCTGGGCTACGTGGCGTTTCCTCTTTTCTGTTTGAGTGTACATTGAAAGAATGATGTTGTCTGTTTTTAAAAACAAATGTCGATCAATGCTCAGAAAGCCGGATCAGACTCACTGGTGATCGTGTTTCCTCTGTAGTTTGGCCAGCTCCCTTTGCTTCTCTTTGTAGTGGCGTTGAAGCTCGGCCAACTTGACACGCATCTCAAGTTCAGGACCGTCCATCGTTTCCATACTGCCTTTAGCTTGGCACACCTGGAAAGAGGCCATTGTCTCTTATAACGTTCATCTCTATTTCTTTCTAATGAAACTTCAAATATGACCTTTCGGGGACCAAGTTAAAAAAAAAACATTATTACTGGTTCATTGCGTGGTGTCCAGGTGCATTTCCTCCGCAAGTTGAAGGTCCTGCGGGCTGGGAATTGTCGGCCTGAACATGTTGTGTTGTCCGCTTGTGAACTGATCTCCAGCGATCGGGCTGTTGCCAGAGTAGCCAGGCTGTGGAGGTCAAACATCAGCAACTCCTCAGCTAGGGAAGAAAACGATACGGTTGATGCTCCGCAGTGAGACAGAAACCCCAGAAACCATTTATAGATCCTGCAAAATTACAACATCAGAACAACTGGTATTTATCTGGATATTACGTAGAATCCGGTGCCTCCAACCTTTGGATTTTACATCACACCCAGCAAAGGCAGATTATTGCCGCAGCTCTGCGCTTTTACAGAGCAATAAACATCTCGCAATGAGACGACAGATCCAGGCGATGTGATGTGATATGAAATGACATAAAATATTTGTCATCATGGCTATCGGGCAGGAGAAAATTATTCACAGGATATGCGGCTGGTTATCTAGACTGAGCTTTAAGAAAGGCGAGAAAGTGTGAGCTGCTTCTCTTTTGTCTTGTATGAAATATTAAAGACTGTCAATTTGTTTTTGCTGTTGTTGTCAATGTCACTCTCTTCAAAAGCGCATCACTGACTCCAAAATCAGTGGATCAACCCTTTTTTATCGTTTTTTTTAATGTTTATAAAAACCCCTTTTGGGAGCTGTTAAATGCATTACGAGAAAACAAGGAAGCTTTTAAAAGGCATTTTCAAACAATGAGATCAAATTAGTGAGGCAATGCTCCAGGGTCCTGAAAACATTGACTGCTTTTGTGATTACACATTTGGGTTGTGTTGTCAAAGTGGTGGAACAATCATTGGAATTAGGTAAAATTATCACAGAGAAAGCACGGCAACTTCACTCGGATATCGTCAAGAGGCAACCTCGAAGTTCATCAACCATTGATGATTTCAAGGCTAGCCACGGATGGTTCGAGAACTTTAAGCGTCGTACAGGGATTCATAGTGTCATTCGTCATGGTGAGGCAGCCAGTTCTGACGATAAAGCTGCCAAAGCTTACAACGAATCATTCCTCAAGATGGTGGAAGAAGAAGGCAACGTTCCTCATCAAGTGTTGCTGATGAAACTGGCGACTCCATTCCATCAAGCCATCAACGACCATCACAAAGGTAGATAAAACGACTTTATTATACAGTACAGTTTATTTCTTTAATTACAATACCATAGCACATTTATTATACATAAAATAAGGTATCTTTTGTGTACTTTTAAGGCTTATTTAGTTGAAAATTATGTTTTATGGGGACCTGGGAACGGATTATTCTCATTTTAATGGTTTCCTATGGGAAATTAATGTTTGGGATATACACTTTTCACCTTAAACACTGTCTGGGAACCAATTAAGTTATCACTGTAAATGGAAATTAGTTATGTCGCTGCTTTGTGAATGAAAACATGCAAGTGCAGTTGTAACTCAAATTATATATTTCCTCAAGAAAAAAATATGTGGGAAAGAAAGAAGTGCGCACCCTGTCTTACAATGTTTAACACTGTCCTATTAGTTTCTTCTCCCTCCCTCCAGAGGCTTTTGTATCGTAAGAGCAGCCTTTTAGGAGATAATACTGCCTTTTAGCGCACCAAAGAAAGGAACAGCAAGCAGGCATGGAGAGGACCTCCCAAGGGAGATTTCACCGCAGGCTCTAGAGATGGAGAAGAGAGACGAACCTCGAAGGGAGCACTGAGCTACTGAGGCTTCCCCTTTAGGGGGAAATGGGAGGTGGTCTTGTTGGGAAAAGAGGAGTCTACTGGTTGGTAGGAGTGTGTTAATGGTTACAAGAAAAATGCTTTCCTTACCTTGACTTTCCCCACTGCTGTGTCGTTTCTGTTGTAGCTCCAGGTCTGCCACCTCACTGAGTAGCTCCATTCCCTGGCATGGGTTGGTCTGAGATGGGATGGCTGATGGAATGCTAAAAGGGAGCAAGGGAAACGGGGGTACATCTGTGCAGAAAGCTGCAGCAATGAGCAGCTCAAGGCTCCAGTAGCAGGGCACAAAAGGTTTTGGGGATTCAGCAGCAGTTGTCTGGCTTGGACTGTGGTCGGACGCCGCAACAGGGGAAAGACATGGCGTTTCCGTCGAGGCCATGTCAGCGGCCATCTTGTTCCCCTGCTGCTGCTCGCTGTCGTTTAGTTCAGTGGATGTGCATTGCTCCTCAAGTGCTACCGGAGGTGGAGGGTTAAGGTCCTTGATGGTCCCCAGAACTGGCTTTTGCTCTTCTGACATCTCATGGTCCACCTGGTTTTCCTCACCCAGGGGCTCATCATCATCATCATCCTCCAAGGTGATGACAGTCTCTGACCTTTCAGCTTCATCCATGCACAGAGGCAATGGACAGGAAGCAGCATCGCACACTGGGCTGTCACTAGGGGGGCACACAAGTACCTCTTTCTCGGCGGCCCCCTGCATCTCCAATTCATCCTCCATTAATGCATAGTTAGCTACTGTAATCGCTGCTGCCTCTACCTCCTCGCTTTGGTCCAGGACTCTTTTGTTGATGCTCCCCTCATCACCCTGCTCTACTTCCGTTGGTGCCAGTGGCTCTGGGGGAGGCCTAATCACCTCTTGGCAGTCCATCCCTTCTCCAAGGCTTGAGAGAGGCTGGGGGGCATGGTCACAGGGCTGCGATTGGATAGCTTCCAGTTCGGCTGGTTCTGCAAGTTGAATATCCTGTGGAGAAGGCCCGTTTCTGTAGCCGATCGTAACAGCGGAGTATGTGTATCCAGGAGGCAAGTCTTGTGGGAGAAAGAGATTTCAATTACTTCAGTTATTTCCACAGGAAGGTTACAATCTCATTATCTTGTCAGTTTACACAGTGATGCCAAAACTAAATATTCCACAAAAGCCTTTTACATTTCAGTCTGGATCTGAATACATTCAGGAAGTCATGCCTACTTTTGTTAAAATTGTAAAAGGGGATACTTGTTGGCATTCTGGAGGTGTACAATATAGTGGTGATCCAAATTGCAATTGCTTGGCCTTCACAGAGGTTTGCACTCGACTGAAGCACACTTTGACAACCGGTAAACAGAAAATAATAGCGGTCTGAATATATGATATTTAACACAGCTGTTTTGTGTTGAAAAACAAAGCCTCACAACTACAGTGATACCTTGGCTTACGAACTTAATTGGTTCCCAGACAGAGTGGGTAAGGCGAAAAGTGTGTATCCCAAAAAATAACTTCCCATAGGAAATGATTAAAATGAGAATAATCCATTCCCAGGTCCCCATAAAACATAATTTTCTACTTTCTTATTTTCTAAGCCTTAAAACTACACAAAACATACCTTATTTTATGTATAATAAATGTTCTATGGTATTATAATTAAAGAAATAAACTACTGTATAATAAAGTTGTTTTATTTACCTATGTGATGGTCTTTGATGGCTTGATGGAACGGAATGGCCGGTTTCCTCAGAATTAAACACTTGATGAGGAATGTAACCTTCTTCTTTCACCATCTTGAGGAATGATCCCTTGTAGGTGCTTTCTCTGTGATAATTTTATCTAGTTCCTCATCAATTGTGTTCGGTTTAGCTGGGTTGATAGCTTTTTGCATCAAGTGTACAGATGGCTTGTGTGGGTTGTTTGTGGGGCCTGATTGATGGGATATTTTACTCTTGCAGTCTACACTCTGCCTTTGCTTTTATCAAAGTTCAAACTCTCTCACTGTCGTCTGCCTGTCTCTTTAATGTTTAAACCACCTCCCTTCACTGCTGTGTTCTTGACCAATCACGTGGCTTTAACCAAAGACTGGGGGTGGGGAATAGAGGACAAAAAAAAGTCGGCAGCCATTTACTTTTTCGAGAACGGCTTCACTCTCTCTCTTTCTGTACCCCCCCCCCCCCCCACTCCCTCACTGCTGCGTTCTTGACCAATCATGTGGCTTTAACCGAAGACTGGGGGCGGGGAAGAGAGGACACAAACAGTCGGCTGCCATTTTCTTGTTAGGAGAACGGGCTCGTTCGCGAACGACACATCACTCATTGTGGCAGCTCCGTGTGTATCCCGAAAAATAATTTAACGTTCGTAAACCAAAAAGTTCGTAAGCCAAGGGGTTCGTAAACCGAGGTATCACTGTACTTAAAAGTGATTGTATTCAAACTTGTATAAGATGATGCGTGTATTGCCTCAAATACCGCAGGCACTAATGAATTAAGTTGTAACTCCTTCAGACACTTCAAAACAGTTCCATTGTCATAATTGTGCTTATGCTTACCCGGCTCCAAAGACTCTGGATAATCTTGCGGGGGCTGGCCCTCCCCTTGCTTATCTTGGGGGTCAGCCCCCTTGGGCATCTGCGACGGGGCAGGACTAATGGTCGGCGATTGAGGAGTTGTAACAGCAGGGCTAGGAACAGGGCATGGTGTGGAGGGAGTGCTTTTGGCGTGTGGGCGCATTGAAGGGGACTGGCAACATGGGGACAAGTGAGCAGTGCAGGCTCCAGGGGGTGAGGTGTTCTTTTGAGCGGGATTGTAAGAGTAGGGCTTCGATGGTTTTGATGTCCTTGGTTTTGGGAGGAGTTCTTCCAGGTCAACAGCGGATTCATCTGCCCTTTTCTGCATCTAGGGGGGTTAAGACAAGGAATTATAAAGGACTCAAATTCAACTTCATAGAATACAGGTAACATCCGACTTACGACCACCCGTACTTACGACCATGACCTCGAGACCCCATTAAGAAAAAAAAATAATTATACGCCTGGCACCGCGACGCGCTAGCAGGCCGGCAACGCGTAGGACAATTCTGGCCAACCAGCATCTCACTCTGGCACAGCAATCGACCGTGTTATGGCACCAGACGGGGGTTTGCATGTCATTTAGCCTCCGAGTGTCTATTCAACATTTTGAATGGATTTCGACTGACGACCATTTCGACTTGCGACCGTTTGGTCGGAAGGGAACTCGGTTGCAAGTCGGATGCTACCTGTACTTTAAAAACAATCATAGCTGCATACAAAGTGCTGTACATATAGTAAAAATGTCTGGCTTTCAGTGGGTTACATTAAATTATACCAAATCAACAAATTGATTTTCAGTCACCTGTGCATTGTGGGGGGCTTCATGTTGCATATCCATGCCGTGAACACCTTTGTGCTGTTGCTGCTGTTGCGGTTGTGGTGGATGCGGCGACTGGTGGCTTTGGTGCTGATGCTGGAGCTGTTGATGCTGCTGGAGAGCGTACAGCTCCTGTTGCCGTAGAAACTGGGATCTAGAGTACACGGTGGGATGCTGCATGTGGGACGCTGGGCCCCGGGCGCCATACACTTGGGGCCAAAGCCCTGGCTGCTCCATCACATCTAATGAGAGCAGGGGAATGCCCAGACAAAAGCCACAATCAGTCTCCTGCCAACCACGCAAACCATATTCACGCTGTACTCAGCCCCAGAAAGGAAAACAGTACTGTATGTCACATAAGCTGACTGTTTCAAGATGGTATAATGGTCAAAATGCAAGTGCGTGTGGTATGTTGCAGACTCAGCAAGAGATAAAAGAAGAGGGCTATTTTTCTATGAGCTTGGTGGGCCTCTTTTGGACATACCAAGGTGGTGGGGTGCAGGATGGGAAGGGGCATCCGTGGGTAGGACCACCAACTGGGCAGATGGATCCTGAGGAAGAGGCAGGACCGTTTGGAGAGGGCCTGGCATGGTTGTGGAGAAACCAGGGGGAAGATTCTGGTGCAGCGCTGTATGACCTATACCTGATTGAAATAGAAGATGGTCATTCTGTATCAAATCAATACCCGGTTCCCCAAAAATAGCTGGGATTTTACCATAAGAGTGTCCTGTCATCCAAAGGGATGGGCTTCCAGTTCTTGGCATCCAATGGTGATGAGCAGAATGTGCAGCAGGGTCTGCTAATTGGCCTGACTGGAGGGAAGTCCCACCCGGGACCATAAGATGAGAAGTGAGGTCCCCGTGACAGCTGTTGGACGGATGAATCCTGGAAAACTCCACCCTTTCCTTATTATCTCTGTATTGGGGTATTGGAAAAAAATCAAACATAGGGGATCGCCGATCATAGGACACTACACATTCTGTCAAGTAACTGTGGTTTACCTTATATATATATCCCGATCTCTGTCCAAACATGTTAGACCTATCTGTTCCCCACTCATCATTTTCCTCTCTTCTTCAGTAGTTGGATTTGAGGGATACATGGTGTGAGCTGGTCCTGTGGGACAAACATTACCTTAGAATTAACTACCTCTGTTCAGCCTTGTGTGTCAAGGAAAGCACAAATTCCCTGGTGACTCAAAAAACAAACTTAACCCACCAGAGAATTGGCACGCTTTTACTTCAACTCAAAGACTATTAAAGCCACAAAGCAGTAGGGGGAGTTGTGCCCAGCATGGTGCTATTGTTGGACTGCAATTCTGATATGAAGTAAATGTAATATTTTCCCAGATATTATACTTGCTTGTCTTGCATTTGGCTTTCTTTGTATAAGCCTTTTATGTCAATTACGTCAATATGAACAGTTGGAGCTTCAAATGTTTTTATTCTGGATTTTGTAACATTCTAAATGAGCTATTTGTCTTTTTGACGTTTGACCGTACCTTTCACGGTGGGGTGCAACCTGCCATGTCTGCTGCTGGAATGACCATCTGCTGAACGACACGAAGGTGCCCTTTGTCTTGCCACAGCCACTGCAATTCCAACCGGAGGTTGCCGCACCTCGCCTTCGCCATGGCCAGCTTCCCCAATATCCCGATGTCGTCCATTGTAATCCGGACGGTCGTTGTCATTGACTGAGCCCTTCCTTGACGGTAGAGTCTGTTTGTTAATCTGAAGGGCGCAGCTTCCCCCAGCAGGCCCTGATTTCAGGCTTCCCAGCCCGCCAAAAGGAGTTTTCTGAGAGAGGAGCTGTGGTTGTTGCTGGTTGCTATACTTAAGTAAGCTTTTCATGGCACTGCTCTCTCCCCGAGTTGAGCCTTGAGGCTCGGCTTGTTGCTGTGGCTGTTGCTGCGGCTGTTGCTGTTGCTGACTGACTGTAGGTGCAGAGGTTGGCTGAGGAGGCTGATTCATTCTCTGCTGCTGTTGCTGTGAATGTTGCATAGTACTGTTTCCTAACTCCATGTAGGACTTTCTCTGTTCCTCCTCATTGTGTGGCATGTGGTGAGTCGGTCTCATGGACCATTGTGGCACAGTGGGATGCTGGTGGTGCTGCTGCCCACTGTTGGCGCCATAACCATAAGCCGACATGTCAATTTTTCGTTTCATCTCCTGAACCATCCCATGGTTGATGTCACCCGAAGTTGGAGCATCTGGGCCAGGTCGTCCATGCTGCTGGTGGCGAATCCTGGCTACTTTTTGGCCATCTCTCTGTAAGGAGCAGCTGCCACCAGAAGCACTGTGCTGACTCATATTTTTGTTTCCAAGTGGAGAAGAATTTGGTGGTGGTCCTGGATGGGAACAGTCTCTGTAAGGTGAAGTGTTGACAGAATGTGGGACAGGGTGTCCAGTCTTGGGCCCCTGGGGCAATGAGGAACGGAACATGTCCATGTCAACAGCACCGTTTACGCACTCAACACTGCGTGAACGTCCAACCTGTTGTTGCTTCTGGGTTTGTGTAGGTTGTTGCTGTTGTTGTTGTTGTTGTAGAGGTGGAGGGAGTTGAGTGGCTTGGAGATGGTGATGGTGAGACTGCATCCAGTCTGGAGCTTTTTCTGCTTTTCTGTATGTGTGCTGTTGCTGTTGTTGCTGCTGTTGTTGTTGCTGTTGCTTTCTATGCCAACTACTGTGGTGACCACCACCTGCATTTTTGTCCATGTTTTTGTCCTTGGTATTTCCACCTCCATTGCCTACAATCTGGCAATCGGTGTTACCAAGTTGGAATGTCCCACCATGTTTCTCCCCTGCACCTGCCACAGATGGCACAAAGGTAGACCCTGTGACTTTAGGTTCCCGTCCTGCATTTACTTGCCCCCTGTCATGTGAGACAGGGTTACCTAGTGTGGCAGGAGGTGGTGGACAGAAAAATTCAGGGTGGTGGTGCGCATGGTGGGAAGGATGTGGATGGTGTGGGTGACTTGGGTGAAGCTGAAGGCAATGGAAGCCTCCAGGGTGTGCATGTGTATGTGGGTGAGTATGTGGATGCACCCCTCCAGTCGAACCCAATTGTAAGGGAGGTGGTACAGGGTAGGACAAAGAGTGGTGGAGTGGTGCCTGACCCCGTTCTAGGCAGTCTGATGGTTGTTCACTAATCCTCATTTCCCCACTTATCCCTTCTTTGGTGCAGCGGCTATTTCCATTAGAGCTCATATGTCTGCCATGACTATTCCCTCCACCTCCGATAGTTCCCAGGGGTGTGCCCTCCCCTCCACAGCTGGAAATGGATGTCTTTGGTCCAACTACATTTCCAGTCTCTCCATTTTGCATCTTGGCATTGTGCAAGCAAGCGCTCAACGGCTTGCCCATAATTTGTGGGTCCTTGCTGTATTCCATTGGGAGTGACGCCTTATGCCTCTCCATGGCCCGGCTGTTGACCTCCTCCAGAGGCAGCGGGTGTTGGGGATAGTGTGGGTGCTGCTGATGGGTGTGGGAATGGTGGTGATGGTGATGTGCGGGCAGGGCAGACTGGTGGCTGTGTTGCTGTGGCTGCTGCTGCTGTTGTTGTTGGTGTTGCTGTCTTTCCTTTGCCTCTTGTTTGCTACTTGATCTCTCCTTGTCTTTGACAGTTCCCACTCCCCTCTCCATAGTTCCCTCTTTTAGACTCTTAAGGTGACTCGCCCCACCACCTGGATCTCTTTCTCTGCTGCAAGGCCCCTGGGAAAGGCCAGATCCTGCCCTGGACATCGATGGCAGACCGTGATTAGTTGAGATGAGAGGGGGCTGTGACGGTAGACCTCGAATGTAGAAGTTCTCTGTGATCGAGAGCAAGAAGGCAAAGACAAATCAAATAAGAAGAGAGATTTCAGAGAATTACATGATTTGTATCACTGATCAGGTCCCTGGCCATTCCTTTATCACAGGTCAGATGCAATACAAAGTACTGTAGTGTAGATTCTGTTTACTTATTACGTCTGCATAATTAAATTCTAATAATTTGTGCCTCACCTTTTTGAGTGTCATAGAAACGGTGTTGACCATAGAGAACCCCGCCGTTGGCATGGTGATCCAAGTGGCTCATAGGAAGAAAAGTGTGTGCCAGACTCCCTGAGAATCGAGGATACCCTGCAGCGGCTGAAATAGATAGCACGGAAAGGAGTATAGATACCAGATAAGACAGGGCACTGAGCACCATAATGCAGTTATCCGCACAAACTCTACATAATCCTCGAGGTCCCATGCAGCTGGTGGTGTTCATACGCAAATAAATAGTGGCTCTTGTTTGCTTTTCCCGTTTGAATTTAGATTTCAGACAATACACAAAAAGCTCAGGCTTGAGGATGGTGATATTTCTTCAACATATGGCTATTTGTCTTTCATTCTCCCAAGAATATCTGTGACACCTTTCTCCATCTGATTGAAAGGATTTCACATTCTCTTTGCCGCTATCATGACCTAGATCATCTTTTGAATCTTGTATAATATCAATGTAATCCTTGGATTCCAGTGCCCTTGAGGGACTTGGAACCACTAAAGTTGAACCAAAGGCAACTGCACTTTAAGACTGTCCCCTTTTTTTATCCACAAGGGTTCTTCAATTTGGAATTTCCACTGGACCAGTAGTGGCGGATTAAAAACAACCATTCACCAGACACTTGAGACCAAGTCTCTCGTAACCAACCTGATCTCCAGAAATCAAGGAGAAGTCCTACTTATCTAGGGATAACGGTTTATGAAATACCAAGAATTTAGGACTGAAAATCTTCAGCGATGCTAAAAATCTGTTCTTGTATTCCTTATGACTTTGTGGGTAAAAGAAAGGTGAACACAGGGACAGTTAAAGTCATCACAGTTTTAAGCTATCGCACCATCCTCAGCTTAAAACGCAACACACAGGTACAAGTATAATGGGAGTAGCGGTGGTGTGAGGAAGACTAACGGGGAGGGGAAACATGGTTGTTACAAGCTAAATGAAAGACAGATGTATTTGTGTTGGCAAGTGTGCGGCCTGATCCTGGAAAGCGCAGATGCAGTTCACTCGGCTTTGTGTGTGCGCAGCGGCATGCTTTCTTCAACACCCCCTCTCTCCCCCTTCAACCCACACCTTCTGCAGTGTTAGATGTCTCACTTTTAGCTCTTGGAACAATTGTGGAAGGTGCTCGTGGTAGGTTTAAAAGAGGAGAAGTGATGTTGTGGGCTAGGTGACCTCATCTCTAAGCAACTCCTGTACCCTCCCATCCTAATTAATGAATTGTGCAGAGGCTAAACAGCCTCCAATAATACAGGAGGGGATGCTTTCCAGAGAGGCCACGAAGGTGATAATTACACACTGTAGCCTCACTTTCTTTCACCTCTTTGTTACTCTTTCTCCTGCCCCCACCCATTCCCCATTGGTCTTCCATCTTCGTTGTCATGACTAATAAGCATATCAATTTATGCTAGTTCAGCTACGGTGGAAGCAGGGGGGAATAATTTTGTGGAAAAGAGAAATACAGAACGAGCTGTTTGGTGAGTCTTTATCCAAGATGGGAGAGGGTTTTTTTTGAGGGGAGAGAGTGAGTGTGACGATTGATGGCGTAATCCCTTTTCACAGTGTGGTCTGTCTGTGCCCGATAATGCCAGCCTGCTCAATTTCAGCGTTGTGGGTAGAGGGGAGGGTCTGCCGGGCATGGCGTCGCTCATTCAGCCATTAATCTGACCAGGACAAGGGAAGATGCTTCTGCTGCTGCTGCTCTTGCTGCAGGCGACTGCAAGAAGGGTGTTAGCGCTGTCTGCTGACTGCACAGCAGCTTTGCTTTCTTTCACTCCCTTCACAATAAACAAGTCAGGAGCCACAGAGGGGGATTTCACTAAGCGTGCCCTCGTTTTCAGCGGGCAGAGCAGGAGGCGGAACTAATAGAGCCCAAGGGAGGGGATCTCCAAAATGTTCCAAAGGTATTTCTCACGGCTTGGTGGCTTGAGAGTAACTGAACGACCAGGACAAAGAAGCATTCTCTAAAGTAATTGTGAAGATCACTTTGTGTGATGCATGTTTTACTGAGATTTTGGTCCATTCGGGGCCTTTGAATTAAGCCTTTCTACTACTTGTAGAAATTGTTTTGATTTTCTTGCGCCGCTAACAACGTGCCTCAAGACGTCGCCGCAACAATTGGGAGAGAGGGCGTGCGGCGAGCGGGGCAAGGAGGAGCATGCCGGAGCACCCGTCAGATCGGCTAATTGAGAAAACGTGACAGAACCGTCAAGATGCAGAAAAAGGGAGGAGAGAAGATGAAAAATGCTTGGTGGGGATGGGGCAGCACGGCGGGCGCATCTCTCCAGGTCTGACTAATTGAAAGGAAGGGATGCAAACCAGCTTGCGAGAGTGGAGGGAATTAGAGAGGCGGCTGGGGAAGGCTGACATTTAATCCCACAAAAGGAGAAAAGCAAGCTACTGCATCACAGACGGGAAAGATGGACAACTGAAGATAGGCTGAGAAAGGCGAAAGTAATCCAAAATGGATTAGACAGGTGTGTGGAGGCAACGGAGCGCATATCTGCCAAGAGCATGGCGCTTGGATTATTGTTGGCAAAAACCAGGAGGTGCTTTGGATCCTGTCCAGCTGGCCTGAAGCCCTGCGAGGAACCCCGAATTTCGCCTTTGAATCGATTGTCAAACGGAATCTTTGAAAAGCACCTTCTGTGCCACACTCGTTTCTACGATGCACCTTTTTACATTTGGACCTTAAAGAGCAAAAGAACAAAAACAAAAGCAAAACGGGCTTCCGCGCTTGGATTGTCGTGGAAAACGTGGTAAATAAATCATGACATCAGCCCTTTCGGCGTTTTCCATACTGGAGGGAGGGAAAAAAGAAACTGGTGGCAAACAAAAGGACTATCAGATTCGAATGGACTGAATGTGAAACTAATTCATGCAGTAAATCGAAATGATTTATTTTTGCTCACTGTGACATAATTGTTGCCATATTTGTCATCGTTGTGGCTTTATTTGATTAATACAGTGAGTCCTAAATATTAGTGTCTGTGATTGGCTGACGAACAGTCCGGGGAGTACCCCGTCTGCCCCCTACCCCCTTTCCCCCAATGTCAGCTGGGATAAATTGCAGCTCATACGCGACCCTGATGAGGAGAAGCGCCATAGAAAATGGATGCCTGAGTGCGTGTCAGGAGATAGACATGAAATTGTATCTTTGTCGACCATGAACTAAAGCTTTGCTTTCACTTTGTCATTTTTTTAATCGTTAAAACCAAGACGAGGTGACTCCACGGTACAGAGTATCTCTAACTGTTGAGTCATTTCTTTATTTATGCGCATTTTATCGGCTGCGGATTGCCGCAAGCCAATTTACAGGGATGCATCGGGGAAATTAAAAACGGGGTCTGAAAAGGGGGCCAAATTTTAAAATGGATGAGCCCCATTTAACTACATTGCCAAAGTATACAAAACTGATTAAAATATACCAAAATGCAGTCATATTTCTAAATTGCAAATTAAAAAAAAAACATTATTTGACTACAATCTATTTTTCTAATATATAAACAAAAGACCGATAACAGCACATTATTTCTTACTAGTGTCTACCTTAAAGGACAACCGACGCCTCCGAACTTCAAATGACTTCTACTGAGCATATTTTACAAAGATTCTATGGCATATAGCTATATTTTACGTTTTAAGACTTGCGCTGAATATTCAGGAAGTCTTGTTTTTGAGTTGGTGACGAGTCCGTACGTGACGTCACTGAAGGAACGCCACTGACCAAGAAAGTGACGCACAATGCATTTTGGGTACTTTGTTTGGTCTGAAAACTTCGTGTTGATCCGTGTTGATGGCGAAATTAGAAGGAAAAGACATAAATAAGGTGATGGTGAATCGTTGTGTGTTGCACCAAGACTACTATTTGATACTAGCTGACACAAATTCCCAGCAGACAAATCGCCCCATTTCCAACAGAGCTTAGGCGCCATCTTGTGCATTTTCTGGGACGCTACATTGCAGTCCACACGCCTCAAAATGAGACGGCAGGACTTCTTTAATCGATTGCAAACATTTATGCTTTCCTCTTCACAACTATTTGAATGATATTCATAACTGGATGAGTAACAAGAAAGCATCTCCTCCGAATCTGAAGCCATTGTTTTAATTCTCGAGCAAGGTAAGACATCTTGGCGTGATGTCACGAACAAGGAGGCGGGACCTTCTGAAAGTGAAACTTTCTGAGGTCATTTTGAAGTAGTTTTCGGACACTTTAAGTCATTTTTATTTGTGTTTTTCATTGGACTAAAAATATCAGCCTGCACGTTTTTCTGATGTCAGTTAGGAAACAAAAAAATGGTGTCGGTTGCCCTTTCATAAATTTCTTAGCTTTTAAGATTTCCAACATGCTGCAACAGTTCTGAAATCACTTCAATTAGCCACTAAATTTGAATAATTAACAGCAGTTTTCTGAAACTAAATGTCACTACCCTCCGTTGTTTCTTAAAAAATGAAAATATTTTAGTTTGCTGCTTGTTTTTAAATGTCTTTTGTAGTTTTACTCCTGTTCTATCGCTCCATATTGCAACCACATATGTCGATGTCATTCGATGTAAATACTGCAATGCACCATGGGTAAATAAATATTAGATTATCTCTTTTGGCAGTTTCCGGCGGATCACGACAAAAGTTAAAATCTTTGAAGGAAAACGAACAAGTTTCAATTTCTGTTTCACTAAATTTGTTCTTTGGCTATTTTGACAGAAGTGCGTCATATGTGGCGCAGATCACGTAGCAATATGCGCTAATTTCAATTGACTTGCGCCAGTGCTGGCACAGTGGAATTCCAAAGTAGCGCCAGTGGCTGGCTGTCAAAATGTGTCAATGGCGCAAGGCGCAACCCAGATGCATCCCTGAATTTAGGATCGGCGCCTCGTAACGTTTGAGAAACGGCGACGAAGAAAAAAAAACATGACGTTTGTGGCATGGGTTCCATCTTGAATCATACATTGCTTTAAATTCAATAGAGACTCGATGTCTGGCAATTTCTCTTCCTGGCCGAAGCAAGCCATGTGCTGACGTGTTTGTAAATTTTGTCATCTTTTATGCATCCTGGGCGCATTCCATCATTACAACTCAGCAATATTCCAGATTGTATCGCTTTTATTTCTCTGTGGCTCAGCAGGGGTGGCACCCTAACGCCGTTATGACGTGACTGTTTTTAATAAGCAGTCAATAAATCCACTCGAAAATCAGAAGTGGTTCAAAAGGCTTTTCTCATGCACATCTGCACCGAATGAAATCTATACATCTCCGTTTTTTGTTTTGATTAAATGTTTGCAGACCGGAGATGTTTCTTGACTCCTAATTTGAGCGAGTGCGATTATACATGTATTTTCAAGTTACGCCCACGTCAGGGACTCAAGGGCAGGGGGTTCTGCCGTTACCCACACAGAGGATGGCCGTCTTTGGGGTAATTGTTCTGTTGGTTTTTGATGACTTGCTTTTTATGCAAAACACGCACAAAAGACAATATGCAATTATCTTGAAGGGGAGAACAGCTGAATGCGGCTGATGAACAATCTGGATTCAATCATACACTTAGTGCGTTATATGCTATTAAACCGCAATACAGATAATGGCTTCCATTGCCTACCGAGTCATAATCCTGCCCGTACTCACCTCCATTACTTTTATTACTCTTGACATTATCATCATTATCATCCTCATCATCATCATCACTCTTATTAATATTGGTCTACTTTTCCGGATGAATCAAATATCTTGTATCATCAAACGGTAGAAAGAAACACTCAACACTTGTGTTCAGGAGGGCGGTGTGTTTAAGCATTCAAATCAGAATAAGCGCCAATATTTTCAAACGGTGTCTTTCTTCACTCTGAATCCCAAAACATTGGATATAACATACTCTTTTCACTGTTTGCCTTCTTATGAATCAATGAGCCAATATTTATTTAAGCATTGCGCGACTGTTTTTGCTTTTTTGAATGTTGCTGAGCCGATGACCATTTTGTGTTTGGGAGCATTTTTACTGAGCGAGTTGCTTCTTCTGTAGCCACAAAGGGACATAAGTCTTCTTGTGCCGGTCCTTTCAAAACTCTCAAGGTCACTTTACAGTCATAAATACAGAGGGTTGTGTCAGGAAACCCCCTTGAAGGGAAAAGCCGAAAAGAAAAGAAGAAGCTTTCCTAAAACGGCAGCACAGGTGGCTAGCGGTTAGCGTGTTATGGGGTTAGCCTCTTCTCCCCGAGCTTGTATTGGTATGCATCCGGTAATCCTGATTTCTCCGGCATGCGTGTTAGATTCATTGAAGACTCTAAATTGTCCACATGTGTGAATGTACACGCTTTACATAGATACATACGTCTCTGTTAAACAGTCAACCATCCTCCCTTGCTTTCCCAGCTGCTGAGAAACTACCAGGGGAATGCTAGGTGCTAAGCTAACTTGCCAACTGGCGATCAGGCGTGGCCAAATATTGTTCTGCCACGGTGTGGAATTGCTTTTCTCTGTCACTATTCCTCGCTTCCATGGTGAATTAACCACACTTCTCACATGTACCAGTGTCTTAAAAGGAGGACAGAGAATAGCTAGCTGATTGTGAGAGACCGCTAGCAAGAAGCAAAAACAGGGGAAGACGTAGTGGCCATGCTAATGTGAAACGGAGAGTTATAAACTACGAGAGTACGTCGAACAGAACTTACATTTGAGACTTTCGAAAGAAAATAATACAACAGCTCTATTGACGGATGTATTTTCTGATAACGGAATGAACTAGAATGTTACATCAGTCAGGAGAAGCCAATGAGTTCCCAAACTCTATTATAATTTTGTACGCAGAATATTTAACTCATTGCCTGCCAGATGATGTGCAAAAATGTGTCCACTCCAATGCCATTGTTTTTGTCATTGTAACTGAAATTACATGACCCACAGAACATTGAGTTTTAGGACTACATAAACATTCAATGCAGCGTAAGAAACCTTAGATTCTCTTCTTTCATCATAAAAAAACAAGTTAATTCCTAAATTATATGGGTCTGGAGTTATCTGAGCTTGATATGGGGGTGGCTTTCCAAAAGAGTAATTAAATACCATTCCAAGTCAGATGAGTGAAATACTACAAACTCACAGCCTCCGTGCAAGTCACTTGCTCCATGATCACATCAACAACAGATTGCGACGCCGATGTGGTCGTCATCGAAATATAGGCCAACCAACCGATTTGAAAGCCAAATATGATTGAAACAATGTCAACGTCCAAAGTCACATCATAGAAGGGTATGGGTATGTGATATAGGGCTTTCAAAAAAAATACGATGACAACATAAATATTTAAAAGGGGAAAGAAACACCATAAAGTCGACTGTTTTCAGGCTTGATGTGGAGAGACTTGCCTTCCAGCCCCAAACAGTAAACTTTGCTCATCACATTTGGAGTTCAGGGTGCACACACAGTTCATTATTTGTAACGGTTGCTACAGACATCAACTCTGTACTTTGGGAGAACAATGTTGAAAACACTTATTTCCACCCATCCAAGCACATCCATTTTTTTCGTAATCAGAACAAACTCAAGAGAAAGAGATCACGGTAGAAAAAAAAGCTCTTTTTTAATGTTATGTAATTAATCATTTGTCAGAATATTAACTCATTCCCTACCAGACGTGCAAAAAAATGTGTCCACTCCAGTGCCAGGGTTTTTGTTATTGTCACTCAAATTCCAGGACCCACAAAATATTGAGTTTTAGGACTACATAAACATGAAATACAGCGTTAGAAACCTTAAACTCTCTTCTTTCATCAGAAAAAAAGTTAATTCCTAAATTATATGGGTCTGGAGTTATGTGAGCTTGAAATGGGGGTGGCTATACAAAATACAATACATACATATTGATTTAGCCTTAACAACAGCTGCCGCTGTAACAAAGCGCTAACATGGTAAAAAGGGAAATGCTGCCCCTTACGGAAAGGAAAAAAAACATTGCCAGAGAGCCATGGCCAGAGCTTTAACGGCACCCAAACAGGAAAAAACAAAACCCGAACACATTTGTATTTTCGATGCTATAAAACACAGGTGTCAAAGTCAAGGCCCGAGGGCCAAATCTGGCCCACCACATCATTTTTTTCGGCCCGTGAAAGCAAATCAAACTTGTAAAATTCCATGATGCTTGCTAAAATCCTTACCAAAATGTCATATTTTTGGATGTAAACCACAATAACAGTCATTTTTCTTGACTTCAGATTTGAAAACTAGTTATTCATTAATTTGTTTTGCGCTCTATATGTAATATGTGGAGGGGATTCAACATTCTAATGGCTTCCCCAAATTCATAACGGCCCTCGAGAGGAAACCGTAACTACAATGTGGCCCGCGGCAAACAATTACTTTGATACCCCTGCTATAAAACTTTTTTTCTGATGTCAGTTAGGAAACAAAAAATGTTGTCGGTTGTCCTTTAAGGAGTGAATGATCCCTTTCTCTTGAAACATTTGAATTCTCCGAACATTTGCGCGCCGCTCAACAGAAAGCATGTGTTTTCATTTGCCTGACTTTTGCACGTGCCACATGTGTGCAACTCCCCGGTTTTGTCTTTTTGTGGCCGAGCATTGGGAGGGACACCGGTCGAATCTTTTTTACTGGCCCAAATTTACGAGTGCTGCTCTAGAGTCATTCCGGCTGACACGCTGCGAGTACCACAAGATTCCCTGGCTGAACTTTTGACTCTTGTGTCCTTGTGGCCCCAAAAAAAAACTGTGGCACAAGCACCTAATCATTCTGGTCCTGGCCCGTTTTATAAGACGTGGTTGGTTTAAAAAAAAAAAACAAACGTAGCCTAAAAATAAAGAGCAACGGCACCCAGTAAGATTATGATTTGTATGGTACTGTACCTTCATGCGAATGAGAGAACCAGATTGGCGATGCGCCGGAATGAGGTCCGCCCCGGAAGGAGGGAGAGGAAGGCGAGGAGGGCGTCCGGGAATGGTGCGACGGGTGGGAAGGGGGTGAGCCTAGACTGCTAGCCAGAAAGGTCCCCATGAAGGAGGCGGAGGAATTTCCCATCAATCCACTGCCTGTATGGAGGGAGACAAAACACTCTTTGATATGTTGTCAATTGACGTAAGGAGCAAGAAACAACTAACATCTCTGTCAACCTTTTTTTGTGGAAGAGGAAACCAAATGACCATGTATGGGCATGTGTAACAGGAAAGTAAAAGTCAGTATGAGGACTGGTGACCTCAAGTGAACGGAGACGAATGAAAAAATAAAAGTCAGATTCAACCAAGGCAAGGACTCGGATTGGCTATATGCATATATCGCACATTATGTGCCTCGTAGAAGAGAGGAAACATACTGCCTCGAAGCCATTGCTCATCGGGACAGGTTTTTGGCTCCATTAAAAAATAAAAAATAAATAGGTGAGATTTTTTTTCCCAACCCCAGCCAGGAAAGAGAAAACTGTAGTGCAGATGGTATGCTCAATGTACTGTAAGGAGACTACAGCCGCTCCCCAATTTACAAACATTCGGAAAACGGTACATGTGAACATTTTTGCGGGTACAGTATGTCAAAAACTGTTAGGACAATGATGCTGTAAGTTAGATTTTGTATTGTGCGCCTTTTTCCGGCCGAGCTCGCTTACGATTGGCTGCATACTGTGCTTCACGCACACAGACACATTATAATAATATATTTCATTAATAAGCACCTTTCAAAACTGTCAAGGTCACTTTACAGTCACATTATAAGTTTTTCTGTGGGTGAGCAGCGGCATCCACAAGCACCAGCGTTCACTGAACCTGGAAGTAACTCAAATAGATAGAAAGCTAGCTAGATAATAGATAGCTAATAATAATAATAATAATAATCATCATCATTATTATTATTATTATTATACATTGCATCTACAAGCGCCCTTCAACTCTCAAGGACATAGCTAATAGATAGCCCTATAGCTAATAGCTAGCTAGATAGCCTGCAACATTAGAGGTTTGACGGGCTGGATGTTTACGCGACGGACACCAGCGGCCGGTTATGCTGAAGTGTTGCCAAAGAGTTCAGGCCCCGAGCCGCCGAGCTCACTTACAATTGGTTACGTAGAGTATGTGGGCGGGGAGAAAATTCCTCATCCCAGTTGAGGCTCCGGGAGGACGCGATGCATAACAAAAAGTCATGGCTGCTGGCACGTCAATCAGTAATGACGTGCCAACAGCTCCAGTAATGGCTTACTGAAAACCCAAGGATATATGTCATCGTACTACAGTAGGTGTGAATTTATTTTACGACTGTTAGAGCGTCTGTGTTTTATACTTCCCCCTTCAGTATTTGACTGAAACCTACAATTCATACAAAATACAGCACTGAAGTAACTTACAAACAAATTCACCTTACGAACGACCGCTCAGAACGTATCTCGTTCGTAAGTTGGGGAGCGTCTGTATTTATTTGTAAAGCCACACAAAAATAAAATGATCCATGTATTTTCAAAGCCTGGTTGACTTCCGCAATGTGATAATTAAGCATGACATATTTGAACGCTGCCCCTGGCCGGGAAAGGGGGTGAATGAACGGCACAACAATGCGCCCATGTGTGTGTATGTGTGTGATGAGAGCGTAACATCCTCATGCGCTCTGACACAAGAGTCGTGGACCTCTCTCCCCTCACTCCACTGCTCCCTGTGGGCACACAGAGGTCTCCTCTCACAGCTGAGCACACACTTTTCCAGGCTCGCTCCCTTTTGCTCTCACACACTTTTGCCTTTGCTCCCCAGTGTGACGCACACACACACACACACACAGTCCCTCTATTATCTCTCAAGTCTCTTTTCCCACTTATCTAATTTTCTGATTTCACAGCGGGAATTCAACAATCCCACCCTTTTTTCACCCTTTAGTTAAATTTAGACATTCTTTTATGGTCCCATCGCAATAAGCAGAAATATACTTGTGGTGGGATGCAATCGGAATTTCAGTCTCTCCGAGCACAAGTTATGTCATCCGAAAATCGATTGTCTTCATAAAGCAGTTCCCAAAATAGAAATGTTTCCACAAAGGTATCCAAGTGCACTAAAATACACGTATTGCCATAAGATCGACTAAACTGGAACAAAATGAAAGAAAAGGCAACAGATTTGCGTCTTTAACTCGTTCACTGCCATTCCCAAATTTATTCGGGAATTTAAAAACATGATGTGGAACGCAATTTGTTCAGGGGGTGGGGGATTTCAAGCTTCAGTCAGACCTCTGGCAATGTTTTTGCCTCCCACGAGGGGGCAGCATTTACCTTTTGTACAGCCGCCCCCATTTTCACTGTAGATAACTCTAGAACCAAATAAGATAGAAATTAACTCTTTTTTTCTGATGAAAGAAGAGAGTCTAAGGTTTTCCTTACGCTGCATTGAATGTTTATGTAGTCCTAAAACTCAATATTTTCTGGGTCCTGCATTTTGAGTGAAAAACCCCGGCACTGGAGTGGACACATTTTTCATATCATCTGGCAGTGAATCATGCTTGTGCTGCTTTCTGCTGACAAGGCAAAATATTGGAAATGCTTGAATATGAAATTATTGTTACAGTAACAGTCGACACCAAACTAAATGATATCAATACGTTTGACACTGTTATAAGCCTCTTTGAGTTTTAGTAAAACTCAATAAATCATTTATCATCATCAATGTTCCCTCTAAGTGAGCAACTGCACGCCGCTTTTACTCTCTCATTGTACAGCAAATATGCTTAAAAAATACAATACAATTTAAGTCACTTTGTCCTCGTCTTATATTTTTGAGATTTTGAAAACAGTGGTACCACTACTTCCGAACTTCTCTTTATACGAAATTTCAAATTACGCAACACATGAACAGAATATCTTTTTTAGCACATCCTTATCACTGGCTATCTATTAGCTATGTATTTGCTATCCATTAGCTAGCTAGCTGGATTTCCATCGATTTGAGTTACTTCGGGGTTGAGTGAACGCTGGCGCACGTGGCTGCCTCTGCTCACCCACAGAAAAACTTTATCCTGTGACTGTAAAGTGACCTTGAGAGCTTTGAAAGGCGCTTAGAAATGAAATGAAATGTATTATTATTATTATTATTTATTTGGGTCAAAATAACTAATCGTTTTTCTCTGTGACCCCCCACCCTCTCCCCCAAAAAATGTCAATGTCTGTGTATGGGGGGAGGTGTAGCCAGATAGTGAAAACGTACAGGTTCAACTGATAAATGTAAAGCATACCACTATGAAGTCATAATAGTGTATACATCTCGGCGGTAATGGCTAAACATTCTTACAATGAATTTCATACTACTATTCATATTGATAGAAATAGAATTTTCGGTTTTGCCTCTTCCAAACAATGAATGAATGAATTACAAGGATCAAAGCTGTAATACAACAATCCAAAGTAAAACTACTATCCATCTTATAAAATATACATACTAGATGCATTAATGTACCAAAAAAGGTGGGTGGGGTTAGGGTCTAATGCTCATTTTTATGAAATCCAAAGCAAATGGCACTAAAACAGAAACATCAGAATTGTACAATGCTTTCTTATGCATTTCATACTCCCTCCAATGTAGCGTCTGCTTTACACACATTACCACTGGTGAGAAATGATTCTTGTCTCCCAGTTCCTCATGTCTCTGACGCTTAGCATCGCATTAGACCTTGTTCTACACCATTATGATTCCAGCAAAAAAATAAATAAAATAAAAAATGCATCCCTGCTGTGTTTAACAAGACCGTGATGAGTAATTGACCAATTGGAACACGGCTGAACATGGACGATACTGTGGGGCTCGTCTATTATGTATTTGCTGGGCAAGGTGGAGTAAAACACACTCATTAACCAATGCATAAATTGCTTTGCCTCTATTTGCCCACGACGACCCCCCACCCTGACCCCCACCAGAGTTGCACGACCGTGTCATGCTTATGTATGAAGGTGGCGCTCCGGTATACGTTTGGATCCCACATGATGCTCGAAATGCTAAATGTAAATTATAGAGGGACCCAAGTCGACAGCTCGGGTTCCCGCAATTTTCTGCATCTCATTTTCATGTAAAGGAACGCACACAAATCTGAATGTTAATTCAATTGCATCGAAAAGAAAGCGTGAGTTGTCCTCTGGGAGTAATTCAATAATCTACCGGAAATTATAGTAATGCCTTTTTAATTCATGTATTTATGGAGCACTCTTGGTTTTGTTTTCCTGGCAAGGACGGCGAAATTCCATGTTGGAATCCTTTTCCATGATTGTGTTTTTTTTAACAAGTGATTTTATTGCTTTTCACACAGAGCACAGTAAAGTAAAAGCAATTGGGCTTTCACACGGAGATGGCATCCAGGAATCAGACGACATTGTGATGTCCAAGGTAGGATTCCGATTCAGTCTTCAGTAGGATTCAGTCTTGTGTGAAACCTCACTTTCCTCCCTTCTTAGATTTACCATTTTCTAATTCATCCAAGGTGAAATATTGCCGCAGAGTCTTGCTGCTGTTTTGTATGGACCGAAACCGGATGATTCTGTGTTTCACACGCTGCAGAAAACGGAGCATGTTTATGGTTGTTTTTGCAGTATTCCACCACGCTGGAATATTGAGGTGACAGGAGGCATTGTGTGGCCTCCTGCTGACACGCTACAACGTCATACGTGGCCTTTCTGGTTTGTACCCCCCCCCCCCCCCCCCCCCCCCCCCCCCCCCCCGCCTACCTTATCGCCTCCATCTCCGGTGCCACCTCAAATCACCCTAGTGCCTGCGGTAAAATGCTGTCACAGCTCCAAAGAAGACGGTGGGGGTGGGGGGGTCGAGGACAACGGAGGGGATGGATTATTGCCAGGGTGGTTGGCAGGCACACATCCAGCTCGCATCATTCAACCACCCACAACAGCCGTACGGCGCCGCTATCTACCGTATATGCACTACCCTGCCCCGTTTTCGGCTTATTTCGCCTCTAGGTACCCAAGCCAGGCCTCTTCAGTGCCTCCGGCTCACATAAATCAGCTAATCCTCTTGCATTATTAACAGCGTCGCCCCGGAGGGAAAGAGGGGGGGTTAGAGAGACATCGGGAGTGACAGCAAGGTCTTTTTGTGCACAGCAATACAGAAAGGTGTCTCTGCAAGGATAACAAGAGAGGAAACAGAGTAAAGGGAGTGTCTGGATGTCAAGCAAGGAGATATTAGTGGAAGAGCAGGCAGTACTCGATGAAAAATCTCCAATTTTCTTCAAACCAGGTCAGACCTTGCAAATAATCCAACCGGCGTCATGACACCGTGTCCTCAAATTGGATTCATGGAAGGTCTAAACGTTGGTTCTGATACATTGGGATTCCAATCAAAATATGTGTGCACCATATTTCCCCTAAATCAGTGGGTCTTAAACTGGGTTCGATCGAACCCTAGGGGTTTGGTGGATCCTCCGCCACAGAGATCCACCCCTCAGTCTCGTTTGCGGTTAGTGAGCAGTCATTGAAAGAACGTTTTGGTGAATGAGCATATGAAACTGGTAGTGTTCAGTGCCTCCAACAAGATTAAGAACCACTGCCCTGAATGCATGCATCAAAATGAGATAAGCATTATTTGTTTGCGTATTGAGTCTAATCGTTGTCTCTTCTGCCAAGATGTCCACCCGAGAGGACATAAACAACCAGAGGTGTGATGCTGACAAGAAATATTGGACCCGTGACAACGACAGTGATCAACCAATGACCAAGAGAGGACGTTACAAGGTACAAACACATAACAGTGCTTCTCACTCACACTTCGAACTGTACTATTTAATGAAACAAGACCGTCGCCATGGTTAGATCTTAAGTGTCCACCTCCGCATCGCCACCCGCTGCATATGTTTGGGTTTTGGATTATGAATTATGCTCACAAAAGTTACTAAATCATCTCAGAATCTTTTCCTTCAACCATCCGCCTTCTATTTGAATCCGTTTATTCTTGGCCCGTACCCCACCCATCCGCAGTTTCATAAAAATCACTTCAGTCGGAGTTGCAAACCCCTTCCAACTCCCAAATGAAAAGTCCCCAGTGTCACGGCTCCTTACGGCACAGCTCCCAAAAGGCAACTCGGTCTTCTGTCTTTCCTACTTCTTGTATTTACCAAAAATGATTCACTCAGTCTGAGCGCAGCAGCTGTGTTTGATGTTATCTGACAAAGCTAGACGACGTGCCAGAAAAATGGTTTCGATATCCAAACTGTGCCATCGCCGTTAAGAACAGGACTCATCTTCATCAATTGAATTAGCTTCTGTTTTCCAGACTCGCACCCAAATAAAGCTTGAAAAATGTTTACTTACCAAGTAAAAACATCACAAAGGTTTTCTTCAGATACCTTCTCCTCTTTATGTGTTGCTCATCTGACTTCTTGTTGGTGTAGTCATCGTTGCTTACCCAAAAACTTTCCGCTTACACCTCATGCTCCTTAATCAGTGAAAGATTTTTGGTGGGGTTGGAACTGGGCAACAACTGCACACATCGGCGGCCTGAGACAGACTGCATACACCGCTAAGCAGGGCCGCATCGACTTCCTCACAATAAAACACATCGGGAATTTGAAAAGGCTATTTGACTTAGAAGGGGGGTGCATTTCCTTCCAACAGTCATCTTGAAAACATTAACTCAATTGGTAGCCAGATTTCCTCGCACAATTGTCACAGACGTTTTTGTTCTAGTATCTCTAGCTCAGTGTCTTGTTTCTGTACGCTCTGGTCAAAATTTGTGGGGAGTGCAAAAAAAATGTACGTTTGAGGTACTGACCACAGGGGACAACGTTTTTGAAGGCCTTTAGCTAGCTTATTTAAATATCAGAGACAGCTGTAGCACCATCGCGTCATGTTGGAAACACAAACCTATGTGGTAGACTAGAAAACCCTTTCAAACTAACCTCACACCCCCAAAGTGGTTTTTTTTTTTGGGTGAACGTAACAAGACACAGTCCGACAATGTCTTCTGTTGAAGGCTCGTCCCTACTTGAATTGATGGAACAGGCGCGTGAGTCCTGAAATCGGGCCTAGTGCGAATGTGGGTGGGTTAGGGGTGGATTGGGAGGGGTGGAGGTGCCGGCAACGCACACCTCTGACACTCACCACTCTGCATGCCTGTGGACTGAGTCTAGTGGATGTGGTCAGCGTGTAAGGGGCTTGGGAAGAAAACAGGAGAAACCATTTGGAGAATAGAAGGTGTGGGGGCGGGGGCGGGGGGGGGGGGTGAACGTATTTATTTTGGTACTACAGAGTGGTGGGGGTAATTTTGGTGAAGGCCGAGGGTCGAGCCAAGTGTAGATAGTGGTGTCAAGGACTGGTGCGTTCCTTGATCAGCTACTTTCTTGTGATTAATGGCAAGCAAAAAGCGTGTTTGGATTTTTTAATATTTTTTGCATATCCACCTGAAGCATCATACACATAAAGATAACAATGGCTCAAAAAGTTGTGCTGAACCATCATTTTGAAAAGACAAGGACAACGTATGTCCTTGCCAAGGTAGCAATAGGAAAAATAGGTTGGTTGGAAGTGATCTTTTGCCAGAAAGAAGTCTCTGTAACTAGCTGATTCCTAATTTTGTTTATTTCATTTTATTTTTTTTCCTCAGAGCATGTTTCTTAGGTCTGTCTGCTCGAGAAGTAACTGCTTTTCCAAGTTACTCACCATGTCTGAGGTCGCACGAGAGCTGGAGCATATCCCAGCATACCTCTTGCATGACAAGGGAGATCGGATTTACACCTTTGGGCTATTCAGACTTGGGATTCCAGACTGTGAGAAAACTCATACAATCCCAATGCCGAAAAGGTCCGAGATGATTTTGAAACCCTGAACGTTTAATCGTGGGGAATACCGTGAACTTGAATTCCTATTAGTATCCTACACCGAAAAGTCAGTACACTACTATTGTTGTGGCAGTGATAGACCCGGTTCCAATTGGAAAATGGTTTTTGAAGGTGAGTGCAGTTTTAGCTTCCCTCTTTTGTGCTATGTCCATGAGAAAATAATAGTCATGCGTTGAGTCACTGGCCTCAACTGAAAAGCACAAGTACATAGACATTCCATGTCTAGAGAAGGGAGTGGGAGGACAGATTCGAAACAGCAACAGGATGAGACTAGGACAAGGCCCATTACCTCCTTTTTTTTACCCCACCCACTCACATTTCCCACACCCACCGCACAGATTTGGTTTAATAGCTCAGGTCCCCACAGAGAGCCACGTAACGGTGTCTTCATGAGAATGTTTATGATGTCACAGGAAGTCGATATTAAACCAGACCAAGGTGTCGTACTTTTGGTTAATGCTCATTACAGAGTGTTGACTCTGTAAGCACCTTAGTCCCATTGTACTTTATGAACCCACCCCCTGCCAGCCGCTTCACCGCTATTAAAGCCAAATCGAAAGTGCCTGTCACTTGGTTAAGATAATATACAAAAAGGCCCATTGTCTAGTTCTGCTCTTTGTTTTTAGAGCATCTTAAAGGACAACCGACACCACATTTTTTTGTTTCCTAACTGATATCAGAAAAACTTTTTATAGCATCTAAAATACCCAAAACATGCTGGCTGATATTTTTATTCAAATGCAAAACACCAATAAAAATGAGTTGAAGTGTCCCAAAACTACTTCAAAATCACCTCGGGATGGCGAGTTTCAGAAGGTCCCGCCCCCTTGTTGGTGACGTCACGCCAAGACGTCTTGCTATGCTCTTGGATCAAAACAATGGCTTCAGATTTGGAGAAGATGCTTTGTTGTTACTCATCCAGTTATGAATATGATTCAAATAGTTCTGAAGAGGAAAGCATAAATGTTTGCAATCGATTAAAGAAGTCCTTCTGGATCATTTTGAGGCGTCTGGACTCCAATGTAGCGTCCCAGAAAATGCACAAGATGGAGCCCAAGCTCTGTTGGAAATGGGCTGATTTGTCTGCTGGGAATTTGTGTCAGTATCAAATAGTAGTCTTGGTGCAACACACAACGATTCACCATAGCGTTATTTATGTGTTTCCCTTGTAATTTCGCCATCAACACGAAGTTTTCAGACCAAACAAAGTACCCAAAATGCATTGTGTGTCGCTTTCTTAGTCAGGGACGTTCCAGACGTGACGTCACGTCAGGCATCGTCGTCAACTCGAAAACAAGACTTCCTGAATATTCAGCGCGAGTCTTAAAACGTAAAATAGAGCTATATGCCGTGGAATCTTTGTAAAATACGCTCAGTAGAAGTCATTTGAAGTGATTTTACAAATTATGGACACAACTTGTCCGGAGGCGTTGGTTGTCCTTAAAAGGAAAAAAAAAACATTTGTCGGGTGAGCTTGTTAACTGACCTATTGTAACACCAGATGCTTTTAGAGCACTTTCCTACGTCCCGGATCATTATTCCCGTGGCATAAAAATCACCATTATTATAGTACAACTCATTCATCTCACGCATGCATGCTTAACATCCGCTTTTAAATTTGTGATTTCGTTCTAACCCCCCAACACACACACACACACACACACACACACACACACACACTCACAGAGAAAGACACCCAAACATAAAGACACCCACAGCTGCGCCAGGGCATCTCTCAAACAATCCAATCTGTTTTCTTTCCCATGATGTTTCCTATTGGCACAGGGGAGGAGAAAATCTGATTTATTCCCCCCACGGGGGCCAATGCACTTGCACTGATATGGAAAATGATTTCAGAGCTGCTTGAGCCCATAAACATTATTTTGGTCCCCCCCCCCCTCTTCCATTAATGACACATTTCTTCCCAGCATTGTCGTACGGGGGTGAGTGTTTAGAGAGGAAGCGGGGAGGAATCCTCCAGGGTTGCACAAACATCGGGGGAGTCCTTCACCCTTCAGCTTGTTCACCGACATGCAAGATTTCTCTCACCCTGTTTTTCATCCACACGCACTAGCTAATCAAGCATGCGTGAACCTACATTGTGGGAGCCGTCAGATAAACCAAAAAAAGTTAGCCAAGAGCTGATTCAAAAAACAAAAAGGGATTTCTCAGCTCCAGAGCTGTCAGCCTGCTTCATAACAACACCGCATTTGGCTTCGGGGCTCAAATCAGACCCGGTTACAATTGTGTCATGCACACCACAAATCTTTTTATTGGTGTAATGCGGCAAAAGCGCGGCGATTCGCCTCTTGAACGAGGGCTGGGATAAAATGTGTTGGGGCAAAGTCACAAACACCTTCGCCTCGAGGCATTTTGTCAACAAGAAGGACAACATTGAGTTCAAATCGCAATGTTATAGAGTCCGAAGTGGTCCAATGGCGAGGCACTAAACCTTGCGTTTGACACCCATATAAAGAAAATATCTGTAGGACCAAATTCACATTTGAAGACAATGTTTCCGCTAGCCTAGCTAGTTGATACACAGAACATATTGCTAACATTCTTTGTAGCATAGCGAAGAAACAAGTAAGCGCCACTACTGCCAACAAAGTCCACAGTTGTACCCGCAATAACGTTAGCAAAAGCGACCGTATGTGTCTTTCGGCTTTCGGTACGGACAGAATCTGGACACTATTATTGTACTGTATTTCAACAAACGGGTCCCCTGTTTAATTTTAAACTTAATTGGTTAATTGTGATGTGGTTTAACTGAGTGGGGGCAATCAGCATTCTGCGCTGGCGGGGTCTTTCTGTAGAGATGAAACACAATGATGGCGTACAGGACGCAGTAAAAAAAAGAAAAGGAGATTTAAATGTTTTTTTAGATCGCTCCCTCGTGCCGCACATATGCTCGTGCCACATCAAAGCGGCTCTTTGACGGCGCCGTCCTGGGTGGTCTGGCCTTCCTCTCTGCTCGATGGATCTGCTTTTGTAAAGGCAGGAGTAGGGCTGAGGGTTGATGCTCTCCCCCTTTGCGCCACAATCTCGTGGGTTCTGTCAATCTCGGAAGTCGGTTTGCTTAGTCAACAGTGAGATAAAAATGCTAAGTCAACCCCGTTGCTGTCAGATTGCTGAAGGCTTGACGGACAACAACGCAACATAAATCCGTCAGTATTGAGAATCATCGGCAGGTTTCTGGACCATTTTTTGCTGTTTTCGCTTTCATCCGCTCTTTCCCTTTTCATCACCTCCCCTCCCCCTACTATTCAAAGCGTAGTCTCACTTCCTCTTTACCTTGATCTCTTCCCTTAGCTCCCATCAAATATGTGCTTCAAAGTCACTTTCTTTTGGTCATATTTTGGGGTTGTTAAGCACTTTCTCGACATCCGGTTAGAGTCGCTTTTGTTTGTCCATCAGTTTGCCATGCGAATATAAGTCTGTGCGAGCTCTCAGTCGTACAGGAGTGGTCCATCGATGAAAAGGTTTCTTCAGCCATCATTTGTACTTCTTTGAAGGTATATATATATATATATATATATATATATATATATATATATATATATATATATATATATATATATATATATATTATTCCTGCAGAGGCACTCATCCTGGCTGCCCAAGAGCAGGCCCTGAACACCAGAGCCATAGAGGCAGGGATATACCACACCAGACAAGACCCAAGGTGTAGGTTGTGCAAAGAGGCACCTGAGACAATCCAACACATAACTGCAGGGTGTAAGATGCTGGCAGGGAAAGCCTACATGGAGCGCCATAACCAGGTGGCTGGCATAGTCTACCGAAACATCTGTGCGGAGTATGGACTGGAAACCCCAAGGTCAAAATGGGAAACACCTCCCAAGGTGGTGGAGAATGACCGAGCAAAAATCCTGTGGGACTTCCAGATACAGACTGACAAGATGGTAATGGCCAACCAACCTGATATCGTGGTCATAGATAAAGGGGAAAGGAAAGCCGTTGTCGTGGATGTAGCGGTCCCGAGTGATGGGAACATCAGAAAGAAGGAACATGAGAAAATCGAGAAATACCAAGGGCTCAGAGAGGAGCTGGAGAGAGCCTGGAAGGTAAAGGTGACAGTCGTGCCTGTGGTGGTCGGAGCACTTGGGGCAGTGACCCCCAAACTCGACGAATGGTTGCAACAGATCCCGGGAACAACATCGGATATCTCGGTCCAGAAAAGCGCAGTGCTGGGAACAGCACGGATACTGCGCAGAACCCTCAAGCTTCCTGGCCTCTGGTAGAGGACCCGAGCTGAAATGGGGACAGACACCACCCATGGTGGGTGAGACGAGGATTTTTTTATTTTATATATCCCTAATGTACAGAGGTAGAGGTGCCATAACATGTCATGCTGATGAGGTGATACCAGAGCGAATGGGGCAATCAGGGCCAGTCATAAAGCCATGAGCCAGGGACGAATAATCACGATAAACCCATTACATAGTACATAAACAGACAGGACAAAAGAAGTAATCAGATTATCTTCAGGGAGTAGTCCACCGCTCCCCCCAACCTTAGACCAGTAGCATAAAAATCACCTCAAAGCAGAGGTCTGGCACCGCCACCTCTGTACATTAGGTGTGTGTATATATATATATATATATATATATATATATATATATATATATATATATATATATATATATATATATATAGGGCCAGAGCTGCCAGCACAACTTTAGTTCACTGACGAAGATTTTCGGATGAGGAGTGAAACATCCGACACCTTCAAAGAAGTACAGATAATGGCTGAAGAAACCTTTTCATCCATGCGAACAATGAACCTTTTTTAAAGGGGAGTCAAACATTTAACTCCTGAAACCCTCAACCATAAATCAGCATCTTCGTTGGACATTTGGGACTCATTTGAAGTCCACACTTTCACGTTGTGTCCTCTCTTGCCCTTAATACGATCAAGTCTGAGAGTGTGCGCGAGAGAGAAGAAAGCCCTGGCTTCTCTCCATCTGATGCGACCTGTCGAGGCACAGAGACGGAACAAAGGAGATAAAAGAGAGCTAAAAGCCGTTGAGCAGCTAGTCCAAGGACTTGCAGATGCCCTCGGTGTAATTTGAGTTCACGCCGAGAACAAAAGCGAAATATTTAACTCCTCTCGCTTCCAGATAAGCTTCAGACAAAAGCAGAGGAGGTGCAGCATCGCCAAGGCCACGTCAGGCGTCGAGTTACCTCGTGAGGAGTACTTGTGCATCTGGCAAAAGTACTCCGGCAAAGCCAGTGCAGATAACACATTATAACGTGTCCTACACTTGAAGTGCATACAAGGTCGGTTAGACAAAAAAAATGTAGTTTTCAAAAAAAGAAAAGCATTCACCCGGCAATGTGGGGGCCGAAGGAAACCATAGTTTGCGCCAGAGTAACATATGTAGGAGTGTAATAGATGAGGTGAGTGTCACAGATTATTTTAAACCTCGAGACAGGGTGACGTAAAAAGTTGGTTACATCGACTTGCACTTTGACGGCCATGAGCGGAACAATAGCATCTTCCAAGGTTCAAGAAAGGAACAGGAACCTCCTCTTATCTCACAGTAGCGAGAGGGAGGACCATCTTGCAGCATCGGCAGCTGCTTGCTTCCATTGCACGGTCGTAGATATTCATTCGCCAAGTTTGCAGCGGGAGACCAAACAATAAAGCAGTCCACCGCATTAAGAGTCGAATCTAAAATCAAATCACACCACCAAACTACAATGCAAACTCTCGCAAAGTGTTGAATGACTTTGATATACAGGCTGAAGGGAGCTCTTTGCGCCTCTGCGTGGGTTTTGTGCGACTTTTAAGCGCTATTTTTTAAAATGGCATGATCTCCAGAGCTTCAGCAGTTGGAGATCTGGCCCTCGCGCAATTGGAGATGTTCTTGAACGTGGGGAAAAGGGGCTATGGGGGTGGAGCTAGAGGGAGGAAGCAGATTCGCAGTCAACGCCAACAGCTTTCAACGGGTTATCACAATGCAAACAATGCAGCAAGGGGCGCAAATGGTTGAAGCAGAGGAGAAGGGGTGAGGAGGGACAGAAGAGATGAATAAAGAGGAGTTACTACCCTGGCGATGAGTACAAGAACGTCCGTTGACATGTTTTGACACTGAAATATAAGTATTTGACACAAGTACTTGAATGTGGCTTTGATACACAAACCAGTGGCACTTTTCCACAGTCTCTCCTGTCTCATCGCTTTCCAGACTTAGCGGAGTGGGACCTTCAACCAGATTATCGAGACCCTTAACGCTACATTCATTTGAGAAACTCACAGTATGAGAGCATGAAATATATATATATATATATATATATATATATATATATATATATATATATATATATATATATATATATATATATATATATATATATATATATACACACACACACACACACACACACACACACAGTAAAGTCTCATTATATCGATAGTACCACTTATTACGATACTATTTCTATGAACACAAGGAGAAAATTACATGCGTGCAGGGTCGGATATATCGATAGTCCCGGTTATATCGATATTTTTTCAGACTCCCGAGAATATCAATATAACGAGACTTTACTGTGTGTATATATATATATATATATATATATATATATATATATATATATATATATATATATATATATATATATATATATATATATATATATATATATATGTGTGTGTGTGTGTGTTTAAGGCCACAATGATGTCAAAGCTGTTGGGGCTTTGTAATGCCATTACAAATTCCCTTATGGTGTGCGTTATGTGCATGTTAGTTTGCCTTACAGTATTTGTTCTGGCACCGTTTTCAATTATGGGGTCGGGCTTTGCGCTCCCCAGATAAGAGAGCAGTTATGTCAACAGTGGGTGCTGTGAAATAGGCCGCCTGGTCGTGTTGACATTCTACAACACCGCTTGTTCACTCTGACCGCAGACATCAACTGTAGCCTCTCACATTGTAATGACGAGGAGAGAACTGCCCAGTACTTAATTTGTACTTATCGGGTGAACTCAGATCTTTTGGACACATTCTGGTTGCCTCGTTTTCCGCTGTGTGTTCTTCTGATCTTACTTTTTGTTTCTGTGAATGTTTTTCTGTGATCAAAGACAATCGTGCTAGTCAGACTTTTGTCTATCCAGATTGCTAACTCCCACTCCCCACCCCCTGGCCATCGTGCAATGTTTCTGGAACTTCGAGAGGGAACATGAACCCAAAAAAACATTTTCAAGACACACAGGTGGAACCTGCAACAGCATGATTGTGCATAACCATCTGTACAGACTGTACGGAACCATCGACGCTGCGTAATTAGGGCACGAAGGGAAGCAGGTTAATTGACTTTTCGAGAACGAGCCTGATTTCTGTCAGCAAGTCCCCTGATTATCTGAGACTTCTGAGCTTTCATTAAGCGCCTCTTCCCTGATTTATCTCTCACTTGCGCAATCCGCCCCTCCCCGGCTTTGAAGGAGGTGAAATACCCAGTCGCCCCTGGCGTGCCCTCAGCAGGCCTGGGAACACTGATGCAGATTTATGGCCAGCACCTGAGCGAGTAAGGTGCACGGAGGCACATAAACACACCGGGAGTAAATACTCACGCACATTAGGCTCTAGACTGCCGCTGACCTCCCCAGGACCTCAGCGTGCTAATATATTGACGACCAGCTATTAGCAGCAGAGCTATATACAGCGCAGACTCTTACAGCATGGGGTTATTCAAATGAAATGAAGATGGAAGTGGTAAAAAAAAAGGCTACTGTGTTTGTGCCTGTTTTTGTAGTACGTCTGTGGATTTTTCCAGGTGTCAGAGATCACCATAACTTTTCTCCTTTTTCCCCAGTGGGGACTGAAAGGGTTGAGGTTAGTGTCATAAACCTAACCCGCCTTGGTGGATCTTGCTTTAAGCCATTTGTGGGATTCCATATCTGATTCCACCCTCTCCCAATTTCTCTGTGTGATTGATGAGCCGGTCGAGGGTGTCAACCACCTTTGTCCCCCTTTGTCAGTCGGACATGGCTCCAAGCCTCTGTCGTCGCCTTGAAAAGAAGAAGCGGTCCAGGAAATGGATGGCCAGACTACATATTGTGGGCTGGGAAATGGTCAAGGCCCCGAAACAAATGTTTCAAAGGTAACCTATACAAGACTAAAGATTCAGGGAGAACCGATAAGACTTGACTGGTTCTCGGCCTGTTTCAGCGATAGAGCCAAAATGAGCGTCAGTTCACCATTTTGGGGATCTTTTAGAACTAATTTCTGTGAAGCCAAGCTGGATTTGGGTTGGCTTTCTGCCAGTGACAGGATAATACCACAAACACCAGAACAGAACCAGTACTGGCAGCAATTCGATGTGAAAAAGAGTGGTCGCCAGACTAATTAACAGAGATCTTTTGAGAGCTTTCTTTCTCAATAACGCAAATACAAATGATGCTTCAAAGAGGAAGCAGAAAGTGCTCTAGATTGAATGACTGTCTGTTTTTTTTGTGTTGTCATATTATTTGTTGTTTAGTTTTTTTGTTCTTTTGACTTCAAAATGGCGCCACGAGAGTAGCTGCCTTTCTAGCAGTTCCTGTATTTTATTTTTCTTTCTTTTCTTTCTTTCCTTTTCTCTTCCTTTCATAAATTTGCTGCTGTGAAATGTAAATGTCTCCACTGCAAGACTAATAAAGGCTATAATCCAATACATTCCAATCGAAACCTAAACGCATTTCATACTTTTTTTAGTTCCAACAATTATGTTCAAACCAGCAGAAACATCTATCATTCTCATCTAGAATGCATGCATTTTTACTCAAACGTGTCCAATCTTTTTTTTTCAATAGAAATAACTTGTCTTCTCCTCAGCTGTAAGTGCTTCTTTTCTCTGGAAACGCTGACAAAATTTGGGCGACCATTGCGAGTGCAAGCAAGGGGAAAGGAGAAGAAAAAGGCAGGAGTGGTTGATGAGGAAAAAAAGAGATGAGAGGTGACAAATGAGCGATTTCCTACACAAACCCATAAATCAGTAGACAGAGGCAGGGGCAGTATGAGGTCTCCACTTGGAAGGCTTAATCTTCTCTCTCATGCAGACACACAACTTTCCACGAGCGCACATACAAAAACCAAGGAGTGCCTGCTCGCAATCGTTGTCCAGATGGTGCGCTGGTATAGCTTTGCTGTTCGCAAATGTGGCGTTTGTCCCGGCCTACTCGCACAGAAGAGCCTCCTGCAAACTCCCTTGAATGTAGCTTTTCAAAGCGGCACATGTGCTCGATTATATCCAAGTCTTCTATCATACCACCACTACTACCACCATAAAAAGGCAGAGTCAGGTGCAGCCCATGGTAGGACGTAGCAATCTGCGTTGAGCGTTGTGAGGACAAAAACTATTTTTGGTGGTTTGCCGGAAGTGCAACAATCCACCAAGTACAATCGCTAGAATGGCGGGCAGTAACTACCAGCTTGCTTGGAAGGGGTGGCAGGGCTTTCATAACTCACTCAGTCTTTGTCCCCACAATGCTCAACATTGTGGGGACAAACACTCTTTTCAGTGATTTGCCGGAAGTGTTACGATCCACAAAGTACTATCACTAGACTGGTGGACAGTAACTAACGGCCTGCTTGGAAGATGTGGGGGTGGGGGGCTACTAAGCCTCACTCGGTCTTTGGAAATTCGAGCCCCCTCACAGGACAATCTGAGGCGGATTGATGCGGGTCCAAAAGGATTTAGGATCTGCTTTCATTCTCAATGTTCTCCATCTGCTCGCTTGGAAAGTAAACCAACAGAGAGTGGGGGACTCTTTCGAATGACAGATGAGATGTAAAAAGTGTGCGCGTGTACAGTAAACCGTGTGGCCATATCGATCCTCAAAGCAGCTCCACTTTTTGAAAGGGGATCTGTCGAATAGGGATACAAACTGAGAGCGGCAGGAATGGTGTCCATACGATGCCATTCTCCCCCGATGCGTTTCAAAATCAGCAGCAAGAATCCATCGATTTTTGTACTCGCTTTTATCCTCATAAAGTTCAAAATGTTGGGGGTGCTGGAGCCTATCCCATCCATCTTCGGGGACTAGGCAGGGGACACCCTAAGTCGGTTTTCTAGCCAATCGCAGGTCACACAAGAGACAAACAACCATATGTGCTCACACAATTTAGAGTGTGAGCACACTCTAAATGGTGAGCTTGCTGTACATGTGCATGAACATGGGAGGAAACCGGAGTACCCGAAGCAAACCCAGGCCTGAGGAGAATCCACACAAGGGGAGGGGGTCGTCGAACACACCATCTCCACTGTCAAAGGTGCTGGGGCAACATCATGATATGAAGCTACGTTCCTGTCTCTGTAAATAATGTGAAGCAAGTCCTCCCTACCGGAGAGGGCCCCGGGTCGCACTCAGACTACCTTAAATCCATGACTCACTCATTTCTACCCCACCTAATGTCCTGTACCTCATGCAGACCCAAAATATGGGGACCTGTGACTTCTGTTGGTCAAACGTAACCCTATCTGGGACCTGAATGTGGAGAATGAATCATTGTAAGCTAGCCCACCAACATCCCTTTCCTAAACCAGAGTCAGGCCTTGGTTTTGCATGGTGAGCAGGACTAAACTGTGGTTATAATTACCTCAACTTGTATCTTGACTGTGGTGTTCAGATCGAGCGTTTAATCCGTGTTATAAGCATGTAGTGTTTGGGACAGGAATACAACACGCCGTGGGTTGTGGTAGAATTCGGCACCTGCATCGGTGCCCCGTTCCTCCCCCACATGCTGCCCTCTCAGCTGCCTCCCTCTTTCCTTTTTTCCACCGCTTGCGAAACGCTTCGCAAAGCTCTTTCCTGTGACGACATGCACGCGTTAATGTAACACGTGCAAAACACATACTCTTTCCAGAATGCGGCAGAGACGTTGCGATAATGCAATTGAGGAACACGCGAGGCACAGTCACCACACACGCCGCAATAATGTAAGCAGGAGAACTGCACACAAGCATGGAAAACCACGCTTCGATGGAAGTTTAATCACAGATCCACATGGCAGCCACCCACACGTGCCCCCGCGAATATGCGGTAGAACCAAAAGGCATCCAGCAAGCATTTTGGCGGCGTTGGTAGCCAGCTAGGCAAGGGGCGGGGGGTGGTCCGTCAGAGCATTAGCCAGCGTGTAATCGTTGCCCAAACTCACTGCAATTAGAAGTGGTTCTAAGTCCTCACTGGAATAATTGCCTTCTCCCGCCACTAATAGTTTTTCTTGAACAGCTGACAGATCCGACTCTGGATTCCCGAGCGCAGACATTCACATTAGCGCTGACGCGGCCGCAGCTGTAGATCGTCTGTCAGTGTGCGAGATCAAGATGGATCCTGGGAATTGTCCCCGGTCGTGTCCCACTTGTGCCACATCAATCCCATGACTCCTGACGGCGGCTCGGTGTGTTACATGTGCCCCCTTCCCATAAACAGACTCACTCTCTATTGCCTCCAGGTAGCAACTGAATGGTTCAACAATTGTCTCAGTTATACAGGAGTGGTCTATCCATGAAAAGGTTTCGTTAGCCGTCTTCTGTCCTTCTTGAAGGTGTCGAAGAAGTACAGATGACGGTTGAAGTGCAGCAATTGCAAAAATATTAACAAATGCAACACACCATCCTTCGCAAAACCTTTTTAATGGTGTATCCTTGACATAATCTTGAAGCTATGACATATGTTCCACCTGCATTGGCTCTCCACCTTACGAACAAGATCGTTCCAAGCGGTCGTTTGTAAGGTGAATTTGATCGTACGTTTCCTCAGTGCTATATTTTGTATGGAATTTATGTTTAAGTCAAACACCGAACGTGGAAGTATAAAACACGGACGCTCTAACAGCCATAAAATAAATTCACGCCTACTGTAGTGCGATGACATATATCCTTGGGTCTTCAGTAAGCCATTACTAAAGCTGTAATTCAGTAATTACATGCCAGCAGACATTACTTTTTGTTATGCATCGCGTCCTCCTGTAGCGTCAACTGGGAAGAGGGACTTCCTGCCAGCCCACATACTCTACGCAGCCAATCATAAGCAGGCTCGGCGGATCAGGGCCTGAACCCGTTGGCAACATTTCAGCATATTCCAAATTTTGTAAACGTCTTTGTGAAATGGGGGATGCGAGCCAGTTCCGGGAACACGTTTCTTCAGGAAGACGTTGCAGAGGAATCCCCCCAACCCCCACCATTAATCAGGGGGTCCCCCTTGACATTCCCACAATGGAGCTATCAGGAAACCGGTTGTGTTACACTTTGGCTTGACAGTCCGCCGTTATCTCTGCGCAAGCTAATTAATTTGCTTGCCATAGAGTTGAATGTTGCGGCGAGGCAACGTCGGATCGTGCCGAATGCGAGCAGCCATTTCCTTTGTGTGTATGTGCGTCCTTGTGTGTTTCGGTGGGGCACCTGTCTCAGGTTGCATCCAGCAGGCTAAGCGTGTTCCTGAGGCAACTCTTTTTCCATGTTTTTAAACAGACGATTTAAGTCAGTTGGCATTGTGCGATTTAGAACACTGAACCATGACCTCAGATATTGGCTAGCATGATGTCATTGCATAGCAGGCAGTCATGAATTCAACTGGACCCTCTCTTGGGTTCTTATTCAAGGTGTTACAATTCATCTTTTTCCTGTTTCATGATCGCAATGAAGTCATTTACAAGTGTCGATTGGACTATAGTGAAATACGGTAACCCAGAGGGACTGAATCTTAACTGTTGTTACCCCTGAGGAAGGGTTGCGAAAAGTATGGGGACTATGGATTGTGGATTCGTCTACCCTTTTCAACGTCGGCTAGTTTCATGGCAAACCAATGTCGAACAAAAGCAGTAAAGGCGTTAGGTGGGTGGGGTTGAAGTCAATCTGTAAATGTCATGCCTACGGAGTTATACCAAGGAAACGCTAGAAACCCCGGGACTGTGATGTGAATTTTCACATCAGACTCTCATTTCTCCTGCCGTTTTGTGTTTGAAAGCAATTTTTATTGTCCGTTTTTTTTGGATGCGGATGGGGACATACTGGGCGGTGTTGAGGGGTAGGAATGGGGGTGACATACCTGCCAACTTCTGAAACCAGAAAAGCCGAGTAAAACGCCGGAGTCCAGCATTTCCACATTGCATTTCTGCTTGTTAGCGTTTTTTATCATTTCAAATAATGTATGGGGTACTACAACTTTTATATAGGAATTGTAATCATGTATACGAGCAGAGATTAGCCAAGGTTGATAGGTATGAAACTCTAACTCATGTCATTTTCACCTTTTCTTGAGCGAAGTCTAACTCCTGGAAATGCTTGGGAGTATTCCTCACAAAATGACTGTAGTTTTCTTTATTTTTTTCATTATTAACCGTAGTTTTTACGGCAAAAGTTGGCAGGTATGGGGTGGTTCTAGCCCAGTGCTTCCTCCACAGCCCTCAGGTAATACAGGCCACTCAGCTGCATTTTAACCAGCAAACTCGAGGATTAGCTCCCCTCCCCTCTTCTCTATAGCGCTAGCTACATTTTTACACAACTTAATCCCTTGCTTCAACTCCCTTTTTTTTGTTTTGACTCGGCCAGATGAATGGCACTTTCTGGGCGGGTCCGTGGGGCAGAAGCGACAAAACGACTCTTCTCCGGTGGTGATCGCCCCGATGAGCGTATTAGCTAATGGGGGAAAAACGATATCGCCCTGGCTTCTCGTAAATTTCTACATTGATGTTACGCGAGAACAAGAGGGCTTACGATCCGGGGCCCAGCGCCCTCCCGCCTCCTTCCCCCTCCGCCTACTATCGTAACAATACCGTGAGCCTGCAGACTGTCGGTGCGCTGAGGCTATGAGATAACCACTTCCCATTGTGAAAAGGCTGTTGAAGCTTTGTTCGTGCCCCCCCCCCTCCCTTTCCCGCTCTGTGGTACATATATATTTAAAAAGCTTCAACCGCGATTGCAGAAATAGTTCCGCCACTATAATTAGATGTAAATAGTCAAAGCAGACTCTCAAGCTCGCTCCGTCTCACTGGCCCCCACGGCCTCCTGGGAAGCAAGACGTGTTAGCGCGTGTGACAACCGTGCGTGTGTGCGTGTCACTTTGCTATGCACCAGCAAGTGTATGACAGCATGTGACAATGCTCATCTAGTCTCGCTTTGGCGCCGCACCCCGTTCTGTCCTCCTTTATGAAAACACACCATCCTGCTCGGCCCATCCCCAAACTACACCACACCCCAACCGGACCGCGGCCGCGTCCGGCGAGCTCAGAGAACGAATCCATACGGCAACGGCAGAAAAATCTGTTGCTGGGTGGACCATCGTTTGTCCCTTATCGACGGAGAGAGGAGATAGCGTAGCCTAGTGGCCTGGTGGAAAAATAAAACTGAACGGGACAAGCGATGATAGGTTCAAGAAACGGTGATGGGTGCGGACAGATTAACACAGCACATCACGAAATAAAAGAATTCATCTTGTAAAACAAGCCTTTTGATATAAACAGCAACCTTAAAGGGACAAATGTGGCTTTTTTTGATCAAAGTCATCAGGAGGAAAAGAGACCAAGACAGAGGCGAAAGAATGAAAACCGAGCAACAAGTCCCTTTTGGATTGAGGATGAGGCAGCTGGTTGGAGCATCTCTCCTGAGACTTGTTAAAAAAGAAATTCCTGACGCTAATCTTTGTTTTCTCACCAATGGCCTGACACCTCTTTAAAAGAAGCACGCGGCGTGTATATTTAATAGCAAATCTCCGCATCTGTTTAACGGCACGCCTTGATAACTAATGAAAGGGTGCTCCATTACTTGAGTTGATCCGAGCGCACCATCTGCATTTTCAGGATTGCGGTTGCCCCAATTAAAATGCAAAAAGGTGAGAGAGAGAGAGAGAGAGAGAGAGAGAGAGAGAGAGAGAGAGAGAGAGAGAGAGAGAGAGAGAGAGAGAGAGAGAGAGAGAGAGAGAGAGAGAGAGAGAGAGAGAGAGAAAACACCTGGCGCTTTCGCTTCTTGGCCGCAGACCTCCGCCTTCCATCTATCCTATCTACTGTATTTTCAATTGCGCTCGTTCGGGTTGTAGTGGAGACCCTCTCTTGGTCACATTTACAATGTGTCCACTCCAGTTCCAAGGTTTTTGTCATTGTCACTCAAATTCCAGGACCCACAGAATATTGAGTTTTAGGACTACATAAACATTCAATACAGCGTTAGAAACCTTCGACTCTCTTCTTTCATCAGAAAAAAGAGTTCATCCCTAAATTATGTGGGTCTGTAGTTCCATGAGCTTGAAATGAGGGCAGCTGTCCAAAATACAATGCAATACATACACATTGGTTTATATAGCGCTTTAACAACAGCTGAAGCTGAAACAAAGCGCGGACATGGAAAAAAGGGAAACGCTGCCCCCTTGTGAAAAAGAAAAAAATATTGCCAGAGCCCATGGCCAGCGCTTTATCGGCACCCAAGCATGGAAAAACCAAAACGGGAATGGCAGTGAATGAGTTAAAATGACGCACTTTCAAACAAAAACACAGACTACAGTATTACCGCGACCCAAATTTGTCTCATTTGAACAGCCATTACATCGTTTACCCTTTTCAGACCCCCCGTCCCCCAAATTGGGCTCTTCCTGCCTCCAACCAAACATCAAGTTTTGTGGTTATGTCGGTTTGGCTTAATCCCACAAACAAACAAACAAACAGGCAAACATATGGCCACCAGAGCCTCCCAAGGAGAAAGCGATCCCGAAACACAACAGCAAATGCTGAATTCATGGTAAGCAATAGAAATGTAAAAAAAAAAGGGGGGGGAAGGGCTTGTTTCCCTTTGGCTAGCCACCTCGAGACATGCTGAATTAAAAGCGGGAATCCTGACGGGAGTATTCTTCCTCTCACGGATCCAGACTGAGACATTAGAGGGTTAACAATGCACCTGTCTGGGCCTCCAAACCAACCGCGGGGTGCCTGCCTCAAATCAGGCTGTCCTGCAGATTGCGCGCAAACACACACACACACATACACACACATGCGTGCAATTCACAGCGTGTTGTTTTCTCGCCACAAATCTGCCGACAACAATGGGCCGCAACGGCTCCCTTTTTTGTTTCCCCTCGCTTCGCGTTTACCATCATACATTTGAAATTAAAAAAAAGAGTAATCTGGATTTTCTGCATGAGCTGTTAATAATGTCCGACAGCTGTCACATGCAACGCGGCCACTCGCTGAGGTGGCTTGGACAATACAGATTAGAAAAGAGAAAATTCAATATTAAAAAAAAAGCAAAAAAATATCTATGAATCTTTTCGTTGTACTTTATTTCCAGTTTTGTTGCTCATGATAAATGAAAACATATTTTGGAAACCGAGCTGGATTCTTCTGTTTTCTGTATTGAGCACAAAAATAAACGCGAGGGATGGTGGGGGTGAAATTCAGTGCCCCCCAAAAGCTGACACAAGAGGCTGCTGGGCCATCCGGCGCGCTCTTCTTTTGTGTTTCTGACGCTATGTGCCACCACCCTATGCTTGAATGGGGGTGGGGTGGGGGGTTTGAGGCCCACGCGGTGTGGTGTGGGTGGCGTACCATTTCAAGTGCCCTCTCGGAGGAGGCATGGCCATTCGCTGGCCAAAATGTTTTTTTTTTTTTGCTTTTGCAGCCCGCCTGTGATGCTTTTTTTATATTTGCAGACCGACTGATTTTCTTACGGATTCAAAGTGTTCTTTTTTTTCCACCAATAAAAATGGGATGCAAAAATTTGATATAGTTCGGCATTATCGACGTCCATTTTTTTACAACAATTTGGGTGACATGCAAAATGATCCGATTTGGTGAGCATTTTATAAATTGTAGTAAAAAAAATGTTTCGGGAGCCATTGTCATTTATGTGGATTTCACTTGGAGTACCAGAAAGACGGTTGCGACACCAGTGAGGTGCCCTTTTGCCCAGGCTGGCACATTGTTGCATATCGTCTGGCAGTGAATGAGTTAAACAGTTGGAGATGATCTTTTTTTTCTAATGAGCTAAAATTTTTGTGGCTGTTGTTTCTTCTTTTCCTTTCGGCTTTTCCCTTCAAAGGCTGTTGGTTAAAAGTTTGAAAATAGTGTACCTTGCATGCCAGGCCAATAGGGGACACAATAAGAAACCATTCTTGTGAATATCCCAAAGCGCTGAAATGGACAAAATACAGTGAGACCTCAACTTACGAACTTAATTGGTTCCCAGACGGAGTGTGTAAGGCGAAAAGTGTGTATCTCAAAAAAAAATTCCCATAGGAAACCATTAAAATGGGAATAATCAGTTCCCGGGTTTCCATAAAATATACTTTTCAACTAAATAAGCCTTAAAACTATACACAACATACCTTATTCTATGTATAATAAATGTGCTATTGTATTGTAATGAAAGAAATACACTGCATTGTATCATAAAGTCACTTTATTTATATTTGTGATGGTCATTTATGGCTTGACGGAATGGCGTTGGAGGTCGAAGGTCAAAGGGAATTGCTGGCTGGAAAGAGAGGCGCATTACATGAGGACTGTAATTAAAGAAATAAACTGTGCTGTAAAAATAAAGTTTTATTGACCTTTTTGATGGCCGTTGATGGCTTATGGAAGGAGAGTCACCTTCCATAAGGACTGTTGGTAACTTAACCTCTGGTGCTGTTCGGTCGTGTGCTTCCGCCGAAAATCACTCCACCAGCCGTGGTGGGTGTGTATTATGAAAATAGTGCTTATTATAAGATTTAATTTTCAGAAATTTGACGTTTGTAAGATGAAAAGTTTGTAAGTTAAGGTGTTTGTAAGTTGAGGTCTCACTGTAGTAGGTTTATTTATTTTGAAACGAGTTGTTGTAAACAACCACAGACCAACCCACCCCCCCCCCCCCCCCCACTGGGCTTGATTCTTTTTCCAGGTCTGGAGTCGTAAGCGGCCCTTTTTAGCTAATCCCTCCAGACACCTGCGTTTGTCTTTGAAGCGTCCTTAGACCTACGGGATATTCCAGCAATGAGACGTTCAATAAAAGTCTCTGTAAAGTTATTTATTCCCCTTTGCTTCAGAAATAAAATGGAAGGGGCATCTGAGTGAGGCAAGGGGGGGAGACGGCAGACAGCCCGGCTAACCTTTGAAGGGGGAAGCTGCTCGGAGGTAAAAAAAAAAAAAAAAAAACTGGGAGAATGACAGGGACATCCTACAAGAGAACAATAAAGGGGGTGGACAGGGTTGTTTTTTTATCTTTAACAGCAGCCATAAAACACACGCACAAAGCCGGGCGGGCCAACAATGGTCCGGGTTGAGGGGACGGCAGGAAGACGTCCGCTTCCCAGTTCTTCCTTGCAAAGAACCATTCGGGAGGGGGCTCGGCGTGGGGGATGTTTGCGGAAAAGGGAAGCGAGGGGAGATGCAGAGGAAGTGGAAGTTTGAGCGTGCGGGATGACACAAATATGACCTTTTGCCGTAGATCTCACCCCCTCTCCCCTCCCTCGCCCCACAGCTGCTTTCACATGAGCACACCTCCGGCAAAGCGCGACCATTCTAACAATATGGCTGAAAGACGAGCGCCCCCAATACCCCCTCCAGCCCCCTTTGCCATAAAGCCCAGCAATAAAGATCGCTTCTCGTACGTCTCCACTGCAGCCAAGTGCAAACTGCCCCCCAAGTCAACAAAAGATAGTGTTACCCCTTCCGCAGCTTGTCGACGGACTCATTGAATTCGAGCACATTAAATGACATGACAGCTCGGCCCAACAAAAAAAAAGTTGATCAGCGGTCACGTTCAGGAAAGTGCAACCGTAAACCGGCCACCTGGCATGCGTCGCAAACGCTCCTAAAATGAAAATGGACTGACATGGTCGCAGCGTGGCTTTTTTTTATTTTTGGAGAAATCTGAATTTTTGATCCAATCTGGCGGTTTAGACAAGCTTCACTTTGCCCACGGGTCAAACTCTACCGAGCACGCTCGAGCAAATAACGGCTCTATTTCTTGTCCCTTAGCTGAAAATCTGTCCCACAACATTTTTTTCTACATTTATTAAACTGTACCGCACATAGCAAAATTATATAGGTGCCATTTTTGTATGTGTTGTTAATCGCTTTGTTCCAGCTTCAGCTGTTGTTAAAGCGCTATATAAATCAATACGTATTGTATTGTAGTGTATACTACAACTAGCCGATTAATCGAAATATAATTGAGATATAGATTTTTTTGGTGTCTCTCAATCTTTCAAATATTATAATCAAAAAATGACCATTAACTTATACACAGCAAAATGTGAACCCAGTGCCAGGGTTTTTGTCATTGTCACTTGAATTCCAGGACCCATAGAATATTGAGTTTTAGGACTACATAAACATTCAATACAGCATTAGAAACCTTAGACCACTAGTGTCAAAGTCATGGCCCGCGGGCCAAATCCGGCCCGCCACATCATTTTTTTCGACCCGCGAAATCAAATCAAACTTGTTAAATTCCATGATGATTGCTAAAATCTGAGCCAAAATGTCATATTTTTGCATGTCAACCACAATAAAAGTCATTATTCTTGACTTCAGATTTGAAAACGAGTTATTCATTAATTTGCTGTGTGCTCTATATGTAATATTTGAAGGGATTTAAACATTCTAATGGGTTCCCCAAATTCATAACGGCCCTCGAGAGGAAACCAGAACTACAATGTGGCCCGCGGCAAACAATGACTTTGACACCCCTGCCTTAGACTCTCTTCTTTCATCAAGAAAAAAAAAGTAAATTTCTAAATTATATGGGTCTGGAGTTATCTGAGCTTGAAATGAGGGTGGCTGTCCAAAATACAATGCAATACTGTACATACATATTGATTGGTTAATATAGCGCTTTAACAACACCTGAAACTGGAACAAAGCGTTAATATGGAAAAAAGGGAAATTCCGCCCCCTTGTGGAAAGGGGAAAAAATTGTCAGAGGCCATGGCCAGCGCTTTATTGGCACCCTAGCATGAAAAAACAAAACCCGAACGAATTCAAGAATGGCGCTCTACGTCATATTTTCAATTGTCGAATAAATTTGTAAATGGCATTGAATGGCGCATCGTGAAAGTACCCTGAATCCACCATATTGCTTGCGTAACAAACATGCAGCGTCTGTGATTCTGACCGTTTCAGACCGTTCATTGAAGCTGATTAAAAACACCCCAGCTGTGGTTTACTATGAAACTAAACACAAAAAGAATTACACGCATTGTGCGTTTAAACACGAAACATATTTTTAAGGCATCGCTCGCTTTTTCGTTGCTGAAGTCATTGTTTTGTCATATTGAAATATGAATGTGAAACGGGATACTATCATCAACTTTGCGAATCGTATTCCTTCAAATACGACTAATGACTTTGCGTAGATGCTCACTAGCAATCGAAATGTTAAGTGCAGCAAAACTTGGCCGAGTTTCGCTCACTCATGAAAACTGGCGGCCCATAGACGCAGCACTGTATGCTAACGCACTCTTATCATGAACAAGATGGCACACCTGATCACAACAACCCCCTTCCCACAACCACCCAACACCAATCTTGAAATATTCATTGTGTCTGTTAAATATTCATGTCAACCACTATGCAAGTTAGTCCCCCAGGGGGATTCGACGCACTCGGCAAACAAGATACTCAGTCGGGCTAACCATGCTAGCTTAAAAGACAATGGGCGGGGACGTTAGTGACTAACAACGGACATTCTACCCGAGAGGTTTTGTTTCTTTTAGGTTTTTGAATACGACATGAAATGTTAAAAGTTTGGATGTAACAACTTTGAAAATACTTTTCAGGAGTTTAAAATGTCTCTCTATTGGATAAAAGCATGTTAGCAAGAGTCACTGTTTTAGAGTTCTTTGTTTGCTTTGGGGATTTTATATACTTATATCTCCACTGAGGTATAAGTGTTGTCGCATCACGGTTACCGGATTGTTTTTACTTAGCTACCGATCATCATTTTGTTATTCTATTTAACATTAACAGTGGTTATTTTATTTTTAAACTCATGTATGTACATATGTGTACATAAACATCCATATTGCACCGATGAATACAAACGCACACACACATCTATCTGTCTATCTCACTAGCTATCTAGCTAGCTAGCTATTTATCTATTTTGCTAGCTAGCTATCTATTTAGCTAGCTAGCTAGATAGCTATTTATCTAGCTAGCTAGCTAGCTATTTATTTATCTAGCTATCTAGCTATCTAGCCAGCTAGCTATATATCTAGCTAGCCATCTAGCTATCTGTCTAGCTATTTAGATAGCTAGCTATCTATCTCGCTATCTATACATATGTATATAAAAAAGTAAAATGTAATTTGTCGTGCTTGAAAGCCATAAAGCGAGTAAATGCTCTAAAGGATTTTTGTGAGGGTATTTTTTTAAAGCAGCAATATATTTGACAATAATAAAATGACACACGGTCAACATCCTTGCACTGATGACATTATGTTTAAATGACATAAAAAGTGTGATAGTTTATTTTATTTTGTCAAGATCCAGAGGGACCAATTCAGTCTTGTTTCAATGTGACCGGGTACTTTTTAAAAATGGCCATATAAAAGACATAAGGGGATCATAAAGCCATCTCTGATTGAAGTTTGCTGTTGTCTATATCCGCACATAGGTACATTTGTGAATATGCGTAGAGGGGACGGGAGACATTTTGGAGAACAATTGTCTAACTTCCAAGTCAATTTTCTCCCCCTCCACCAACCCACACATACATAATGCAAGATAGATATTTACCTTCTGTCACACATACCAGATGAATTACCTGTTTGATAAATACACATAAATACTTCAACCCACATTTACATTGGTTTCACATGTTTAGCAAACCAAATATGAAGACTAACAGCCCTTTTTTTTTAATGTGGCCCTTGGCGGGAAAGTCTAGCACAGTCCCCCTGTGCCATAAAACATCCATTTTAACACTTGAAATCTCATTTTAAATACGATATCATAAAAGTCACATCGATAATAGATTGACAATGAATGTGATGGTGTAAAAGGAAGAAAATATATATGTCAAGTTCATTTCTCTCAGTACCGTCCTTCCAAAATTTCAGCAGAAATAAACTTATACCTGAAAATGTGAAAATTGAAGGTATTTTCGAAGCTACATGAGATAATGTTCCCTCCAGTCACACCCTAAAGTGATGAGAGCGGAGAGAACAATAAGCCACCTGTGCTTTCAGCGCACTGGAGCGATGGCATTTTGCAGTCTGCATGGCGCAGCACAAAAGACAGCCGGTCCATCTTATTGTGCGCACGCATACGGTGAAAGCAAATGTGAATGACAAAGTGATGAAAGGCTTATAAATTCTCGACATTCCTCATCATATTTTTATTTTTTTTTTGGTGCGAATGACCTGACTATATTCGGGGTTTTCACTTTCTGCTCCTTGTTATTTATCCTCTCGCCCCTTTAAATACAACCTGCCATTGAAAATGACAAATTTTCATGCATAAATTAATATTTCTTTATGTTTTAGTGAATATCCAGATCAATCCCTAAGTGTCGAGCTTGAATGTCATGGAAAAATATCAACATGGCAATCGTAGCAAAAATGTGTTCACTTTAAATGAATCATATTTGCATTTTTCATACATACATAGTGTAGACCAAGATTATTTTAACTCATTCATTGCCATTCACGAATTTATTCGGCAATTGAAAATACAGTGATATCTTGGCTTACGAACTTAATTGGTTCCCAGAGTGTGTAAGGCGAACAGTGTGTATCCCAAAAATGAATTTCCCATAGGAAACCATTAAAATGAGAATAATCCGTTCACAGGTTCCCATAAAACATAATTTTTACAATCAGCCACCATTTTCTTGTTAGGAGAACGGTCTCGTTCGCGAACGACACATCACTCATTGTGGCAGCTCCGTGTGTATCCCGAAAAATAGTTCATATGCCAAGGTCAAATTTTCATAAATTTAACGTTCGTAAACCAAAAGGTTCGTAAGCCAAGGGGTTCGGAAACCGAGGTATCACTGTACTTAAAAGTGATTGTATTCAAACTTATATAAGATGATGCCTGTATTGCCTCAAATACCGTAGAGTTCGTATGCCAAGGTAATGTTCGTATGCCATGGTAAAATTGTCATTAATTTAATGTTCGTAAACCGAAAAGTTTGTAAGCCAAGGGGTTCGTAAACCGAGATATCACTGTATGACATGGAGCGCTATTCCTGAATTTGTTCGGGTTTTGTATTTTCATCTTTGGGTGCGGATAAAGCGTGGCCATGGCCTCGGGCAATGTTTTTTTTTTTTTTCCACAAGGGGCAGCATTTCTCTTTTTTCCATGTGAGCGCTTTATTCCTGCTTCAGCTGTTTTTAAAGCGCGATAAAAACCTATATGTATGTATTGCACTGTATTTTGGACAGTTGCCCTCATTTCAAGCTCATATAACTCCAGACCCATATAACATAGGAATTAACTCTTTCTTTCCAATGACAGAAAAGAGTCTAAGGTTTGTAACTCTGTATAGAACGTTTATGTCATCCTAAAACTCAATATTCTATGGGTCCTGGAATTCAAGTGACAATGACAAAAGCCCTGGCATTGTAGTGGACATTTTTTGCACGTCTAGCAGTGCATGAGTTAAATGCACCACGCTCATTTATTAATCAATTTTTGATTAGTTGAACTCCAAAATCTAAAATGTTATCATACCATACAAGAGGCCTCTTTCTCACTTATTCTATTCCCAAATCGGTCTGAATCTGTAAGCACTTCTCCTTCACCAACATCAAAATATTGCGCAGATATCCTCTCGACAACAGAAGTGCCAACCATCAATCCAAAACATATAAAAACATTGCAACAGTACCATAAATTAGTACTTCTTCAGGCAAACCCCCACAAAATGTCATCTCTGCATAAACAACAACAAAATGCACCATTTTTGTTTTGTCCCCATTTTTCATGAGCTCACAAAGTAAAAATTGATGCACAGAAGACCTCTCCCACATTGGTCCCTGAATCTGTGTAAATGAGATAATCCATCCAACCTCACAGGTGAGGCATGCCAAGATGCTTATTGCACAGGTGTGCCTTAATATGTGCACAAAAAAGACACACAACAGGTGGAGTTCTATCAGCAGACTCCAATAGCCCACTGACAAATACAAAAGGGGATCAAAAACCGAAAGATTTTGTTTGTTTGTTTTTCTGGTACAGTATTGCAAATGTACCCATTGTGAGAGGATTAAAGGTTTTCTGATTCTGATATACACACAAAAAGACTAAAACATGTGATTGGTCTCTGCATCTGCTTTCAAAATGATAAATTAAAACCGTGTCACAAATGTAAATACTCCCGAGTCACTTGTCAGAGCTGGCACGTGCACCGCAAACACATTTGCACTCCGGCACTTTGAAGGCCAACACGGGAGGGCGCCGAGGGGGAGGGGGGTGTAACCACCCGGGCCCCTGACGCCGATTCCCTACTCGTCACCCCCCCCCCCCCACCCGTTGGTGGCCCCGCATGAAGCCCCTCACCCACGCAGCCACACGTCCCCGAGACGATGCCGCCAACGCAAAGTGACAAAGCGTTGTTTTGCATGCGCGGCCGCGACCCTCCGCAACGCGTGCCCAAGACGTCTTGTCAACAATGAAGGCCTTGATTATCCGCAAGCACAACACTTGATCTTGGAAACCGTCATTCAAAGGGCACGCAACAACGCTGCCGTATTTTCTTCATGTTTTCATGTGGCGGCGTAGCAGAGATTACGGAGGGTGGAAGCATCAATATTCTGTGGGTTGGTGAAGGATTGGGGGAGGGGCGCCTTATGAGCTATGTGTTGCGGGTTGGCAATTTGTTTGCGTAGGCTCTTAAATGTGATCAAAATGGGGCCTTAATATGTTTTTTTTTTATATTATCTCAATATGCATGCAGATACTCTGCAGTAATAACTGACCAAATATCGTTCTCACATTGGTATTGTGCCACTTCAGGCACAGAATCGACGCATGCATAGGTACTGCACCTCCTTACACACATAGATACCTACATACATATGCACACAAACAAACACACACTTGTCAAAAATGTCCTCACTACGTATGGTATAAAATCATCGTGGACCTCACAAAAATAGCAATACAAACGCACACGTACACACATATATTCACACGTACACACACACTTACACATGCATACACATAACACATACATATTGTACATAAATATATACATGCATGCATACATACATACATACATACATACATACATACATACATACATACATACATACATACACAGTACATATATATAGAAATATATACAGTATATATATACACATATACACACACCTACATACACACGCATACATACACACGTACAGTGCATACACACTCATACACACATACATGCATACACACATACATAGATACACACACAGACACATAACACACATGCACACACACACACGTACATACACACATTATAATATATAATATCACATTGTGCATCGATTATAACTCTGTGTATCGTGATACCACTGATCTCAAACTATCATGACTGTTGTGATTTCCACTCCTTTTCACTGTATCCACTGCTAGGTTTAAAAAAAAGTCTTCAAAAGGCAGTAAAACAAAATTGCAAAAAAAAAAAATGAAGGCCGTTAAAACCAATTGCATTGCATTTTTATGCGGTATTCCATTTTATTTCCGTGTTGAAGGGTTTATCTTTCCAAGTTGGCAGGCCTGTTTTAGCTTGAAAAAAAAAAACATGTTTTTAAAAGGTATTACGTTTAATTTAAAGACTCTCTACCTTAACGAATAGCTTGAGATGCCTTTGAGGACCATGATAGACTTCAAAATAAAAGGTTGGTTTATTAGCTCGCATTTTGAACGGTTAGTGTCAACAGCCACTCCCTGCATGTATCGATGATTTTTTTTTAATCAGAAGAATTGTACTGCACCGAAACCATACGCGTAAAAATGCAAATTGGAGAGGGGACAAACCTGAGTGTGGAGCCATCGGTATGTGTGAAGGGTAGTACTTTCCCGCGGGGAAGTGACCGGTGTGCTGCACGGAGCTGTGGCCGGAGGGGGCGATCCTCGAGGTGGCTCGGTGCACCAAGGCGCCCCGCTCCGTGAGGAGATGAGCTGGAGCCGCGAAATCCCGTCCTTCCATTCCCGATAATGTCCAGTAATCCTCACTCCGGATGTGGCCCGGTGAAAAGAATCAAACGCAGCCCATAAAATAATCCTCTCCAGCAGATCGGTGTGTTGCATTCAGTCGGTCGCGAAGCGCGTGGGGCCGAACACGTCGCTCTGGATCATCTTTTCTGCCCAGTAAAAAAAATCCAAATGAAATCGAAGTAATACAAGGCACAAAACACGGCATTAGTGCTGCTTCATTGAATTTACCCTGCTTGATATTCTCTCCTCCCTTTGTTTGCGTGTGTGTGTGTGGAGCGAAGACCCCAACGGGCGCTGCTCTTACAAGCAAGCCGATTTTAGCGTGCCTCCGCCAGTCAAGCCTCGGAGCTACTTCCAGTCATTTACTCGCTCGTTAAACGAGACTAAACCAACCAAAAATTCGCAAAAAAAATTGTGTCAGCTCTTCATTTCCGACGTGCATCGTTCTCCTATCGTCTCCACAGCTGATTTAATTATTTTCACATTTTGCACCCAAACGGAATGTTGGACGTACAAAATGCATCGCAGCCCCTTAAAACACTCGTTGCCCAATTACAATATTTTCGAAAAGATCACGTGAAAAAAGATGCATGACATTTCAATTTAAAGATGCGTCATCAAGCCCTCGGTGCATGCATGCATGCGTGCATGTGTGCAACTATGATGGTGCACTCGCACATGCACACGACCTATTTTCTATCTAAAAATGAAATGAAGCACATTTATTCTTATGATTAATAATATTGGACATTTTTTTTTCAACCATGATGTCAAATTGAGATTAAATTGCAAAATAAATCAAATTTTTAATAAATAAAATCTAATTGTGCACCCAGCAGGTGTGGGGATTCAACATTACATTGAATTAAATCATATCATAGATACATTTCTTGTCGTTTACGGGTCCTCTCAATCCCTCCATGGAGACCCCCGCCTTCCACGACCTCCTCCCGTGCATGACACATACGCAGAGATGCACACACACACAAACACACACACATTGGTCTCGTGTCGTGTGCTTCATCCACAACAATAAAAAAAATCTCCCACCTAGTCAAAAAGATGATGAAAGGCAACATAGTGGGCTACTGTGCAAGCACATGAACCATCTGTGCGTGAAAGAGTAAGAAAATGGCTACTGCAAACAAGATAGCTGAGATTGTAATGGAGGTGGAGGAGGAACGAGTAGAAGGAGAAGGAGGAGGAGGGGGGACACATCGGAGGCGAATGGCCGCCCGTCAGTTGCCTTTGTCTCGGCTTTGCATGCAGCCATTAGCCCGCCCGCCATGCTGGTGCTTCCAAAACACATCATCGACATCGCTACTAAAAACGACGTTTAAATTGTTGCAAATTTACGAAGACACGTTATTATTGTGTTTGTTTTTGTTTACCTGTGCGTTTATTTCGTTTCGTCTCAAATATGCAAGTCCTGAACGTCGATTTTTAAAAAGCGTAATTTGTTTTAAAATCGTCTAAATAATCAACGCGGTGTAAAATAATTGTTGAAATTACAGTCGTTTTCAGCACAAATGGGTTTGTGCTGAAAATCTAATTATTTGGTAGTTCATTTTTTGTTTTGCATTCAATGGCTCGGACCGAGCTGCGGACACAGACCACCGACCATTCGTGACAAAGGCGCCCGGGAGGGAGTGAACCTCGGCCGGGGAGAGCCAAATGCACGACTCGCTGCTACTCTTTCGACTTCCCGAAGCACACCAATGCATCTTTAATTTTGCCATTTTCAAACGCTATATTGTATTTGGTTCATTGGCAGATATATTTCGTTAAATAAATATATTTGTTTAAAAAAACATAACGCCGATAAAGACAATTAAACACACGATGACAAAAAAAAACATTATTTTAATCTGAACGCGAAGAAATTCGAACAATCATAATAGAGATGAATTACAATACAAGGTAAACACTTTTCACATCCTTGCATTAATTCCTATTTCTCCCTCCACTCCGTAGCCTAAAATGCTCGTTATTTTTGACGATTTTACACATCACATTTGTATTTTAGGTAGATATTTTTCAATCTATTCATACAATCGAACTGCAATATGCCTGTCCTGTATATTTACATTCCTTACATCTAATTACGTTTATAAAAATGTATCATATAAAAGGCAGTACTTACTGGCGTGTTAAATATCTGCATACGAATGAATTAAAACCGCAAAAATCACTGGCGATGCGGCTGCAGGATAGGATGCGACGCCCATTGAAAGTCGCTTTGAAAACGGTCAGATGCAGCAAGGCCGGCCGAGCGGCTCCGGTATGTCCATGAGAGCCTCTCGGAGTCGGGATGCAGCGGGGACTGGGACGCTTCCGGCCTGGCTCCGATCGCGCCTCCGACCTTCCAAGCGGTGCTTTTCTCTCCCGGTGCAGTTGCGTGCCTGGCGCCCGCGCTGCACGGTCGACACGCGTTGCCATTGGTGGGCTACCTGCATGTTAATGAGTAGCAAGGAAAGCGATTGGTGAATGGCGTTGACCAATTGCGCGTCCCTTTGGCTGCTCGACACTGAGAGACGCGGCAGATTTAAAGCACACGATGCTTTCGTGAACAATGCCTGCTTGCAAGACAGGGGCGTGCAAAGCACAGTGGTGCCACGGGAAAACGCGTGAGGGGGGTTGTCGCCTCCAAAAAATGACAATCACTGGGTTGGCAGTCGATAGTTGTTAATTGCAAATATTTGTAATGCATTTGGTGTATTGATAAAAGTAAATGACTACCCCTACTCTTGGATCACTAAATCTAATCAGAATACAATGTTTTTTTACAATCAAAATAGCACGATACCACATTGTACTAAATACAAATAGCAGTGGTGGGCCGTGGATTTTATCGCTAGGTCTTCAGTAGTGCTACTTCTGAATCAATCCAGATTGAAAAAAAAGTGTAGTGTGATGTACTACACGTCCACTAGAGGGTACCATTATCCAGGAAATAACTGACCGACCTTTCTAATCCATTTTTTTTAAGTCCATCTTGAAAATGGCTTCAACAGTAATTCTCCAACCAAATCCATTTCTTCTCCTTCAGCCATTGTGCGTTAACAAAACTGCTATTAAATCAACACAATGTACTGTATTTACTTGTGCAGCTCGCTGCCGATACAGTGTGCTAGCTCTGGCCAGTATGCTCTTGTTACGAGCTGCTTGTAATCAGAGCAGTTTTTGCGAACTATGATTGGCTAGTCACAATCCAATCATAGTTTGTGAAAACTCTGATGTTGACCAGCGCCTTTAAGAAGGCGTTGGTACCCCTTTTCGGTTGCCAACTTGAAATCTAATTGGTTACAGGAACAGTTTGATTGACACATTTGATGCAACAAGGCGTGCAGAACTGATTGTGAAGGCATCCAGGTAGATTTCTGACCCTGGTAAGAAGTGATGGCTGAAATGTGATTGGGTAAATGCTTAAATGCGAAAACACACATCTTGAAGCAGCGCAACGGGAAAAGTAATGAAAGGAAGCTGAAAGACAATTTGGAATTATTTAATAAGAATTCATGGACAAATATAATTAGGAGTGACTTTTACTCAGAATGCAATGTAGCCCAAAGGTCGAAGGTCACAAACATCCATCCTGTCAGATCATGAAAAAAAAACTCAAGGCAAAATGAAAAGTTTACAATATTTCAGATGTCAATCTTCGGTTCAACTCACTTCTTAATAAGATGAAGCTCCATGAAGAGTTCATGGACCAAAAATACAGTAATTAACATCAGTCTGTGATTCAGATATTTTTAGGCCAGCAAAGAAGGCTTTGGAGGCCTTGACGTTCCGCCACTGACAAATATGTCACTGACAAATAGTAATTCTGGGAAGGCAGGATCAAAACCAACACCAACATAAACACGAACATCATACCACGTAGCGAAGTTGAAATTTAACACTCATCTCTGACCCTGTTGTAATGAGATAAGTTGTGTCACTGCCCGCCAACTATTCCATAAGTCAGACCATATGTCAACTGATTGATAAATGCCAGATTTTGTAGGATCTTGGTGTGAAAGGACCTATTTAAAGGACAACCGACACCTTTTTTTGTTTCCTAGCTGACATCAGAAAAACGTTTTATAGCATCTAAAATACCCAAAACATGCAGGCCGATATTTTTAGTCAAATGCAAAACACCAATAAAAATGACTTAATGTGTTCCAAAATTGCTTCAAAATGACCGTGGAAATGGCGAGTTTCAGAAGGTCCCGCCCCCTTGCTCGTGATGTCATGCCAGGATACTCCAGACACAAAACAATGGCTTCAGAGAGTTCAGATTCAGAGAAGATGCTTTCTTATTACTCATCCTGTTATGAATATGATTCAAATAGTTCTGAAGAGGAAAGCATAAATGTTTGCAATCGATTAAAGAAGTCCTTACGGATCAATTCGAGCCATCAGGATTCCAATGTAGCGTCCCAGAAAATGCACAAGATGGCGCCCAAGCTCCGTTGGAAATAGGCTGATTTTTCTGCTGGGAATTTGTGTCAACAAGTCAAATAGTAGTCTTGGTGCAACACACAACGATTGACCATTGCGTTATTTATGCGTTTTCCATTCTAATTTCACCATCAACATGGATCAACACAATGTTTTCAGACCAAACAAAGTACCCAAAATGCATTGTGTGTCGCTTTCTCGGTCAGGGGCGTTCCAGACGTGACGTCACGTCAGGCATCGTCATCAACTCGAAAACAAGACTTCCTGAATATTCAGCGCGAGTCTTAAAACGTATAATATAGCTATATGCCGTGGAATCTTAAAATACACTCAGTAGAAGTCATTTGAATTATTTTACAAATTATGGACACAACTTGTCCAGAGGCGTCGGTTGTCCTTTAAATTAGTCACACGGTGGCCTCATTTAATCTGAAAAGGGGGTGAAAATTTGGGTCGTTTTGACCATGCCTTGATATAACAACACTGTTGCAGATGCTGAACCTGTAAATAATTAGTCAGATCAAATTGCAAGTATCATACAATGACACCATTAGCATTTCTATGCGAACAGTGCTGTTGAGTGCGGGCGCGCCCAAGTACATCACATTCCAATATCAATGACAAAAGAAAGCCCTGTTGTAATATACACGTGCCACGTGATTACATAAAAACTCAAAGCAAATACGCCAATGGCCGCAAATTCATGGATGGACGATGCAAAATAATTAGTGGTAGAAAAGATGACTTGATTAGAAACCAATGAATCAGTGTTAAATGTATGAAATTGATTTTTCATCAATCACATATTTTTAGAATTACTCTCCTGTGCTCAACCACACAGTCGTACCTCAATTTATGAAATTAAATGTTTGTAGAATAAATTTCTGAACTAGAAAAATTTGTAAGTAGACACGCGATTTCCATTGAAATGCCTTAATCCGTTCCAAAACCCTTTTAATTCGGGCAAAAATGTTTCCAAAAGCATAAAAATGAATTGAAATCAATAACAAATACATGGTACAAATACATTATTCAGAATCAGAATCATCTTTATCACCAAGTATGTAGAACACACAAGGAATTTGTCTCCGGTAGAACATGCTACACTAGTATCATCATAAAAAAAAAACTGTTTAAATGTCTGCTGGATTTAGTGTGCATGAATTGGTATCTGGGGAGTAGCTGGAAAAGGTGGTGGGCAGGGTGCGGAGGGTCCAGTAGGAATTTCTGCGCCCTTGTTTCGATTCTTACACTGTGCAAGTCCTCGAGAGTGAGTAGGAGGGTGCCAACTATATTTTCTGCCGTCCTAACTGTCCGTTGAAGTCAGATTTTATTTATTTATTTATTTATTTATTTATTTATTCATTCATTCACTCACACATGTAGCTTCACGGTTTTGGAATTAATCCGCCAACAAATTAATGAACGTTGATTTTCATCTTGGGGTTTGCTGAGACATACAGTATAAATCTTCAATTAGCACTCGCATGTCATTTGTAAAGGGATTTTATCCACAGTAATTTTGAAGCCGTGAAGCAAAGGCAAGTCGGCGAGTGGAAGCAAGTCTCCAATCAATGAGTGCTGTTACAGCAAGAGTGTTGTTGTTTGTTTTCGAACGGCGTCATACGCACCCGCAGTCGTGTTTATGTTCCATTTTACATGACTTTTATAGAGGACGCTTACAATTGCAAGGTACTTTTAAATCATCATTTACTGAGCATAGGTAGCTAGCACTCGGCGGTAAATCAAGTCAAACCAGATGTAGTTCCTTCTTTTAATAAGTCTTGTCTGACTTTTATTCATTAAACCACGTGGAAAAGTGTTTCTACACATCGCATGACTGCTTGTTGGATTCTTGTGAATGGAGCCTTTTAAAAACATATATATTATTGCATTTTTGACACGTGGGTCTAACCTAGAGTGCAAAGTCAGCCAACGTAAGCAAAGAGTGGATTCAACATAAATATAATTTACCAATATGTGCTATTTAACTGAAACGATGTCAAAATATTGGGTGATACATTTTCAGCTCCTTTGCAGCTTTAAAACACATTAACAATAATTTATCCCGGGGGGTAAAAAAAAACATTTTGTCAATGATCAATTTCTTTTTGGGAGACTTTGGGAAAACATTGTTCATGAAGCCAATTTTGTTTATTGAATCATGTAATAAAACATTTTTCATTAAATAAATAAGAAAAGTATACGCCCATCCATGCATTTTTTGTATATTTGCGTATCGTCATTTAGGATGCCATTATGGTTATATATATATATATATTTGCATATACTGTATATAGTATACAGTAAAGTCTCGTTATATCGATATTCAAGGGAGTCCCAAAAAATATCGATATAACCGGGACTATCGATATATCCGACCCTGTTTGCATGTAATTTTCTCCGTGTGTGCATAGAAATAGTATCGATATATCCGGGACTATCGATATATCCGATATCGATATAACGAGACTTTACTGTATATCAAGTTAAACTAACGTAGATAGATAGATAGATAGATAGATAGATGTGTTTTGTTATTTGCTTATTAATGTTGATTATAACTGTTTTAAACTAATTTAAATTTAATAATAAATAAAATAAAATGTAAAAAATATATTTAAACTTATTATTATTATTATTATTATTATTATTATTGATGAAAAGGTTTCTTCAGCCGTCATCTGTACTTCTTTGAAGATTACTACTGAAGAAACATTTTCATCGATGGACCATTCCTGTACGACTGAGAGCTTACACAGACGTATTATATATATATATATATATATATATATATATATATATATATATATATATATATATATATATATATATATATATATATATATATATATATATATAAAAATAGTATGACTCGCGTTTCATTAGAAAGACTTGAGACAATTGCATGACGCTATCTCGAAACGAAAGCCCTTTTGTGTGGACGTGTGTGCGTCGGCGCTGCCGATTGGCTGGCGCGCTTCCATCGGATTGTCAGTCACCAGAGTGTAAACAAGCCTCTGATTGGCTGATGGCCAGTCCGCATTGGACTGCCTGAAAAAAAGGCAATAACTGTCCGGGCGGTTTCAAGGTATCCCCATGGTAGATGATGAAAGAGGATAAGAGGGAGTCTGTTTCAAGGCGCCCCTCCAAACCCCAACCCCTCCTTCGCCTCCAAAGCCGGACCCCCGTTGGCCCTGAAGCCAAACGAGCCAAGCGTGAATCAAAAGGAATATACTGCAGAGCGGGGGGGGGGGGGGGGGGGGGGGGGGGTAGCGTAGGTATTAGCAATAATGGAGCTGTTCCTGCCACTGAAATCATCAACGAAAATCGTTGCGGCTTGTCGGGCAGCGTCGTCGTTGTTGTTTTTAAATGAAGACGATTCGCGTGGAAACATTTCTTCATGTTTTCGCGTGCGGCTGCCTGCATGAGGTTTGTCGCAGGGGGTGGAGGGGGGGGGGGGGTCAGCTCGTGCGGTTGAGTCAAACAAGAGTCGGTAATTGCTTGCAAGTAAATAATTTGCACGGTGAATTCGGGGAAAGACTACACAAACGACATAATGGTGTGTGTGTGTGTATCAAGCATTTAGGCTTGCCGATTCTCCCATTGTCACCCCACACTCATTGTCCCTCGAAGTGGGTGACTGCACTGTGTACGTGTGCGCGTGCACACACACGTATATATATATATATATGCTTTTTCAATGTCAACGTTTTAGCTTCCACTGTTGTAACATGAAAGACATTTGGATTTCAGAAAATGTTTGTCTGCATTAAGATGTTCATGACAAAAGCGTGGGAAATGTCTACCAAATATTCCACATTCATTTCATTTTTTTTATAAAATTTGACTCTTTAACGTAATAATTTCTGTGACATTTTGTGATTTTTTTCATCACGCAGATTAAGAGGTTGAAATACAGTAAAAAATACCCTGCAATGTACTGCCAAATAAACGTTGATTTTTCACCCCCACCCCATTTATTTCATTTCTATATCACCTTTATTTATGAATACTCCATGAAAAATAAACACAGTCCTCTATCAATACACCCATTTTGATAAAGATGAAACATAAATCCAATTTTGTAATATAATGACCAAACACTAAAAATATACACTGTCAACCTACCAAGTAATTACAAATTTAATATTTCCGCCCATATTAATGCCACTTTTATGTCACACTTATTTATGACTGTCCTCCAATTAAAAAAAAATGCACTTTATGAATATGCGGATTCCAAGGAAGGTGAAACATTAATTATAAATGTTCTATGATCAAAGTAGAGGTTTCAATTGTGTGTGTGTGTGTGTGTGTGTGTGTGTGTGTGTGTGTGTGTGTGTGTGTGTGTGTGTGTGTGTGAGCGACACATTTTTAGGACTGCTTATTAGAAATTAATCACTGAATATGAAAGTTAATTTGGGAGGGGGGCAGGGTGGCGGTGTTGGATGATGGAAATCTAATTTTTCAGGCTTCCATTATGAAATATTTCAAAAATGACAAAATCACATGCAAGTGTCTTGGTCGTTTCAGGGACAGGCTGATCATTAAAGCTAAATTAATTTCTTGTTAAAAGGGGGGAAAAAAAATCAGTTTTCGCATGGGTGACGATTGTCCTCCATCAATGAAGTGTTGATGATTGACAGCTGCTTCTTCCCGCCCACAAACACACAACAGACGGGGGGGCTCTTGTAGCTATTCGAAACGCCCTTTTGCCTTTATGTCCTGAATAAATAAAAGTGGGACATTTTTTTTAAATTCACAATGCGGCTTATCTTCCGGGTTTTAAACAAAAAAAAACAAAATAATGATCCCCCCAAAAAAGGATTAAGCGTTAAGAGTACAAAACCGCTTGATGACATTTTATGGATCAAAGCTTCCTTCCGCTTTTATGAAAAACAAACCCACACGTTTCAATCATGTGAGCCAGTTTGCAAACGACATCTGATGCTATATTTCTTCAATTTTACAAATTTGGGATTGCTACCGAAATCTCCATAACGTGAATGTACTCAACTGCAGATGGTTGAGGCCTTTTATTGGTCGATTACAATTCATAACAAGTGAACACGTTGGTAAAGGACAAACAAAATGGACTGTAGCAGAGGAAAAACCGACCCAGACTGAAAACAAAAGTTCTCATTTATCAACACATTGCTTTTGGACCTTGATATGTGCTGATGTTTTGGTTAGCGAATGGGCTCAGTAGTACTTTCATATCCGTGTAGCTTCTCATGAGTTTTTTCCCCTCTCCTACTGAATGCTCCAGCCAACAAGCAATGAGATTTTTTTTAACATAATCTTTGTTATTGCAGCTTATTTTTGTTCTCGGGTGTGTATAAAATCATTTGTGTGTGGAAGTGAGTCAATTTTATTAGTAGCTGTAGCTAGTAGCTAATAAGTAGCTTTAAAGTAGCTGCACACAACCAAATTATAAGGAATTGGGATTTTTTTTTTTTACAGGGGTCTCAAACTCAAATTGACCCGGGGGCCGCTGGAGGCAGAGTGTGGGTGAGGCTGGGCCGCATCAGGATTTCCACAAGAAAATCACACATAAAACATTCCAACGTTCTCAAAATCTTTATTTTTAAAGCACAAAAAAATGAATTAAATGAATACATGGAAAAATGAATAAAAATAAATTAACCAGGAATAAATACATAAAATAATTATAATGATCATAAGGCGGATACAGACAACAGAAAAAAAAACACAGGAAAACTAATTATTTTAATAAAGTTCTTTAACCTTTAACTTTCTTAACATAAAGAAAATATTGAACATGGACTAATATTGAACATGAACTGTCCTAAACATGGCTTCTCTTGCCTACTTGTTCAGCTCCACACTCAAGTTTCATTCATATCAATCATGCGGGCCGCACTAACATTAATCTTTCATGTCAAGGCGGGCCACAAAATATTCTTTCGGTGGCCTCAGTTGGACCGCGGGCCGCGAGTTTGAGACCCCTGCTCTACGGAGATATGTACATGTACAACTGGAGAGAATACTACATAAATGACTACAAAAATGTTCGTATGTACCGTTGTTCGTAACCTGAATGTTCGTAAGTAGGGGAACGTCTGTACAGTCTGAATCCAGATGATTTTTTTGTTGACTAAATTAATGGAGTCAATTGTACATTGTTATTTTCCAGTATAAAGTTCTAAATATTTTTTTTTTCTTCTCAAACATCCAAATACGTTGCTGCACCGTTTGTATTCCAGTATAAATCAATACAAACGCGCATATGGTGATGCGCAAGCTCGCTCAAGCATTTGTCTTTGCATTCACTCTCTTGAGAGAATGATAGGCGGATTGAATCGTCTTGAATTTTCTCAAATCAACTCCAGAACCATTATTACATTTTGTTTTTATTATAGGAACGATTCAAAGTCATTTGTCCGGATTTCTCTGTTGTCGACTTGTAATTCACAATGCCGGAGAGCCCCTGACGGCATTTTTTTTCATGAGCTCACCGCAACATGTCAACTTTCCCTTTTTCTCCCCCTCTGCGTGCCCGTAGCGAGCCTGTCAACAGGTTCTTGCATTCTTGCAACTGACGCAAGTTGCATTTTACTCTCTGCGGGGTTTGGGGGGGGGGGGGGAAATCCCATTTCCTGTTTGTCACAAAAGACAGAATGCTCTTGTCATTCCAAGGTGACAGGGTAGCGCAAACATACTGCTCTAATGTAAACGTTTTCATAGCGTAATATTCAAGCGTCAACTTGAAAAATAGCTGTTAGTACAACGATGGTTTCTCGTTTCCGCAATTCATCATCGATGTTTTGTGAGCTTTGTTTTTTTTTAACGCAAAATGCTTCTGAACTGGATTTTGGGTTAAGGGGTTATAGCGCCACCTGTTATTTTTTTCATTTGGATTAATGGCTGTGGTGTGGAGGGAGATTTGTGTGTGTGTGTGTGTGTGTGTGTGTGTGTGTGTGTGTGTGTGTGTGTGTGTGTGTGTGTGTGTGTGTGTGTGTAAAGGAAAGCCTCACGTCCCAGTTTTTGTGCAAAAGATTGATGCCTTTTGAATCTTGTAGAGCGTGTGCTCGGATTATACAGCCCAACACAAACATTGGCAGGAATTACTTATTTTTATTTTTTTCCACATAGTACAATATTTTTTTTCTCGAAAAGGGAATGAGTCAGATTAGATTTGTTTTTATTTTTAATTTATTTATTTTTCGCACAGTATAGGTTTGCTTGTCCATTTGTGAATTGGGTGAAATACAATTAAAAAAAAAGTAAAACAATTATATTTTTTCAATTAACTCATTCACTGCCATTCACGAATTTATTCAGGAATTTAAAATATGACATGGAGCGCCATTCCTGAATTTGTTCGGGTTTTGTTTTTTCCAGCTTGGGTGCCGACAAAGTGCTGACCATGGCCCCTGGTGATGTTTTTTTGTTTTCCACAAGGGGGCAGCATTTCCCTTTTTCCATGTTAGCACTTTCTTCCAGCTTCAGCTGTTGTTAAAGCCGTATATAAAGCAATGTATGTATTGCCATGTATTTTTGGATAGCCACCCTCATTTCAAGCTCATATAACTCCAAAACCATATCATTTAGGAATTAACTGTTTTTCTTCTAATGAAAGAAGGGAGTCTAAGGTTTCTTACACTGCATTGAATGTTTATGTCGTCCTAAAACTCAATATTCTGTGGGTCCTGGAATTTGAGTGACAATGACAAAAACCCTGGCATTGGAGTGGACACATTTTTGTACATGAATATACAGTAAAGTCTCGTTATATCGATATCGGATATATTGATAGTCCCGGTTATATCGATACTATTTCTATGCACGCACGGAGAAAATTACATGCAAACAGGGTCGGATATATCGATAGTCCCGGTTATATCGATATTTTTTCGGACTCCCTTGAATATCGATATAACGAGACTTTACTGTATGTTGTAAATTTTATTTTATTTTCAAGAACCAGTTTAAAAATATATATTATTTATTTATTGTTATCAGAATAGCCGGCGTCCATTTTTTGAACATCTTGATAGCACGAAAAACAAATCGGGAAGTTTGGTACCAGTCCTGAGCTCTCATAATTACACCAGAAAAAAAAAACAGTTTGTTTCTTTGTTTTCTATTTTTTTGTCTTTTATGCTGCATAACATAGCTATTAATTTTGAACAAAAATAATGTGTGTTTTTTTTGGGTGTCTGCAATGGATTTATAGTATTTTGGTTCATTTCAAAGGGGAAAAATGGTTTCCTGAAACAGCAAAAGACTCCAAGTGATGAAGTCCCTTGAGAAAAATCACGTGATGGCACTACAGAGGCCATCACAGCACAAACGTCAAATTGTCCCGCCGTACTTTAGGTCACCGATCGACATCTGCAGTGAGGGGATGTTAGGGCGACACTGCGGGGCGGGAGGGTTTGTATGAATGATGCACCCGTGGTCATGTGACAACTAAGACCTCTTCTTCTTCTTCTCTGAAAGAAAAAAAGGGGGTTTGTTCCCGTCGCTGAATTTCTTACCGCCCCAGCTGTCGGTTCCGGAAGCGATGCACTCAAATAATAGCTCAAATTTTTACAGGAATTAAATTTTTTTCACACTATTTTTTAATTTTCACACTTGGGAATAATTTTGAATTTCTGATTTTGAAAAATGTGTTTTCACCATCTGAATATCATTGATAAGACATGCCCCGCCTGCTACATCAACCTGATTTATTTATCTAGCTATCCAGCTAACTAGCTAGCTATCTCGCTAGCTAGCTCTTTGCTATCTAATTGCTATCTAGCTCCCTGGCTGGCTAGCTAGCTATGTATTAGCTATATGGCTATCTAGCTGGCTGGCTCGCTATCTATCTGGCTAGCTATTGGCTATCTATTGGTTAGCTAGCTAGCTTTCTATCTGTTTGAGTTCCTTCCGGGTTGAGTGAACGCTGGCGCGTGTGGCTGCCGCTGCTCACCCACAGAAAAACTTATCCTGTGACTGTAAAGTGACCTTGAGAGTTTTGAAAGGCGCTCATAAATGAAATGTATTATTATTATTATTATTATTATTATTATTATTATTATTGTTATGTAGGAATTAACTCTTTATTCTGATGAAAGAAGAGAGTCTAAGGTTTCTAACACTGTATTGAATATTTATATAGTCCTAAAACTCAATATTCTGTGGGTCCTGGAATTCAAGTGACAATCACAATAAACCCTAGCACTGATGTGGACACATTTGTGCACATGTCTGGCAGTGAATGAGTTAATTGAGATTCAGAATATAATGTCAAAAAAATTGAAAATATGACACTTTTGTTTGGAGTTTAGCAAGCATCATGGCACTTAACATACTTTGATGTGCTTTCGTGGGCCGAATAACATTATATGGGGGGCCAGATTTGGCCCCCGGGCCTTGACTTTGACACCAATGCACTAATGGTTAGTTGGTTTTTCAAAAGCAAAATAATGCTGCACTTGTGTTTATAGTAGCTTCTTTGTATATCACAATTTGAATGGCAGCTTTTGTCAAATAGAAAATCAAACCCAACGTGATAAAAAAAAAATCCTCACTGTAAAGATTAAGCTAAAATCATTCTGAAAGAAGAAAACAAATATTTAATACTCCTCTGAAGACTTTGATTCAAATGCTCTTCAGCCCAGGAGGACATGTCTCACGTCCCCAAAGCCAAAGGACGCCATTACATATGACGGAGTGACTGGCTACACAGGCTCGTTAGCGTCATTAATCAGCAGAGACGCGGCGGTTAGGAGATGTGACGGAGATGGACGACGCTTCGGGAATATGAACATTCGGAAAATAGATCTTTCTTTTTTTTAGGATTCATCCATTTCGGGTCGGTCTGTAATTATTACCAGCTTGAATCCTCACTCTCATTTGTCAGATAAGTAACCGTAAGGCAGTGGACTTGGCCCTTTCCCTTGTGTGCATGCGCGTGTGCGTAAAAGGGGGAATAAAAAGGAACCTCTGTGGCTCTTTGACATTTTCTCACAGTCGTTTGATTGTGATTCGGAAGATTTCTCTTCCGGGGCTTCCACAGGCTGGTCGTTGCCCTTCGTAATGTGCAGCTAATGGGAGCAGCTGAACCTTGAACCAGATCTGTGTTGCTGCTTGTTTGGTGGAGAGTGAGAGAGGCAATACCCCCCTGTACCCCCCCTCACCTCGAACAGCCCCTCAAACCCAAGCAAGGCTTTGGTGATGGTGGTGGTGCGTGCTTGGCGAAGTCAGGGTGTTTGATCAGCGCACATTTTTAATTCGCTTCAGGCACCCCGGAGGGTCAGCGTTGCCTACTGCACCTTTCCTAATTAAAATCATTACAAATTCCAGGCGCATCATAAAGAGAGGAAATGCGACTTGGGCGTCCGTGTGTGCATTTCTACGTGTGCAATTCTTCCTCTTAGTCATATCGGTGAGGTCGGTGGCCGACTCAACTGCACAAATGTCGGAAAGCACCTTTTTCCCGAAGCTCTACCACTTTCATTGTGTGTGTGTGTGTATAGTGTAGTCCCCAGCATTTGCAAAAATGTGTGTGTGTGCGCGAGTGTGTCTATAATAATAATAATAATAATAATAATAATAAATTTAATTTATAAGCGCCTTTCAAAACTCTCAAGGTCACTTTACAGTCAAATGATGAGTGGTTGAGTAGCGGCAGCCACATGCGCCAGCGTTCACTCAACCCGCAAGTAACTCAAATAGATGGAAAGCTGGCTAACTAGCTAATAGATAGCCAGCTATCCAGCCAGCCAGCCAGCTATATAGCCACACAGCCCGCTAGCTAATAGATAGCTAAGAGATAGCCAGCTATCAATAAATAGCCACATAGCTAGCCAGCTAATAGATAGCTAGCTAGCTATCCAGCCACCAAGCTAAATAGCCATTCTATTCCACACTATGTGGAAAAATGTGTAAAGGTGTGTCTGTGTCTAGTCCCCACCATTCAGCAAAAATGTGTGTGCGAATGTGTCCAGTTCCCACTATGTAGAAAAACGTGTATAGTTGTCTTTGTGCGTGTATGTGTGTGCCTATTCCCCACCATTGAACAAAAACTTGTGTGTGTGCGTGTGTGTGCGCGTGCGTGTATGGGTCTAGTCCTCACTACGTTGAGAAACATGTACAGATGTATGTATGTGTGTGTCTAGTCCTCGCCATTGTAAAAAACGTGTGTTTGCGTGCGTGTGTGTCTCGTCCCCACGATGTAGAAAAACGTGTCCATGTGTGTATGTGCGCGCCCGTGTGTGTCTGCGTGTATGTGTGTCTAGTCCCCATTATTCAGCAAAAACGTGTGTGTTGTCCCCACAATGTTAGAAAAACGTGTACAAGTGTGTGTGCAAATACCATCCGTGTGTGTGTGTAGTCCCCACCATTCTGCGAAATGTGTATGTATGTGAGTGTGTCTAGTCCCCACTATTTTGGAAAACGTGTTCAGGTGTGTCTGTGTGTGTGTAAGTGTGTGCTCTCACTGCGTGGTTTTAACAAGAAGCACTTTGTCTTATTTGATATAATTGATGTCAGAGACTCGGCGTGATTCCATGGAGGATTTCTTTTAAAAGCCGCAAGGAAAAAATACAACAACAAATGATCTCAAGAAATGTTCGATGTAATTAAAAGAGGACGTTTATTAATTACGGCTGGAATCGAATTAGCCAAACAGTTGATTGGTGTGTGTGAGTGGGGGGTGGGCAGGGCTGCCATGTTTTTCATCGCTAAATGTCGTCCATGTTGACTTTTAATTCCGAAGTTATCGTTCCGTTGGAAATAAGAATTCATTCCAATTGTTGACTGTGTCGGCAAAAAGGCATGTTTGAAGTAAATGAAATCTAGTATTTTTATTATTATTATTATTATTAGTAGTAGTAGTAGTAGTAGTAGTAGTAGTTGTTGTTGTTGTAATGGTAGTGGTAGTAATAGTAGTAGTAGTGGTAGTGCTAGTAGTAGTAGTTGTTGTAGCAGTTGTTGTAGTCATAGTAGTCACAGTACTAGTAGTAGTTGTTGTGGTTGTAGTTGTAGTAGTAGTAATTGTAGTAGTAGTTGTAGTGGTGGTAGTGGTAGTAGTAGTTGTAGTAGTAGTAGTTGTAGTAATAGTAGTAGTAGTAGTAAGTAGTAACAGCAGTAGTAGTGGTAGAAGTCATAGTTGTAGTATTAAATGTCTCTACTATATCTCATCTACCTTGTTTCTGATGCAGTCGTCCTCATTCGCCTTCAACTGTTAAGCCTCACCAGATTTGTTCCCTATATTTGCTTTATTTTATTTTTTAGCTTCATTCCCCCCCCCCCCCCCCAGAACATTTCATAGCTGAGCTCCAGACTCCCTCCCGCCCACCCCCTTTCGTTCAATATCGTTGCTATTTGAAGATTTCTCACGAGAATTAGATAGTGGGAGAAAAGTGACACATTCTGGACGACAACGTTAAGTGTGAAAAACCGCAGCAAGTTATGCATTCCCCACTATAACAAAGTCCACAAATCTCGGCGAGATGGCGTGTAAAAAAAATGCTGATATGGATGCAAACAGAAGAAAAATTGACATTCTGTTGCAGTTGAAGATTGCGGCTTATGATTTAAAATGAAATATTTTCCTTCGTAAATGACTCGACATTGTCTATCGTATGAATGGTTACTTGTACTGTGTACAGTGTATTGCACTCCAAAGTCAGCAGGGATCGGCTTCCAAATCATCTGACACCCGAGTGAGGATGAGCGCACCAGAAAATGTATGTAGCATCTATGTCGCCAAAAAAAACCCAGATCAAATACAGTGATACCTCGGTTTTCGACTATAATCCGTCTCAGTAACCTGTTCGAAAACCGATTTGTTCAAAAACCGAAACAGCACTTTCCATTAAAATCAATGTAAAAAATATTAATCCGTTCAAAGTCTAGAAAACAACTTTTTAACTATTTCATCGCATAATCCGGATAAAAATTTAATAATAGAGCAGGTCATGTGTAAAATTCTATAAAAACAAACTTATTTTCACCAATTGTCTTTCTGCGGGGCGTGTTGGCACCTATCCCAGCTGTCTTTGGGCAAACACAGGGCACACTAACTTTTCAAACCATCCACTGCTTGCTTTAAAATCATACTATTCAGGAGATCTTAACCAAATATGTCTGCATTTTCGCAAAAATAAAACAAGAACAATATGAATGCGTCGGTCACAATGAGGAAGACGTGACATATAAGGAAGTGACGTATAAAGAAGCGGAGGGTAGTCGAGTGATGCATTCAGATGCACTCAGTTTGGTTGAGAACCAAATTTCGGTTGTATACCGGGGCATAAAAAATATGACATTTTTAGTTGAAACCGAATGGGATGAGAACCGAGACGTTTGAAAACCGAGGTTTGACTGTATAGCCGTTGGGTGGTTCCCTCACAACCCACCCCTCCAAAAAAAACATGGTGAGGACCCAACATCTTCAGAAAAAAACTGTCCTATATTTGGAGAAGTATATTTGTGGAACAGAACCACTTGCTTAACGGATAACAGAAATGTGGCTGAGGCAAGCGAATGAAAAATGGATTTGGGAAAGATGCGTTGGAGTGGGACGCCACCCCCCCCCCCCCCCCCCCCTGCTGCCGCCACCGCCGCTGCCGCCACCGTCCGGGAAAAATCCATTCATCATTTTTTTCACGTCTCTGTGTCGCGGCTTATTTTGGCAATAGACACGATTGTGGCAATGATGACACAAATGATTGATGAGGTGGAGGTTGGGGGTGCGGGAGGGGGGGAGGATGGTCGAAGCAGATGTGGCGTGAGATGGGGCGCGGGCGGGATCACAGGGGGTGTTGGTAGGGGGGGGCAGTCAAGGTCATCATGTACTCCAATGCGCCCATTACCAACATGCACTCAATGGAGACAACACACACACGCACGCACACACACACACAAGCACACGCACACACATACACACACACACATATCAAAACATCCATTTCACTGTCATGAAGTGCAGCTTAGATTATTTATACCGACCACGTGACTGGGAAATATCACCAAATCTATTCGCTATCTAACTAGCTAGCTACCTAATAGCTAGCTAGTTGTAGCTTCCTATGTATTTGAGTTATTCCGGGTTGCGTTAATGCTGGCGCGTGTGGCTGCCGCTGCTCACCCATTGAAAAAAAACAACCTGTGACTGTAAAGTGACCTTGAGAGTTTTGAAAGGCGCTTAATTATTATTATTATTATTATGTATTTTGTTTTTCTACTTTCTTTCCTTTCATCACTTTGCTGCTGTGAAATGTAAATTTCTCCATTGCGAGACTAATAAAGGCAAATCCAAATAATAATAATAATAATAATAATAATAATTATTATTATTATTATTATTATTATTAATCATAATTAGAATCATCATAATAATCATACATTTCATTTATAAGCGCTTTTCAAAACTCTCAAGGACACTTTACAGTCACAGGATATTTTTTCTGCGGGTGAGCAGCGGCAGCCACATGCGCCAGCTTTCACTCAACCTGGAAGTAACATAAAGTTTTTAAAAAATTGTTACGAGGAACAACAATCGAAAAACTCACCAGCAGGGGTCGGGGAGGGGCATCCAGGACTATAAAATTTCGAAGACGTTTTCTATCTATTTCATACATGTTAAGTCTCACAATTTGGTGAAACAAAAGAAAATGTAAAAAAACAAAATACATGTTCATACTAAATAATGTAACAATGAAATACTTTTTTGTGTTTTATTGATTGTATTTTACATTTTAGTGATGCTCACATTATGTTAACACGCACCACAGAGTCGCGAGTACGAAAATCTCCCCATTTATAATTTCTGAAATTTAACACGTATGCTATTTGATGAATTTGTTTTCTATTCCCCAACTATTTTATGTCGTTTGATCTTCATTGGCAACCATGAGGAAGTGAATATGCCATCAAAAGTCGAAGGAATCTTTTAGGAGTTTACGTTTTTTGACATGCGGTTAATCGCCCCCTTTTCAAAATAAAACTAAACCAATCGAACATTTGAAATTTCTGATCTCACATTTTGTATTCCCGCACGCCCCCTTGTGGCGAAACGTCCCCCCTGCCAACCAGTCATTTGAAAACGCATGAAAACTCCAAGGGGGAGGATGTGAAACCAAGCGGAACTAAATGGTAGCCCCCAAGTAGTATCACAAAAGGTGTTTCTTTGCCTGCAACCGGGCACTTTGTGGTTTCCCCCCCCCCCCAACACCTCCCCTGCCCCCACCTGGTTGTTTATCACAACCAGGTGGGTTTCTCCGCCATGTGCTTTCCATTTGTGAAGGATGTAAACGCGTTCAACGAGATCCAAATGTGTCTACCAAAGTGGAGAAGGAAGGCGGGGGTTAGTGGCATACGTTGAAAGCACTGAGATTAAAAAAAAATATATAGGTAGCTGTGATTGAGCTGTTAAATTGGTGGATGTGCGTTTATTGATGGGGTGTGACTATGGTGCTTCCATTAAAAAAATGTCAACCTCAAAATCCTGATGATATCCTGAATTTACAAGAAACTGACAACATTCGATTCCAAATCAAAACATGGATAACATTTTTCATAACAGGAAGTGAGGAAATAGCAAATTCCGCTTTTTTTGGGGGGGGGGGGGGGGATGAATCATGAAATTGATATAAATTGTTTCTGAGATGGTGCTTCACTTCTGCGTTGCATGGCCGGCCGTTCCACAGATATGTGACTAAAAAAATTCAAAGGATAGTTTTTATTGACAACATTTCGTTATCCTGCGAATCTTTCAATGGAGGTTTAGTCATTTCCATTTTTATATCTGTGTTTCATGAGGATTATTGACTTGTGTCAAAGAGGTGAGGCAAGTAGTTCAATAGGATTACCATATTTTCTGCACAATGTGGTGCGCCTTATGTATGGACAACGTTTCAAAATATGTCATTCATTGAAGGTGCCCCTTAAAATGTGGTGCACCTTATGTATGGAAAAGGTTTGTAAATATGTCGTTCGTTGGAGGTGCGTCTTACATTCCAGAAAATACGCAATTTTCCACATTTGTAACCAAATTGATTCATGGACGGATGGATGGACGGATGGATGGACGGATGGATGGATGGATGGGTGGACGACAGATGGATGTTTGGGTGATTATGTTGATGGATGGATGGACAGACAGGTGGATGGATGTTTGGATGGATGGACGGACGGGTGCATGGATGTTTGGATGGATGGACGGACGGGTGCATGGATGTTTGGATGGATGGATGGACAGACAGATGGATGGATGGATGGATGGATGACACATGGATGTTTGTGTGATTATGTCGATGGATGGATGTTTGGATGGATGGGTGAATGGACAGACAGTTGGATGGATGGATGGATGACAGATGGATGTTTGGTTAATTGTGTTGATGGATGGATGGACAGACAGATGGATGGATGTTTGGATGGATGGATGACAGATGGATGTTTGTGTGATTATTTTGATGGGTGGATGGATAGATGGACGACAGATGGATGTTTGGGAGATTATGTTGATGGATGGACAGACAGATCAATGGATGTTTGGATGGATGGATGGACGACAGATGGATGGATGAACAGACATTTGGATGGATGTTTGGATGGATGGATGGATGGATGGACGACAGATCGATGTTTGGGTGATTAAGTTGATGGATGGATGGACAGACAGTTGGATGGATGTTTGGATGGATGGATGGACAAGCGGATGGATGGACAGACAGATGGATGGATGGATGGATGACACATGGATGTTTGTGTGATTATGTTGATGGATGGATGTTTGGATGGATGGATGTCCAGACAGGACAGGGTGGATGGATGGATGGACGACAGATGGATGGATGTTTGGACAGATGGATGGACAGAGGGATGGATGTTTGGATGGATGGATGGATGACAGATGGATGTTTGAGTGATTATGTTGATGGATGGATGGACGGGCAGACGAATGGACAGACGGAAGGATGAATGGATGTTTGGGTGATTGAGTTGATTGATGGATGGATGGATAGATGGATGGTCGGACGGACGGATGGATGTTGAGGGTAATTTTCTCAGACTGCCTGCAAAACAAAGGGCGAATTTTCCAAAGTTAAATCTGTTGAAATTTCCCTCCCTCACCCCTGGGAAGCTTGCAAATCCCCTCATCAGTGACTGCTGCGAAGAAGCACGCACATTAAACTTAAAAGACTTCTAAACCAACTTGAAATGCTTCACCTTATTGTTGATTGGCCGCCATAACACCGGCGCCGCATGCACGCGTGAAATACCGACGCGTTAAAGCCCCCATGTGGAAAAAGAAGCCTCGTAATGAGCAATTTCACACGCAGTAAAAAGCGCCACGACATCAGGCGAGACAGATGTGCGAGTTACGAAACGACAAAGACTTTCTTTCCACTGGTGGACTTGAAAACAAAAGAGCGCCGATTGGTCTCGTCTCGACGTCATAGTGGATCACGACCGCGGTTGTTGTTAGCGCTTGCCAATGCTTAATGAGCTCATTAGACGCGACCGACGGCTGATTGATGGCCAAATGGGAGACGTCCCAGTCAGATGTATGGAAGGTGATGGAGGGGACGCGGAATGTATTTGCCGTTTAGCAGATAGTGATAATTTCTTCCAAAAAGAGGCTTATGGGATAACCGACGCCTTCGTCCATAATTTGTAAAATCACTTCAAATGACTTCTACTGAGCGTATTTTAAAAAGATTCCACCGCATATAGCTATATTTTACGTTTTAAGACTCGCGCTGAATATTCAGGAAGTCTTGTTTTCGAGTTGGTGACGAGTCCGTACGTGACGTCACTGAAGGAACGCCCCTGACCGAGAAAGCGACACACAATGCATTTTTCGGTACTTTGTTTGGTCTGAAAACTTCGTGTTGATGGCAAAATTAGAGGGAAAACACAAATAACGCGATGGTGAATCGTTGTGTGTTGCACCAAGACTACTATTTGATACAAATTCCCAGCAGACAAATCAGCCCATTTCCAACGGAGCTTCGGCGCCATCTTGTGCATTTTCTGGGACGCTACATTGGAGTCCAGACGCCTCAAAATGTCACGGAAGGACTTCTTTAATCGATTGCAAACATTTATGCTTTCCTCTTCAGAACTATTTCAATCATATTCATAACTAGATGAGTAACAAGAAAGCATCTTCTCCGAATCTGAAGCCATTGTTTTGATTCTAGAGCAAGGCAAGACATCCTAGCGTGACATCATGAACAAGGGGGTGGGACCTTCTGAAACTCGGCACCTCCGAGGTCATTTTGAAATGCACTACCCCCCCCCCAAAAAAAAAAAAAAATACAGGCTTGTTGCACATGTGCTGGAGCAGATGGCACCATATCCACGCATGGCAACATCTGGAGTGGAAAGCACATCTGCCCCGACTTAGTCAGAGTGCGAAAATGAGAGAGCCTGACTGCTTTAATTTCTTTTTTTGTTAGCTTTAGCTTTAGCGCTCACATTCTATTGGTGTCGGAATGCAGAAGCAGTGGTGGTGCTCTTCCACTGTCTGACTCACACAAAATGACCTATCAAGCTTGCCGTGGGGTTTGGGAGTTTGGGGGTTGGGGGGGCAAATGTCCGGCTCAATCATGTTGTTCACACTCCCATACATATGGCCGAGCTCTTTGTGCTCGGGCGGCTTTCCTCGCTTTTACCTCCTTTGTTCTACGACCACGTCACTCGCCCGCGCCACTTTTATTGACAAGGCGTTGGACGGATGAAGTGACATTTTTGCCTTCAGCGCTGGCTTTTTACTCCAACAAGTCGTGATGTTTGCACAGGTGTGCCATGTTTGTTTCATTATGTGAATGCTGAGATGTGAGCAATCATAAATGACACTGACACCCCCCACTCCACGCTGAAAAACTGTTTTCCTTGCTACAGTGATACCTTGGCTTACGAACCTAATTGGTTCCCAGAAAGTGTGTGTTCGGTGAAAACTTTGTATTCCAAACATTAATTTCCCATAGGAAACCATTAAAATGAGAATAATCCGTTCCCAGGTCCCCATAAAATATAATTTTCAACTAAATAAGCCTTAAAACTACACACAATAATGCGTATAATAAATGTGCTATAGTATTGTAATTAAAGAAATAAACTGTACTGTATAATAAAGTCGTTTTATTTAACTTTGCGATGGTCGTTGATGGCTTATGGAATGGATAGCTTTTTCCATAAAGTGTCTCAATGAGCTCTGGGTTGTACATCTGAGAAGTTGTAATATTGCAACTGCAACAGATGCAGGCAGACACACTAGAAACTTCATTAATAGCTGGTTCCCTTGCTTGTGTGTTCTCTTCAAATTGTACGGATGGCGTTTGCGGGTTATTTGTGGAGTCTGATTGATGGGATATTTTAACCTTGCAGTTTACACTCTGCCTTTGAACTATCAATAAAGTTGAAACGAGTCCAAATTTCACTGTTTTCTATCAATTTTCTCGCCATTTCACTTTTGTTTGTTGTTTTTTTTTTCACTTTTGTTTTTTGTTTCAAGCTCTGTCGTCTCCCTTTCAGGTGTGTGTGTTTCTGTTTCTGCAACCCCTCCCCCCGCTCACTGCTGCGTGTGTCCTGCTGCGTGTATCCCCTCCCTCCTCTACCACGGATCTTGACCAATCACGTGCAGCTTTAACCGAAGACTGGGGGCGGGGAATAGAGGACAAAAAAAAGGCCTGGTTAGGAGCTCTAAGAACCGGCTCGTTTGCGAACGACACATCACTCATTGTGGCGCTCCGTGTGTTTCCTGAAAAATAGTTTGCATGCCAAGATTATATTCTCGCGAATTTAATGTTCGTAAGGCGAAAAGTTTGTTAGCTAAAGTGTTAGTAAGCCAAGGTATCACTATATTTTCATACTCAGGTCAAAGCAGTAACGTAAGTATTGGTTTGCCATCATCTGATGGCATTTTTCAGAGTTGTCATAAATCGCTTTCCGATTTCTTCTTTTTAACTTTCGCACTCTGGCTGCTATGCTCTTGTCACTCGCAGCTTGTGATAAGAGCAGTTTTTGCATTATAATTTGCCACTATGCTCTTATGACTAGCAGCCAATGATCAGAGCAGTTTTCGCAAACTACGATTGGCTTGTGACAGGGCCCGCAGAACTGATTGTGAAGGCGTCCTGGTAGATTTCTGACCCTAGTAACAAATTATGGCTGAAATGTGATTGGTTAAATGCTTAAATACAAAAACACACATCTGGAAGCAGCGCAACAGGGGGGAAAGTCATGAAAGGAAGCTGAATGACAATTTGCAATTATTTAATAAGAATTCATGGACAAAATATACAGTAATTAACATCAGGCCATGATTCAGATATTTTTAGGGCAGCAGAGAAGGCTTTGCAAGCCTTGACGGTCCATCGCTGAAAATGTTATCGCGAAAATTGTGGTGATTATTTTTATTTATTTTTTTTACGTCGACTTGCATTGTACTCCAATAAATGTGAGTGTTCCAAACACATTTAAGCCCGCCTGTGAATTCAACCACAGATCCTTTCAAATCACCACTTACTCTTTCCGCTGCCTTGACACCAGAGTACAGACAGTAGATGTCAATAAATAAATACAGCCAGATATTTGATTGAAATATTGAAAAGGTGCAAGAGAAAAAAAAACACTCCGAAAGCCATCTTTTGTGTGATGCTGCCCTTGTAAAAGCTGATGAGACGTATAAAGCCATAAAGTGTTATGAGAACCCGGGAGATGGCAGATTAAAAAAAAAAACCGTGCCAGGGCAATTTTCAGCGTTAGCGCGGAAGGCCGCCCGCTAATCTACAACTGTGCCGTGCTCCGGCAGCCTGACAGAGAGAATGGCTTGTATTTCAGCAACCTTCATAAAGCCACTTCACCAAAGGGAAGCGGACAATCAATTAATGCCCCCGCCATCACCCCCTCCGCTGCAACAATGGCGCGCCCGGACTGGGTGAAACATTTTTAAAACCTGCCGTGCGCGACCCCTAGACCGGCACTGAGCGGGAAAATCCCCATTTTTTCACCTCTGAATGCCCCCTGGTTTTCTTTGTGTGTGTTCTCTCGCCTTACGTGTGCTGAAAGGCAAACTATTGAGCGCATATCCTTAAAAGCTAATGAAAATAAAGCTGGGAGGGATGTGGGGGTGGATGAGGGGGAAATGGTCGCCACTCCAAAGCAACAGGGAGGAAAGCAACCGAGCGAGTCCGAGAAAGCAATCGGGAGACTTCATAAGGTTTAGCGACCTTCCTCTCAAATATACGCCGGCCATAAATTCCCTACTTAATGTCCTCTAGGCTCTGTTTTTTTTTTTTTTTTTTACGGCTGGCGACAATGGCGTTGAGTGAGGGTTTATTTTTATTTTTATGTTAATCAAACACGTCAACTTTTCAACACTTGCGCCTGATTTCCACCAGCGGTAATGAAAGTTGACACGACGCTTTGTTACATCACGCCAGACACTCATAATGGCAAATAATCCGAATGTTAGCGTTAGCAAAACACACATGCGGCCCACATGGCCTTCGTGCGCGAGACTGTTGAAAACGCAAACGGTGGTTTTGTGCACAATTTTAGTATGTAAGATGGGTCAGGCATGAAGGAAGTATTGTGTATGTCAAAATGCTACAAAAATGAAGGTGCGCCATTTGTTAGTGTATTAGCATACTTGCCCGTAGCATTGTTTTTTTTTTCTTCTTATGTTTATGGCAAAAGTTCGATTCCATCTTTGGAGACTATGCCAGAGAATGGGAGAAAAAAAAAACACGATTTTGTTTCCTATTATGTTTTAATCTTTTTATTATTTATTATTTTTTTATTGATTGCTACCCCATAAAAATGAATGCAAATGATGCTAACATAAAGGGATAGTCTTTGAATGAAGTGCTATCAGTTTTTATTATAAGCAAAGTTATGCATCTATCAGTTGTTTGTGAAATTAATGTTTTAAAAAAGTGAAAATTTTGCCTTTGTATTCATTCCCCCACAATCGAAACTAGGTCACTTATTTATTTGGATTAATCTGATATAAAAAAATATAATAATTTATATTAATCTAACATAAAAACTCCGTTTTTATTATCAGCAAAGGTATGCCTCTATAAATTGTTGTTTGTGAAATTAATGGTAAAAAAGTGGACATTTTGCAGTTATATTTATTCCCCCCAAAATGGAAATTAGATCACTTTTTTCATTTGTATTAATCTAATCGAAAAATGTATAATAATTTTTGTTAATTTATTATAAAAACTCAGTTATTATTATCACCAAAGTTATGCCTCTACAAGTTGTTGTTTGTGAAATTAATGTTAAAAAAAGTGAAAATTCATTCCCTCCAAAAAGGAAATAAGGTCACTTGTTTCATTTGTATTAATCAGACATATAAACTTTGTGACAACATTACTTGCTTAGAGTTTGTTTCATTAGAAGAAAGGATTTTTTTTTTCTTTGAAAAACTCAAAATCATTCGGTGAAAAATCCATAATTTTGTAAAATAACAATTTTGGAGAAAAGGTCATGATGAGAATAAAATCAAATTTTTCCTGAATTTAATATTCGCAGTTGTTAATACTTTTACATAAAGACAAAAATGACACTTGACAAGGTAAGAATTTCAAACAGCCTTTCAATGGTCGAAAAGTGAAGTTGACATATTCTGAAGCAAAAAAAAAAAAAAAAAAAAGACATTGAATCGTTGAAAAAAATTAAAAATACTTTCATGTGTTAATCAAGGATAAAATGTGGCTAGGTGGACGGACAGACAGACACAGAGAGAGAGAGAGAGAGAGAGAGAGAGAGAGAGAGAGAGAGAGAGAGAGAGAGAGAGAGAGTGTGAGAGAGTGAGAGTGAGTGTGAGAGAGCGAGTGAGTGAGAGAGTGTGAGAGAGAGTGTGAGAGTGAGCGAGAGAGCGAGAGGTTAAAAAATCCATTTGAGAATAAAATGGAACTGCTTGCGTATGTCCACCTAGCATGTAGCAAGGCTAACTTTAGCATGCTAGTCATTAACTTTACTCTAGCCAATACATTACTCATTCCTTTCTTCGGAGGAACTTCTTTAATTTTGCTTTTATTTTATGTTATTTTTTTTTTTACTGTGTGATGTTGTCGTCTTTCTTCTTGTTCGGTTCGCGCCGTCGCCGGTTTCTGACGGCTAATCAAGAAGTCGCGTCCCTTTGGCTCTTGACAGCATTTTCGATTTTATGTCGTAAGATTTTTTTGTCCATGAATGGAGTAAAAACTGAACACAAGGCTGGGTAAATCTTTCCCTCTGAGGGCAATGGCGCTTTAGAATTCCCCTTTGGAAGTTCCTTATCATCCAGTGTGGATTTTGTTGTTGTTGTTATTGGTGCTGCGGTAGAAAGAAAGAGAAGTAGCGATGAGTCGCCATGGCCTTGCTTTCACGTTCAACAAAGGGGTGATCGTTGGCCCCGTGGACTTGATAGATGTCTTTAATAACCTCTCACTTCTTTTTACGGCCCTCCAGGATTCGTTGTTATTAAAATGGAGGTCTTATGACGAGAACCGCCGCTTTCAATGTCTCCCGCATCACGCGAAACGTCGGGTGGAAATCAAATATCGTCCAAAAACGCAGCTGAAAAATCCGCCCGGTACTTTCGCGGACTTTATCATGACTGTAAAGGGGAACTCCAGCCCCAAATTTTCTTGACCATACAGTGGTACTTCTACCCATGAAATTAATTACAGTGATACCTCAGTTTACGAACCCCTTGGCTTACGAACTTTTCGGTTTACGAATGTCAAATTTATGAAAATTTCACCGTGGCATACAAACTTTTTTTTCGGGATACACACGGAGCGCCACAATGAGTGATGTGTTCCCGTTCTTCTAACAACAAAATGGCAGCTGACTGTTTTTGTCCTCTATTCCCCGCCCCCAGTCTTCGGTTAAAGCCATGTGATTGGTCAAGAACGCAGCAGTGAGGGGGTGGGGGTTACAGACAGAGAGACAGAGAGAGAGTGAGGCCGTTAAACATTAAAGAGACAGGCAGACGACAGAGAGAGAATGAGAAAATGGATAGAAAACGGTGAATTGGACGCGTTTCAACTTTGATAGACAACTTTGAGTTCAAAGGCAGAGTGTAGACTGCAAGGTTAAAATATTCCATCAATCAGGCTCCACAAATAACCCGCACAAGCCATTTGTACACTTGATGCAAAAAGCTATCGACCCAGCTAAACAGAACACAATTGATGAGGAACTAGATAAAATTATCACAGAGAAAACACCTACAAGGGATCATTCCTCAAGATGGTGAAAGAAGAAGGTTACGTTCCTCATCAAGTGTTTAATGCTGATGAAACCGGTCACTCCATTCCATCAAGCCATCAACGACCATCACAAAGGTAAATAAAGCGACTATATTATATAGTACAGTTTATTTCTTTAATTATAATACCATAGCAAATTTATCATACTTAAAATAATGTATATTTTATGTAGTTTTAAGGCTTAGAAAATTAGAAAGTAGAAAATTATGTTTTATGGGGACCTGGGAACGGATTATTCTCATTTTAATGGTTTCCTATGGGAAATTAATTTTTGGGATACACACTTCGCCTTAACACTCTGTCTGGGAACCAATTAAGTTCGTAAGCCAAGGTATCGCTGTAGTTGTGAGGCTTTGTTTTTCAACACAAAGCAGCTGTGTTAAATATCATGTATTCAGACCGCTATTATTTTCTGTTTTGTAAGTTAAGATGTGTTTTGCATGGAAGTGCCTTAATCCATTCCTACTGTAAACTTTGTGTGTCAGGGTGTTTTGCTTATTCGAATGTCTCTGTGTGACCATTTTGTTAGGTCTCCCTTTTTTTTAAACAGTTGGCTGATGAATGATCATTTGCAAGACAGAGTTAGCGAGGCGGAAATGGCGCTCATCTAGGGAATCACGGCGGGGCGTCGAGAGCCATAAGAAGTCATCTCCGCCGCCGAGCCCAACGCTAACATTTTATTGCGCTTCCATTTTGTTTGGCGGTGACTCGAAACACTCTCCTCTAGTGGGTCTAAGTAACTCGGGCGTACTGTCGGATTGGTGAGGTGCCATGTTTTATTAATTTGCAAGATGAGCTCAGCTTATTGATGGCCGCTTGGCCGCTCATGGGTTCAATTAGGATAATACAGTGAGATGGGCAAATTATGGGCCGCTATTTAAGTGCGAGTGTATCTCTTCCTGACTTTTATAGTCCAAACGCAAGAAATTTTACCTCGGTCACTGCGAGAGGCGCCGATCTTTGGTCCTCTTTAGCAGCTTAGCGGTGGCACTCCTGTAACCCGAAAACATGACAAGATGTCGACTGCAGTCACCGATGAGCTTAAAGCGGGGTTAGCATCAAGCGATTTTTAACATCTGATTTTTAAAACGGCAACGAAATCATTTGATTGTGTGATTTTTACTCTTCTTATCGTGTGGTGTGTACTCTGAATCACCCCCCACACACAGATTGGTGTCACAAGCGCTTTGGTCAAACTTGGAAAGGATTTGCGATTATAAATATTGGACCGCCATTTTGGCTGTGTTATTTTTTTCGTAGCAGATTGGGATGATCAGAATATGACTTTTAACTCAGTCAATGTCAATCCGAATTTAGTCGGGAATTGAAAAGCATGATGTAGAGCGCCATTTGTGAATTTGTTTTGTTTTTTTTTCTTGCTGGAGGGTCTTGATAAAGCGCTGGTCAGACCTTTGGCAATGTTTTTTTTCCACCCACGAGGGGGCAGCATTTGCCTTTTGTCCATGTCAGTTGTTAGCGCTATATAAATCAGTATGTATGTATTGTATTGTATTTTGTACAGCCACCCCCAGTTCAAGCTCAGATAACTCCAGACCCATATAACTTGGGAATCAACTCTTTTTTTCTGATGAAAGAAGAGAGGCAAAGGTTTCTAACGCTGCATTGAATGTTTATGTAGTCATAGCGCTATATTATTATTATTATTATTATTATTATTATTATTATTATGTAAACTTGTCTCTCATCTCATTCAGTGCCAGATTATGGATAAAAACGCTATTAGCTGGATAACTAGCTACCTTTCTTGATAGCTATCTATCAGCTATCTATTACTTATCCTGTGACTGTAAAGTGACCTTGAGAGTTTGAAAGGCGCTTAGAAATGAAATATAATAATAATAATATTAATAATCATAATAACAATAATAATAATTATTATTATTATATTTTTTATTATTATTAGCTTGTCACGTTTTGTGAGGTGGTGATGGCGGGTTCGGATCCCAAAAAGCAGGCAGGGGGGAACAGGAGTTTGTTTGACAAATTGTATTAAAATAAAGTCAGCAGGAACAAAATGTAAAACATCAAAATCATCTGAATGGAAAAAATACAAAGTAGCAAAAGAAGACCAAAAGTATAAGTCTGCCAAGGTTAAACAAACACGTACACAATGCATGCAGCAAACAAGCAGCAAAAAAACAATGAACCGGCACCGGATGGTCGCGCCGGGTGTCCTTTTAAGTGTCAATGATTAAACGACCAGCACCCGCGAGGCTGCAGGCAGGGCTGACGTCGCTACCCGCTGGTCGCCAACCAGATCATGACATAGCTATCTATTATCTAGCTAGCTTTTTGAGTTACTTCCGGGTTGAGTGAATGCTGGCGCGTGTGGCTGACGCTGCTCACCCACAGAAAAACGTATCCTGTGACTGTAAAGTGATCTTGAGAGTTTTGAAAGAATTATTATTATTATTATTATACACCAATATGCATGTATTGTATTGTATTTTGTACAGCCACCCCCATTTCAAGAGCAGATAACTCCAGACCCATATAACTTACTAATGAACTTTTTGTGGGGATGAAAGAGGAGTCTTTTCTAACGCTGTATTGATTGTTTATGTATGTCGTCCTGAAAATTCAATATTCTGTGGGTCCTGCAAATTTGAGAGAAAATGACAAAAAAAACCCTGGCACTGGAGAATACACATTTTTGCTCATCATCTGGCCGTGAATGAGATAACCGACCTGGCAACACAAGATAATCGCTCATGGATATTTTATTGCTATCCAACCATTTTGCTCACTTTGGTCACAGTAGACAGAACACATTCAAATGTGGTCTTTTTGTCGTCGGAATGTAAGTGACCTGCTTGAACGGTTTGAAAGCGAGTCGTGTTTTTTTTTTTAGCTAACAGCGGCTATAAAAGTCTGCGGCGCGAGGGACAAAAAGACCGCGCTCAGCGGCTTTCTACAGGCGAACGTTTATGATGATCGATAGAGGCCTTGACTATGACTCGGGCCGCGCAATGAAAACAGTCTACTGTACATTGTCTCCGGAGCACATTGTGTGAAATTGAATGGGCGGAGGAGGTCGGGGGGGGGGGGGGGGGGGGGGGGGGGGGGCAGAGGGGGTTGTAAAATAGACGCTGACCCGAGCACGCCAAGCCTGTCGGTGATCTCAGTGATGCGTTGGAGTCACTGGCTACCTCGAATGACACTTACCACTTTGCTTTCTGTGCGTGTGTGTGGGGAAATATTTATCAGCTGTGTGTTTAGGCTATGACGCTAATCTAGGCTAAAATGAGCCAGCGCACGGCGTCGGCTAACGGGATTTTGAGGGCCGGCGGGCGTCCATGGATTTGTACACAAGTCAAGAAGAAGGTCATCGAGCTTTTACGCAAGTCGTAACAGCCGGCCGGGGTCTTTTTATCTATTTTAAATACCCCCTTAACCGTACGACAGGTCATACTTTTACGACCTTTCAATGTCAAGTCAGTCGGACGTTGTTTGCTTTTGAACTGTCGGAAAGCACTCCAGCGCCAAATGTGAGTTATGTGGAGGGGAGTGGAATCTTTAATTGGGGCATTATTTCGGAACGCAGGGTGGTCTTTCAGTCCGTTGTTATAGTTTAAAGTTTAAAAATGTGAAGGGAAAAAATACGAGGAAACTAGTGACATTTTTTTAAAAGACAACTGACACCATTTTTTTGATTCACTAACTGACATCAGAAAAACGTTTTATAGCATCTAAAAGACCCAAAACACACAGGCTGATATTTTTCGTCAAATGCAAAACACCAACAAAAATGACTTAAAGTGTCCCAAAACTGCCACAAAATGAGCTTGGAATTGAGCAAATTCAGAAAGTCCCGGCCCCTTGTTCGTGACGTCACTATTGGTCACCCACTGCCTTGCTCCAGAATCAAAACAATAGCTTCAGAGAGTTCAGATTCAGAGAAGATGCTTTCTTGTTACTCATCCGGTTATAAATAGGATTCAAATAGTTCTGAAGAGGAAAGCATAAATGTTTGCAATCGATTAAAGAAGTCCTTCCGTCTCATTTTGAGGCGTCTGGACTCCAATGTAGCGCCCAGAAAATGCACAAGATGGCGCACAAGCTCTGTTGTAAATGGGCTGATTTGTGTCAACTCACACCTTCTTTATGCGTGCTACCGCAATTGGCTGCAACACACAACGATTCACCATCGCGTTATGTAGTTTTCCTTCTAATTTCACGATCAACACTGTGTCTTCAGGTGAAAAAAAGTACCCAAAATGCATTGTGTGTCGATTTCTCGGTCACGGACATTCCCTCCGTGACGTCACTTAGGGCATCGTCCTCAACTCGAAAACAAGACATCCTGAATATTCAGCGCGAGTCTTAAAATGTAAAATATAGCTATATGCGGTGGAATCTTTGTAAAATGCGCTCAGTAGAAGTCATTTGAGGTGATTTTACAAGTGATGGACACAACTTGTATGGAGGTGTCGGTTGTCCTTTAAAGCTTAACTCATTCACTGCCAGACAATGTGCAAAAATGTGGCCACTCCAATGCCAGGGTTTTTGTCATTATCACATGAATTCCAGGACCAACAGAATATTGAGTTTTAGGACTACATAAACATGAAATACAGCGTTAGAAACCTTAGACTCTCTTCTTTCATCAGAAGAGTTAATTCCTAAATTATATTTGCCTGGAGTTATATGAGCTTGAAATGAGGGTGGCTGTCCAAAATACAATGCAATACATACATATTGGTTTATATCGCGCTTTACAACAGCTGAAGCTGGAACAAAGCGCTAATATGGAACAAAGGGAAATGCTGCCTCCTTGTGGAAGGGGAAAAACATTGCCAGAGGTCTGGCCAGTGCTTTATCAGCACCCAAGCGTGAAAAAAAACCTAAACCCGAACAAATTCAGGAATAACGCTCTACGTTATATTTTTAATTCCCGAATACATTTGTGAATGGCAGTGAATGAGTTAATTTACCGATCGGACCAGGTGACTGCAAAACACCCGATGACAATACATTTGACTTCATATTCATATATTCAGTAGATGATAGTCCGTGTCATGAAAACAAAGTTTCAAATTCTCTTTCCCTCTTGACTGTCATCCTGCCAAATTATCGGGAATCGTAACACGCTCAACCCTCAATCTCCTTGTCCAACCGCGGAGTGCCATCCCCTGCGTCCCCTCGTCTTTCTGCTACGCCAGCCAGGACGGGGGCAACAGGGCACCGCTAACATGCGCGCCGGGTCATTAATTCTTCGCATGGCGGGCGAGTCTTCTCCTCTGATAGCGAAGCGAAGAAAAATGGCGGCAAAGAAGAAGCAAAGCAGATGTTTGGCTTGGCGTGGAAAACCTCACAGACGCAGAAGGCAACGGGCGCCTTATGCCAGGCAGCAGCCGGCCAAACACATCTTGGCAAAAAAAAGGGAGCTCGGATTGAGCTTTCCATCGCGTTAGCCGTGATATTTTGGTTACAGTCAAAACACCAAAGGACTCAGATTCTGTAAACTTGAAAGGAACGAGGTGTTTCGCAGAGCTTGAAAGTTGAAGGTGAAAGCAGACGCGGCAAAATTCCAGCAATTTTTCTTGTCTTTGAGACTAGAGATGAGGATCTGATACCAAAAGACATGGCCCAAAAAAGGAGACATGACTAACCCATTTTTTTTCTCCGTTGTTTCTGCTGGCCATGGTAAAAAAAAAAATCTTACAATATATGCGCATACATAGACCCCAGAACAAGGACAGTTCGTTTAACTCTCTTTTGCCTCTTCACTCGAATGATTTGGGTCATTCATCACCGCACACCTTCATATCTGTGTGCTCATAGGAAGTCTGTGTGTATGTGTTTGTGCGTGCGTGTTTGGGAGAGATTATGAGTGAATATCTTCAATGTCGTTCGGTGAATTTGTCAAAATGAGGCAGTGTGCTGCCCCCTGCTGAGCATTTCGAGTGCTGTACGCTTTAGTGATGGGAATTTCGGCTCTTTTCAGAGAGCCGGTTGTTTTGGCTCGGCTGACTAAAAATATCCGGCTCTTTTAGTTGAAGTTATTTTTGGAGAAGGTAATAATCGATAATTGACAATTGTGGCTGGCTTCTTGCTAGCTAGCTATTTGCTATCTAGCTCCCTGGGCGGCTATCTAGCTAGCTCTGTATTAGCTATATAGCTATATAGCTAGCTTTCTATCTATTTGAGTTACTTCTGGGTCGAGTGAACGCTGGCACGTGTGGCTGCCGCTGCTCACCCACAGAAAAATCCTGTGACTATAAAGTGACCTTGAGAGTTTTGAAAAGTGCTAATAAATAAAATGTATTATTATTATATGGTTCTCTCTTGCTCTTCCTATAAAATTCCAATTTAGTGATTTTATTAAAATCTAAGAATTTCACATCATTTTTGTAAAATCAGGATGTTTCCCTATTGACGAGCGGCTAAAAAAATCCATTATAACATACATAGCCATAACATGACAAAAGCCAAAAATAGTCATATATAAAACCATTTTAATGGTTTTATATATGACTATTTTTTTTTTATAAAAGGATGTTTTTTTTCTGGAAATGTTTGGTTTTCTTAATCTATATATTGCTACTACATTGTCAAATTAAAATGTATTATTACAGTACACATATATTTTATATTTGCTGTGCCAATGTCATCCTGGTGATTAACACTATTTCTTAAGATCCACTCGGGCGAAGGAGCATATTTCAACAACAAAAAAAAAACAAGCATCAATATGAATGCCTTATTTGACTTTGTGTATTACTAATACCGTAACGAATTAGAGAAATACCTCACGCCTTCGTCATCTCTGATGCGGCATCAACCGTGAATGCGGGGGTCACCATGGCGACATGGGTCACGCTAATACGCGGGGGATCTGTAATTGTGCGGGTTAAGACAAGGACGCGCGGTGTGCTAATTAAAGTCTTCAGCTGCTCCCGCCTAACATACAGGTCAGAGCTCATTAGTGAGGCGCTCAATGCGTGGCCACTCGTTCATTCAGTGAGACTGCGAGGGATCAGGACAGTTGCCTATTCGTTTTTGATGTAGGAAAGGAAATAAAAGATAGTTGCATCGACATGAAAGCAGAAAATTATTCCAAAAAAAACCCAAAACTTTAATTTTGAAATGATTTACAAGAACAGTGTCAAAGTCATGTTAAGTTCATGTACACAAATACAAGAAGAAAAAGAAGAGAAAATGCTGCTGATGGAAAGAAAGGCTGAGCTTCCTCCTGGCTTTTCGGATCAACAGTGCACAAACCTGAATGGACAGGCACTCATGGTGGGCCGCCATGAGCATTTTAACTTGTTTAGTAGTCGTTCTATTCACCAAACAGGAAGAACAAGTGAAAAGAAGCCACTATGAAAGGTGCAACTCGGGACTTTCCATCGTTGTCTTGGATCTAACTACAATGGAGAAAGCGCAGAAAAGTTCTCAACTACGACCTCCCTGAGACTTCAGAACCACCCAAAAATCGTCAAAGCCACTTGCCCTAAACTTGTCATTTTGGCAGCTCCCGTCCAATGTTAGCATTTAGCATGAGTTTGGTCATGGTTCTTAAATTATTGCTGATTCTTTCCCCTTCTTGATCTCTTAATCAGGTAATATCGCGAGATCACATCCGCATCTCTCGCGTTTGGCAGCGGCTTTGCAGGCTTTGGAAATGCGCCTCCCTCAGGATGCGGTTGATGTGAAGATAGCAGGCCGGCGGGTCGCACGAGTCACTGCAGCTGAGGGGGCTACAAGGTCCGGCGGCGCAACGGCTGCCGCTGGAGCTGCCCGATGTCTGCTCCAGACTGCTGATGCTACTGGAGCTGTTGGACCACTGAAACAAAACAGTACCTGGTCAATCCGGTATGCATTATACAAAAGTTGCGTCACAGCTACTGACCCCCCCCCCCCCCTTTTTTTTTCACATTTGATGTCCCCCACAGTAGTATGTGGCCAGCTTGCATAGAGAGTCCATTTTTAAGTGTACCTCTGAATCCCAGGCATCTCGTCCCGGCTCGGGGGAGCGTGGGTCAGCTTGGTTCGGCCGTTTCGCTTGTGGAACCAGGTGACCACGCTCATCACCACCACTGTGCTGCCTTTTCCTGTGGAACAAACAAACATACACAATCAGTTCTATGAACTTGGTATAATTAAATACATTAACCTCAACCTTTACAGATGCCTGATCCATAGGGTGACATTTAAAATTATCCTGATCACTTGCTAATCAATGCTTACGCGAATGACCGCCAGGCTACTGACGCAATCAACTGGACATGTAAACGCGTGAGCTTCTATTAATTAATCGCCGAACGAATCACTCACCTGCTTTCAGTCAACATGTGATGACCATAAATGTCAATGAATTCCTTCGGGGATCTTCGTCTCTGTCCAATAACCTCGCTAGCAGTTAGCTTGCATTTGTCAGCGTATCTAACTGGGTCTCCAATTGGGTTTTAGGTGATAAAATTAGCCATTACTACGAGAGAGAAACGACGCAGTGTATATATCGGTGTGTGTATATGAAAATCCGCTGATATTTTACATCACGTAATGGCTAATGTTGTATCACAAGCTCCTTTTCTTCTTCGTCACTCACCAGCTAACAACGTTAGCTTAGACGCGGATCAGCGAAAAGTAGCCACCTAACGGTCATCTGTTAAATCACGTTTTAAATGATTTCCTTCACAGCCTTTTAATATCCACACACTCGAAGAACTAGTTCGAACTAAAAAGCTTTTCGTGTTGAAATCCTACAAGCTAATACTTATCGTTAGCGACCATGACCAGCCGCTGCGTTTGTGTTTACATCGTAGTGCGCCTGCGCGGAGACCTTCATTGACGCATTCAAGTCATGTTGGAAAATGAAATCTCCGTTTTCGTTTCTTTGGGGTTTCTTTCAGATAATAACACAAGATAGCAAACAAAAACGTCACCAATAGTAATTTATCGTTTTGGTGCTTTTGCTGTATCTTTTAAAAAGCATTTCATACAATGATTGTTGAGCACATTGACGGATTGATTGGAAGAATCAATTGAGTACTAACCTAATCAATTTCATGCAACTGTCTGTTTAATTGTTTGTTTTATTTTAATTGAAAACAGAAAGGACGCTATTTAACGTCAAAAGTATTTGAATTTAAGGGTGATTAAGAAAACTATTGGAAAGATGTCGTTGTTTACAAAAACAACCATTAAACGCATCAGTAGCTGTTCTCGTAATTGTATTAATTTTGAATAAACAATTCATCGGAATTAATACAAATTAAATTACACACAGTAACATTAATAATAAATGAGTGAAATTTTCGAAATAACTCATTGACGTCATTCAAAACACGGAAGTGATCAACCAATGATCGACGAACGTGAAAATAGCAAAACATAACCCCGCCCCTTTTTCCGATGACTCAAGGCAAAGGACGGAGAGTCGATTAACAAGGATCCTCTGCGGCATCAGAGCAATTCGTTATATTATCATTCATATCTTCGATAGAAATTCGACAATGGGCAGTACCGACTCAAAACTGAACTTCAGGAAAGCAGTGATTCAGCTGACAACAAAAACGCAGGTTAGACGATTGTTGTATGCGACGAGCACATAATCAGACAACGCGTTCAAAACACAGTGTCCCCTTGTTGCGTTTAACCATGTTAAATAATCATTTGGCGTTTCTTCGAATGTGAGACCATATTCAAGTGGAATACGCCACGTTACCAGCATGGTGATAATGTTATTTGCTGTCATGCAACATATTTGGACAAAATGATTGCCTGGTTAAATCAAAGTTGCACGGCGTTGACATGGATGCGGCAGGTGCATCATGTTGACATTGTCGTCATCACTCACCGGGGAGGCCACACAATAGATACACGGTGCACTGGAAAGCCTAAGGGATTTCTAGTTTTCTGTTTATTTAACAATTGCTAATATTTTGCAGCCAGTGGAAGCCACAGATGATGCCTTCTGGGACCAGTTCTGGGCAGACAGTACCACCACAGTCCAGGATGTCTTTGCTCTGGTTCCAGCAGCAGAGATCAGGGCTCTACGAGAGGAGTCCCCTTCTAATTTAGCCACCCTGTGTTATAAGGTAAATACAACATGCAGATTGCTGGCTTTACCGGATTTTTTGAGGGGAAACTGCGTTACGGATCAATGGTTCCGAACAATGTCACGGTCTCAGATGTGGAAAGAAGTGAGTCACTTCCCTTCTACTGCTTTCTTTTCCACTTCCTGACTCCTGCCCAAGGTCGCCCCTGACTAAAATACACTTTACTACAAAGAAGTGATTTGTGTATGGAGTGGACGCAGGCATTTATTTACTGTACCGCGAGTACCAGGATGTATTAGGGGTACGTTGTCTCAAGATAAAATAAACATGCAACACATTAACCCTAATGTGATTGTTTTACACCCTGGGAAGAGAACGTATCGCCTACCGTGACATCACGTCTGGAACGCACCTAACCGAGAAAGCGACACACAATGCATTTTGGGTACTTTGTTTAGTCTAAAAACTTCTTGTTGATACATCTTGATGGCGAAATTAGAAGGAAAACACATAAATAACGCAATGGTGAATCGTTGTGTGTTGCACCAAGACTACTATTTGATTCTAGTTGACACAAATTCCCATTTCCAACGGAGCTTACGCGCCATCTTGTGCATTTTCTGGGATGCTACACTGCAATCCTGATGGCTCGAATTGATACAAAATGACTTCTCTAATCGATTGCAAACGTTTATGCTTTCCTCTTCAGAACTATTTGAATCATATTCATAACTGGATGAGTAACAAGAAAGCATCTTCTCCGAATCTGAAGCCGAATCTGTTTTGATTCTAGAGCAAGGGAAAACGTCCTGACGTGACGTCACGAACAAGGGGGCGGGACCTTCTGAAACTCGCCATCTCCGAGGTCATTTTGAAGTAGTTTTGGGACACTTTAACTCATTTTTATTGGTGTTTTGCATTTGACTAAAAATATCAGCCTGCGTGTTTTGGGTATTTTAAAAGCCATAAAACGTTTTTCTGATGTCAGTTAGGAAACAAAAAAATGGTGTCGATTGTCCTTTAATGTTGACCAAAATTGCAGTGTCTCAGTGCTCAGGTGACGACCATTCGAGGGTTTCAGCTTCAGAAAAGAGCTCAGGAACATTCACAAGACAAAACATTTGTGACTGAAGAAAACTTATGTTAAATTCAGTAAAGTTTGAAATAAACCATTGATGATCCATCGGCCATGTTTTGTGGCACTCATCCACAGGCTGTGGAAAAATTGGTGCAGGGCGCCGACTCGGGCTGCCCTGGCGAGAGAGAGAAGCAGGTGGTCCTGAACTGCACACGGATCCTGACGCGCATCCTCCCTTATATCTTTGAGGACCAGGACTGGAGGGGGTTTTTCTGGTCCACCGTGCCCGGTGCTGGCCGAGCCGGGGTGAGTAGAAAAAAAACCCATAAATACATACATTTAAAAAAGCAATTTGTGAGGATATGTTTTGGTTGCCTCACTCTGATGACATAAACAATGAGCATTGCTTCCTCATTCCAGCCGTAGGAGGAAATTATCACTTTTTTTCATGAACCCCGGATAAAGCGATAGAAAATGGATGGATGGATAGTCAAGCTGTGTTTAATTGTAGGCAGAGGAGCTGGATGACGACGAAGGCGCTCGCCCACTGGCCGAGTCGCTCCTGCTCGCCGTCGCTGACTTGCTTTTCTGTCCCGATTTCACCGTGCACAGCCACAGAAGAGGCCCGGTAAGTCCTTCCTTTCCACTCCCTGATGATCATTGTGAACACAGATCACATTATTACCTGCCATATTTTTATTTAATCCAGCGCAATGTTTCTTTTTTTGCACCCTACTAAACCAGTTGTCCGAGTTGGGTTGAAAAATCGAAACGCCGTGTGAGTGACGACACCGTCAGTCATAACAGGAAGAGTGCTTTGACGCTAATGGGACTAAAGGAATGTTGTTGGTCTGACTGAATGGGTTCTCGCTCTGTGCGTTCCCGTGCAATTAAATCGCCACCGTTCGCCCTTGTGTTATTGTCTTAGTGGGAAATGATTGCTTAACTGACACAAAGATCAAAATGTCCTGTGTCTTATTTATTTTCCGATGTATAAGGTGCACCAGAGTAAAAGGCGCACCCGCAATAAATAAAATACAGTGATACCTTGGCTTACAAACTTAATTGGTTCCCAGTGTGTAAGGCAAAAAGTGTGTATCCCAAAAATTAATTTCCCATGGGAAACCATTAAAAGGAGAATAATCCGTTCCCAGTTCCCCATAAAACATAATTTTCTACTTTCTAATTTTGTAAGCCTTAAAACGACACACAATATACCTTATTTTATGTATAATAAATGTGCTACGGTATTATAATTAAAGAAATAAACTAATGTATAATAAAGTCGTTTTATTGACCTTTGTGATGGCCGTTGATGGCTTGATGGAATGGAGTGGCCGGTTTCATTAGCATTAAACACTTGATGAGGAACGTAGCGTTCTTCTTTCACCATCTTGAGGAATGATCCCTTGTAGGTCCTTTCTCTGTGATAATTTTATCAAGTTCCTCATCAATTGTGTTCTGTTTAGCTGGGTTGATAGCTTTTTGCATCAAGTGTACAGATGGCTTGTGTGGGTTGTTTCTGGAGCCTGATTGATGGGATATTTTAACCTTGCTGTCTACACTCTCCCTTTGAACTATCAAAGTTGAAATTCTGTCACTGTCGTCTGCCTGTCTCTTTAATGTTTAAACCACCTCCCCTCACTGCTGCGTTCTTGACCAATCACATGGCTTAAACCGACGACAGGGGGCGGGGAATAAAGGACAAAAACAGTCGGCTGCCATTTTGTTGTTAGAAGACAAACGACACATCACTCATTGAGTCAGATCCTTGTGTATCCCGAAAAAAGTTCGTATGCCAAGGTAAAATTTTCATAAATTTAACATTCGTAAACCGAAAAGTTCGTAAGCCAAGGGGTACGTAAACCGAGGTGTCACTGTATATAAATATAGAAATGTCGGGGTTACCCACGACTTTCACTTGCGTACAAGGCACAAGGTCATGTTTTGAAGAAAATGAAGGCTTTTGGGTGTGCCATATACATTGGAAAATACGGTATTTTTGGCCACTCAATTTTGATTCCACAGCAATTTGAATGAACACCAACTAAAAAAAAGAGTGATTGCAAGTACTTTAACATCTCATTTTTGGCTTACGTATGTTGCAGGACTCTGTGGAGAACTTGCACGCCATAGACAGCTGTGAATACATCTGGGAAGCTGGAGTGGGCTTCGCGCAGTCACCACCTCTCAACTACATCCATGATTTGAATCGGTCGGCTGGACTTCTACTTGGTCTTTTCACTCATTTTCTCAGGTTCGCTTTTGACTTATTTTTGTCGTCCGTTTTAATTTGATGCCGGTTAGAACCGAGTTGCTGAGGTTGCTGCTCACCTGCTTCTCCGAGGTCATGTACCTGCCGCCTTCCACCGACAACCACATCCTCAACCCCTGGGTGACTTTCTTCTGCTCCACTGAGAATCGGTAAACCAACAGATGCTGTATGTGTGTGAGTGTGTGTGCACACTTCATGTTTATATGCACGTGTTGGGCCAAACATAGTCTACTTGGCCTTTCACTGGCATGAATTAATCCGCCAAGTGTCATGTTGCGGATATTATAACCATTATTACATTCAATTTTTGTCAAACAACATAAAAGCATAAAAGTGAAAAAAAGGCATTCTGCTGTTATTTTTTCCTGTGCATTTTCAGTCAAATAAATAGATGTAATCATTTTTCCAAAATATTTCTGCTTGTTTATAAAGCAAAATTATATATATTTATATTATATATTATATAATATATATGTTATATATATTTAATTAAATATATATATATAAGTGTGTATAAATGAAAATAATCCGTTCCCAGGTCCCCATAAAACATAATTTTCTACTTTCTAATTTTGTAAGCCTTAAAACTACACAAAATATACCTTATTTTATGTATTATAAATGTGCTATGGTATTATAATTAAAGAAATAAACTGTACTGTGTAATAAAGTCATTTTATTGACCTTTGTGATGGTCGTTGATGGTCTTTGATGAGGAACGTAGTCTTCTTCTTTCACCATCTTGAGGAATGATCCCTTGTAGGTGCTTTCTCTGCGATCATTTTACCTAGTTCCTCATCAATTGTGTTCTGTTTAGCTGGGTTGATAGCTTTTTGCATCAAGTGTACAAATGGCTTGTGCGGGTTAGTTGTGGAGCCTGATTGATGGGAATTTTAACCTTGCAGTCGACACTCTGCTTTTGAACTATCAAAGTTGAAAGGAGTCCAAATGTCACTGTTTCCATTTTCTCACTCTCTGTTGTCTGCCTGTCTCTTTAACGTTTACACCACCTCCCCTCACTGCTGCGTTCTTGACCAATAAATCAAAATAAATAAAAATCATATATACAGTAAAGTCTCGTTATATCGATATCGGATATATCGATAGTCCCGGTTATATCGATACTATTTCTATGCACGCACAGAGAAAATTACATGCAAACAGGGTCGGATATATCGATAGTCCCAGTTATATCGATATTTTTTCGGACTCCCTTGATTATCGATATAACGAGACTTTACTGTATATATATATATATATATATATCTATATATATATATATATATATATATATATATATATATATATATATATATATATATATATAAAGTGACATCCAAGAGGAATTAATGGCCAACACAAAAGGTTTGTAATTGCCAGGAAATGCTTACAAAGACGTTTGACTGTGAGACAAGACTATGTCTGAACTAAATGAAACCCCTCCGCTGACTTCAACATGGTTCCTTGCAACTGAGATGGCGCTACAAAAATATTTTGAAATCAGGTGTGGCTTTGAAGCACAGAGATGGTGAAAAGGGGGGATTTATTTAGGAAATAACGAAGAAACAAATTCAACTGCAAATATGCTATGCTATGCTATGCTATTACTATGGTTTCATTGACATTGGCCTCCACTATTGACGGTGATATTTTTTCCTGCAGTCATGCTTTGCCGCTGTTCACCTCGCTGCTCAACGTGGTGAGCGCCTACGACCCGGTCGGCTACGGCATCCCCTACAACCACCTGCTGTTCTCCGACTACCGCGAGCAGCTGGTAGAGCAGGCCGTGCAGATCCTCATTGTGACCCTGGAGCATGACGGAGGGCCTTCGCATTGCCCGTCTTCTCCATCCAGTGTGGAAGAACATGAGGTTTTGCGAACAAAGACCGCCGCGGTCTGTTTGAGTGGTGATGATTCACTCGAATAATTATTCCCTCTCTGTGCGCAGTCCACCGGCCCCGAAAACTTGTTTGTGAATTATTTGTCGAGGATTCACAGAGAGGAAGTATGACCCGGTCAATTGCAATGAAGGTTACATGACTTGTTGTCCCTGAAGATTCTGTTTGTCTTTTCTCCAGGACTTTGATTTTGTACTGAAAGGTTTGGCCCGTCTCCTCACCAACCCTTTGACTCAAACATACCTGCCTAATTCCACCAAAAAGATCCAGTTCCATCAGGAGCTTCTGGTACTCTTCTGGAAGCTCTGCGACTTCAATAAGGTGACTCACATTTGCATTATTTCCAGATATGCCAAGACTGTACATTTGTCATGTGACAAATGGCATAAAAGCTGCTTAGAAGCATTTTAGAGTACCGTATTTTCTGGTGTATAAGGCACACCGGAGTATAAAACGCACCCTCAATGAATGGTGTGTTTTTCCATATATCAGGTGCACAGGCGTATTAGGCGCAACTTTAATGAATGAAACAAAAATCCAAATATAACATATAAATATATAAAAGTTTTCCAAATATAAGACACTCCGCAGTATAAGACACTACAGTACAGACTGGGTTACGCACTACTTCTACAGGGGGTAAAAATGGTGTCGGTGTTTGCTGACAGTAGTTGCGATACCTGTTGTGTCTAGCTAGCTAGCTAGCTAGCTATCTCTATCTATATGTCTATCTAGTTATCTAGCTAGCTATCTAGTTATCTAGCTAGCTATGCTAGCTAGCTATACCGTATTTCCAGTGTATAAGGAGTATGAGGCGAACCCCCGATGAATGGTGCGTTTTCAAACTTTTTCCATATATCAGGTGCACAGGAGTATAAGGCTCATCTTCAATGAATGATAAAAGTTTTCCAAATATCACATATAAATATATCAAAGTTTTTCAAATATGAGGCCCACCACAGTATAAGGCACTACAGGAGAGACTGGGGTTACTTCTACAGTGGGGAAAATGGTGTCGGTGTCTACTGACAGTAGTTGCGATACCTGTTGTGTCTAGCTATCTAGCTAGCTAAAAAGCTAGCTAGATATTTAGCTATCTCTATCTGTATATATCTATCTAGCTAGCGAGCTAGCTAGCTAGCTCGCTAGCTATCCAAGAAACAAATCCAACTGCAAATAGATAGTTAGCTATCTTTTTATTTATTTATCCATTTATTTAATTGTATATTTAGCTTTATTTATTCACTTTATTCATTCGTTCAGCTGTTTATTTATTTATTTATTTATTTATGTGAAGCGGTCCCCGCAAAAAGCTGTTAATAGCATTTAAGTCAATATTAGTTCTGTGAATGACAACTAGCGAACCACGCATTTGTTTGTATGAAAACAAAAGCAATATTCAAAAGGATTTTTTTTTTTTTTGGGGGGGGGGGGACACACACCAGAATGATTTCAAACTTTAACGAATGAATAGTTTATCTGATCTGAGCAAAATTAAAAGACGTCTTTTTTTTTGTGTTTCCACTTCCAGAAATTCCTCTTTTTCGTCCTCAAGAGTAGCGACGTGCTGGATATTCTGGTTCCAATTCTCTTCTACCTTAATGATGCCCGAGCTGACCAGTGTAAGTCTTCTTGTGTGTTTTCAGTTCTCCAAACATTTTAAGCCATGTTATATTTATTTTATTTTTGTGTGTGTGTGTGTGCCTGTAGCCCGCGTGGGCCTCATGCACATCGGCGTGTTCATCCTGCTGTTGCTGAGCGGCGAGAGGAATTTCGGCGTGCGCCTGAACAAGCCGTACGCTCTCCACGTGCCCATGGACATCCCGGTGTTCACGGGCACGCACGCCGACCTACTGATCGTGGTGAGAGGATCGACCACGTCGCCATGGAGACCGGCCGATAATTTTCCCTGCCCGTGAGAGCCGACCAGCTGTCGCTGCTGTTTGCTTTTGCAGGTCTTCCATAAGATTATCACCACGGGCCACCAACGTTTACAGCCTCTCTTTGACTGCCTGCTCACCATCGTGGTGAACGGTGATTTATTCGGCTCATTGTTATAGATTTTATAGCTTTTTCGATAAAAATAGTTTGAAAAATTCTTTTTTTTTTCCTTTCAGTGTCGCCATATCTGAAAAGTCTTTCAATGGTGGCGGCCAATAAGCTGCTCCACCTGCTGGAGGCTTTCTCCACTAGCTGGTTCCTGTTCTCTGCTGTCCAGAACCACCATCTTGTCTTTTTCCTCCTGGAGGCCTTCAACAACATCATCCAATATCAGTTTGATGGTAAGGGGGGACCCTTAATCATGATTTTAAAGGAGTTCAATTTTTTTCTCCATTGAAGGCCACATATAGAAAACGCTTGTGCAGTTGTCACTGGGAGAACATTGCATGTGGAAATACGCAATATTACATTTGTCTTCCTGTGCATTTATATCGATTTTTCTAATTTGAATAGGCGGAAAACGAATACCGTATTTATAATATAATATAATATAATATAATATAATATAATATAATATAATATAATATAATATAATATAAATATAATATATATTATTATAATATAATATAATATAATATAATATAATATAATATAATATAATATAATATAATACCGGTGTATAAGGCACACCCAAAAGTCTTGATTTTCTTGACCCTGTGCCTTATATGCCGGTGCACCTTATATGTGAAGTGATATTAAGCCACAACAAGTCTAGCAACAGCTGTCAGAATCCACGACTTCATTCATTCCCTTTAGAAGAAGTGGTGCGTAACTCCAGCTTCTACTGTAACGCCTTTTAATGTATTATTTTTATTATTATTATTATTATTATTATTATTATTATTATTATTATTATTATTATTAGGCATATGTGGTGTGCCTTATATTTGGAAACTTTTTAGTCTGATGAATAACCTGGTCAATGGACGATTGTCCTCCCCAGGGAACTGTAATCTGGTGTACGCTATCATCCGCAAACGGAACATATTCCACCAGCTAGCTAATCTTCCATCCGACCCGGCCACCATCCAGAAGGCTCTGCAGAGAAAGAGGAAGTCGCCCGATGCTATTTCCCGCACCAGCTCGCAGGAGACCGTCTCCATGGAAGGTTCCCGACCCGCCGTGCCGGCGGAACCTGGCACGCTGAAGGCCAGCTTGGTCGCTCTACCTGGTAAATCAACCTACCGTATTTTCCTGTGTCTAAAGTGCACCCAAAAGGCTTGATTTTCTTCAAAATATAATATAATATAATAAAGGCATATCCAATCCAATCCAATCCAAAAGATGACCCTGTGCCTCATATGTGAAGTAATATTGAGCCATAACAGGTCATGCAACTACGTTCCGCAGCCACTGACTGAATTTCCCTGTAGAAATGGTATGTAACCACAGCCTCTACTGTAGCGCCTTATAGTCCGGTGCGCCTTATATATGGAAAAAGTAAAACTTTTCTAGATTTATATATTATATTTGAAAAAAAAATATTCATTGAAGGTGTGCCTTATAGTCCGGTGCACCTTATATATGGACAAAGTAAAACTTTTATAGATTTATATATTATATTTGGTAAAACTTTTTTTCATTGATTGAAGGTGTGTCTTATAGTTCGTTGCGCCTTATATATCTAAAAGTAAAACTTTTATAGATTTATATATTATATTTTGAAAACATTTTTCATTCATTGAAGCGGCTTATAGTTTGATGCGCCTTAAATGGAAAAAGTTTGACAATACACCATTCATTGGGGGTGCGCCTTATACTCCAGTGTGCCTTATACACCGGAAAATATGGTACTTTTAGAATCAAGAACATACAACGTTTGAAGGAGATGATATATATATATATATATATATATATATATATACACATACACTGTATATATGTGTATTTCTTTACAGGTATTGACAAACTGACCGAGAAATCTCAGGTGTCGGAGGACGGTACCATGGTGTCCGTCCCCAAGAAGGAGAACGCGGCGCAGATCACAGCCGGCGGGAGCAGCGACACTGAATCCATATCGGGCAAAGACAATGAAGTCAGTGGCACATGGCTTTGGATCTTAAAGGACAACCGACGCCTCCGGACAAATTGTGTCCATAATTTGTAAAATCACTTCAAATGACTTCTACGGAGCGTATTTTACAAAGATCCCACGGCATATAGCTATATTTTACGTTTCAAGACTCGCGCTGAATATTCAGGAAGTCTTGTTTTTGAGTTGAGGACGATGCTGACGTGACGTCACGTCTGGAACACCCCTGACCGCGAAAGCGACACACCATGCATTTTGGGTACTTTGTTTGGTCTGAAAACTTTGTGTTGATGATGAAATTAGAAGGAAAAAAACATGAATAATGCGATGGTGAATCGTTGTGCTTTGCACCAAGACTACTATTTGATACTAGTTGACACAAATTCCCAGCAGACAAATCAGCCCATTTCTAACGGAGCTTGGGCGGCATCTTGTGCATTTTTCTGGGCGCTACATTGGAGTCCAGACGCCTCAAAATGAGACGGAGGGACTTCTTTAATCGTTTGCAAACATTTATGCTTTCCTCTTCAGAACTATTTGAATCATATTCATAACTGGATGAGTAACAAGAAAGCATCTTCTCCGAATCTGAAGCCATTGTTTTGATTCTAGAGCAAGGCAAGATGTCCCGGCGTGATGTCACGAACAAGGGGGCGGGACCTTCTGAAACTGAAACTTTCTGAGGTCATTTTGAAGTAGTTTTGGGAAACTAAGTCATTTTTATTGGTGTTTTGCATTTGACTAAAAATATCAGCCTGCATGTTTTGGGTATTTTAGATGCTATAAAACTTTTTTCTGATGTCATTTAGGAAACAAAAAAATGGTGTCGGTTGTCCTTTAAGGGAAACATTGTGTCCCGGTAACTCTTGGTTGTTCGCAGGATGTTTTCTACACCGAGGCAGAAATGGAGAGAAGCCGTTTATCGAGTGTTTCTTCAACATCGCATTGGACTCCCACACCAGAGTGGGTAAGTCAATAGACTTTTTTTTTGTCACAAGAACTGAAAAACAAAAGCATTTTTAACTCTGGTTTGTCGTCTTGACCTTTCCCCAGGTTCTCTCCTGGAAATGTAAGCTCCCCTTACAGACCATCATGCGTCTGCTGCAGGTGTTGGTTCCACAAGTGGAGAAGATCTGCATCGACAAGTACTGTACGCCTTTAATTGCCTTGACGGCGATGAAATACACATTCATGCTGATGTTATGTCGGTAGGGGTCTGACAGATGAATCGGAGATACTGAAGTTTCTCCAGCACGGGACGTTAGTCGGCCTGCTGCCCGTCCCTCACCCCATCCTCATCCGGAAGTACCAAGCTAACGCTGGCACGGCCATGTGGTTTCGGACTTACATGTGGGGGGTGGTCTACCTACGGTGAGTACTGACATGCACCCCCCCCCCCCCCCAAGTACAAACAGATTAAATTTAACTCATTCATTGCCATTCCCAAATTTTTTCGGGAATTGAAAATATGATGTGGAGCTCCATTCCCGAATTTCTTCAGGTTTTGGTTTTTCTTACAGAGGGGTGCAAATCAAGCTTTGGTCAGACCTCTGGCAATGTTTTTCCTTCCCACGAGGGGCAGCATTTGCCTTTTGTACATCCGCCCCGACTTCAAGCTCAGATAACTCCAAATACATATAACTTAGGAATTAACTCTTTTTTTCTGATGAAAGAAGAGAGTTCCCATATAGTAAATCATTTGGAGTACTGGATTAGTACAGCACTCGTGTTGAGCAAATTTCAGTTATATTTAACTTTTATGCATTTACAATGTACTCATTTACCCCCATTCTTGAATTTATTTGGGAATTGAAAAGCATGATGTCGAACGCCATTCCCGAATTAGTTTTTTCTTGCAGTGTGGGGGTGCCAATAAAGCGCTGTCAGACCTCTGGCAATGTTTTTCCCTCCTACGAGGGGCAGCATTTGCCTTTTTGTACATCCGCCCCCACTTCAAGCTCAGACCCATATAACTTCGGAATTAACTCTTTTTTTTTTTCTGATGAAAGAAGAGAATCTAAGCCAAGGTTTCTAACGCTGTGTTGAATGTTTATGTAGGCCTAAAACTCAATATTCTGTGGCTCCTGGAATTTGAGTGAAAATGACAAAAACCCTGGCACTGGAAGTGGACACGTTTTTGAACAACTGGCAGTGAATGAGTTAATAAGAAACAAATTTATAATTGTACCCCCACTTTTTTTCTCTAGAAATGTGGACCCTCCCATATGGTACGACACGGACGTGCGGCTCTTTGAGATTCAGAAGATGTAGACTACAAAGCGTGAAGCTGACTGTGTTGAAAGCACCTCATACTCCTCACGACGCATGCCGAGTGGTCGTTATCGGTTACATATTTTCTATAGGCAACTCTCATTACATGTTGTTCTGATCTGTGCAGCTGTTTTTAGTTTTAGCCAAAGGGGGGCGGGGATAGGTCAAGTTAAAGGGCAACCGACGTCACTTTTTTGTATTTTAAATGACATCAGAAAAACGTTTTATAGCATCTAAAATACCCAAAACACGCAGTATGATATTTTTTGTCAAATGCAAAACACCAATAAAAATGACTTCAAGTGTCCAAAATCTGCAAAAAAATTGAGCTGCGAATTCGGCATTTTCAGAAAGTCCCGCCCCCAGTTCGTGACATCACGCCAAGACGTCTTGCATTGCTTGTGAATCAAAACAATGGCTTCAGATTCGGAGAATATGCTTTCTTGTTACACATCCAGTTATGAATATGATTCAAATAGTTCTGAAGAGGAAAGCATACATGTTTGCAATCGATTAAAGAATTATATGTGCCATTTTGAGGCAACATTGGGGGAAAATCTCTCACCCAAAAAAAAAGAGGCACAAAATGGCGACCTCCAGTGGCCACCTCCGCTTCCACAGGCTGATAAATTCCTTATATGGAGTTTGGATGCCCTCTTCTGGCGGCTTTTGGGTGCAACACGGTTCTCAGACCAAACATGTACAGCAAAATACATTGACGTGATGGAAGGACTGCTACAATGTGTCTTTTTTCGGTCAGGGGGCGGTCCTTTCGTGATGTCACGTACGGACTCGTCACCAACTCAAAAACACGACTTCCTGAATATTCAGAGCGAGTCTTAAAACGTAAAATATAGCTATATGCGGTGGAATCTTATTAAAATACGCTCAGTAGAAGTCATTTGAAGCCATTTTACAAATTATGGACACATCTTGTCCGGAGACGTCGGTCGTCCTTTAATGCAACAGTACAAACTACACTGGGTTGTTTAGTTTCTGACATTGCTTGTTCAAAACTGTACTTTATTATATATTACTGTGTGAATTGTGTCAAACGCTAAATGCAGTAAGTAAATATTTTGAGAACATTTTAAATCAAAGCTTTTTTTTTGTTTCTACTTTTTGGCCATAAGATGGCACTGTTTGCCTGCCTTGAAGCACGGCGACATTTAAAAAAACTGTTTAACCTGCTAGCATTCCAAAACAGGGTTCATTATGTTGTCAACTATCTTTGAACATTTTCATATTTTTAGACCCCGCAATATTGTGTTGGGGAACAGGCGTTGTAAAAAGAGCCAAAATGACCCCTTCAACTTGATGGCATGGCATGAGTATTTAACTCATACGGAGAACTGCTCCTATCCTTCATCAATCCCACTGGGGATGTGTATCTTTTCATATTTTAAAATTAACTTCTTGAGAAATGTTCCAATGTTTACAGTGAAACACTGCTGAGCATTTTTTTTTTATTTACGACATGTTTTTTTCTGCTTCAGTGCAGTGAGAAAAGTATGGATATGTCTCTCTCTACAGGTCACATTAAACCACATCAAATTAGAATCGCAGTCACAGATGACGCTAGACGAGCGCTAGCTGCTGCTGTGTAGCGTCAATCGAGCGCGTCCGCCATTTTGAGATTTTTGAGATTCTAAAATACATTTTGAAATATTTTAGATGACCCCATTTGGGCCCAAGGGGTAAAAAAATCTTCAGCAGCTGTGCCTGTTCCTAGTACTGTATTACAGTAAGCTAGCAAGTGAGCGACCCCCGTAGCTAGCTAGCTCATTGCTCCGGGAGTAGCGCCATGTGTGGGCCTACACAAAAGAGAATTAAATCACAAAAATGTGTTTTCAATCTCCTCAAAGTTAAAAAAAATAATATGCATTAAGATAAACGTATCTTCATTCTATAATCATTATTTAATATTTACAGCTACAGGCTACAGCAGTTGTGAAAGCGGCATATAAATCAAAATGTATTATATTACACCATATCTTATTTAATCATATGTGTATATTGCTTATGGTTGTATAGCGACTGAAAAAAGCGATTGATGCCATTTTTGTGTTTTGTGCGATGTTTTAATAAATAAACAACAAATTAATGTGTTCTTAGTGAGTAATGGGACGGCGTCGGCGTTTTAGCGCCCTTTATTGGTCAATCACTATGAACACACGTGCTGTCCTGTATGTTTAATTATGCTTAATGGGGGCGAACAGGTGAAACTAATCATCCACGCATGCAAGTGACGTCATCCATGAGGAGCTCTTCCTCCATAAAATGGCTCCCATGAAGTTTGACCATAGCAGAGTGAAACAGATTGTGTTTTGCGCAGCTCAAATCTTCGCTGCCGGTTTTTTGGGGTTCCCCATTCCCCCAATTTAGCTGTCAAAAATGACCTGGCGATATTTTGTAGTACCTTTGATGCTGTTGTCCTTGTGGGAGCTTCAGGTGGACGGAGCTTGCTTCTGTTTACCACTGCATCCACAGCAGGTGTATTGCCAGCCGAAGGTTGTTGGTAAGCCACTTTTATCATTTTGTCAAGGCGTTTTTTTAATTGATATGGGGGTGTACATGGATGCTAATGGGTTCAAGCATTTTATTTTTTGTCCCCGGAGCTGCTTAAACAGATGTTTTCCTCTTTCAGTCATTAGGGCAAAAGTTCTTGGACTCATGCCTGCCTCACCCTTCAGGCATCTCAACAAGTATATCATCAAACAAACAAGGGTAAGTATGCATATTGTATGCCAATTGCATAATTTTTCACGTGGATTCCACTTAATGGCTTTTCCAGTACTACAAGGGCACTAGAAAGATCTATGACGCCGTCTTCACAGCACCCACCGCTGCAGCTTGTGGAATCACTCTGACCGTTGGGGTCGAATATGTCCTCATGGGTATAAAAACCTCATTTTTTTTTTTTTTTTTTTTTTTAGCATTTTCGTTAGCGGATTAAAACCGCAGCTATTGTCGTCACCCAAGTGTAACCAACCCTCTAAATTCTACAAAATTTGCCAATGTTTCTGAACTTGTTTTGACATTAAACTACAGGAGTCTATTGCTGCCAAATTAGGACCCCCCCCCCTCCTCTTTTCTATCTACAGCCAGCCTGGAGCCCAACCACACACTGCGTATCACCCTGTGTGATTACTATCAACCGTGGGCTACCTTGAGTTATGCGCAGAAGAGCCTTTTGCACCGCTATCGAAAGGGCTGCAATTGCACGGTAGGAATGCAAAAACGGCGTTGGTCTAAATTTTACACGCTCAAATGGATCTTCAAACACTTGTCGGACAATGTGACCAAAGGCTCAAACACAGGAAGATTGTCTTTTACTGCCAGCAGGGGATGTAGCCATCCATGCCCAACGTCTGCAGCCCTCTGTCAAGCTATTTATTGAGCCTATATGCACATTTAAGTGATAGTCTTCTTGATTTGAATAAAACGCCCCTGGTCGTTCCAAGCACCAACATCCATAAACCAACAGAACGTAGACATTTTAATGATTTGTCTTTTCTCGAATTTATAGATTTGTAACCTGGCTAATGAGCTCTTCCTGTGAAAGGGTTTACCAAGTCGTAAATTAGTCCAAGGCCAGATCTCCTATCTGAGGAGGACAGTTTAGCAGGCTGTGTCTGTTCACCTAAGATTGACCCCAGATTTTCTGTGCTTCTATTGTGGGCCTTGTGTTCTGCCAAATAAGCACACAACAGCATGAAACTTTTAAATATGATAACTTGCATTCTGTCTATTCTCTGTCACAGTTTTATGAAAGCAAGTTGATCAAGTTTTTGGTGTCTTTTGATGGCCATGTTGGTGAAATTCCCATCCTTGGTTGCCCACAGATCAAGGGCTGCTTCTCCTACCCGTGCTGCTTACCCAACCCGAACACGTGTGTATGGACAGACGTCCTGCCAGATAAGGAAGACAACAGCGATCAAGCTCGACACTCTGCTTGCGTGAAGGAAAATGACAGGTCTTGCGGTTGGCACAATGTACCTGACTGGCCTCGACCGGCAAAACCGACAAAGTCGCCTAACTGAAAATAAATGAAGGTGTTTGACAATCCAGTATTTAACTTTGTCTACGTTTTGGATGCATAACGGACTCTTCATTGGTGTAATGTTGAGTGCTCTGGTTACAATTGCAATTATTTGGTGTTTTTTTTGACTGCCCTTTACCTGTTTTTTTACAGACAATGGGCAAGAAAATGAGGGAAATTCGAACATCTGTTACAAAAAAGCCTGATGTATAATACATTTAAAAAAATCTTCTAGATTATGGCAACGAAGTTTGGGGGCTATGTGTCATGAAAGCAAGACAAAAGTGTGAAAATAATAATACATTTCATTTTAAGCGCCTTTCAAAGCTCTCAAGGACACTTTACGATCACAGACAAGCATAGGTACTATAATAAATTAAATAGAATACAATAAATAAAATACATTTATAAATAGAAACAAGAGAGAGCGACACAGAAAATGCAATTCTAAATAGGTGGGTTTTGAGATGGGATTTGAAGAGAATCAATGTTACGAATGTTGGGAGGAAGTGAGTTTGCAACCAGAGCAGCTGAAAGCCCTGTCCCCCATCATGCTGAGACGGGCAGGGGGGGCACACAGAGGTGGAGGGAGGAAGAGGATCTGAGGGAATGAGAGGGAATAGAAATTTGAAGAAAGTCAAATAGGTTATGTATAAAGAAGAATTTTAAAGTTGATTCTATACTTGAGTGGAGCTCTTGGAGGATGGGGTTGATGTGGTGAAGGGATGAGGTTCTAGTGATGATCCGGGCTGAAGAATTCTGGATGAAAAATACTTGTTCTTGTATTTGTTTCCAATTAAAATCCTTATTGATTGGAAAAGCACTGTTACCTCATTCACTGCCATTCCCCAATATTTTCGGGAATTGAATACAATGACGTGAAGCGCCATTCCCAAATTTGTTCAGGGTTTGGTTTTTCTTCATAGAGAGGGTGTCCATAAAGCGTTTGTCAGACCTCTGGCAATATTTTTACTTACCACTAGGGGACAGCATTTGCCTTTTGGCTATCTATTAGCTATCTATTATTAGCTATTTATTAGCTAACTATCTATTTGAGTTACTTCCGGGTTGAGTAAACGCAGGCGAGTGTGGCTGCTGCTGCTCACCCACAGAAAAACTTATCCTGTGACTGTAAAGTGACCGTGAGAGTTTTGAAAGGCGCTTAAAAATGAAATGTATTATTTTGTACAGCTGCCTCCATTTCAAGCTCAGATAACTCCAGACTCGCGTAACTTAGGAATTAACTCTTTTTCTTCTGATTAATAAAGAGAGTCGAAGGTTTCTTACGCTGCGTTGAATGTTTATGTAATCCTAAAACTCAATATTGTTTGGGTCCTGGAATTTGAGCGAAAATGACAAAAACCCTGGCACTGGAGTGGACATATTTTTGCACATTGTCTGGCAATGAACGAGTTAAAGAATTACCAGTGACAAAACGCAGACCCAAAAGATTTTAAAAAATCCGCATGAAGGCACACCAAAAAGCTTTAAATTTTCACACCTTATAATCCGATGCACCTTATATGTGGATCAATATTCACATTTCTTGGATGTCATATTTTTAATGTTCTGTAATGTGCTTGATTACAGCTGCAACCTTCCCCATACAAAAATCTATGAGCTGTCTAGTTAGCTATCTAGCTAGATACCTATTAGTTATCGATTAGTTAGCCAGTTATCTAGCTTCTATCTATTTGAGTTACTTCCGGATTGAGTGAACGCTGGCGCACGTGGCTGCCACTGCTCACCCACAGAAAAACTGGTCCTGTGTCTGTAAAGTGACCTTGGGAATTTTGAAAGGCGCTTAGAAATGAAATGTATTATTATTATTATTATTATTATTATTATTATTATTATTATTATTATTATACCTAAAAAACTCAAAAAATGTAGTTTTGTACTTCTTTAGTGTAGCTCCATCTAGCGGACGCCTAACACAACTGCATGACAGGAAATCGGTTTTATTTTGAAGGTGACCAAAGACTCAGGTGAAAACAGTTTACAATCAGCTTGTGCTAATTATGGACGCAGTCTACTGCTTTAAACCTCAAGCAGAGGCAACTTGCTGGTGTGGCATATTTTTTCTTTTCTTTTTTTTATTGGTTTGCTCAACTGGAAGAAATAAAAAAGATCTTTGAGGTTGTGACAGGGTCAAGGATGAGCTTGAAAAATTTTGTGCTGGTACTACTGTGTTTTTGGGGGCTCCGAGAAGAAGTTGCGCAAGCCTGTAGCTGCTTCCCGATGCATCCACAGGAGGTTTATTGCCAAATTGATGTCACCGGTAAGTGGAACGAGATGCCGCTTTCAAATTTTTTTTGTCAGACTAATATGAATTACTTCCTCATGCAAATCTTTCCAAAACATTCCTAGTAATCAAGGCAATGGTAGTTGGAGTGAAGCCCGGCGGCCAAAGAAGACTCACAAGATATGACATCAAACTCATCAAGGTGACATATTTGCCATATTCACTTTTTTTTTTCATGGAGGCATATGAAACATGACTCGGATTTTCTTTTCCAGACCTTCAAGGGTGCTGAAAAGCATTTTACTGCCATTTACACCCAACCCAACTCTGCAGATTGTGGGGTGACTCTGACCAAGGGTGTTGAATATCTACTTATGGGTATAAAATCTGAATTTAGTTTCATCTCCGATATGGAAACTATTCCACAGCCAAGATATTAACGGCCTTTAAAGGACAACCGACACCTCCGGACAAGTTGTGTCCATACTTTGTAAAATCGCTACAAATGACTTCTACTTAGCGCATTTTACAAAGACCGCATATAGGTATAGTTTACGTTTTAAGACTCGCCCTGAATATTCAGGAAGTCTTGTTTTCGAGTTGATGACGATGCCTGACGTGACGTCATGTCAGGAACGCCCATGACCGAGAAAGCGACACAAAATGCATTTTGGGTACTTTGTTTGGTCTGAAAACTTTGTGTTGATGGCGAAATTAGAAGGAAAAACACATGAATAACACAATGGTGAATCGTTGTGTGAATCGCACTAACACTACCAATTGCGGTAACACCATAAAAGTGGACACACATTCTCAGGAGACAAATCAGCCCATTTCCAATGGACCTTGAGCGCCATCTTGTGCATTTTCTGGGAGCTACATTTGAGCCCAGACGGCTCGAATTGATACAGACGGACTTCTTTAATCGATTGCAAACATTTATGCTTTCCTCTTCAGAACTATTTGAATCATATTCATATCTGGATGAGTAGGAAGAAAGCATCTTCTCTGAATCTGAAGCCATTGTTTTGTCTCTGGAGTTATCCTGGCGTGAAATCAAGAACACGGGGGCGGGACCTTCTGAAACTTGCCATTTACGACGTCATTTTGAAGCAGTTTTGGGACTTTTTTTTTTTTTTTTTTTTTTTGCATTTGACTAAAAATATCAGCCTGCGTGTTTTGGGTATTTTAGGTGCTATAAAACGTTTTTCTGATGTCAGTTAGGAAACAAAAAAAATGGTGTCGGTTATCCTCTAATGCTTATTTGAGTCTTGAGGATTTCCCCATGACGGTGTTGACACATTTTCCTCTCCCAATCCAGGCCGACTGCAGTCTGACGGATCGCTTCACGTCCACATGTGTGATCTCCATCAGCCGTGGAATGACTTGAGCATGACGCGAAAGCACCTGTTGTACCACTACGCCGAAGGATGCGATTGCACGGTACCAATTTAATCGTGCTTTTATAATTAAGAGCAATTTGTAGTATTTTGGAGTAGGTGCCTGTTTGTGGGTTGTGTTTGTGTGGCCAATCAACTCTTGGGCATATGAAATCATTGGCGTCAATTAATCACAGATCAAATCCTGCGTCTCCTTCCCGTGCTGCGTGACCAGTCTGACTGAGTGCCCGTGGACAGACTTCCTGCCGGGCAAGTCGGGCAATCGTGACCAGGCTCAAAATTATGCTTGCATCAAGAAAAGTGATGGATGTTGTGCCTGGGACAGGCCGGCTTTGTATCCCCAAAATGGATACCCAGCCCCCTAAGGCTAATAATGGCTAAAAAAAATATATATACACAAAAACATTTTTTTCTTTTCCTGTATATCTATTAAACACTGGCTTAATTGTACACAAGCTTGTAATTTCACATGAGTGCAGTGGCGGGCTGTGGATTTCATCGCTAGGCCTTCAGTAGTGCTACGTCTGAATCAATCCTAACTGCAAAATGTGTGGTGATTTACTACAAGTCCACTAGAAAGTACCGTTAGCCAGGAAATAACTTGACCAACCTTTCTTAATGATGACCATTTTTTCTTAAAGTCCGTCTTGAAAATGGCTTCGAGAGTAAATCTCCAACCAAATCAATTTCTTCTCCTTCTTCAGCCATTGTAGGTTGACCAAATCACTATTAAATGAACAATATATTTGCTTAGGCAGCTCGCTACGGATGCAGTGTGCTAGCTCTGGCCAGTATGCTCGTGTCACAAGAGGCTTGTGGATCTGAGCAGTTTTCGCACACTATGATTAGCTAGTCACTAGTCCTCTATTTGACATACCTTTTGTTTTCAACCACTCTCTTAGTGACTGCCTCTGTGATTGTCTGCGTTAAATTCAATACTTTGTCTTTTTTTATTTTTGGGTTGTTAGAAATGTAGGCCAAACCGGCTACTGACCTCCAGTTTGGAATCCGAACGGTCTGGATTCAAGATGGCTGATTTTGGTCTTTCAACGACTCGACTACGAATGTAAATATTCTAAAACGAGATGCCACCTGAGGGCGTTGTTTCGCATGACTTATCAGTCATTAATAGAAAGCCCTCTCTCTTCGAAGTTTAAAACGGCACGGCTGTTCTCTCAGTTTAAATGAGACAAGCATGTTCATGTCTTAAATTTCTCCACTGTGAGACAAAACAAAAAAATCTTAATCTACAGTATTGGTAATCTAGTCTAAATATTTTGAGACGAGACTCCACCGGAGGGCGCTGTTTCGCATGACTAGTTTGTCAGTTATCCATCGAAAGCCCTCCCCTATCAAAGTTTAAAACGGAACGGCTGTTCTCTCAATTTCAATAAAACGTGCTCATATGTTAATGTGTTAACTTTCTCCACTGTAAAACTAATAACGGCGAATCTAAAAGTGACGCCAAGGTATATCTAATGAGCCAACTACATGTATATGTCAATGGGAAGGTGGGTAAAAAAACACCTACACAGCTTCAAATATTCAAAAAGCAAATGTGGCTTTCTACCATAAAACACTCGGGGCTACAGAATATTTTCTTTTTGACCTTCAATTTAATTATATATACAGTATGAAACTACAGCAGGATATAAAATCACTGAACCGCTACATGGAACATATTGCTGCTTGGTTGAAGCTAGCTTTCAAAGTAAATACTGTACAGGCAAAGTGCCTCTGAATAAAAGATTAAAAACATTTCCGTTTTCAGAATCTGTGATTTCTTCACATGCCACTAGAGAGAGCTTGTGTAATGCGATTGGAGAATGAGTGCACTGGACTTGATTTCCACCTACAGTTTCTGAGAAGTTGCTGAGACAACAACATGGTGGTATCTCCATTATGGCACCTTAAAGGACAAGGACAACCGAATCCATTTTTTTATTTCCTAACTGACATCAGAAAAAACGTTTTATATCATCTAAAATACCCAAAACACGCAGGCTGATATTTTTAGTCAAATGCAAAACACCAATAAAAATGACAAAGTGACCCAAAACTAAATCAAACTGACCTCATAAAGTTTCAGTTTCAGAAGGTCCCGCCCCCTTGTTCGTGACGTCACGCCAAGACGTCTTGCCTTGCTCTAGAGTCAAAACAATGGCAACAGATTCGGAGAAGATGCTTTCTTGTTACTCATCCAGTTATGAATATGATTCAAATAGTTCTGAAGAAGAAAGCATAAATGTTTGCAATCGATTAAAGAAGTCCTTCCGTGTCATTTTGAGGCGTCTGGACTGCAATATAGCGTCCCAGAAAATGCACAACATGGCGCCCAAGCTCCGTTTGAAATGGGCTGAATTGTCTGCTGGGAATTTGTGTCAACTAGTATCAAATAGTAGTCTCGGTGCAACACACAACGATTCACCATCGCGTTATTTGTGTTTTCCTTCAAATTTTGCCATCAACACGATGTTTTCAGACCAAACAGAGTACCCAAAATGCATTGTGCGTCGCTTTCTTGGTCAGGGGCGTTCCTTCAGTGACGTCACGTATGGACTCGTCACCAACTCAAAAAAAAAGACTTCCTGAATATTCAGCGCGAGTCTTAAAACATAAAATATCGCTATATACGGTGGAATCTTTATAAAATACGCTCAGTAGAAGTCATTTGAAGTGATTTTATAAGTGATTTTATGGACACAACTTGTCCGGAGGCGTCGGTTGTCCTTTAAGTCCCAGACTTGTAAAAAATAGTGCAATATAAAAAAATAAAGTGCCAATAAAAAATATTGTGCTTATTTCACATGTATTTTTTTTTTATACAAGTGAATTATAAAACATCCTTTTTATGATAATCTCCATGGACCTCATTTCCTGTGGGGATTAACAACCGGGATGGGCAATTGGACACCATTCACTGAATGGTCCAATTATTTAAACAGGTGATGTTGATTAATTGTGGGCGGAGTCTGAAGCTATATAAAGGGTCTCACGAACCTGAGCTAGCAGGTGTTGTGATAGAGACTTCCGTGGGTTCCTTGTGGGAACAACATTTGTCTTCGTTTGGGCAAACAAAACCTTTTTCTACTTTTCTTTGACTTTCTAACCCTGACGGATCAACAATGTGCTGGAAGGTGAGGAACATTTTGTTGCCCTTGGCGCTGCTATGCTTGTGGCAGCTACAGGAAGGAGCAGAGGCCTGTAAATGCCCCGTGAGACATCCGCAGCAGGCGTTTTGTCAAGCAGATGTTGGTAAGTTGTAAATTTCTGTTCATATTGTCAAATAATTGATAGAAGTGAGATGACGTTGTCGTGTTAGCGTTAATGACATCCCCAAAATGGATGTTGTCAAGCTAACAATTTAGCTTGTTTAGTGTCGTGTGCTGTTCCGAAAGCACTTCTTTAGTCGTCAATTGGGGGCAACTTCTATTATAGTTTGTCACAAAATGGTTTGCCAAATGACTATGTTGTAGTTGTAATTCTTATATATATATATATATATATATATATATATATATATATATAAAATACCATGCTGGAAACTGGCAAAGACCTTTTCCCTGTAGAAATTTCTAGTGAATTTCAAAATGGGTTTTTAATCAGGCCTTCAGACAATTATTTTTTTCAAGCAGGCAATAGTTTTGACCATATATTTTGGCAAATGACTTTATGTGAGATATTGAGTATCTGAAATTAACTATTGCTACATTTAAAAACACTTTCCAGTCATCAGGGCAAAGGTTCGGGGAGGGAAAACTGACAGTGACAATCATCTCATGAAGTACAACATCAAGCAGACCAAGGTAAAAAAAAAAAAACACAAGACTTACAGAAGATACATATCTGGAAATATCTCATATGTTCCCCACTCCCAGATATTCAAGGGCCCTAAAAAGGATTTTGATGCCATCTACACTGCGCCCCGATCTGCAGCATGTGGAGTCACTCTGAAAAAAGGCACAATGTATCTACTCATGGGTAAGGAGTGTAACAATTTTGAAGAAAATTGAGTTATTTTTTAAATGAATCTAGCCTACTGGAACTTTTTTTTTCTCCTGGCGATCAGAATGTAACAAAAACTAGCTTGCATGGTACTACTAGCTACCTATTTGCTATCTTTTAGTTATCTAGTTGGTTATCTATTAGCTATATAGCTGTCTAACTAGCTATATGTAAACTATCTACATGTATTAGCTAGCTAGCTTTGTATCTATTTGCGTTACATCCGGGTTGAGTGAACGCAGGCACGTGTGGCTGCCGCTGCTCACCCACAGAAAAACTTATCCTGTGACTGTAGAGTGACCTTGAGAGATTTGAAAGGCGCTTATAAATGAAAAGTTATTATAATATGGCAGGTTGAGGACATGCGTAAAAAAGGTCTCATGATAGTGTTGAATATAATTGAAAATATTATTGTGCTAATGTGAACTTTGTACAGCGTTGCTTGCCCTTCAAATTTTGTGACTGTAGAACAGGGGTGTCAAACTCATTTTTTTTGCCACAGGCCACATTGTAGTTACGGTTTCCTCTGTTGGGGGTGCGTTATGAATTTGGGTAAGCCATTAAAATGTTTAATCCCCTCCACATATTACATATAGAGCGCACAACAAATTAATGAATGACTAGTTTTCAAATCTGAAGTCGAGAATAATGACTGTTATTGTGGTTTACATCCAAAAATATGAAATTTCAAAAATCATGGAATTTCAAGAGTTTCATTTGCTTTCGCGGGCCGAATAAATCATGTGGTGGGCCAGATTTGGCCCCCGGGCCTTGACTTTGACACCTGTGCCGGAGACATTTATCATGTGACATTCTTTGTGTTTTCTTTGGTCATCGCAGGCAAACTGGACTCCAACGGCTCGCTGAGCATCACCAGGTGTGATTTCTTTCGTCCGTGGAGTTCCGTGAGCGCCGGACAAAAGATCCTGTTGCGACACTATGAAAAGGGCTGTGATTGCAAGGTCAGAACAAAATTTTGCCTTGTTTTGTAACAAAAACTCTGAATTCATAATCATTTAAACAATAGGCAATACTTAGAATTGGAGTCGTCTCTCTCTATGCAATTCATGAAATTCCTGTCTTTGGTCACTCGCAGATCATACGCTGCACTTCCCTTCCATGCGGCATCAGCAACCCGGTCGAGTGCTTGTGGACACAATTCCTGCCGTTAAAAATGGCTAGCAATGAGCAGACCCAAAATTTTGCTTGTGTCAAGAAAGGCTACGGCCACTGTGTTTGGTCCAGGGCGTTTGATTTATCCGAATTTGGGTTCATGGGCATCAAAAAGGCCATTAACTTTTGAAATAAACTCAACTTTAAAAAGATCAATGCAGGTTTTTTTTTCCTTTCCCTTGACCATTTCTGCTTTTAAGATGGCAAAGCCATTTGGACTTATTTGTTTTGTAAAATAATGTAGGGATGTAGCGATGCCAGGTTTTTATTACTCTTAAACATAAAAACCACTCTGGGACAGATGTAATTTCTGTTTAAAATTATGCATGATGCACTGGGAGGCGAAACTATTAGCATCAAAGCCATTTTTGAAAATTAGTCACTTCATTGTAATTTATGTATTTTTTTCCTCTTTGTGAATTAATACGATTTTATGAGAATTTATTGCTTCCAAATAAAGAATATAAATCATTTTTTTGCCGAACTATTTAGGACTACAGGAGGCAGGGGTTAAAGTAAACAGAATTTTGTTATGGAGAAACATCACATACCATCAAATACGTCATAAAAATTTTGCACAAACCTCACGTCCAGCATCCTGACCTTTCGGAATTGCGCATACTGTAATTGGATACAGAGAAAATTCCAAAAGGTCAATAGTGGATTCTTCAACCCAATCTACCGGGTCAAAACTATTAAGCCAATATGATCCAAATCCAGTTACCGAATGAGTGGTTTAGGAAAGCAACAGTGGTTTTTCTTTTTATTTATTTTCTTGCACCTGAAGTCAACTTTAAACTAGCAAAACACTGCCAGAACTTCAATAAATGGCATATGGTGCAAACCGCCGGCGCAGAGTCATTCCTTTGCTTGCTAAACTGAGGTCTCATGAGTCATTGCATTGCGTGCGAATGTGCTCAGGGTGAAAAAAAAGTGTGGGGGGGGGGGGGGAGGAATGGCAACATAAAGGTGGGAATAAGCATTAGGAGCGATGAGTGTGGCGGCTGAGCCATCGACGGTGGCTGGCCGGTGGCGCTAATGCGAGCTCGACGTGTTGGGGGACCTCACTTTGGGGCGAGCGGCCTGATTAAACAATGATTTATAGGCCCGCTGGAATATCTCTGGCAATCTGTCCTCGCAATGAGATTCTTTTCCTCTGCCGCTCCGGTGAAACATCTCGGGAGACTCGTCCAGAGTGGACAAAATGTGTAGTTCGGAGCTGGGTGGGCATTAAATGCGATCATCATGATGGCTCTGGTGGGTTCATGGGAGTATGTGAATGTCTATTTGTCTCACACATGCAGGGACACAAGGCTGGCTGGCTTCCTTAGTGGAATGAAGGACATGGTCTGCTCTAGAACCTAGTTTGAGCGAGTGGTGAAGCTTCACATTTCACTTTTTGTAATTCTACTTCTTTTCCTTTTGGCTTTTCCCTTGACGGGGTCGTCACAGCAAATCAGTGTCCTCCATCTTTAGAGGTTTTATCCGCATGTTTGTTTTGGCCAAGCTTTTACGTCGGATGCCCTTCCTGACACAACCCTCTGTATTTATCCGGGCTTGGGACCGGCACAGGAAGACATATGTCCCTTTGTGGCTGCAGAACAAGCAACTTGCTCAGTAAAAAGCTCCCAAACACAAAATGGTAATCGGCACAGCAACATTCAAAAAAGCAAAAACTATACTCGCCATTTGCTGCCAATGCTCTGAGTAATTCTGCTATATAGCTGAAAAGGGGGAGGAAGGAAATAAAGCAAGGGGTCAAAAAAATGGAGTCTTCCCGTAGTATGCAGGTGGAAATATCAGCTAATAACAGCTGACGGCAGATACATCGTCTTGAACCGTGACTGGATTAGATTGGGGGTGAGCCTTTATTTGTCACAAAATGGAAAAATGTACATTTCACAGCAGTAAAAACAAAATATTTATTTTCCCCTCATATTGTTTTTTTAAAAATTGGGTTGGATTGACCTTTATTAGTCTCGCAGCGGAGAAATGTACATTTCACAGCAGCAAAGCAATGGAAGGAAAAGGAAAGGAAGAAGTAGAAAAACAAAATACATGTACGGGAGTTGCTCTAAAGGCAGCCACTTTCACAGCGCCATCTTGAAGTCAAAACAACCAAAAAACAAAATAACAAATAGTATGACACGAAAGACAAAGACAGTCATTCAATCAAGCACTTCCTGCACCCTCTTTGTTGTATGAAGCAGTTTTAGATGAAAAAGGACCTTTTCACCAGTGGATCAGGGATGTCATGGTGTAATGTGCACGTTGGCTACAAGCTAAATGTTGAAAGCAAACGCAAAGCTGTAGCATCCATTGATAAAAAAAAAGATTGTCTCACATCTCCTGTCCCACGTAAATCCGCTTCAATTCCAAGCCGCGACAGTTCCACATATTCCAACAGCACCGACCTTTCCGCTGAGCAAAGCGCGGCTGTGAAATTGCTGACCATTACAGGCGCAAAAAAAAGCCCGCAAGCTGTCCAGCGATGACAGTCACATTCCTCACAAATCAAAAACGGTGCTGGCGTAGTCGTACTGCCAAGAAGGCGCAACCGCTCAGCATCTACTCGGGCGCCATCTTGTACTTCGACCCCATGACCATCCAAGACGTATTCATCCTAAATTTTAACCGCATGCACCACCGCTTCCCCCCCAACCAGACTTTGAAATGCGCGCTAGCTTGGAAACGGCTTTAAAATTTAATGCTACATCTTCATCAGTGTGCTTATCTTGCTTTAAGAGAAACAAACAAGCCTGAGTCTTATGCAAGACCTTTATGATGAATGAGTGAAGTCGCCCCCTCCCCCACCCTCTCCCCATTTCTGTACAGTTGGGACAGATAGCGCCTTTTTTTTTGTCAAAACACAAATGGAATCAAAATGCCAGAATACGATATCCCAACCACGGCGCTGTTGCCATGGTTACGTGAGAAGCGACAAATCTAGCATGATCGCAATCTTTATAAAAAGAAATCAAAATACAGTTTTCCGTGTGTTGCCATGGTTACGGCCAAGCGCGCTCCTCCTATCATATCCCAGATAAGAACATCCATTGATGGTCGATTCCTGTGGGATTACAACAGGGCGAGTGACAGTCAATTACATGACTTTATATCACTGCACTGGGTAGGATTTAAATATAAATCATGTCAATGCGGGCAAGGGGAAAAAAAAAAACCAGAGCGCCCTCCAAATTTTGTTTTTCAAGCTCATGTTTCAATAATATGGTGGCTTGTGGGATTTGCATTTATTAACCAGTCTTTGTACAATAATCTGGTAAATAAAGGGATACATTCTCTTGTAATTAACCTTGAGAGGAAGCCATCATCTTCATCACACAGCATATAAACCGCTTACTTAACAAGTTAATTATTCGAGAACCTTTATTATAAATGTGTTTCAATGTGTTCCTGATCGCTAAGCTGTTTGGCATTCTTGATCAGGATGCAAACTTTTTCAAGTCAATCACTGCCAGACTCCTTTCTCTCCCGTGTTTATTGTTTGTCAAAGTCATTATAAGTGCCTTGCACGCTGGGTCTGAGAGGACAGTAATTTCATCTGTGCTGTATGTCGTGCGTATTAGCATATTTGACAATAAAGCTGACTTTGACTTGACGATGTGCAAAAATGTGTCCATTCCAGTGCCAGGGTTTTTGTCATTGTCACTCGAATTCCAGGACCTACAAAATATTGAGTTTTAGGACTACACAAATATTCAATGCAGTGTAAGAAACCTTAGACTCTTTCCTTTCATCAGAAAAAAAGAGTTAATTCCTAAATGATATGGCTCTGGAGTTATGTGAACTTGAAATTAGGTTGGCTGTCCAAAATACAATACATACATATTGGTTTATATAGCGCTTTAACAATAGTTGAAGCTGGAACAAAGTGCCAACATGGGAAAAAAGTGAAATGCTGCCCCTTGTGGAAAGGAAAAAACATTGCCAGAGGCAGTGGCCAGCGCTTTATCAACACTCAAACAAGAAAAAAACATACAAAACCTGAACAAATTCAGTAATGGCGCATTACGTCATATTTTCTATCCCCAAATAAATTTGTGAATGGCAGTGAATGAGTTAAAAGTGGATATCTGCACAATGGCTGGGAGTGAAATGCCCCCCCCCCAAAAAAAAAAAAGACTCATTTTAATTGGAAAGTTGGGGTGCCGGCCAGTGGCGGGCCATGGATTTCATCGCTAGGCCTTCAGTCGTGCTACATCTCAATCAATCCACAGCTGCGAGTGAGGTGTGATTTACTACACGTCCACTAGAGGGTGCCAATAGCAAGGAAAAAAATCGTGGCTTGAACAAACTTAAGAAATACTGTCATTAAACTGTTTGAATTTTTACTTGGAACGTGTGGATTCATGATAGCTGCATAAAATTGCCATATTATTTGCTATTTTTGCTAACTTCGGAGCTGTCCAACCTTTCTGAATAATGTCCATCTATTCTTGAAAATGGCTTTAACATTATACAGTAAAGTCTCGTTATATCGATATCGGATATATCGATAGTCCTGGTTATATCGATACTATTTCTATGCACGCACGGAGAAAATTACATGCAAACAGGGTCGGATATATCGATAGTCCCGGTTATATCGATATTTTTTCGGACTCCCTTGAATATCGATATAACGAGACTTTACTGTATCTGCAACCAAATCCATTTCTTCAACACAACAATATATTTGCGTATGCAGCTCACTACAGATACATTGTGCTAGCTCTGGCCAATATGCTGTTATCACTAGCAGCCAGTGATACTATGATTGGCCCAATTACTAGCCAATCGTGTGACTCTGACTCCGATTCTGATATTTTTAGGCAAGCAGAGAAGACCTTGCAGGCCTTGACGGTCCACCACTGGCGCCGACAGGTCGCTGAAGTATCCCGATGACTGCGAACAGCTCAACCTGACGCATCCCAAGTCGTTCGGCAAACGAGTTGCAGGCTGTCAGCTACTCATGAAAACATGCAATCGATTTCACCCGAAAAGGTGATGTCATCCCAAGGGGCTTTGCTAATGAGTTTGAAAGCTGCTTAAGAAGTCCAGAGCTGTTGGAGCAAAGAACCCCTTTCACCTGGAGATTTGGGATGGGGGCGGGGCCTTAACCTTCACTCCAGAAGGGACTATTTGAAAAGTGCCGTCAAGGCAAACAGCGGGATAATTGCGGCATTTTTTCTTTTTTTTTTCCCCCCGCCCAGACATTGAGATGCTCAGCGGACGCCGGCGAGCGATGCTATTTGCCCGATGTGTCTTCACCCTCTCCCATACTCACCCCCTATTGTGACAAGACAAAAGTAAGTGATGGAAAAGAAGTGCTTTTGATTTTAACAGCCCGGGCTAAATGCCAACTGCAATTAGCTAACAGTGAGGTAGCGTTGTAGCCTGCTGTTTCTTTGGCCTTTGAGTGGATGTTTGATTTTTTTATTTTATACTTGTTGCATACATAACAAAACAGAAGAGGCAAGAGGGGTAGAAGCAACTCCTTAGCTTCACTATTGCATCTCATTTTTTGTTGCTTTTACATTCAATGTAAGTGGCACAGGTAGCATGGCGGATAACAGTGGTGATGAAAACTATTGCGCCACATTTACTCAACATGATTTCTTGCCAACAGAGAAAAATAACAGTCAAAATATTGACCTGGTCGTTTAATTTCCTTTCGCCATTTGCAGGTAATTAGGACGGAGCCCGGCAGCCTTGTGGTCAGGTGGTACACTGTGGTCTGACCTGTCAAAAATAATCATAAACGGAACATCCACATCTTTCATTCAGAATGTACAATATCATGAACTCGCATTTTATAAACAACTTTGTGAACTGGTTAGACCACAGGTGTCAAAGTCAAGGCCTGCGGGCCAAATCCGGCCCGCCACATCATTTTTTTCGGCCCGCGAAAGCAAATCAAACTTGTGAAATTCCATGATGATTGCTAAAATCTGAGCCAAAATTTCATATTTTTGGATGTCAACCACAATAACAGTCATTATTCTTGACTTCAGATTTGAAAACTAGTTATTCATTAATTTTGTGTGTGCTCTATATGTAATATTTGAAGGGATTTATACATTCTAATGGGTTCCCCAAATTCATAAAGGCCCTCGAGAGGAAACCATAACTACAATGTGGCCCGCGGCAAAAAATGACTTTGACACCCCTGGGTTAGACTATTCAGAACAAGCAAATCACCACAGGTTCATTTATAGTCATGGCTAGCACAACAAGCTAAATGACATGCTAGCACAAACAAGCAGACTACGGCGGTTGTCCGTGGTTGCATCAGGTGAAAATCTCCCTAAATTATTTTCAGTTTCACTTATACTGTTCCTTCGCATGCAAAATAGGACGTCTTAAAAGCCAACAGGGGAAAAAATAGATTTAAAGCCCCAAAAAACAGCAAGACTGTACCAAAGTAATTCTGTTCTATCACTGCAAATTCGCACAATTAAAAAAAAAAAAAAACACGTAAAAAACCTATAGCAAAACTGCTCTGTATTTGTTGATGTAGCTCTCTACCGATAAAGTGTGCTAGCTCTGGCCATTATGCTCTTGTCACTACTGTCTTATGATCAGAACACTTTTCGCAAACTATGATTGGCTAGTCACTAGCCAATCAAAGTTTGCGAAGACGTTGACCAGCGCCTTCAAAAAGGCGTTGGTACCACTTTTTGGGTTGCCAACTCGAAATCTGATTGGTTATAGGAGAACAAGGGGAAAGTAATGAAAGGAAACTGAAAGACAATTTGGAATTATTTAATATGAATTCATGGGCAAAATATAATTAACATCAGTCCGTGATTCTGATATTTTTAGGCCAGCAGAGAAGGCTTTGCAGGCCTTGACGGTCCGCCACTGTTTCAACCGCTTTATCCTTAAGAAGGTCGCAGAGCTGATCCCGATTGACTTTGGGCGACAGGCAGTGTATCCAGTACACCCTGAAATGGTCATCAATCAATCACAGGGCAAATGTAGGAGGTGGTGGGGGCACACCAGGAGCGCCAAAGCTGGAATTGAACCTTGCACCATCTGCACTGTGAAGGGGACGCGCTAGCAAGTTGATTAGCATGTCGTCTTTTATCATAATGTAAGTCCTCTTTTCTTTTTCCAACTAATAAGGCACTGTGACAAAATTCTGTCGCTTTAATTGTCTCCATTGCGCATTTTCACAAACTAATGTTCTGGCAAGCAGGAAGGTTTTGCGCTTTGCACGTGTAAAAATAACGTAGTCAAAACACAATGGATCCAAACTTGATTATGCAGGACAAAGTATTAGCCGCGGCTTATACAAAATGCTTCATTCCAAATTAATCCCATGAGCTACGTGATTACAGTGAAAAGCAGCGTGGTGGTGTTCTCGGCGGGACTTAACTCAAAGTTAATTTACTTTAGCGCGGCGTTCAAGCTGTTGTTCCATTTGCAAAGCGACTACCTTTTTGCGTCTTGTCTCATCACGTAAATGTCAGACAGACGCGTTTCTGCCGTTAATGAAATCATTTGGTCGTTAGGAGGCAGCGGGTTCCGTGTTTCATTTAAGCCTGGTAAGGAAACACGGTTTGGCCCCGAGGAACTCAGATGAACATATTAAATCATCCACTAGTTTCTTCACGAGGGTGAAGATGGATAGAAAAAAAATTCTCTTTATTAAATAATGGCCTCAGCGACTGCATTGCATTCTGCGACGGAGAAATAACTCTGTCACGACTCGATGAATTGGCTTTCTCCATGAGGCTCTATTCGACTCAGCGGAGCGTAATAAATGTCTGCAATACTGCATTTAAGAACGAAAAAAAAAACAGTCTTTAAAATGACTTATTAGCCGTTACAGGAACGCTTTTTAATTGCAATTTCCCTTTGAAGCTACTCTTATTTGAAAGAAACTCCCCATGGGAAATCATCCATTTTTGGTTCAAATTGTGGACATCTAAAAGCTGCATAGGCAATTTTTTTTCAATGACCTTCCAACCTCTTCAATGTCAGTATGGTTTTTGATGATTATTTTTATATCGGATCTACCAAATGAAAGAATAGACTCTTCTTTCTACAGAAAAAAAATAATTCTGTTCTCTCATAAATAGTCTTAAGAAATTCAGCCACTCTGTCCAAATAACGTTTTTTTTTTAAATATTTATTGGTTTGTTTATTTATTTTCTTCTTATTTATTATTTATGTATTTATTTAATCATGTATTTATTTATTTTATTTTAAGTTTTCGTCAATACTGTTTTTGTAAAAAATATTTATTTATTTGTGTATTTTATTTTATTTTTTTGTTTTTTCTTCAATACAGTTTTTTTGAAAATTGTATTCATTTATTTTCTTATTTTCTTTTTTTATTTATGCATTTATTTAATTGTGTATGCATTTGCTTATTTTTTTCCTTTTATTTATTTTACTAATTTATTTATTTTTTGGGGGGGTCAACAAACACAACAAGCAAAACAATGACTGTGCAACTGATTCATATCGACACCGTCCAATTAAAAAAATGGAGTAAACACATCGCTCAGCCTTTAGCATAAGAAACCTGAGACTCTCTTCTTTTATCAGAAAAAAATGTTAATTCCTTAGTTATATAGATCTGGAGTTATCTGAGCTTGAAATGGGGGCGGCTATATACAATACCATACATACATATTGATTTATATAGCGCTTTAACAACTGCTGAAGCTGTAACAAAGCGCTTAACATGGACAGGTATCACATATGGGAACATAAAGCAGTCACAAAGATAGTAAAAAGCACCAGGGAGTGAAATCAAGATCAAGTCGGAATCATGCATAATCGTACAGGATAATCTTTTCATCGCTGTTTTTTTTTGTCTTGAACCGCATGTTGACAATCGTAGCTCAAATTATAGTAGATTAGCGATATGCCGCGACAGCTAGGTCTGATTGTCTCTATGTGTGTACCCGATTGAACCATTTATTTTCCTCCAGGCTGTTTATTTGTGAAATATGATTGGGGGAGGTGAGCAACGGGTGACGCTAGGCGACTGCTTCCAATCTCCCTACAACACTCGGATGTGCGTTGACACAATTTGACGGTAAACTCTGATTTTTCAGCCTCATCTGTCAGGAGAAACGGTACAGAAGCACAGTCGCCGGTGTGACACATAATTTAGTTGTATAATGTCACTGTTTTTTTTTTTGCAGAATGTGCAGAAAAAAATCACTGTCAGCTCTACGTGTTTGGCGGGCCAGGTTTGAGATCCTATAATCTCCACAATAGTTAGAAAGTTAAGAGATCATCTTGAAAGTTTTTCATTTCCACACGGGGGTTGCCTGGCAAGGTTGCCGATTCGCGATGGTTGATTTGAATTTAAAGAGGGCTGATTTATTGTGAATCACCAAGGGACCGTAGTCTCGGGAAGCAGCTGGCGGTTTAACGGCGATTAAGCGGCAACGAAAAATGGCGCACACGTAAAGCGCGGCAAGATGGATTTGGGGCTCGATGCGCTGAGTGGACGTACAGTTATGGCGTTTTGGTGATTTACATCAGAGCTGGAAAAAAAAGAGGACGGCGTTTCCTGGGAAGAAGAGAGAAATGGCAGGCAAGTGTGAAGATGGGCTGTTAAGTGCTTCTCAAGCAACACTGGCTCATCAATATGCACAGAATTGCTCTTCAGCTTCGCCGAGTCCCCCCCCCCCGCCTGTTAATTGTTTTGCGCTACTCTATTATTGAAGCGACTTGTTTAGTTTAAGCTTGACCGGCTCCGACGGACACGCTCGGAAAAGGCTGAAACATGCAGGCAATCTTGAGATATTTTCATGCAAAGATTAAAAAAAAATGTCAGCGAGTCGTGTTCCCATATAGAATATCATTTTGAGCACTTGATCAGTAGAGCACTAAAATTTCAGTTATACAGTAATGTCTTGTTATATCAGTTATATTGATAGTACTGCTTATTACGATACTATTTCTATGAACGCAAGGAGAAAATTTACATGCCGCAGGATCGGATATATCGATAGTCCGGTTATATCGATATTTTTTCCGACTCCCGAGAATCGATATAACGATATCGATATAACGAGACTTTACTGTATTTAAAGGACCGCCGACACCATTTCTTTGTTTCCTAACTGACATCAGAAAAACTTTTATAGCATCTAAAATACCCAAAACACGGAGTATGATATTTTTAGTCAAATGCAAAACACCAATAAAAATGACTTCAAGTGTCCCAAAACTACTTCAAAATGACCCCGGGGTCATTTTGAAGTAGTTTTGATGCCGAGTTTCAGAAGGTCCCGCCCTCTTGTTCGTGACGTCACGCAAGGACGTCTTGCCTTACTCTAGAATCAAAACAATGGCTTCAGATTCGGAGAAGAAGCTTTCTTGTTACTCATCCAGTTATGAATATGATCCAAATAGTTCTGAAGAGGAAAGCATAAATGTTTGCAATCGATTAAAGAAGTCCTTTTGGATCAAGTCGCGCCGTCTGGACTGCAATGTAGCGTCCCAGAAAATGCACAAGATGGCGCCCAAGCTCCATTGGAAATGGGCTGATTTGTCTGCTGGGAATTTGTGTCAACTAGTATCAAATAGTAGTCTTGGTGCAACACACACCGATTTACCATCGCATTATTTATGTCTTTTCCTTCTAATTTCTCTATCAACATGGATCAACACGATGTTTTCAGACCAAACAAAGTACCCAAAATGCATTGTGTGTCGCTTTCTCGGTCAGGGGTGTTCCATTTATGTATTTATTTAGACATTTATTTGTTTATCGATATATCAATTTATTTGTTTATTTATGTATCACTCTTTCTTTCTTTCTTTCTTTCTTTCTTTCTTTCTTTCTTTCTTTCTTTCTTTCTTTCTTTATGTATTTCTATTTCTATCTATTTTCTTTAAGGCATGAAGTTTTAAACTGTGCATATCACTCTTAGAAATGTTGAGTTAAAAGTAACCCAGCTTTGGGTCCAGAAGGGACTGAATCAATGTTGAATTATTTTGATCCAACAAAGGGCAAAAACTACCCATAGTGATGTTCATTTTGCATGACATGGACCCATCCCTGTGATGACGTCAGAGGTTTGTTGATGTCTGTATAGGTGGGTGAGCATCACCAGAAGAACCATTTCCAGGTCCACGATGGATGAGCAAAGTGCACTTTTGTGGACTTGGAGCGTGTAGTTTTTCTGGAATTCTTTTTAAGACGACTACAGTGGACCACACGTTTTCGCCACAGTTGAGGAGGAGGGAGAGGAGGATGGTGATGATGAAAAGGAGGTGTCGGACGACGGGTCCAATTGAACGCCATGCAGAACCTTGAACCCCCATGGAGACATGGCACAGCGGTTCCTCTCGTCCGCCTTCATGCTGACCGTCTCGCTGTCGTGCACCTACCTGTGCTACACGATCATCTTCGGCCGCACAACCGTGACTTCGGGTCGGGTGTACGAGGGGAGCCGATGCCCGCCGAACCCCAACGCGGGCGGGAAGAAACTTCTCGCCCAGTCGGAGCAGTGTGCCCGGCTGCGGTGGGTCCGCGCCTCCGCCGCCGGAGCCCATACCGGTGCTGTCAGCTCTCTACCTCCAGTTCCACCCTCTCCCCCGTCCCGCTGGGTGAGAAACTCAAGTTTGCCACAAAGATACGGAAATAAAAAACTCCCTGGCGTCTTAATAGTGGGAGTGAAGAAAGGTGGAACTAGGGCGGTGCTGGAGTTCATTCGGATCCATCCAGATGTACGCGCCCTTGGAACCGAGTCCCATTTTTTCGACCGGAACTACGACCGAGGACTGGATTGGTACAGGTAGGCAAAACCAAGTTTTCATTCATGAACATTCCCTTCCTTCATGATTGATTCATGTTATTTTGCATTAATTCTGATGTGCGAGTACTTTTGATCCTTTGCGACAACATTCGGAAATGCTGCTTTGGGGAAACCTGGAAAATTAGTCATGTATCCCTTAAAGTCGAAATGTCGTCGAACTGCGTGTCTTGGAATCCAGACATTTCTGGCGTATATAATATTGAAATCGAATTGGAGTCGAATCGAATCAACCAGATTAAAACGTAAAGCCTCTAACGTCATTGTACGCCACAAAAAAAACGAAAGTGCGTTGCACTTTCAACTTGTGTTCGATTAAAATCAATGCCACCTAGCCTCAATGTACACGACAAAAACAACGAAAGTGCGTTGAACTTTAAATTTGTTTTCGATTGAAAAAATACCACCTAAAAGCAAATAATACAAAACCTATACCAGTACTTAGGCACACCTATAAATGATGTAGTGTGCATAGCAGAAAGGTGCAGTGGAACCATGTTAAGATGTGACAGATGCATCAAATAATCATTAGATTAATTATGCACACCACTATGGACGTCAAACGCCTCTGAAGTTGTTGCTGCATTTTATAAAACTTGGACATTGGACAAGTACCATTTGAAATGTTTTTAGCAAGCTCCTTACAATGACATCTGATGTTTTACCACTGGTGATCAATGTAAAACGCTAAATCGTTAATGACGAGCTATCCAATGTCAATTTAACTTCCATATGCCATCAAAATCAATCAAGTGATGTCATGTTAATGTTTAATTGACATCAGGTGCCGTCTGGGTGGGGATAAAGAGTCGGAATCGTTCGATCGTTGATATTTGCTAATTTATATTTTGAATATTTTGTTGTGTTTTCTGTTCTTGTTTAGAATTTCAAAAGCTTTCCAATTGTACCTTACTCGTTAAGATCTGCCAAAAATTAAGAAAGTTATGATTGTTTAACTGTGGAATTACAGGCAGCAAATCCCCTCATACAGCGAAACCTTGGTTTACGAACCCCTTGGTTTATGAACTTTTCGGTTTAGGAACGTTACATTTATGAAAATTTTACCTTGGCATACAAACTATTTTTCGGGATACACACGGAGCTGCCACAATGAGTGATGTGTCGTTTGCGAACGAGCCCGTTCTCCTAAGAAGAAAATGGTGGCCACTGTTTTTGTCCTCTATTCCCCGCCCCCAGTCTTCGGTTAAAGCCACGTGATTGGTCAAGAACGCAGCAGTGGGGGATGGGGTTTACAGATAGAGAGAGAGTGAAGTCGTTCTCCAAAAAACAAAATGCCGTCTTCGGTTAAAGCCACGTGATTGGTCAAGAACCCAGCAGTGGGGGTCGGGTGGGGGTTAAACATTAAATTGACAGGCAGAAAGAGAGAGAGTGAGAAAGCACATGAAAGGGAGAGGACAGAGCTTGAAACAAAACAAAACAAAAAAAAGTAAAAAAAAAAGTGAAATTGTGAGAAAATGGATAGAAAACAGTGAAATTTGGACACATTTCAACTTTGATAGTTGAAAAATCAGAGTGTAGACTGGAAGGTTAAAATATCCCATCAATCAGGCTCCACAAATAACCCGCACAAGTCATCTGTACACTTGATGCAAAAAGCTATCAACCCAGCTAAACAGATCACAATTGATGAAGAACTAGATACAATTATCGCAGAGAAAGCACCTAAAGGGATCATTCCTCAAGATCGTGAAAGAAGCCTATGTTCCTCATCAAGTGTTTAATGCTGAGGAAACCGGACACTCCATTCCATCAAGCCATTAACGACCATCACAAAGGTAAATAAAATGACTTTTATTGTACAGTACAGTTTATTTCTTTAATCATAATACTATAGCACATTTATTATACATCAAATAAGGTATATTTTGTGTAGTTTTAAGGCTTAGAAAATTAGAAAGTAGAAAATTATGTTTTTTGGGGAGCTGGGAACCGATTATTCTCATTTTAAAGGTTTCTATGGGAAATTAATTTTTGGGATACACACTTTTCGCCTTACACACTCTGTCTGGGAACCAATTAAGTTCGTAAGCCAAGGTCCAACTTTATTTCCTTATTTGTCATCGAACAATAATCTGTACATCATTTGAAAGCTATTTAAATGCACTTTAATATGGTATTAAAAAATGTGTGACGAATTATTATTGAAAAAAATGTGTCACATCTCTACATAATGCTAAGTATCAAATGAGAAAGATAGTAGAAATTTGATGATATTTATAAACCTACAAACAACTGCTTCTTTACACATCAGGGGGTAGCAACATAGTACCAGTAAGACAACCTACAGGCATAAGCCTTCATTTAATAGCAGTTTTTTTTGTAGTCACTTGGACATCAGACGAATACGAGTGCGGCAACTACAAACTAGGACGCTCAAACATTCTGGGCATCATGTTTCATTATGTTTGATGCTAGTAAGCGTGCATTCCAGCCAGTCTCCTGGAAAAGGCAATATGGTGCAACAAGTCTAGTGTTGAAGGCTAAAGTGGTGATGTTTATGCAGGGAGGGCAAAAAAATCCATGACAGCTATCAGGAGGGAAAATGAATTGTTTGGCACGTTCGTGGTTTGACGGCGTCGTCTTTATTCAAATCCACTTTAATTGACACTTTAATTTCAGATCCTCGTGGCATCCGAGTTTGATGAATGACTCGCACAATCAATTATGAAAAATGACACCCATTGATTTTCTCTCAACTGCAACTTCTTATTAATTTATTTATCCTGTGTTTATTTATTTATTTAGTTGCAGTTTTTATTTATTATTCTTGACCCCAGGATCTGTTTCACAGACAAAGTACAATTCATTACGATCATATTAAAATTAAATCCAAATATGAAACAACTTGCCTCTGTAACGACAAGGTTGTCTGCAATCATGAAACCACTCCTGAAAAAAAAAAATCACTTCATTTTCAAGATGGAAATTTCCAATTTGGGTGTTATTAATCGATCCAGGGACATGTCCACCAAGATCAAATCCTGTCTGAACTTTTCCCCCTGTGTCTTTGCATCCTTTTATATGGCAAACATCCAAGGCACGAGTGAAGCGGGGCAAAATCCGCCTATACCTCGAAATACCCTTGACCGCCACATTCCTCGGGGCCGTACAGTAAACTCCGCAGCGATCCTGCGCATCCAAATTTGCTGGTACCGCTTCTTCAATTCAAGGATTCCGATGAACAATAATGAAATGAGAATGACGGTCGTTTGATCGTTTTTCATGACTCAGAAAATAATGTCAAGGCTCTACGCCACAACAGAACAAGAAATTGGGGATTTGAGGTGGAAGCAAGTTAATTTTGTTCAATAGCATGCTGTGTGATTATTATTGTTTAAAATTCAACCTGATTCAGTGAGGAACATAAGATCTGATCGAAATGTCTACCGAGAAGAGACCAAACCATGCCCGAAAAGACAGGAAATCTGCCATTTTGTTTTGAATGGTTCATTTCCTGATGTTGTTCCAAACCAAGTACATATTTGGGCTTTTGGTCTGCTTCTTGTGTTCTATCGACGCACGCGTTTTGGTGTCTCTTGGTCAGCGGCGGGTCGTGGATTTCATCCTTAGGCCTTCAAGTCAAAGTCAGCTTTATTGTCAAATATTGTCATCAAATGGTGAGTATAGTTTTTGCTTTTTGAATTTTGCTGTGCCGATGACCATTTTGTGTTTGGGAGCCTTTTACTGAGCAAGTTGCTTGTTCTGTAGCCACAAAGGGACATAAGTCTTCTTGTGCCATTCCCAAGCCCGGATAAATACAGAGGGTTGTGTCGGGAAGGGCATCCGACGTAAAAGATTGGCCAAAACAAACGTGAATCAAACCTCTGAAGATGGAGGACACTGATTCGCTGTGGCGAGCCCTTGAAAGGAAAAGCTGAAAAGAAGAAGATGCTAATTTGCATGACATACAGCACAGATGAAATTAACGTCCTCTCGGACCCAGCGTGCAAGGCACTTATAATGACTTTAACAAACACAATAAACACGAAAACGCCAATTTGCCGGGTGAGAGAGGGAGGGGAAAAACTAAACTACAGTAAAGTCTCGTTATATCGATATTCAAGGGAGTCCAAAAAATATCGATATAACCGGGACTATCGATATATCCGACCCTGTTTGCATGTAATTTTCTCTGTGCGTGCATAGAAATAGTATCGATATAACCGGGACTATTGATATATCCGATATCGATATAACGAGACTTTACTGTATCAAATAATATGACAACACAAAGACACAGAGAGTCATTCAATCTTCAGCACTTGCTGTACCCTTTTTGTGACCGTAAGCAGTTCTAGATAAAAAAGGAGAGGATCAAAGCGTCCTTTTCAGCAGTGGATCAGGGACGTCATGGTGGAATGTGCACATCTGCTACAAGCTAAATGTGGAAAGCAAATACGAATCTGTAGCATCCATTGAGGAAAAGAGAGTGTCTCACATCCCCTGTCCCACATTAATCCGCTTCAATTCCAAGCCGCGACAGTTCCACATACGCATCGGCGCTCTGCGCTGACGCTCCTTTCTTCTTATTGCGGCCTCCTCAAGCCATGCATCCATCCAGCCACAAACTGTCCAACAGCACTGACCTTTCCGCTGAACAAAGCGGGGCTGTGAAGATGCTGCCCATTACAGGCGCAAAAAAAAGCGCTTTAGTAGTGCTATGTCTTCTGAATCAATCCAGACTGAAAAAAAGGTGTGGTGTGATTTACTACAACTCCACTAGGCGGTTTCTTAATGTCCATTTTTTCTTGAAAGTCCGTCTCTTAAAAAGGTTTCAACAGTAAATGTCCAAACAAATCCATTTCTTGACAAAACCGCTATTCAATCAACACAATATATTTGCTTATGCAGCTCGCTACCGATACAGTGTGCTAGCTCTGGCCAGTATGCTTTTGTCACTAGCAGCTTGTGATCAGAGGAGTTTTCGCAAACTAGTGATTAGCCAATCATTGTTTGCGTAAAGTCTGACATTGATCAGCGCCTTCAAGAAATTGTTGGTAACTCGCATGACTTGGTTTGTTGCGTGAAGATATGATATTGAATGTGCTGTACAGGCTAATAGAGCTACATCACAATTTCAGCTGTTTGGTTTTTCCTGCGGGCTGTTAATGTGATAGTTCTTAAAACGGCTTCAATTCAGAAGTCTTATTGCTCAAGGAGAGCAAATGTCAGTCATTTCCCTGCGCGCTTCAAATCAGGAATACTTGTTATTCCAAAGTCAGCGCCCTGAGGTTGAAAAACAAGCCTTTTTTCAAGGGCAAGTGCCTTATACATTTTTTTTTTGCATAGCAGAAGGAGTCTACTTTTTCTTTGAACTTGCATTTAGCAGTTTTAATATGAGACAAAAATCTTGCGTTTGGCTGGGAAAATCTTGCTTTTTGATTCATGACTGGACGGCTTGTCAGCTCTAATTTTAGAGGGATACTTTTAATAATGGAGCAGCTCTTGACGTTCTATCTTACCGAGGAAAGAGAAAGATGCCTTTTTTTGCTCCTTTTTTTTATTTAACGAGATGCAGCAATTGAGACTTTATGAGTTGAAGTTGAAGGCATTTTCCCGCCACTTAACGGCTGAACATTTTTTTTCATTCACGGTGTGTCAGCTTTTCGGGATATTTTGCAACAAATGGCGCATACCTTTCCGCCACACACAAGTTGCTTTCTTAATGTGTGGCGAGAACTCCATTTGAACTGTTAGACTGTTACAATACGAATGTGACATCTGCGGCTTTCTTGTGCCCACCTACGTCTTTGGCTGTTTTAGGTGGTCATGGCCCCTGAAGTAGAGAACCAAGAGAGCGGGGAGCCACCATTTTGGAGCTGTAGTTTAAAGGACAACCAACACCATTTTTTTTGTTTCCTAACTGACATGACAAAAACGTTTTATAGCATCTAAATTTTTAGTCAAATGCAAAACACCAATAAAAATGAGTTAAAGTCTCCCAAAACTACTTCAAAATGACCTTGGAGATGCTGAGTTTCAGAAGGTCCCGCCCCCTTGTTCGTGACGTTACCCAAGGACATGCTTGCTCTAGAATCAAAACAATGGCTTCAGATTTGGAGAAGATGCTTTCTTGTTACTCATCCAGTTATGAATATGATTCAAATAGTTCTTAAGAGGAAAGCGTTTGCAAGCGATTAAAGAAGTTTTCCTGTATCAATTCGAGCTGTCAGGACTCCAATGTAGCGTCCCAGAAAATGCACAAGATGGCACCCAAGCTCCGTTGGAAATGGGCTGATTTGTCTGCTGGGAATTTGTGTCAACCTGTATCAAATAGTCGTTTGTAGTTTTGTCCTTCTAATTTCGCCATCAACACGAAGTTTTCAGACCAAACAAAGTACCAAAAATGCATTGTGTGTCGCTTTCTCGGTCAGGGGCGTCCCAGACGCAACGTCATCAACTCGAAAACAAGACTACCTGAATATTCAGCGCGAGTCTAAAATATTAAACCCTTGCCATCTTTGGGCGAGAGGGGTGATCTATCCTGAAATGGTCCCCAGCCAATTGCATGCATTATAGTCTACAACTATTACAGAGAAGTCTGTTGTAAGCATGGGCTAAATTAAAACTTAAACTACCATTGGGTTTTGCTGTTTCATAAAAATAGCTAAAATAAGCTAAAAGCTAAAAATATCTATTTTCTTTCGCTAAGATTTTAACCTCACTGTCGTCAATTGAGTGGTTGCTAGCTATTAGGTGCAGATGTACTGCAGATTGAGGCGCACTAGCATTGTCCCTTCGATGTTGAGGTAAAATAATTATAGGTTTAAAATAGGTGGGAATTTTGTGGCAACCTCTGTTCATTAGAGATATAGGGCCAGAGTTACCAGTACAAATTTAGTTCGCTGACAAAGCTCTTTAGATGAGGAACGAAATGTCCAATACATATGACGGCTGAAGAAACCTTTTCCTTGATAATGGTATGGGGATCATGCTCACTTGTAAATAATCTAAGAAGGATTGGTCAAATATATGAATTGTATACAGTATTTGTCCAAGTAAGCAATCCCCCACTGACACACTCTCAGAAGGAGCTTAGCTTGGCTTGTCCCAATACTTTTGTATACATTGTGTGTGTTAGTGTGCGGCTGTGTGTGTGCGTGTGTGTGTGTACTAATTAGAGCAAACAACCACAGTCACCGCGTTGTTGTGGTGTGTGTCGCTTGTTATCCCGGTAGACGACATGCACACCATGGCGGCGCCACAGCGTAATAAGGAGTCGACGGCGCTTTGAATTAAAAGACATGGGTGTCGTCTTCCTCCATAACGATGTCGCCGCGTCCCTAAGGGAAGCCAGTGTGAACCCCTGAGACCCCTCGCTTCCTTTGCACGCTGCAGAAGCGAAATAAATCATGGAACGACATAGCCACCGGGCGCTCTCGGAGGTCGCTTTAGTAGTGAGCGCTCGTTATGCAATGGAAGCAGCGGGCGCTTTGTGTTCCACTCTTGACCCAAAGTACCTGTGGAGGAGACATTTTGAAGGCCACGTGTTTTTGTTTGCTCCTTCTCGCTGATAGTTTCACATCATTACACGAGACGGATGGTAAAACACAGAGACGTTACACACAACATTATTTTGATTTTATGGAATTTCTCTTTAACCCATTCACTGCCAGACAATGTGCAAAAATATGTCCACTCTTGTGCCACGGTTTTTGTCATTGTCACTCGAATTCCAGGACCCACAGAATATTGAGTTTTAGGACGACATAAACATTCAATACAGAATTAGAAACCTTAGACTCTCTTTGTCTGTGTAAGCTCTCAGTCGTACAGGAGTGGTCCATCGATGAGAAGGTTTCTTCAGCCATCATCTGTATTTCTTTGAAGGTGTCGGATATTTTGTTTCTTATCCAAGAGGCTTCTTCAGCGAACGACATTTTTTGCCTGGCGGCTGAAGAAACCTTCTCATTTTAGACTCTCTTCTTTTATCAGAAAAAAAGATAATTCCTAAATTATATGGGTCTGCAGTTATATGAGCTTGAAATGAGGGTCGATGTCCAAAATACAATGCAATACATACATATTGGTTTATATGGCACTTTAACAACAGCTGAGGTTAAACTAAAATGAATGCATTGTATTTTAGACAGCCGCCCTCATTTCAAGCTCATATAACTCCAGACCCATATAATTTCGGAATTAACCTTTTTTTCTGATGAAAGAAAAGAGTATAAGGTTTCTAATGCTGCATTGAATGTTTATGTAGTCCTAAAACTCAATATTTTGTGGGTCAAGTGACAATGACAAAAACCCTGGCACTGGAGTGGACGCATTTTTGCCACCATCTGGCAGTGAATGAGTTCACGTCATTTTACCTTTTGAGGGTTTTTTTCCCGATATGTGAGGGGTGTTTCGATATATGAGGGGTGTCATACAAAACATTGATTGGATGCCTACATTTCTGTGTAGCGCCTCATCGTCAATTGGTCATTCCTTGTGTTTGATAACCGACGTGTTTTAGGCAGAGTTCACAAGGTCTCCAGAGCTGTTTATAAATGTGCCGAATGACCAATCTGATTGGTTGATCCGCGAAAATGATCGCTGCTCCTTTTTATCTTCTAAGAACTACACTAGAAGAGAATTAGTCTGTATGGGTTCTGTCTTTGTAACAACAGTCCAAAACCAACAACTGAGTTGAGTTAATTGGAGACAAGAAATTGGCACAGGTGAGCACCAGCTCCTCCTGCGCAGAATAAGCAGTTAAGACTCAATGATGTATCCTAAAATAGAACACTGCTGTGAATTTAGATTCTGACAGTGAAGAGAATAATATATCATAACTATTGCTGAGGACGGAACCTGTCATATTGTGTCTCAAGGTCAAAGAGGTCCTTATTGGTCTAAAATGCCAATTCATGCTCACAAGACATCATGAGGTAGCCTGCACGATGTCATCTCCAGTGTGGTGAAAGATAAACATGCAGTCTTTCCGAACAGATTGTTCACGGCTCATTAAATGCAATGCACATATTGAATAGATAATGCATTAAATAATAATGCCACTATTAACAACCGTGCCATCTAATGGCTCACTCATTGGAAACTCTTCACTATTGAAAACTCTGGAAGTATAATTGAATATCTTCTTAAGTATTTAACCACTAATTAAAGTTGTCAAGCAGGTGAGTACACAGTACGCAATTACAGGACCTTTCAAGCGTTTTAGGGCATGCGGCAAAGTATCGAACGCATTTTCTTCGCCTCACTTGAGTTCATTTTCTCTAAGTCATTAAAATGTCACTGCCAATGCTCCTAATGCATCTTGACATAAACTTTAACTTTTATTCACCGTCAACGTCTGTGGGTGTGTTTATATATTCAAGTCACATAACGTTTAACAAACCAAAAAATAAATAAATGCAATTATTTTAATGATTATTTACATAAGGACTTTCATTTGACAGTTAGGTTCAGATTACCATTTTTGATTTGTAAAACTGTGTGAGATCCCCATTAATCATGTCGCATTAATCAATGACGCATAGACATATTGTAATGATTGGGTAGTATCTATCTATGATCGCTAGCTCGCTGGCTAACTATCGCTAGTTCGCTATCTAACTATCGCTAGTTCGCTAGCTAACTATCGCTAGCTCACTAGCTAATTATCGAACTCAAGCTCGATAGCTAACTATCGAACTAACTTGGCTAGCTCGCTAGCTGTCTAGCTACAGTACACACAATAAAACAATGAAAATAATGTCGCACACACAGTCCGTCCAAATTGCCTTAGTGCCTTCTTCTTTGGTCTGATAGAGCTGCTGTGATGCATCAAAATGCCTGGTGTTCACAACACAAAGTAAAGGAATGCAGACAGCATAGCGCAATGCAGTAGTCTGTGTTTTTAAGTAACCTGTCAGTGTTGGACTATTTCAAGACGCTCCACCTGTGAACTTTCACACCGTCAGCCCTTTTGTGCATGATTTGACAGCCTGCACCAGACATCTTCCACACCCATGTAGCAATCATCACCACAAGTACACACACATCCTGTGAAAAATACTCATGATCTTTCATTTGTTGGGGGAAAAAAAGGGCGGCGTTCTCAAGAAAGATTAATTGTTTGCTCTCCGGCCACCCAAAGCTCTGGGGCCAACGACGACTCAAGATGAATAAAGCGAAGAGGATCGATAGTGGTGAGACTTTAGAGGTAACCTATGACTGGAGTTTGAAAGGTTACCTTTTAATCGAACCTTGCTCACATTCATCATGATGAAATGTCATCTTTAATTATCCATACACGGAAGCATAGAGCTGTGAGAAATTGAAAAAAAAAAACATGAATATGGCGTGGCGAGGTGTATACCCTGGACTGGTTGCCAGTCAACCCAGTCTAACAACTTGTTTTGTTTTGCTTTTTCCCCCTCAAGGGGGCTCATGCCAAGAACACTGGACAGTCAGATCACGCTGGAGAAGACCCCTAGTTACTTTGTCACCAGAGAGGCGCCTCGCCGAATTTCCAGCATGTCCCCTCAGACCAAACTGATTGTGGTGGTGCGCAACCCAGTCACTCGGGCCATCTCTGACTACACGCAGACTCTATCAAAGAAGCCCGACATCCCCACCTTTGACGAGCTGGCCTTTAAGAACCGGAGCCTGGGCGTCGTAGATACCTCGTGGAACGCCATCCGCATCGGCATGTATATTCTACACCTGGAAAACTGGCTGCGCTATTTCCACCTGTCACAGATGCACTTTGTGAGTGGCGAACGCCTCATCACAGACCCGGCAGGCGAGATGGGTCGTGTTCAGGACTTCCTGGGACTCAAGAGGATCATCTCAGACAAGCACTTTTACTTCAACAGGACCAAGGGTTTCCCGTGTCTGAAGAAGCCGGAGAGCAGCGGGCAGCCTCGCTGCTTGGGGAAATCCAAGGGCAGAACTCATGTTCAAATTGAGCAGGAAGTTATTGAGCAGCTGCAGGAGTTTTATAGACCCTTCAACATCAAGTTCTTTGAAACAGTCGGACGGGACTTCAAGTGGGATTGAACAGAAACTTCGACTTGGGCAAGTATGACTTTTTATTTGAAGCTGCTTGACAAAATTGAACTCATCTAGAGACCTGATGGTCAAACCAAGAAGTTGTTTGCAAAAAAAAGAGATGGAATATTTATGAAACAAAACAAACGACATCCGCTGGAACTATAACGAACCAAGCCACAGGATTGTATGTTTTCACGTACAAACACATAAAAAAAAGTTCTTTATGTGCTTAAATGCAAATATTTTACACCCACAAAAATCTTTATGGATGCTGCTGATCAAAGAGTCCTCATACAATATGTGTAAAACAGAAAAAAAATGTATTGTAGATTTCAATGTGTCACGAAAAGATTCAAATATCCCCAATTGCCCTAAAATTCACCAAGTTCAGTTTGGTTAAGCTGTACAGGATACCAAAACTGAACTATCCAAGACGGGCGGAGCTACACAGACAGCGTTCCATTCATTGGTTAACTCATTCACTGCCAGAAAATATGTCCACACCAGTGCCAGGGTTTTTGTCACTTTCACTCAAATTCCAGGACCCACAGAATATTGAGTTTTAGGACTACATAAACATTCAATACAGCGTTAGAAACCTTAGACTCTCCTCTTTCATCAGAAAAAAGAGTTCATCCCTAAATTATATGGGTCTGGAGTTATAAGAGCTTGAAATGAGGGTGGCTGTCCAAAATACAATGCAATACATACATATTGGTTTATATAGCGCTTGACCAACAGCTAAAGCTGTAATCAAGCATTAACATGGAAAAAAAGTTAATGCTGCCCCCTTCGGTAAGAAAAACATGGACAAAGGCCATGGCCAGTGCTTTATCGGCACCCAAGCACGAACAACCAAAACCCGTACAAATTCGGGAACGGCGCTCTACGTCATATTTTCAATTCACGAATACATTCGTGAATGGCAGTTAATGAGTTAATGGAGAATGGTCACGTTTGTGCAATGATGGGCATTACCGTCGTGATGAGAATGAAATTGGGGAAAATATGGCTACAGTGATACCTCGGTTTACAAGCCACTTGGCTTATGAACTTTTCCGTTTACGAACGCTAAATTTATGACAATTTTACCTTGGCATTCAAATCAATTTTTCTGGATACACACGGAGCTGCCACAATGAGTGATGTGTCGTTCGCGAACGAGCCCGTTCTTCTCACAACAAAATGGCAGCCAACTGTTTGTGTCCTCTATTCCCCGCCCCCAGTCTTCGGTTAAAGCAACGTGATTGGTCAAGAACGCAGCAGTCAGGGGCCGGGAACGGATTATTCTCATTTTAATGGTTTCCTGATTTTTTGGATACACACATTTCGCCTTACACACTCTGTCTGGTAACCAATTAAGTTCGTAAGCCAATGTATCACTGTACTGATAAAAAAACAAAAAATAGAAATGTAAAAATCAAATCAAATGTAGTCGTTCCTTGCTTGTAAATCACATGAATGAATTAGCGGGCTCGGTGCATTAATTCTTCAAGGCCTCTGCCGTGTTCGCGCCTCACGCCCATGCAAATGGAACCATTTTAATATTCATAGGCTACGATTGCTTTTGAACGCACTGGGAATGCACCCGTGATTTTCCTAGTGGTGAGCTTTCCTCGTGGATAAAAAAAAAACATTATCAGTTCGTAAATCTGTCCAAGTGACAACAATGAAAGCAACACCCCCCAAAAAAAAAATAAATAAATGATTGCTGTTTAACCCGCCTGACTCAATCGTCGAATGGATGTTTCTATCGCGAAATCCGTCCGCCAATTTTGAATCGCCGAAACAAAGTGGGTGAAGTGGGCTAGTCCAAATCAATACATGTTGCCCGAGCTGTCTAACTGATCTTTGCTCTAATTGGCGACTGTCAAAGCAAGACCCATTATTGATTTTGATACCTGAGGAAGGAAGACGAGCAAGCTATTTGATATCCAAGTTGAAACGAAACGTGTTTTTTTTTTTACCGGACTAAGTTTTTGGGGCTGATCTTAAACATTTATGAACTTCTCCAAAAAGTGAGAACTCTGTTTTTTTTATGACTTCTTTTCAGGCTCCCAAGGTACTGCAAATATTGATTTTTAACCATACCACACTGACATAGTCTCTCAAAAGTTTGAAAATAGATTTTTGGGGACAAATATTCAACATTAATGAACTGTTCCACCAAAACAGGAACCCCAAATGATTTTCTGATTATCTATCTAGCTTGCTCGCTAGCTTGCTAGCTAACTATCAAACTCATTTAGCTAGATCGCTAGCTAACTATCGAACGAATTCTAGCTGGATCGCTCGCTAACTATCACACTAATTCTAGCTAGCTTGCTTGCTAACTATCGAACTAATTTAGCTAGCTCGCTATCTAACTAGCTAACTCATTTAGCTAGCTCGCCAACTCACTCAAAAGTTTTAAAATATATTTTTGGGGACAAATCTTCAATATTAATGAACTGCAACACCAAAACGGGTTCACCAAATGATTTTCTGATTATCTGTATCTATTATCTATCTCGCTAGCTCGCTATCTAACTATCGAACTAATTTAGCTTGCTCGCTAGCTAACTAGCAAACTAATTTAGCTAGCTTGCTAGCTAACTAGAAAACTAATTTAGCTAGCTCGCTACCTATCGAACTAATTTAGCTAGCTCGCTACCTATCAAACTAATTTAGCTAGCTCGCTACCTATCGAACTTATTTAGCTTGCTCACTACCTATCGAACTTATTTAGCTAGCTTGCTAGCTAACTGTCAAACTAATTCTAGCTTGCTCGCTAGCTATCGAACTAATTTTAGCTAGCTCGCTAGCTACCTATCGAACTAATTCGAGCTCACTCACTAGCTAACGATCGAACTAATTTAGCTAGGTCGCGAGCTAACTCTCAAAAAATATTTTAAAATATATTTTTGGGGACAAATCTTCAACATTAATGAACTGCAACACCAAAACAGGATCCCCAAATTATTTTCTGATTATCTTTTTGACTCTTTTTGTTCAGAATCCAATTGGTAGTCCAAATCGGCCCATGTTTTCTTTAAAGAGGTTGCGGGAGTATTGTCAAAGCTATAACCGATTTGATTTCACTCCCAAACTCATGGGGTTTATTGTCCAATGTCAAAGCAAGAACACAATTGATTTTAAGCATCTGACACTAGATGCATAAATAATCTGTTGTCAAAGTTCATATCGATCGATACCTGTCACCTGCACTTTTCAATATGTCCGCATCCATACTTTTTCATTGTAAGAGAATGAAAATTTTTGGGATACACACTTTTCGCCTTACACACTCTGTCTGTGAACCAATTAAGTTCGTAAGCCAAGTTATCACTCTATCAGTGTATATACAGTAAAGTCTCGTTATATCGATATCGGATATATCGATAGTCCCGGTTATATTGATACTATTTCTATGCACGCACGGAGAAAATTACATGCAAACAGGGTCAGATATATCGATAGTCCCGGTTATATCGATATTTTTTCGGACTCCCTTGAATATCGATATAACGAGACTTTACTGTATTGTCATATTCCCAAAGGTTTTATGACATTAAACTCACATTTTGGGTGATGTGACACTTTCAATTTAACAAGTGATTAAAATCCTGCCCAGCGCAACAATTTTTTGGGGGGAGCAAGGGGGATCTTCCATTCAATTGCTTATTAATGCGGGCCCCCGGTTTGTCATAGAGTTGCATGCAATCACAGAAGTAATAGATTCAAAGTGAGAGCGAACTATTGATAATGAACGAAAAGACTGGGATGGCTGTTTCAAGCAAAGGCCATCAGTGAGATGATAGTCCAACTTGTCATGGCGTCCGCCCAGGTTTAGCATTTCCATTAGGACTTCTTTTTTTCTCTCCTTCCAGAGAAAATGGAGTTTCAATTCAGCCGGTGTCCCCATTCCCTTTCTGTCAGCGTTGACCTCATACAAATTAATGAAATCCGAATGGCAGGAACGTATTCGTAATGTTTATTATTGTGTTCCCAGTTTTATATGAAATATGAAAATGCTGCTAGCAAGATTTGAAATGTAGCCCCATTTTACTAAAATTCCTACAGACTGCTGTGGAACTGAGTTAGCGCTTATGTGGCTTACTACCTGGATGGGATGACTTCTTTGTAAGATAATTCATAGCTAGCTATCTAGCTGGCTACCTACCTAGCTATCTATTTGCGATCTATTAGCTAGCTGGCTCACTATCTAGCTGGCTATCTATTAGCTGGCTGGCTATATAGCTAGCTATCTATTAGCTAGCTGGCTGGCTACCTGGCGAGCTATCTATTAGCTATCTATCTGGCTAACTATCAGATACCTACTAGCTAGCTAGCTAGCCTTCTATCTATTCGAGTTATTCCGGCTTGAGTGAACGCTGGCGCGTGTGGCTGCCGCTGCACACCCACAGAAAAAAAATAACCTGTGACTGTAAAGTGACCTTGAAAGTTTTGAAAGGCACTTATAAATGCAATGTATTATTATTATTATTATTATTATTATTATTATTATTATTATTATTATTATTATTATTATTATTTTATGCTAAGTTTTATTTTTTGGGAACATCCAATAAATAAATCAACAAGAGGTAATAAATGCTAATTTTACGCCATGAGATCCCTTTGGTCTGCTTCTCATTGCGAGACTTATACCCAGGTGTTGAAAAAAAATGAAGGATGGGAATGTTTGTAATTTTTCCGAATATTCCTGCAAGAGTTTCACCAACAAGCTCCCTTTGTGAACATGAAAATATCCCTACTTCTAACTCATTCACTGGCAGACGAAGTGCAAAAATGTGTCCACGCCAGTGCCAGGGTTTTTGTCATTGTCACTTAAATTCCAGGACCCGCAGAATATTGAGTTTTAGGCCTACATCAACATTCAAAGCAGCGTAAAAAACTTTAGACTCTCTTTTTTTCAGCAGAAAAAAAGAGTTAATTCCTAAATTGTATGGGTCTTGAGTTATATGAGCTTGAAATGTGGGCGGCTGTTGAAAATACAATGCAACACATACATCTTGGTTTATATAGCGCTTTAACAACAGCTGAAGCTGTAACAAAGTGATAATATGGAAAAAAGGGAAATGCTGCCCACTCATGGAAGGGAAAAACATTGTCAGAGGTATGACTAGGCTTTATCGGCACCCCCGTAAGAAAAACCAATACCCGAACAAATTCGCTCTACGTTATATTTTCAATTCCCGAATAAATTCGGGAATGGCAGTGCATGAGTTAATATATAGTATGTAAGGCACTTGTAAAATAAATGTATTATTATTATTATTGTATGTGTATTATATCAAACATGCTAAGAGAGCCTCACTCCTGACGTCTTGCTGAATTACTCACCTCTGATTTGAATTAATTAGATTTATGACAACTTGGCGCACTTCAAATAGCAGCAAAGCCAAGCCAAAGACTAAAAGACGGTAAGCGAGAAAAGTCCTGTGTGTTCTGCCATGGACTCAGCAGAGACGACTCGACAGTAACAAAAGGACGCGAGCAAAATCCATGACAAGTTTCGCAGCGTTTGGCTTGAAATGTAAGCGGATTATTCATGTCTGCTGACATCGCTGGGAATTCAAGTCAGCTCCAGCGGTGTCAAAGATGATGACAATAAAGCATTTCATAACATTATAAAGAGTCGGCAGTTTTGGCGTGAGACTGACTCAGGGATCCTCACGCGGTACCTTTTCATTATGGAATGTTTATCATTCTTCTTTCACTAAATTAACTCATTCACAAATTTATTCGGGAATTGAAAATATGACGTAGAGCCCCATTCCTAAATGTGTTTGGGTTTTGTTTTTTTTCAAGCTTGGGTGCCGATAAAGCGCTCGCCATGGCCTCTGGTGATATTTCTTCTTTTCCACAAGGGGGCAGTATTTCCCTTTTTCCCATGTTAGGGCTTTGTTTCCGCTTCTGCTTTTGTTAAAGCGCTATTTAAACCACAGGTGTCAAAGTCAAGGCCCGCGGGCCATATCCGGCCCGCCACATCATTTTGTTCGGCCCGCGAAAGCAATTCAAACTTGTTAAATTCCATGATGATTGCTAAAATCTGAGCCAGAATTTCATATTTTTGGATGTCAACCACAATAAAAGTCATTATTCTTGACTTCAGATTTGAAAACGAGTTATTCATTAATTTGCTGTGTTCTCTATATGTAATATTTGAAGGGATTTAAACATTCTAATGGGTTCCCCAAATTCATAACGGCCCTCGAGAGGAAACCATAACTACAATGTGGCCCGCGGCAAAAAATGACTTTGACACCCCTGATTTAAACCAATATGTATGTATTGTATTGTATTTTGGACAGCCACCCTCATTTCAAGATCATATAACTTATTAGTTATGATTTAGTTGTTTTTGTTTTTTTTATTACTTCCAAGATGGCGCCGCAAGAGTGGCTTCCTTTCCAGCAGCTCCTGTATTTTGTTTTTCTACTTCTTTCTTTCCTTTCCTCTTCCTTTCATAACTTTGATGCTGTGAAATGTAAATTTCTCCACTGCGAGACGAATAAAGGGAAATCCAATCCAATGCAATCCATCCAGCATGAGTCGTCAAAGGGTGAGTGGCTTTCTCCGTATATTTTCACTTTGTCATCGTTTTAACGTCTCACGTTTGTCCAACAGGTAAAAATGTGAAAAGTTGACTTCTCTTCTACGAGCCCCCCCTATCCCACAAGGATGGGCATGGTTGTATTTCATAAAAAGGACAATCAAAATCAAAATGCTCCAAAATGGCATGACTCATCTTGCAGATGAGCAGAGCTCTTTAAAGTGGGAGGTGATTTCTCATCAACTGCAGGTGTGGACACACCCTGTGGAAAACATTTCCACCAGCCGAACAATTCAAGGCAGGAGACAGACAAAACGTTCCAGGAAGCCGATTCTCCAAACACAAACGATAAAGTGACAATGAATTCACGGAAGGAAGAAAGTCTGTGACACCTCATTTTACATAAGACTGCAAAGAAGATGGAAGATTGACTCGTCTTTTTAAAAACTCGCTTTGGACCCACCTCGACGCTGACCCGTGTGCTGCCATGACAACGTGAGTAGTTTTACTTTATTTTCATGACCCCTCTGCCGCCATGACAACGTAAGTAGTTGTCAGAGATGTTCGATCGGACACTGTGGACAAAGAGTCTAACCCAGAAAGATTGTCTTTTACTGCCGGCAGGAGATGCAGCCATTCATGACAGACGTCTGAATTCTGCAGCTCTCTGCAAAGCTATTTATTGAGAGTATATGCAAATTAAAGTGATACATTACTAAAACATAGTTTTCTTGATTAGAATACCACAGCTCTTGAGTTCTAAGCACTAACAGCTGTAAGCAATAAAATATTGTTTTCCATGAACTGATAAATTTGTAACCTGGCTAATGAGCTCTTCCTGTGAAGGAGTTTGAAGTCCTAAATTACTGTGATAAGGAGTTTCCCAAGACCTAAATTCTGTCCAAGGCCAGATGTCCTAGATCACAGGTGTCAAAGTCAAGGCCCGCGGGCCAAATCCGGCCCACCACATCATTTTTTTTTCGGCCCGCGAAAGCGAATCAAACTTGTTAAATTCCATGATGATTGCTAAAATCTGAGCCAAAATTTCATATTTTTGGATGTCAACTACAATAAAAGTCATTATTCTTGACTTCAGATTTGAAAACGAGTTATTCATTAATTTGCTGTTTGCTCCATCTGTAATATTTGAAGGGATTTAAACATTCTAATGGGTTCCCCAAATTCATAACGGCCCTCGAGAGGAAACCATAACTACAATGTGGCCCGCGGCAAAAAATGACTTTGACACCCTTGTCCTAGATGAAGACGAGTTTAACTTGCTGTGTCTGTTGACCTGATTGACCTCAGGTTGTCTGTGCTTCAATTGTGTATTCGAGTCACACATGTTGACGAAGCATATAACAGCATGAAACTTATAAATATAACTTCTTATTCTCTATCAGTAGTTTTACTTTATTTTCATTTCGGGTTTACCTTGACGACAAAATGCTCTGCAGGCTATACATACCATTGAAGGAAGAGCAACACGTCCCTTGAGTACGTATCTCATTGAGCTGCAAGCAGTTGCTAACAGAAGCTAACAGAAGCTGACATTCGCCAAACATTCCCAAACCGTAATAATGCTTGCAAACAGTTTTTCTTCCAGCCATCAAATTTTCAATACGTTCTAAATCAAAGTTGTCGGCGAAAGTCTTTGCAACCTTGAGCAAACCCTGACAATACAAAAAATAAAAACACTCAACACATGTACAAACACTCACAAACCTTTGCTAGTCACTGAGAGCAAGAAATTGATGGGGGAACAAATCTTTCTCTTCCTTCCAGCTAAGAAGACATTAAAGAAAATAAAGGTGCCCAATCGGAGTGAAAGGAGATGATTCATGAGGCCAAGCCAACACGGTGGTTCTTGTTAAATGTTCTGAAAACCTACAGTGGCCTTTCCAAACCCCCTTAATCCCCCTTCCACCAAACTCTGTCATGCGTTCTTGGCCGCGGTGCATCTTCGGCCAACACTCCCGAGACGGAACGATATGTCAGAACTTCATCCCCCTGTGGTTCATCATGGAAAAGGTCACGGTGAACCTTGCAGGGATGAGCTGAGCAGCATCTGAAAATAATGTTGACTCTTTGGAGGCAGCCTTTAGATAAAGGATTTTATTTTGGCGGAGAGTCTTTGTATGTATTAATAATGTCCGTTACGTTTATGAAGAATAGTGACATAATCGCTGATGGTGACTGGCCCTTGTGAAGATAAGTCTCAAGGGGGGGCGGCCATCTTGACTCATTCGGTGCCATTCCCGAATTTATTCAGGAATTGAAAAGTGTGACATGGAGCACCATTCCCGAATTTGTTCAAGTTATGGTCTTTCTTGCGAGGGGTGTTGATACACGCCGCTCAGACCTCTGGCAATGTTTTTCCCTTCCATGAGGGGGCAGCATTTAGCTTTTGTCGACATTAGCGCTTTGTTACAGCTTCAGTTGTTGTAAAAGCGCTATTTAAACCAATATTTATCTTGCATTGTATTTTGTACAGCCTCCCCCATTTCCAGCTCAGATAACTCCAGATGCATATAACTTAGGAATTAACTTTTTTTCTGATGAAAAAAGAGTCTTTGGTTTCAAATTCCGTATTGAATGTTTATGTATTCCGAAAACTCAATATTCTGTAGGTCCTTGATAGAGAATAAGAAGTTATTATATTTAAAAGTTTCTTGCACTTATATGCTTTGTCAACATGTGTGACTCAAATACACAATTGAAGCACAGACAACCTAGGGTCAATCTGGTTAACAGACACAACAAGTTAAACTGTCATCTTCATCTAGGCCTTGGACAGAATTTAGGATTTGGGAAACTCCTTATCACAGGAGTAATTTAGGACTTCAAACTCCTTCACAGGAAGAGCTCATTAGCCAGGTTACAAATGTATCAGTTCATGGAAAACACAATGTTTTATTGCTTACAGCTGTTCGTGCTTAGAACTCAAGAGGTGTGGTATTCTAATCAAGAAAACTATGTTTTACGAATGTATCACTTTAATTTGCATGTACCCTCAATAAATTGCTTGGCAGAGGGCTGCAGAATTCAGACGTCTGTCATGAATGGCTCCGTCTCCTGCCGGCAGTAAAAGACAATCTTTCTGGGTTCGAGTCTTTGTCCACAGTGTCCGATCAAACATCTCTGACAGTCCTGCAATTTGAGTAAAAATGACAAAAACCCTGGCCCTGGAGTGGACACATTTTTGCACATCGAGCAGTAAATGAGTTAAGCCTTTAAAATCGGTACTCTGCATCAATTATTTGGTTCGAAATTAGTTACTGGAAAATGGGGGGGAAACAAACAATTTGTATGAGGAGTGATATCATGTGTGCGCCATGTCACCTTTGGACTATATTAAAAATAATGTACATTGCACACTGTGCTGTTGACAGTGTTATCTAACTTTAAAAACCCTCAAATAAAAGAAATAAACTAGATAGATCTTGAATCACATCATTGTGACAACACTGGCTGAATAACACAAAATGGGCTCAACTGAGGGCCATGAAATCTGAAGAAAATTTGACAAAATCTCTTACTTGAAACAATCGGAATGTTGAAACATTATGTCTTAAAGGACAACCGACATCACTTTTTTTGTTTCTTAAGTGACATCAGAAAAACGTTTTATAGCATCTAAAATACCCAAAACGCAAAAAATGAACCCGGAAGTGGCCAGTTTCAGAAGGTCCCGCCCCCAGTTCGTGACATCACCCCAAGACGTCTTGCCTTGCTCGAGAATCAAAACAATGGCTTCAGATTCGGAAAATATGCTTTCTTGTTACTCGTACAGATATGAATATGATTCAAATAGTTCTGAAGAGGAAAGCATACAAGTTTACAATTGATTAAATAATTTATTCCATGCCATTTTAAGCTATCTGGGGGTGGGAAATGTAGCACAAAAAGAGGCAGAAAATGGCGACAAAGCTCCTGTAATCAGCCAGTTTCCACAGGCTGATTAATTCCTTACTAGCTTACTTACTTACTTACTAGCTTACTAGCTTTGTCGCCCTCTTCTGCCTCTTTTCTGGTGCTACATGAAGTTTTCAGACCAGCCAAGTACAGCCAAATGCATTCATACGTCATGGAAGGACTGCTACAATGTGTCCTTTTTTCGGTCAGGGGCGTTCCTTCAGTGACGTAACGTACAGACTTGTCACCAACTCAAAAACAAGCCTTCCGGAATATTCAGCGCCAGTCTTAAAACGTAAAATATATGCGGTGGAATCTTTGTAAAATACGCTCAGTAGAAGTCATTTGAAGCCATTTTACAAATTACGGACACAACTTGTCCGGAGACGTCGGTTGTCCTTTAAAAATGAGCATTGTGTGCTGTTATTTACCACAGGCAGCAGCTATTGTAGCACGACATACCAAAGAGCAAAGGCGAGTAAACAGTAACTCTCCCTCCTGACATTCCAGCTAATGAGTTGCGTTACAGTTTAACTCTCCCTGTGCCCGTGGCAGCCACTCACGATAATGAGAAATAATTACCCGAACAGCACATACATAATTGGCATTGTGATAATAGTTGTTTTTTTACACTGGCATAAAAAATGGACTGTAATTAGTTTCAGTGAATCGTTTTGTATGAATGTGAAGAGGAGTGACCCCAGCGGTCATATGCATTACAACGCTCATTGCTTTCTTCCAATGTTTGCGCCGCTACTGAAATAATTATACAACAATTAAGCGCTCTCCAATGTCAATTTTTCACATTTGATTACAGTTTAAAAGCCATGACTTGGACAGTTCAATAAGTGAAATTAGTGTGGCATTAGGTGCCAGTCCTCACAGAAAAAATAAATAACTTTGAGTACATCCATTGTATTCATTTCAGAATCTTTGAAATGTTTTATTTTGAAACAATACTGGATTATAGTACATGCGTCTACAATAACAATGTCATTCTTGACACAGGTGAAGGCAGTGCTTCTTGGTCATGTGATAGTTTCCCGCCACAATAAAACCCAGGAGCTAGCAAAAGCACTAAAAACGTTGGAAACGGTGAGTTATATTTTTCATGTATCATATTTTGAAAGCAAGTTGAAACGTTACCATAGCGTCTGTGTAGGTTCTGTCGTACAGGAGTGGTCCATCGATGAAAAGATTTCTTCATCCGTCATCTCTACTTCTTTGAAGGTGTCGGATGTTTTGCTCCTCATCCAAAGAGCTACGTCAGCGTACTAAAGTTGTGCTGGTAACTCTGGTCCGATATATATCCCGAATGGGCAGAGGTGGCGGTGCCAGACATCTGCTCTGATGGTTTGGTTTAAAAGGGCAGTAAAAGAAGCATTTTTTGTGATACAGCAAAACCCATCACGAAATCTTACTTAAAAAAGACTTCTTCGGTCTTCACCAAATAGACTTAGTCATGAGAATGAGGTGATACCAGAGCTAATGGAGCAATCAGAGCCAGGCATAGTATATTCGAGGTAATCAGATTAGCTTCAGGGAGTAGTCTACTGCTCCCCCAACCTTCGAGCAGGGATCGATCAGAGCAACGGTCTGTCCCCGCCACCTCTGTCCATTAGGTTATATTCAGGGCCAGAGTTACCAGCACAACTTTAGTTTGCTGACGAAGCTCTTCGGATTAGGCGCGAAGCGTCCGACACCTTCAAAGTACAGATGACGGATGAAGAAACCTTTTCATTGTTGCCATAACAATCAGAAAATGCTACGGTCAGATAGGACGTTCCTTGTGTCATGATTCGGGTTTATTATAATACTACGAAAATCCTGCAGTTTTCATCCAGGTCGTCTCATTTTTTTTTTATTGAACATTTTGTGTGACATTCACCCGGTCCGTTGAGCAAAAAACGTTGGGGGGGGGGGGGGGGGAGCTGAGCTCAATAACTGTACCGTGTTTAGAAAATGCCTCACTGCATTGAAGTCAGGTGAATGTGACATACATAAAGTACACCATCACCGACACTCTTTAAAGGACAACCGATGCCCCGGACCTGCTGTGTTCATAATTTGTAAAGTCACTTCAAATGACTTCTACTGAGCGCATTTTACAAAGATTCCACCGCATATAGCTCTATTTTACGTTTTAAGACTTGCGCTGAATATTCAGGAAGTCTTGTTTTCGAGTTGATGACGATGCCTGACGTGACGTCACGTCAGGAACGCCCCTAACCGAGAAAGCGACACACAATGCATTTTAGGTACTTTGCTTGGGCTGAAAGCATCGTGTTGATCAGTGTTGATGGCGAAATTAGAAGGAAAAAACATTAATAACGTGATGGTGAATCGTGTGTTGCACCAAGACTACTATTTGATACTAGTTGACACAAATTCCCAGCAGACAAATCAGCCCATTTCCAACGGAGCTTGGGCGCCATCTTGTGCATTTTCTGGGACGCTACATTGGAGTCCTTACGGCTCGAATTGATACGCAAGTACTTCTTTAATCGATTGCAAACATTTATGCTTTCCTCTCCAGAACTATTTGAATCATATTCATAACTGGATGAGTAACAAGAAAGCATCTTCTCCGAATCTGAAGCCATTGTTTTGATTCTGCAGCAAGGCAAAGACGTCCTGGTGTGACGTCATGAACAAGGGGGCGGACCTTCTGAAACTCACAATTTCCGGGGTCATTTTGAAGTAGTTTTGGGACACTTTAACTCATTTTTATTGGTGTTTTGCATTTGACTAAAAATATCAGCCTGTGTGTTTTGGGTATTTTAGATGCTATAAAACGTTTTTCTGATGTCAGTTCGGAAACAAAAAATGGTGTCGGTTGTCCTTTAAGCATATTTTAAAATACCCCCACCCTCAATCGCGACATTTTTAACAGGAGTCAATTTGACCTGAAAACTAACCGAGTCGGCCACCTTCAGCCGCACCGCAAACAACCCCATCTGGTTAACGACGTCGTCCACTCCAAAAGAGGCGGTCTATTGACTTTATTTCCCAGCATTGATATTACAAGCACACGTCAGGCAGGTTGTTTGAAACGCTTCTAAGACCAGCCCGCAGGCGAAATATTCTTTGAACGCCGCAGATCAACGCGTCTCCAGAGATGGGGAACGACGGCGCTTCCGTCGACTGGCTTTTGAGCTGTTCTTTTTTTCAAACGCTGCTGATTCCTTCCAACGTCACGTGACCGCCGCAGTGCAGGAAAACAAAGCCGCTCTGGTGAATTTTTTTGAGGACTGCGATAGAAAACATTTCAACAATCTTAGTAGGGGTATTACCAAGCCTTTGGTCGATTTAGGTCTTTGGACCAATGGCTTTTCGACACAACTCGATGGTATTAAGGTGTATTAGAAAGGAAATTAGATTGTCAGGAGTTTGATCTCGATCTGACCTTGTGAAGCCGACTTTTCGGATTTTATGTCGAGTGGTTAACATCGGTGCGACGCCCACTTGCAATGCCAAAAATCGTTCAACAATCCTTTTTTTCCAACAGTCTTTTTGATGATCTGGCTGGCTATCTATCTATCTAGCTATCAGCTATCAAGCTGCCTAGCTAGCTATCAGCTATCTATTGGGTGTCTAGCTGGCTGGCTATCTATTAGCTGTCTATTAGCTATCTAGATGGCTTTCTATTGACTATTAGCTGTCTAGCTAGCTATCTTTTAGCTATTAGCTGGCTATCTATTAGCTAAATAGCAAGCTTTCTGTCTATTTGTGTTACTTCTGGGTTGAGTGAACGCTGGCGCGTGTGGCTGCCGCTGCTCACCCAAGAAGAAAAACTTATCTTGTGACTGTAAAGTGACCTTGAGTGTTGAAAGGCGCATGTAAATGAAATGTAATATGATTATTATTATTATATACTCGTGATGGATTCCATGTTGAAAAATGAAAATGGCTTCAGTTCAGGGTGGTCTCAGCGTAGAAACTAATAAAATGACCTTTAAAAAAAAAAAATCAAACCTAATTTTCTTTTTCACAGCACCCCCCGACCCACTCCCATCAAACATTTCTGTCTAATTACATGACATGAGCACTTGCTGGAGAGCAGCATATTCCTTTGAGCTGACATGTCCAAGTGCATCATCATAATTGTGTCTTATTAATAATTTATAGCAAAGCATGAAACAGCGTTTTGATGTTCGCTATAGCCTGCAGAGGGATATTGTTTTTTAATTATTATTTTAAACATATAAGCTGATTGATTGTCTGCTAATCAATGTAGACTTTGGTGAGTAATAGCAAAAGTTTGGAGCCTTGAGTCATATCACTTAAGTCGATTCTGGCTAATTCTGGGATTTGGACCTGCTTGGGTACAACTTATGAAATGCTCCATTTGACTTTTAGTTGAACTGCACGTCTTGGCGAGTCTGTCTTTCGATAGACGTGTTTCTTCAATTTGGTGGTGACTGATGAAACTGGTGTCAGTTGCTAATTTGGGATATCTTTCTCAAGTATTCTATTCCTGAGTTAAAATGGCAGATTCAAACTAAAGTGGTTGTCTTCCTGTTAGAATTTGGTCATAGATCTTTCAATGCAATCCATCCATATTGGTTTAGTTTTAGCGCTTTATCAACGGCTGAAGCTGGAACAAAGCGCTAACATGGACAAAAGGGAAATGCTGCCCCTTGTGGAAGGGGAAAACATTGCCAAAGGCACTTTATCGGCACCCAAGCATGAAAAGAACCAAACTGGGACAAATTTGGGAATGGCGCTCTATGTCCTATTTTCAATTCCTGAATCAATTTGTGAATGGCAGTGAATGACTATCAAGCTAGCTATCTAGCTATCTATTTGTAATAATAATACATTTCATTTATAAGCGCCTTTCAAAACTCTCAAGGTCACTTTACAGTCACAGGAGAAGTTTTTCTGCGAGCAGCGGCAGCCACACACGCCAGCGTTCACTCAACCCAGAAGTAACTCAAATAGATAGAAAGCTAGCTAGCTTCCCAATAGATAGCTAGCCAGCCAGCTAGATAGCTATAATAATAATTGCTATCTATTAGCTGGCTGACTAGCTATCTTGCTAGCTAGCGTCTGGACTCCAATGCAGCGTCCCAGAAAATGCACAAGATGGCGCCGAAGCTCCGTTGGAAATGGGCTGATTTGTCTGATGGGAATTTGTGTCAACTAGTATCAAATAGTAGTCTTGGTGCAACACACGACGATTCACCATCGCGCTATTTATGTGTTTTCCTTCTAATTTCGGCATCAACACAAGTTTTCAGACCGAACAAAGTACCGCAAAATGCTTTGTGTATCGCTTTCTCGGTCAGGGGCGTTCCTTCAGTGACGTAACGTGAGGACTCATCACCAACTCAAAAATAAGACTTCCTGAATATTCAGTGCGAGTCTTAAAACGTACAATATAGCTATATGCCGTGGAATCTTTGTAAAATACGCTCAGTAGAAGTCATTTGAAGTGATTTTACAATTTATGGACACAACCTGGCCGGAGGCGTCGGTTATCCTTTAAGCAATGCCACACGAAATCTTGATGATCCGAAGCACATCACTGATGAGGTGTGCCAGTGCATCCTCGGATGTGTCTCAGACTTACTGATACATATTTGTGTCTATAGACCATTATGATACCTGTCCAATTTAGCGTCGATCTGTGTAACTTGTGTCAGGTGAGCAAACGTCGGGGACCTCCGTATCGCATTAAGTCAAATAAAGACAATATTGTGAACTTTACACTGACTATTGCACCTTAAAGACAGATTTTTGCAAGCTGCTCCATTAGCTCCTGTGACCTTTTCTGGTTAAAAATGAATGAAAATGAACCAAATACAAAAATCAGCATGTAGCTGTTATTGAATTCCCTAGACTGTGTGGGGCCGCGGCGGCGACATTTAAATTGTGCAAATCATTTTAAAGTCATTCCCCCACGTTTATCTCCTTGCCCTCATTAGCATTCATTTGTACTCCTCGCACTCGGGAGCTCATTAGCATGCTAACGGTCAACTTTTAGCCCTCTGTGCCCACCCCTGACAGACTTGTGTAAATAAATAGCCACAATTAAACATAAACCGCTTTGAACTAGCCTGCTTGGCTCTCCTGAGTCATTTATTAGCCTCATTTTGTTTTTGTGTTAATTCGAGACTCACCTTTGGATTTGTAGTTCAAATGCGAGCGGCTTGTTAGCACATAGCAACAAAACAATAATTATCATGTTCATTTAGACAACTCAACACCTGGCTACATGAACGGTGGCTACCACTATGAAGTGTAAAGTGTTTTATTGCCTGTTTTATGTTGTCTTAGTTTGTACATTATGAAGTTAACCTGTTAGCTAAAATGGTCATGTATTACTTTGTTGGGTATTTTATCAGACAGTGGTTGGTTTAACAGAATTACTAGTTGGGGATTTGTTAGTTAATAAGTGAGATGGGTAGCGGAATGTACAGTCATAGTGAGTTTGCAAGTAAGCAGCTTTATTAGTTGATTGCTAGTTAGCTCTCTAGCAGGTGTAATAGTTGGTTTCTGGGTAGTTAGCCATGTAGCAATTCGCATGATTTAGTTGTACTCTGTGGATAAAACAAACCCATCACACAACCAATGCAATGCACTTTTCGAAATTTATTATCGTTCTCTTTTATGCGTAAACATCATGAACGTTTAAAGGACAACTGAGATCACTTTTTTGTTTCCTAACTGACATCAGAAAAACGTTTTATAGCATCTAAAATACCCAAAACACGCAGTATATTTTTATTCAAATGCAAAACACCAATAAAAATGACTTAGTGTCCAAAATCTGCAAAAAAAATTGAGCTGCAAATTGGGCATTTTCACAAAGTCCCGCCCCCAGTTCGTGATGTCACGCCAAGACGTCTTGCATTGCTGGAGAATCAAAACAATGGCTTCAGATTCGGAGAATATGCTTTCAAATAGTTCTGAAGAGGAAAGTATACATGTTTGCAATCGATTAAAGAAGTCCTTCCGTGTCATTTTGAGGCATCTGGACTGCAATGTAGCGTCCCAGAAAATGACGACCAAGCTCGTGTGAGGAATTAATCAGCCCGTTTCCACAGGCTGATAAATTCCTTATATGGAGCTTGGTCTTCTGGCTCTTTTTGGTGCAACATGACGTTTTCAGACCAAACAAGTACAGCAAAATGCATTGACGTGATGGAAGGACTGCTACAATGTGTCCTTTTTTTTGGTCAGGGGTGTTCCTTCAGTGACGTCACGTACGGACTCAAAAACAAGACTTCCGGAATATTTAACGCGAGTCTTAAAACGTAAAATATAGCTATATGCGGTGGAATCTTTGTAAAATACGCTCAGTAGAAGTCATTTGAAGCCATTTTACAAATTATGGACACAACTTGTCCGGAGACGTCGGTTGTCCTTTAAATGATTTATGAGTCAATAAACTCCTTGACAAACCAGCCAAAAATAGGCTTTCATGAAGCAAGGATTTAAATTCTCAAATTCATACGTTTCCAAAGGATACTATAAATCATGTGTAAAGCCTCTCCATCATGATCTTTGTTCTTTTCATCTTTATTAAATGGACACGGTGGCCGTCCGAGCTGACAGAAGATCTATCAGTGGAGTTACGGTCCTGATGCCCCGAGCCACCTCTGGTGACTAAATGGGGATTAATTAAGCAGGTGCGAGCCGTGTTGGATGCGAAATGTGTTTGCAAAAGAAGTTTTTAAAGACGCTGCAATCTAAGTTGTAGTCACCTTTCACATTTCTGTAAGCGAATAAACTGTCATGTGATTTTGCACTTTAGAAAATTAGACCGTATTTTTATTTTTGGGAGAAAACATTTCCACTTTTTTTCTCTTGTACTATTGCAACTAAATTTAAATTCCTCCATACTTCTTTGTCGAGTTTTTTTAATGATGATACTAGTGCAGCGTGTTTTACCGGAGACAAATTCCTTGTGTGTTCTACATACTTGGCCAATAAAGATCATTCTGATTCTTATTTGTTTTCCCCCCTAAGTGTATAGTACTAAGATTTAATGTTAGAAACATTTCTACAGACACTCCCCTACTTACCAACATTCGAGTTACGAACAACGGTACATACAAACATTTTTGTAGTGACATGTGTGTATTCTCTCCAGTTGTACATGTACATATCTTTATAGAGCAGATATTTTATTAAATGTTTATTTTTCAATACAAACCAATGCAGGTTACTTATACAAGCCTTAAAGGACAACAGACGTCCCCAGACAAGTTGTGTCCATAATTTGTAAAATGGCTTCAAATGACTTCTACTGACCGTATTCTAATAAGATTCCACCGCATATAGCTATATTTTACATTTTAAGACTCACGCTGAATATTCCGGAAGTCTTGTTTTTGAGTTGGTGACGAGTCCGTACGTGACGTCATGAAAGGAACGCCCCTGACGGAAAAAAAGACGCATTGTAGCGGTCCTTCCATCACGTCAATGTATTTTGCTGTACTTATTTGGTCTGGGGACCTCGTGTTGCACGACGTGATGGAAGGACTGCTACAATGTGTCTTTTTTTCGGTCAGGGGCGTTCCATCAGTGACGTCACGTACTCGTCACCAACTCAAAAACAAGACTTCCTGAATATTCAGCGCGAGTCTTAAAACATAACATATAGCTATATGCGGTGGAATCTTTGTAAAATACGCTCAGTAGAAGTCATTTGAAGCCGTTTTACAAAGTACGGACACTTGTCCGGAGACGTCGGTTGTCCTTTAAACTTACTTATATAAACCGTAATTATACTTATATAAGCTTTAAAGGACAACCGGCACCTCCCGACAAGTTGCGTCCATAATTTGTAAAATCACTTCAAATGAGCCCATTTCCAACGCAGGAGAGTAGTCGAGCACCGGCTGAGGTGAACGAGGAAGCTAACCAGAGTTACTCATTTTATTGGTGTTTTGCATTTGACTACAAATATCAGCCTGTGCGTTTTGGGTATTTTAGATGCTATAAAACGTTTTTCTGATGTCAGGCAGGCAAAAAAATGTGTCAGTTGTCCTTTAAACATACATTCCATACAAAATATAGCACTGAAGCAATTTACGAAGAAATTCACCTCACAAATGACCGTTCGTAACGTATCTCGTTCGTAAATTGGGGAGCGCCTGTACTTCCATCATCTATCGGTCATACTTAAACATGTATGACTATTCTCTTAAATTGCAACTTCAAATTGCATATTGCTGTCTCTTAGTTTGAGTTGTTTCTCAAAAATGGGTGACTTCATGAGCGGTAATGTAATTTCAAAAAAAAAAAGTCAGCGAGTTGTGATTCATTACATTTGTTTGGTGCCTGTTAGCGTGGTCACATTTGATCAAGTTGGTCAACCCTCATGACATTATGTCGTGAACAAAGGGCAACATTTCTGTTGCAATGATACATGGAGACGTTAAGGACGACTGTACTAATGGAATAGGAATGCTTTAGCTTTTCAGCTCTAAGGTGAAATGTAAAATAGGAGCCATAAAAAGAAAAATCACAGTGTGAAATGCCATTAGCAAATGTTAACTTGTTAGGTAGGAATGAGAACAACTTGGGCCTTCCGCTAAATCACAGGTGTCAATCTCTGGTTTGTCGTGGGCTGGTATCACGCATGTTTTAGATGTTTCTCACCTCCAACCCTGATTCCAATGATCAGCTCTTGAGCTTGAAAGTTAAATACAATTCAATCGATCAAATCGTAGAATTGTAAAGTGTAACGGCAACTTAAGTTCCTCTTTTCGTGAATCTAAAAGATATTCGCTTTATTTTTCGTCTGTAAGCCCTGTCGCACAGGAGTGGTCCATCGATGAACAGGTTTCTTCAACCGTCATCTGTACTTCTTTGAAGGTGTCAGACGTTTGCTCCTCATCCGAGAAGCTTCATCAGCGAACTAAAAATTTGCTGGTAGCTCTGGCTCTATATATATTTCCCTAATATAATAATAGAGGTGGTGGTGCCAGACCTCTGCTTTGATAGTTCCCTGCTCTAAGGTTGGGGGGGGGGGAGCAGAGGACTATTCCTTGAGGCTAAACGGATTACTTCTTTTGTCCTGACTGATTATGGTCTATGACTGGCCCTGATTGCCCCATTCGCTATATTTTTTTAAACAAAAACCAAAGCTCATGAAAACCTGTGTAGAGAGTAAAACACAACCTGATCACATTCATAACACGATCTGATCACGTGACTTCAGCCGATCTGTCAATCAGATCAGGTGAGTGCAGACGGTCTGGTCAGGTGAATTCAAACGATCCGATTAGGTGAATTCAGACGATCGGAACAGGTGAATTCAGACGATCCAATTAGGTGAATTCAGATGAACTGATCAAAAATGTTGCTCCATGCTTTACTGTCGTCTGCATGCTGCTTACGTCAACATATCATGTCAGGATGACTAATGGAGCCCAGATACCTCAATGTTGCTCGTAAATTTGCCTTAAGTAAAACCGCAACAAAATGAAACCTATTGCATCCTTTCAAAATCTAATTATACAATTGTGAACAATAACAAAAATCAATTTTAACCAAAATTTCCTTCTAAAATAAAAGAAGGTTAGTATTTGTAATTGGATTTTAGCCAGCAGAAAGGTCCATGCTGTTCCTGACTGACAACCACTGGGGAGCGCCATCTGTCACATTGCGTAATGAACTATAATAGCCACATTCTCACTCGCAAGGTGCGAAGCATGGTGGTGTACAAGACTGCCTCCGTGCTTGCACCCCGGGTTGAGAACAGTGACGGGCAGCTGGCGGCTACAAATGGTTTCAGACACCCAACAATGTGAAAAATGCTAATTTGTTCTTTAACACAGCAGCTTTGCAAAACGCAGTGTTGAACCACTAAACCAATAGACTGCGCATGATCACATAACGCAATGTAGCTTCAACTTCAAATGTTAAAATGCGCTTATGGCACGTCATGCGAGCTAAATTCACTCATAGGCTAAGTTGCCAATAGCAAACTAGCAACCAACAACTCAAATCAATGCATAACTTCAAAACTACACACAAAATCAAGATTTGGTAGGGTAAATGTTGCTTCCATGTTGTTCTCCCGTGAGCTTCCCGTGAAAAAAAGATGAGTTGGGGATAATTTATGATATTTGTGCGCTTGGCAATGAGGCTGTTTAAGCTTACACCGCAGACAGAGAGATGTTTTTATATTCCAATGTTAATGTTGATGTTAAAAGTGGTGAAAATGAAACATTATATCCTGTGACTGTAAAGTGTCCTTGAGAGTTTCGAAAGGCGCTTATAAATGAAATGTATTATTATTATATTACAGTTTGTTTGTGCCTGCTCTATTATTACATGTTTACGCAGTTTATGCTCTAAAAAAGGTTGTTTTCTAGACTTGAAACATATTAAACATTTTTATATTGACTATAATGGAAAGTGGTGTTTTGGTTTTCGAATAGGTTTCTGGAACGGATTACGGTCGAAAACTGAGATATCACTGTACGTGCAGGTGTATTCTGTTTGATCCGATGAAGAAAATATTTGATTTGTAGTAGCCACTCGTGTATAAAAACCAAGTTGCTACTAGCAAACATTCGACCAACATCAAATTCTCGGTGCATAACTTCAAAACTACACACAAAGTCAAGATTTGGTAGTTGCTTCCATGTTGTTCTCCCATGAGCTTCCCCCGTGAAAGAAAAGACGAGTTGGGGCTAATTTATGATATTGGTGCGCTTGGCAATGAGGCTGTTGAAGCTTACACCGCAGCCTGCTCTTAACTGTGATTCATTACCGACGCACACGAGCCTACATGAAAATAAAAGAGCAAACGAAGCGCCATTGCTCTTCACTCGCTCCAAATTGCCCTTGCATTCGACTAAAATAAATCTCTTATTGAAATGTATTCACATTATTTTGCCTTTTATAACAGAATCGCTTAAAATCTGTTGTGGTTCCTGATCAAGGTGCCAGTTTAGGAATAAAGTGATACCTTGGCTTACAAACTTAATTGGTTCCCAGACAGAGAGTGTAAGGTGAAAAGTGTGTATCCCAAAAATTAATTTCCCATAGTAAACCATGAAAATGAGAATAATCCGGTCCCCATAAAACATAATTTTGTACTTTCTAATTTTCTAAGCCTTAAAACTACACAAAACATACCTTATTTTATTTAAAATAAATGTGCTATGGTATTATAATTCAAGAAATAAACTGTACGGTATAATAGTCGTTTTATTTACCTTTGTGATGGTCATTGATGGCTTGATGGAATGGAGTGGCCGCTTTCATCAGCATTAAACACATGAGGAACGTAACCTTCTTCTTTCACCATCTTGAGGAATGATCCCTTGTAGGTGCTTTCTTTCTGATCATTTTATCTAGTTCCTCGTCAGTTGTGTTCTGTTTAGCTGGGTTGATAGCTTTTTGCATCAAGTGCACACAGATGGCTTGTGCGGGTTGTATGTGGATCTTGATTGATGGGATATTTTAACCTTGCAGTCTACACTCTGGCTTTGAACTATCAAAGTTGAAACTCTCACTGTCGTCTGCCTGTCTCTTTAATGTTTAAACCACCTCCCCTCACTGCTGCGTTCTTGACCAATCACGTGGCTTTAACTGAAGACTGGGGCGGGGAATAGAGGACAAAAACAGTCGGCTGCCATTTTGTTGTTAGAAGAACGGGCTTGTTCGCCAAAGACACATCAATCATTGAGGCAGCTCTGTGTATGAAAAAAGTTCGTATGCCAAAGTAAAGTTTGTATGCCAAGGTAAAATTGTCATAAATTTAACGTTCGTAAACCGAAAGGTTCGTAAGCCAAGGGATTTGTAAACCGAGGTATCACTGTATTTGATTTTATTCCAGTTCTACTTGGCATTGAACGCCATATGAACTCTGTTTAATTCCTCATGCATCCTTTTTTTTCATTTTTAAAAATTTAGCCACAAATTAAAAAATGCATAAAATGATACTTTTTTTTTAAGGCCACTGCAAACTTTACACAGTCAAGGCCTCCCAGATGTAATGTTTTATTCATTGCCGTGTTTCCTTATATGATAATTATAGCCGTGGACTTAAAGAGCTCGCCTTCGAGTCGCAGCCGACATTTCCCTGGGGAAGCGTACATTTCTGAGGGGTTCTTTTTCACCCTCTCTTTTAAACCGCTCAGATGAGTTCTTTAAGACGCTCGTCAGGGTCGGAGATGAGTTTTGCATTCTCACCAAAAAGATCAGGACGAAAAAATATATCGTATATCGATGACCTTTTAGATCTAAAATCATCACTTTTAAGGAGACCCAAAACCGGCATTAAACAGTTTCTTTTAAAATGGGCGACTGGCCATCCAAAGTGGTCGTTTTTTTGCCCTTGCGAGCGAAGCTCTCACTGCTAATTCACGCCACCGGGCTTCATTGTTATGCTTGGAATGTGACGGGGGTCTCTCCTTCCTGTTAATTAGTTGAACAGATACCATGAATCCCTCCCGCCCTTCCAAAAAAAAAAAAGCCGCCATGAGCATGACACAAGGCCATTAGGTGCTGTCTTTCGCCAGTATAGCTCGAATAAAACGAGTAGTTAACGACATTCCGACATCATGGGGACGTTGGCAAGTGTGTAAATGAGGGCATAGAGACATATGCTTCAGGACAGTTCAGCCCTTTTTTACCGATGTTCAGAAATCATGATTGTTGCCTGATTTCGAGCCAGAATCTCCACTTTGTTGAATATTTCACGAGATCTTTATAAGTGCTGCATCAGAGTGGTGATAAATGGGGCTTGCGTTGATGATGTAAATACGGGCGGGCGTTTCAATGCGCCGCTCATTAAGAGACGTTACGCTGCGGCTGCACAGTAAAAGGACGCGTTGCCCGGCCAGGCCCCTTTTGGACCGTTGCAATAAATAACACTTAAGTCTTTGACAAGCCCCATCCAATTTTCATTGTATTTTATACAACATAGCAAGTACATGCGGTCATCACGCAAACATTTATGCACTTATGAGCGCCTCCTGTCACCAATGCTGTTTTTTAAAAGATTCACAGGGAAATAAGAGAGAGCATGATGAATTGTTACGCTTATGGTTTGACGTGGCATAAGTAAGACAAACACGCATGGAATTTTTAGCATGAGGCAACAGGCCACCTGAAATAAATCATGTTGGAGGAATGACTAGTGGCCTGGAGTTTGATAACGGGCCACTAGATGGCGTTGCTTTTCAAGTGGTTTACGACGTGGCAGACAGAGAGAGAGATGCTATTTATGTTCCAATGTTAATGTTAAAATTAGTGAAAATAAAACATAATTTGTGTAATATTTTACAAATGACCTGCTCTGTTACTACATGTTTATCCAATTTATGCTGTAAAATAGTTAAAGTGCTTTAAAAAGTGTGACTTGGAACACATTAAACAATTTTACATTGACTATGATGGAAAGTGCAGTTTTGGTTTTCGAACAGGTTTCTGGAACGGATTATGGTCGAAAACCGAGGTATCGCTGTGTGTCTTGTGTTTGATCCTATTAAAAAAATATTGGATTTCTAGTTGTCACTCGTGTTTTAATAATAATAACAATAATAATACATTTCAGTTCTAAGCGCCTTTCAAAACTCTCAATGTGACTTTAAGACAATGTCTGTCCAAAGCCACAAAATGGCGGTCCATGTATCTCATTAAAATCACTCATCTCTCTTTTGAAAGAAGCTGACAGGAATTGACAGCAAAGAAACATCAAAAAGAAGAAAAGAAAAATGACTAAAGAGAAACAAAACATCCTCCATTTTGATTCTGTGGCTCAGCACTGGTTATATGTCTGTTTTCCTTTCTTTGTAAATACTTGGGATGGGGGGGGGGGGGGCGTACATCAACGATCAATCTTCAAAAGCTGTCATCAGCACCGACCCCGCCATAGTCACGATATCAAATGCTTCTTCCTCTCCGCGTCTTGTCCTGTGATACCAAATGCTCTTTTTTTTCTCCGTCTGTATCTTGTCCTGTCCCGTGAAGCAAATCAAACGCTCCCTCATCACAGCATGTGTGTCTGTCCTCTGTGATATTGTCATGTCCTGTGATGGACACCAAATCCTCCTTCATCCCAGTTTTTTATTTTATCTTGCAGAAAACAAAGACTCAGACTCATTCCTCTTCTGTTCATTTGTCTTGTCTAAACACTAAGAATCAGAAAACCTTTATTCGTCCCACAATGGGGAAATTTGCAGTCCACGAGCAATTTGAAAGGGGATGGGGTGGGGAGGGGGTGAAAGGATAGAAAAACAAGATATTCTAAGCATAGTAAAATAAGAATGTCAACTGTATATAGAAAATGTGCAAAACTGTTTCATAAAAAAACTGTACATAGTGCAAGTATCAAAAAAGGCATATTGATATATGTAGCTGTACTGCATCAACCCATATTTACAGTGCAAGAGTCCCGTTTTTCCCCCATTTTTTTCTTTTCACGTGTGATTAAGACATTAGACACTCAGTGTGTGCTCGCGTCCTATGATGGAAATCAAACACCCCTTACTTGCATTTACATTTGCATCCGTGCTAAAATTCAAACTGTCGTTTCTTTTTCTTTTTGTTCTTTAGTGTCCTTTGCTTGGGGTAGAAATCTAACGCTCCTTATTCATAGTTCATACGCATCTGGCCCATGATAAAAAAAAATCAGACTGTCCTATCTTATCATGTCTTGTCCAGTGATAAAAGCCCCTTTTCTCAATTCTGATGTACTCACAATTTCACAAAGACCTCATCTTAAATTAAAAAAATAATAATCACAACTTCTGATCATAAATCACACTTTCCTTCCTGTCTGTTTGTGGCTTCCTGTTTTCTCGTTTTTTTGTGATACAAAACAAACGCTCCTATAGCCTCATCCGTTTCTACACGTTTCTTCAAGAAACGTACTGATATGACACCTGATCCGAAGCAATCAAAGCAGAAGTAGTTTAGCACCATTGTTTTTTTTTTTTGCTCCCATCTTCCAACGATTGACTCCTTCTCAGCGGTTATCCTTCCAAGTCATTATAGCGATGAAAGTAACGTTTTGTAAGACTCGGTTCATGTGCGTAACCTTTAGCTGCCAAATATCAATCATAATCGATCCCTTAGTCATACAATGCAGAACAAGAGGAGGCAAGAAGTGACGTGGAAATGTTGATAAAAATACAATGAGTCGATTAAATGTATATTGTTCGAATATTAAATCAATTCGGGCATGGAATTTTATAAAACTTTATATACGGTGTTATGCCGTGGAAGATTTTTGAGAAAACAGCGTCCTCTAGAGTGTAAAAGTGTTTAAAAAAGCAACAGTGACGTAATTTGTATTTTTTTTTTTTTTTTTTCTACTTTACATAGTAAACCAGCAATACATGTACATAATTGTCCATTTCATGAAAAAAATAGAAAAGTGCATACACAATAAAAAATAAAATGCCACAGAAAATTTGGGTGATGTTTAAAATGACATTCCCCTTGCTGCATATGAAAGTATAAACTTAAAAAACGCTTTTTTTTTTACGTGCGGAAGAAAATAACAGCACTCTTGGTGAGGAAAAGAGGGGCATTTATTGCAAGTTGTTGCATTATCTTTAATAAACTGGCATGATAAAATAAAATTAAAAAAACAATAGTAAAAAGTGGATTGTACAAATCTATTAAGAGTACAACTTAGACATGATGTGCTTTCATTCCGCATTCAAATGTCCTAAATTGTTGGTTTATTATTTTTAAAACAACAGCAACAAAAGGAAACTTAAAAAAATGCATTTCATTTCATAAAAACAGACATTCAATGAGTTTTACAGCTCATAATTTCATTGTATCTCAAAACATTCAGTACACATGATACTTTATCAAGGCTTTCTATATATAATATATGCACTGCAATGAAAAAAGAAGCATTCTGTTGTGTGTATGTATATATATATAATTTACCAGCAGGTCTTTTGTCATTTAGTGTATGACATAATGATCACGCCTCCATTATATCTAGTTGAATGTTATACTATCGTACAAAACTAGAAATGTATTACTATGGTTATTGCATTTTGCTGCATAAACTACTCATGAGCTATTGATTGCCTTACATTAAATAGACAATGTTTATTTTTGTAGGGTGTGGTAAACATTTCCAGAAACAAAAATCATAGCCGTAGTGTTGCGCACTGCTGGTGTGTATATGTGTATGTCTTCCCCCCTCCGCCCCCCACAGTGATGAACTGGTTCGCACAGCACCTCCGCCTCACAGTGCAGAAAGTTCAATTCTGGCTTTGACCTTCCTGTGTAGAGCTTGCACGTTCTCCCCGTGCCTGTGTGTTTTTTTTTTTTTTTCCGATTCCTCCGACATTTAAAAAATCTGCACGGCAGGCTAATGAAATATTCTAAATTGTCCCTAGGTGTGATTGTGAGCACGGATGGTATGCGTAGCCTGCGATCGGCTGGTAACCAGTTCAGGGTGTCCCCCGCTTCAGAAGACAGCTTGGGTAAGTTCCAGCATGCCTCGTGAGAATAAGCCGATTAGTAATGGATGGCGAGATAAGATATATTTTTACATCGGAGCACCCAGAGCTCAAAATAAACAAAGGGGCGATAATGAGCATGACGTGTGCAAAATGAAGCCGTGTGATTTTCGGCGGTAAGAGTTTTGCATAGTTCATGACGAGCATGCTCGAGCGTTCACGGTGCAAGCATGCCTTCTGTACATCCCTATAAGTTGCAACTAGTATTACTCCAATGCTACTTGAAAACGACCGGAAGACAAATTCATTGCCGTTTTTAAAGAGCAACGCGTGTGGTTAAAAAGGGGGAAAAAGTCACGTAAATAGTGGATGTCAAAGTGCGATATAATATGGAGACGTTAACTCATTCACTGCCAGACCATGTGCAAAAATGTGTCCACTCCAGTACCATGGTTTTTGTCATTGTCACTTGAATTCCAGGACCCACAGAATATAGGATATGTTAGGACTACATAAACATTCAATAGAGCGTTAGAAACCGTAGAGTCTCTTCTTTCATCAGAAAGAGTTATTTCCTAAATGATATGGGTCTGGAGTTATGTGAGCTTGAAATGAGGGCGGCTGTCTAAAATACAATGCAATACATACATATTGGTTTCTATCGCGCTTTAACAACAGCTGAAGCTGGAACAAAATGCTAACATGGGGAAAAAAAGGAAATGCTGCCCCCTTGAAGGAAAAAAAACATTGTCAGAGGCCATAGCCAGCGCTTTATCGGCACCCAAACAAGAAAAAAACAAAACCCGATCAAATTCAACAATGGCGCTCTACGTCATATTTTCAATTCCCGAAGAAATTTCGGAATGGCAGTGAATGAGTTAATATGGAAGCACATTACTGCCAGTTGCTGGTTAAAAAAAATATCTTTTTATTTTCAAAGTACAGTAAAGTCTCGTTATATCGATATTCTCGGGAGTCGGAAAAAATATTGATATAACCGGACTATCGATATATCCGATCCTGCGGCATGTAAAGTTTCTCCTTGCGTTCATAGAAATAGTATCGTAATAAGCAGTACTATCGATATAGCCGATATCGATATAACGAGACTTTACTGTACTTAAAAGTAAATGAATCAGAATGAGAACATTTTTGTGTGCGTGTTTTTTTTAAACACCATGGATGCTTAAACCAGCAAATATGTGATGTTATGAGAATGCGATAGATGTACAGTAAAGTCTCGTTATATCGATAGTACTGCTTATTATGATACTATTTCTATGAACGCAAGGAGGAAATTTACATGCCGCAGGATCGGATATATCGATAGTCCGGTTATATCCCGACTCCCGAGAATATCGATATAACGAGACTTTACTGTATTTTCAGGTAGATGAAAGTACCGTATTTTCCCGTGTATAAGGCAGACCCAAAAGCCTTGATTTTCTTCAAAAGATGACCCTGCGCCTTATACGCAGGTGCGCCTTATATGTGAAGTAATATTGAGCCATAGCAGGTCTCGCAAATTACTGTTAGCACCCACTGACTCCATTTCAATACACCATTCAATAGGGGTGCGCCTTATACTCCCGTGCGCCTTATACACCGGAAAATACGGTACACAAAAAGAGAGGTAGGTTAAAGAGAGATGCTTCCGCTTGGGCTCATCCGTGTTTTAAATTGAGCAGTCGGATTGAAGCGATGTCGCCGTTATCGGCGCCCCATGGAGAGGGGCGTCGGGTCACACGACAAGAAAATACCCTTTTTCTACGAGTCACAAGTCTCAGGCGTGAAATGACACGATGCGAAAAAGACGTTACGTCGCCAAACGTTTCTAGTGATATCGCTGACGTGACTTACTGGAGGGAAAGGAAACTAGTGAACGACAGAAAAATATGACATTCCTACTACATGATGCATATAGTGTGACGTCGACTTGTATCAGTTTGCGTTTATTCGTGTTGAAAAGGCGCTTATGATTTATTTTCCTTTTGGAAAGATGTAAAAACAACACGTCATACTATATAGAGTGATACCTTGGCTTACGAACTTAATTGGTTCCCAGACAGAGTGTGTAAGGCGAAAAGTGTGTAACCCAAAAATTAATTTCCCATAGGAAACCATTAAAATGAGAATAATCCGTTCCCAGGTCCCCATAAAACACAATGTTCTATTTTCTAAGACTTACAACTACACAAAATATACCTTATTTTATGTATAATAAATGTGCTATGGTATTACAATGAAAGAAATAAACTGTACTGTATAATAAAGTGGTTTTATTTACCTTTGTGATGGTCGTTGATGGCTTGATGGAATGGAGTGGCCGGTTTCATCAGCATTAAACACTTGATGAGGAATGTAACCTTCTTCTTTCACCATCTTGAGGAATGATCCCTTGTAGGTGCTTTCTTTGTGATAATTTTATCTAGTTCCTCATCAATTGTGTTCTGTTTAGCTGGGTTGATCGCTTTTTGCATCAAGTGCACACAGATGGCTTGTGCGGGTTGTATGTGGATCTTGATTGATGGTATATTTTAACCTTGCAGTCTACACTCTGCCTTTGAACTATCAAAGTTGAAACTCTCTCACTGTCGTCTGCCTGTCTCTTTAATGTTTAAACCACCCACCTTCACTTCTGCGTTCTTGACCAATCATGTGGGCGACTGGGGGCGGGGAATAGAGGACAAAAACAGTCGGCTGCCATTTTGTTGTACGAAGAACGGGCTCGTTCGCAAACAACACATCAATCATGGAGGCAGCTCCGTGTATGAAAAAAGTTTGTATGCCAAGGTAAAATTTTCAAAAATGTAACGTTCGTAAACCGAAAAGTTCGTAAGCCAAGGGGTTCATACACCGAGGTATCACAGTACTGTACTTTCTATGTCAACGCATTTATAACTACGGAATATATATGATTATTTACTACTTTATTTTGGAAGGGTGTCATTCATAACTCCTTAAAAAAAGCTACGAAAAACATTTCTTTCACAACAAAATGTCAACAAAAATAGCTGTTAAATATTAGAAAATTTGCAGACCAATCGGACTAGTTTACAGTGGGTTGTAATGTTAATTACTGACCTTTTTAAAAAAAAATATTTTCCCTCAGGGCTTTGCATGACATTTATGTTGAGAAACCCAATTTAGGGGTCATTCATGAAATGTGGGTTTACACTGCATGCTTCCAGTGACACAACTTTAATATTTATTTATCTATTGTTATTATTATTTTAGTTCTCCTGTGGAACCATTAGGACATGTGACATCAACCAAAATCTGTGAATGTGGCAGAAGACCACAGATGGGATACACCCTGGCTTGAGATCATCGAAATGAGGTAAACACACCCAAGCAATGCAAATAAACATGTAAAAAAATTACAATTAAAAAAGAATGCTGTAAATCTAAACTACAGCCACCCCACCCCCCAAAAAAAAACTACATAAATCGACAAATAAAAATGGTCCATATAAGCTTCAATACTCAACTAGAAGCTATGAAATGTTTCATATTTTGATTATTTACATACGCATGTTGTATTATGTGCAATTTCAGTGTCTCGTGTTCTATCGTTATAAAGAAAAACATCTTGAATATGTGTCAGTTGAAATGCTTGTAAAAAACAAACAAAAAATGCAAACCCTGCTAAAAAAAGGATTTTTGGTACTTTGTTTGGTCTGAAAACTTCGTGTTGATGGCGAAATTAGAAGGAAAAAAACATAAATAACGCAATGATGAATCGTTGTGTGTTGCACCAAGACTACTATTTGATACTAGTTGACACATTCCTAACAGACAAATCAGCCCATTTCCAACGGAGCTTGGGCGCCATCTTGTGCATTTTCTGGGCGCTACATTGGAGTCCAGACGCCTCAAAATGAGACGGAAGGACTTCTTTAATTGATTGCAAACATTTACGCTTTCCTCTTCAGAACTATTTGAATCATATTCATAACTGGAATCATATTCATAACAAGAAAGTATCTTCCCCGAATCTGAAGCCATTGTTTTGATTCTCAAGCAAGGCAAGACGTCCTGGCGTGATGTCACAAACAAGGGGGCGGGACCTTCTGAAACTGAAACTTTCTGACGTCATTTTGAAGTAGTTTTGGGACACTTTGTCATTTTTATTGGTGTTTTGCATTTGAATAAAAATATCAGCCTGCGTGTTTTGGGTATTTTAGATGCTATAAAACGTTTTTCTGATGTCAGTTAGGAAGCAAAAAAATGGTGTCGGTTGTCCTTTAATTATACTTTCTTGGTGCCAAGATGCTACAGGATGGGGGTACAACGCAATACATTTATTGGGAATTGGGCACATGGACCTGCAGTGTAAATCCAGCCATGGGTAGGATTAAAATTCTTGAACTGGGCTGAATTTTTAGGGTGTGAGTGTGTCAAGTTTGAATATTTATCGCTATAAGTAGAAGGTAGGCACAAAGAATGTACAGTAGCTGCATTTCGAGAGATGATGTACGTACGTTCGCTGCGTTATCGAGGCTACTGCGTGCCCAACGACAGCTTCCGGGAAGAAGATGTCTTCTTTTCGGGTGGTTTCTTCCCATTCGCGGGAGACTTGAGACTCACGTCCGCTGCGGAAGACTTGGACTTGCCTACTTGCAACAGGGATCGACCAAGAGAGCCCGAAGGCTTGACGGGTTCGGATTTTGGAGCGCCTGCTGGCGGCGGAGGAGCGGCGGCGTCCGGCGTTTTGACTTGTTGGTTACTAGCCTCCTTGATTTGTCCGTTTTGCTTGCACGTCCTCTCCGAGGTCTTTTTGAAGAGCAGGTTGCTTTTCCCCAAATCGGCCGACCGGCGGCTTTCCCGTTGTCTTAAGGCGTTCTTGAAGAAGGATAAGCCTTTGTCTTCGGATTTGCTGCCACGCTGAGGGTCTCTGGTGGACACGCTGGGCGAGCGCAAGCTAGTGACGGAGGAGCTACTACTGGAGCTGCGCACGGATCTCCGTTCTAGCCGCTTGCTCTCCGCCATGTTGGGAAGGGCAGAGCGCGCCGCGATGGTCGCTCGTTGGGCGCTAACAACGGAATCCCGACTGAAGCTTCGCTCCACGTGACGCTTGTGAGTGTTTTCTGGGATTTTGTCATGGACGCCGAGGTTTTTCTTGGTGGTAGGAGAAGGCGATGCTGACGATTGAGGCGTCGAGCGAACGCACAGCCGACGTTGCGGCGTGGAGCCCGCTGGCGGGATGGAATCCTTGGTTTTCGAAGGGGTCCCGCCAGGAGTGGATATGCTTTTCTTATCTTTCGTGGCTGTGGCCTTTTTCCCTTTCATGGGCGTGCTGGCGGGCGTGCTTGCGGGCGTTTCCGACGGCGAAGGTTTGTGGGTTGAGCAAAGGCGCTTCTTGGAGCTTTTTCCTGTCTCCGCTTTGGTGGTTTTAGCGATGCCGGCGCTTTCCGTTTTGGACACGTTGCTCTTCCGCTTCTGTTCTTTCGAAGGGACGTTTTGAATGTTTTGGTCGACGGCCGTGATCTGGTTGTTGTTTTCCGTCATCTTCTCCACGGGCGTGCGAGCGTGGCAGTACATCATGTCCAAAAATCTTTTGTTGTTTTCCTGCTCGCCGTAGTTACCCTCCATCACCGATAGCGGCGTCTTAGCGCCGTAGTAGCGCTCGTGTCGGCTATATCCGCCAAAGCAGGAGGTAGACACTGAGTCGTCGCAAGACTCGCCGATTTTCTCAAGGGGGGGCGAGCAACGAGAGTCCAAAGAGAAGCGCGAGGGAGAGTTGGAGCGCATTTGGAGCTTGGCCGAAAGCGACCACGAGGGTTTGACGCCGCCGCTGTCGCTGAAGGCTAATGGGCTTGCTACGGATGACCTGGAAGTGGTGCTTTGACGTTGAATGCTCCTCACAAAGGGTCGAACGGAGAAACCGCCTTTAAAACAAACAAAGATTTCATGAAAGACGTCAAACAAAACAAACTGATGACTAAATAATTGTTTTTTAAGAAAACACATTACGGGTCTCTGGTTAGATCTTCTTTCGAGTGCCTGCCCACCCATCAAGAGTAAAATTAAAAAAAAACGAGAAAGTTGTAAGGCTTGAACATTGGAGTCGTTAAATAAATCTACAAATAAAACATCTCCAAAATATAATTAAAAAAAATTGGAAGTGTTTAAAACACAAGGTGTCAAAGTCGAGGCCCGGGGGCCAAATCCGGCCCACCACATCATTTTATTTGGCCCGCGAAAGCAAATCTAGTGTCAATATGCTTTCTGAAGTCCAAACAAAAATTTAAAATTGTCCAATGTAAACCACAAAAACATTATTTTTGACTTCAAATTTGAAAACTAGTTTTTCACTAATTTGGACTTCAGTTAACTCTTTCGCTGCCATTCCTGAATTTATTGGGAAATGAAAAATATGACATGGAGCGCCATTTGCAAATTTTTGCGGGTTTTGTTTTTTCTTGCGGAGGGTGCCGATGAATCAGAATAATAATACATTTCATTGATAAGCGCCTTTCAAACCTCTCAAGAACACTTTACAGTCATGAGATATTTTTAAAGTGCTGGTCAGACCTCTGGCAATGTTTTTCCCTTCCATGAGGGGGGGAGCATTTGTATTTAGTCCATATTAGCACTCTGTTACAGCTTCAGCTGTTGTTAAAGTGCTATATAAATCAATATGGACGTATTGTATTGTATTTTGTACAGCCGCCCCCAATTCAAGCTCAGATAACTCCAGACCCATATAACTTCGGAATTAACTATTCTTTTCTGATGAAAAAGAGGGTTTCTTACGCTGAATTGAATGTTGACGTAGTCCTAAAACTCAATATTCTGTGGGTCCTGGAATATGAGCGAAAATGACAAAAACCCTGGCACTGGAGTGGACACATTTTTACATGTGAATGAGTTAAAATAGTTTTTTTTTTTCTTCAAACTTTGATAGGTACTTTAAATAAACGAACAAATCATGGATACATACACGACAACCCCTCAATTAACTGTGTCTGCATGTTCTGGCTCATTAAATACTACCCAAGCAGGAAGCGCGTTGCTATACACCCGCGATAATAAATTACATAAGGTTGTGTATACTGGCGACAAACTCTTGGAAAGCATATAAGCTGAGGCAGCGGTGTGTTGTGCGAGCCCCTCATTATGTGAGCCACAAACAGCAGGCGCGGGCTAACATCTGTTTCAGTTTGACATGGCCTGTCCGTCATCTCACAGGGTGTTGCCTTGTTTGTTTTTGGTCTTTAGACAATTATTCAATTTTCAGATTTTTTTCATTTATTTTACATTTAATAGGTGAGCAAGCACTCCACATAATTGACTATTTGACACAGTCTAACGCTGGGCTCTTTTGTGTCAATAGAGATTAAACAAAGCGAGGTTTGGCCTCACCGTCGTCTTCGCTACGCTCTCCAGTGAATTCCACCGACTCCGCCAGCGAAGCAAGTGAGGTACGTCGAGACGAGGCGCCTGACGCCAGACTAGCAGGTCTGCTCCCGGGTAGTCTGTTAATCCAGTGGTCGCATAGAGAAGAACTGGTAGAGCCTGTAAAATGGTTTATCAAGAGTTATACTTTCAAAATAAAACTATAGTGTGTCCAGGAAGTATTTTCCAGTGTATAAGGTGCACCCAAAAGCCTTGAAAAGATGACCCTGCACCTTATATGTGAAGTAATATTGAGCCGCAACAGGTGTGGCAACTACTGTCAGCAGCCACCGACTCCATTCCATCCCCCCGTGTAGAAGAAGTACTGTATTTTCCGGTATATAAGGCACACCAGACTATATAGCGCACCTTCAATTAATGAAAAAAAGATTTCCAAATAGAATATATAAATATATGTTTATCAAATATAAGGCACACCACAGTATAAGGCACTACAGTAGAGGCTGGGGTTATGCACTGATGGATTAAAAGTGATCGTTCGTTCCTGGTTCATGGCTCTTCAGGGTGTTAGAAGTGGGATGGTGAAATCGGCAGGAAGCCAGGTGTTGAAAAGAATAAGTTATTTTAAGACAGAAAGGGAGAGAGAGATTGACGCGCTGGGAGAGCATTTATGTAAGACGGACAGGATGTGATGTGATAGGATGTGACGTAATAGGATGTGACATCATTTCAGGCAGGCAGGATATGACATTCAGGAAGTCCAAAACAAAACGATGCAAAAAGATGTTTAAATATGTTTGTATACCGAATTACCCCAACATGCACCACTTCCACTACAGGGGGAAACGGAGTCGGTGGCTGCTGACAGGAGTTGCGAGGCCTGTTGTGGCTCAATATTACTTCACATATAAGGCGCAGGTTCATCTTTTAAAGACAATGAAGGCTTTTGGGTGCACCTTGTACACCGTAAAATACGGTATTGCGTAACCCAGCCTCTACTGTAGCGCCTCATAATGCGGTGTGCCTAATATTTGGAAAACCTTTCTAGATGTATATATTATATTTGGAAAACATTTAATTCATTCACTGGGGGTGCGCCTTATAGTCCGCTGCACCTTATATATGGAAAAATTGTGAAAATACGGCCTTTATTTGGGGTGCACCTTATACTCCGGTGCGCCTTATACACCGGAAAATACGTTATTTACTCCACATTATTTAACAGCCTAATTTTGAAACTTAATCAAATAATCTGCCAAAAACTGACCAGCAACAGAGCTGTTGGCCGACCAAGAGGGAATGGCGGTTCTGCGTTGGTAGAAGAGTATGTAAGCTGTCTGTTGACATACATCGTCGTCGGCTACTGGTGCCACCTCGCTGTCATCAAAGCAGTACCACTGACCGTCGACGGAGTTCTTGCAGCAGGCTGCGAGCGCACATGGGGAAATGTTGCTTTAAAAAATAAAGAAATAAAATACTGGCGCGCTCCCGTACGGTCAGCGTTACCCGTATAGTGGCCTCCGTGCATGCTCCCGTGATGGTTACAAACGGCGTAGAGGTCGTACAGGAAGTCATCCGGGTTTCTCCCCAGACCGTAGGGTCTTCTCCACGGTGACCAGTGCGAGGGTAGACTCCAGCTACTTTGGCTTCTTTTCACCACGTGAGGCGCCATGTCCATTCCCATAAGAGGGAATCTCACCATGTTTTGCATCTTGACCCTACGATCACCCTCCTATGTGCAAAATATGGAGTTGATAGAAGTAATATTTTGTCTATTATCTGAAAAAAGGGGGCCAGATTCTAAAAATGAATTTAACTAGATTGCCAAGGTATACAAAACTGATTGAAATAAACCAAAATACATTCATTGCAGCATGTTTCAGAATGGCTCAAAATGGCGCAGAAGCAACCACCACAAAATATGCGAAAGAAAAATAAGTGTATTGTTTATTTCAATTGAAGGCCTTGCAGATCACCTGTCTGAAGCGCTTGAGGTGCAGTATGAGCACATCCGGCAGGGTCCATAAGCTCAGTTTGATGCGGCCTTGTTGGAGCTGTTTGCAATGTGGGCAGCGCCAGGCGTCATCTGGGGCCAACTGAAATGCACGAAAACCCAGATTAAAAAAAGGGGGGTAGAAATGGCGCATGGTTTTTTTAAAGCGAGTGGAGCCACAATGTTTATCTTGGTCCTCATTTCTGGTGTCTAGTTTAGTTCTAACGTAGCATTTGGAATTAAAGAGACAGTAAAACCACAGAGAGTTACAGACTCTGTTATTTCTGTCAGAATGAGCACCGAGATACAACATGGGAGAAAAGATCCCATTTGACATATAGTGAGCAAAAATGGAGACACGGTGAGCAGACATTGGCGACATTTTTATTTTTTTCCCTATACGCGTACTTCTCAGTTTATGATCATCTGGATATGCAACATTTTCAAGTTACAGACGCTCCCCACCTTACTAACGAGATACTTACCGAGCAGTCGTTCGTAAGGTGAATTTGTTCGTAAGTTGCTTCAGTGCTATATTTTGTATGGAATGTATGTTTAAGTCAAACACTGAACAGGGAAGTAGAAAACAAAGATGCTCTGACAGTCGTAAAATAAATTCATACCTACTTTAGTACGACGACATATATCGTTCGGTCTTCAGTAAGCCATGACTGAAGCTGCTGGCACGTTATGACTGAATGACGTGCCAGCAGCCATTACTTTTTGTTATGCATTGCGTCCTCCTGGGGCATCATACTCTACGCAGCCAATCACAAGCGAGCTCGGCCGGAAAAAGGCGCGCAATACAAAATCTAACTTACAGCATCTGTGTCGGAATATTTTTCGACATACTGTACCCACAAAAATGTTTGTGTGTGCCATTGGTCGTAACTTGAATGTTCCTATGTTGGGGAGCGTCTGCACAAGCATACTCGCTGCATTTTATTGGACTGTATTTTTTTATTGTATTTTTTTGGTCTTCCTGTTTACTGAACTTAGGTTGGATCCGAATGAATTACATCACGCCTTCATCTCCATGTTTTGACTCTTCACCTGCTCCTCTTTGGTGTAAAGCTGGAAACACTGAGCCAGCGTGCAGGATTGTGGCTGGTGGTGCTGTTCTTTGTGCAGGTACACGCTCTCGGCGTCGGGGATGTATTCGTCCTCCGTGTGTCCGAACAAACTGCGATTTAAAAAAAAAAAAAAATAGTCCATTGGTGGTGTTCAGTTTTTAATTAATTTTGGACATGACAAAACTTGGCAGAGGCTAATGAATATATGCTTTATTGCTTGGCTGCTATCCACCATAGGTAGTAACAGACATATTCAACCTCTTGACCGCAATTCATAACGTGTGGATGACAAAAGACACTCCCAACTTACTAGTCTTTGGTCGCTTTGTCCCATTCCACCACAATTTTCACATGGGGCGGTCCACCATGTCCACAGGATTTGTATGCTCTGAAACCCCCACAAAGAAAAGGCCACCAACATATCGCAGATGGTTGAATTACACTAGTGAGTGCAAAGTTGTGCATTCAAAAAAGCAAACTGCAATTTTTTCGTAACGGAAGCGTTCATGGCAGATTAAAAAAAAAATACAGTATTTTCCGGTGTATACGGTGCACCCAAAAGCCTTGATTTTCTTCAAAAGATGACCCTGCGCCTTATACGCAGGTGCGCCTTATATGTGAAGTAATATTGAGGGTTTGGCCTTATAATGTGGTGTTCCTTATATGTGAAAAACATTTATCTATATTTGGAAATCTTTTTTTTTCATTCATTGAAGGTTCCCCTTATAGTCCAGTGGCGCCTCATACAGGTAACATCCGACTTACGACCACCATTTTAAATTTTTTTATTCCACGTCTGCCATTGCAACGCCAGCCAGCATCTCCCTCGCGCACAGCAATCGACTGTGTGATGGTTCCAGAGGGGGGAGTTTGAGTCATTTAGTGTCTGAGTCTCTATTCAACATTTTGAATGAATTTCGACTTACGACCATTTTGACTTACGACCGTTTGGTCACAACGGAACTCGGTCGTAAGTCGAATGTTACCTGTATATGGAAAAAGTTAGAAAACACACAATTCATTTGGGGGTGCGCCTTATACTCCGGTGTGCCTTATACACTGGAAAATACGATACTTCTTCTACAGGGGGGAGGAAATGGAGTCGGTGGCTGCTGACAGTATTTGCCAAACCCGTTGTGTCTCAATATTACTTTACATATAAGGCGGACCTGCGTATAAGGCACAGGGTCATCTTTTGGCGAAAATGAAGGCTTTTGGGTGCACCATATAAACTGGCAAAATACTTCCTGGACACACTGTAGTTTTATTTTGAAAGAATAACTCTTGATAAAACGCTGCCTCTACTGTAGCGCCTTATAATGTGGTGTGCCTTATATTTGGGAAACTTTTATATATGCATGTATTATATTTGGAAACATTCATTGAAGGTGCGCCTTCTAGTCCGGTGCACCTTATATATGGAAAAGTTTGGAAAATACACCATTCGTTGGGGGTGCGCCTTATACTACACTGCGCCTTATACACTGGAAAATACGGTAAATGCTTTTTTTATCGATTCATTTTTGTGCTTGTGTTGTTCTGGCTTGCTTTAAATAGGCCAGGGAAAAAAAACATGTTACACTGGCATTTTAAAAGACACGCTACGGCATGTCGCCGAATCGTTGCTGCAAGACAAAAAAAAAAAAAAACGTTTTTTTTGCCGGTTGTGATTGATGGTAAGTGTTTTCCTTGATGTGAAACAGGAGAGGAGAAATATTACAACTCACCTATCCACCGTGGGATGACACAGCGGTCGCTCATCCTGGGGAAGGAGGTAGGTGATCCCAACAACACCAACAACACGGAGACTGAAAGGCCCCACCTGTGCGTGAAAAAGCCCCACAATGCATCATTACAAAAAAAAAGGAACCACTGAAAAAAAACATTTCATTAAATTTCCTACTTGAGTATAGACTCCAGGTCTCAAAAGATGGCGCATTTTTTCCAAAATCTCCTTCTGCAGCGTGTCCCAGTTGACCGTGCGCTCTATGTACAGTACAAAAGGCAAGCCGAACCTGAAACAACAATATCAGTGCGTCGTCTGTTAGTTGTTATGTGATAATTCTTCATTCCAAAGGTATCGTATTCTTGGATAAAGTGTTATTTTGATATCTTTACATCTACAAGTGCACTTCTAAAGCCAATGTAGCGTCACAACAAGGATGGTGGATTTACCTTTTTGCTTGGTTGCCGGTGCAGGCTCTGTTGCAAACGAGTAAGATCATTTTCTCCGGCGTCATGTTCTTAGTCGGGGATGCCACGGGAGTCAAAGCCCCTTGCATGAAAGATGGCGTGCGGTTGTTTTCCACTCCGTACTTCAAGTTGTTATGATTCAGGTTGGCCAGAAGACTTCCTGAACAAAGTCATTTTTTTCCTTATTTCATGTTGCCATGACATTTATTGCAATTCAAAAAAAAAATAATTGTTTCACTTGAAGGTGCATTAACAAATAAGTCAACAAACAGAGAAGAAAGAGCGCCGATGCATATGTGGATCTCTCGCGGCTTGGAATTGAAGCGGATTTACATGGGAAAGGAGATGTGAGACAATTTCTTTTTGTCTATGGATGCTACAGCTTCGTGTTTGCTTTCAACATCTAACTTGTAGCAGACGTGCACATTTCACAATGACGTCTCTGATCCACTGGTGAAAAGGACGCTTTGATCCTCCCCTCTTTCATCTAGAACTGCTTCATTCAACAGAGGGTGCAGAAAGTGATTAAAATTGAATGTCTGTGTCTTTTGTGCTTTGTTACATTATTTTTTTACTTCAAGATGGCTCCGCAAGAGTGGCTGCATTGACAGCAGCTCCTATATCTTGTTTTTCTACTTCTTCCTTTCCTTTCCTCTTACTTTTTCATCACTTTGCTGCTGTGAAATGTAAACTTCTCTACTGCGACACTAATAAAGTCTAATCCAATCCATTATTTCACCCAAGTGTTGTGCGAATTACCCCTTTTTGTGCGTAGGGTCTCCAATTTAAACGTCTCCGGTGTCTCAAAAGCAAAGATGGAGTCACTCTCTTGGATGATGTCCAGATCGTCGTCGTCATCGCAAAAGGAACGATGGAAGCCATCATAATACATCTCAGTCAGAATGAACTACAAGAAAAAAAAGCAAGTAAGTGTGTGTGTGTGTGTGTGTACAACCCGAAGAGGGGATTTGATTCGGTTGTCCAGAAGTAACACCTGGTCCATTGGCATTTTGGTCTCGCGCGACACAGCCTCCCGGAGGCGGTACACGGTGCTGTTAAGGGGCACGGCCACTCCAATCCGCAAACAGTGAGAGTATTTCCCCTGGTAGACCACTGTGATGTAGAGCGGCCTGGGAAACAAATATGTGAATTATTAACTCATTCACTGCCAGACGATGTGCAAAAATGTGTCCACTCCAGTGCCAGGGTTTTTGTCATTTTCACTCAAATTGCAGGTCCCACAAAATATTGAGTTTTAGGACTACATAAACATTCAATGCAGCCTAAGAAACCTTACACTCTCTTGTTTCATCAGAAAAAAAGAGTTGATTCCGAAATTATATGGCTCTGGAGTTATATGATCTTGAAATGGGGGTGGGGGCTGTACAAAAGGCAAATGTTAGTGATGGACTGTGGTGAGGTGAGGACCCCTCTCGTACAGACGCTCCCCTACTCACGAACATTCGAGTTACGAACAATGGTACATACGAACATTTTTGTAGTAACATGTAGTACTCTCCCCAGTTGTACATGTACACGTTTTTATGAAACATGTTTTATTAAATATTTATTTTTCAGTATAAACCAATACAGGTTACTTATACAAGCCTTGAACATACTTATATAAGCCTTAAACATACTTACATAAGCTTTAAACATACATTCCATACAAAATATAGCACTGAAGCAACTTACGAACAAATTCACCATACGAACGAATGTTCGGAACGTATCTTGTTTGTAAGTTGGGGAGCGTCTGTATGAAAATAGGACAACTTTTACACCTCCATTTGTTCACTTACCGCGTGTGTGGCAGCGGAATGGATAAGGAGATGCACAGAAAAGGGTCAAAGGTATTGCTCTGTTTTTGGCAATGGGGGCAGGTGAGGGAAGACCTGCAAAAAGAATAACTATTGGTCAACTCATATTGTCAACGCAGGACAAGGAATGGAGAATATTTTCTTTTACCTGTACTGAGCCTGAAAAAGCTCCTGAACAAATGAGCCAGCCGAGAGGGCCGGGGAGGGTCCCTCTGCGTTTTGGTCATCTTCGTTGATAGGTGGCTGAACAAGCGCAAATGTGTTGTGACGACGACAGAACCAAAGTTCATAAATAATACAGGATGTAACATTCAAGGACTGTGTCAAAATCTCACCCTGATGGTTGGCATGCCAACGGGGTTGACGGTATTGAGGTCCTCGTGCACTCGGTCTAATAGCCACAGCAGAAACTCTTGGGCGTCATGCTGAGCGTTCCCTTTAAACTGCGTGGCGTTTTTGGACACCGCATTCTGCAACGATATGCATTGTAGTCATGTTTGGATTCACACAGATTAGGTTATTATTTAAAAAAACGGGACCCAGGACTGGGGGAAAATACAATGTCTATTTGTAAAGCTCATTTCACGTTTCAAGCTTTTGTGATTGGATCTTTTTTTGCTCCTCCTATGCTTCGACCTTACCTTAAAGTCTCGGCTGTGCTGAGGGGTGTACTCAAAAGTCCATAAAGCCCGAACAAGTCCAGACAGTTGTTCTGTCACTTCCCCCTTGGCCATAGAAGCTTTATTCTGCAGATGGATGCCATTTGTCTTTGGTTTATCCCCCTGGTTCTCCTCGCCTTCCCTGTAGTGCTCCAGGACGAGATACTCGGCAAACAGCTCCGTGTTGCTGAGGCACTGCAGAATAGCATTCATGAAGCAGGTGTTGCCGTGGTTCTTCAAACCAGCCACGCCAGGAATCCTCTCGCCCGAAAGGAACACCCCGAGGTCCCCGTCCTCCAAGGGTGCGTCCTTAAGTCCGGAGTGAAAGGCTGAAAAGCCGCCGTCATCCTTGTCATCGTCAGTTTGTACTTCGGAACCAAAGTGGGACAAGGCTGTGAGCGTTCTCAAGACCCTGCTCATAAAACTACCCACGGATCGCCCAGAGCCTCGTCTGAAGATCTTCTTGCCGAAGCTGGTCTTCTTGTCCTTGGTGGCGGATTTGCACGACATGATTGTATCGTCACCCTGACCCCCTCCAGCTCGAGTCAAGAGGGACCTTCCGCGGCTGCTGTCCTCCGAAGCTACATCGCTGAAACAATTCCGATCGGAGTTTACTAACCCGTCGCCAGGTGAAACATTGTAACTACAGTCTCTCGACACAGTCAGTGAATAACATTCCTTTAGCTTTAACACTACACTGCTGAAATGAGAACAACCGGCGCGGTCGCTCGTCTCGTCCGGATTGGCGACTCTGCGCTCCGCCCGGAGTCGCCTCACTTTGCGGTCGAGTGCCGCATCACGATGAACCAACGCCGGCTTATGTTTCGGTCGCAGAACGCCAGTGTTAGCCGATGTGGCTAACGCTAACTACACAAACAGGGGCCGAAAAAAACGTCATCGGTCCTGTTCATCCGGCAGGTCCAGATCCAAAAAGGAGCAATAGTCCGCCGTGGCAAGCGCGTGGTGACATTCCACGTAGAAAGCATGTCAAATGCGCAATTATTTGAACATTGTTCGCATATTTGGGAGGAAAGTTCGTAAATGGGTGCCAAATACTCGAATACCTTCTGTTTCTTCTTCTCTCTGTTTGTTTTGGCAGTCAAGTGACAAGGCGTGAGAAGTGGATATACTGCCCCCTGTCGCTCGGGCGAAGAACTAACAGCGATGACAGAAAACGAGGAAGTGCTCGAGTTTGCAGTTTTCAAATGAACCTGCGGAGGACGCTATTAGCACGCACGTTTGTAAAGAAACAAATGGCCACTTGAGTGTAAAGTTGAATATGATACAGATAGAGATCGATAAAAACTAAAGGGTTTACAACAGAAACCAAAGTCGCAGAAAGAGGAGCGATATGTATTGACTGAATAAATACGTCTGTGTAAGCTCTCAGTCGTACAGGAGTGGTCCATCGATGAAAAGGTTTCTTCATCCATCATCTGTCCTTCTTTGAACTTCAAAGAAGTACAGATGACTGAATGAATGGAATCATTTATTTTTCTGCAACCAGACACAAATATCAATCGAGCTGAGTTTGCTGACATTGTGGCTCTCACAGGGTGGACATTTCTGACTAATATGATCCAGTCACATCACAGCATTATTTAATTAGCAAGTTGACTGTGTATTCATTCACAATTTATATTTAGATTGGATTGGGTTAGCCTTTATTAGTTTCGCAGTGGAGAAATTGCCATTTCACAGCAGCAAAGTGATGAAAGTAAGAGGAAAGGAAAGGAAGAAGTAGAAAAACAAAATACAGGACCTGCTGTAAAGGAAGCCACTCTCGCGGCGCCATCTTGAAGTAAAAAGAAGAAATATTTAATATATTTCCGCTCTTTGAATCAATGTTCTGGTTTTTCGTGGGGTTTCCTCAAGGTACTACAGTTTCTTCTCACATTACCAAAACAAATATTGCGTCTTCGGCTAATTGAAGACTCAAACATTTCCATAGGTGTGACTGTAAATGTGAATGGTTGCTTGTCTAAATGTGCCATGCAAAAGTTTGCTAGGTTCGGTTCCGACTTACTGAAATGGATGGATTGGATCGTTCCAAAACACAAAAAGGGTACTGGGTCATTTCATGGTGACATGATGGTTCAGCATTAATCAGGTTGCAATCATTCAACCCATGACTGATAAATAAAATAATTAGTGGCGAGCAATTAAAGAGCCTACACATGAGAACAGGTCGTAAAAATAACCTCTTCACTTGGTATTCAAGCAGGCTAAGGGAGCCAGCTGGGGAACTTCTCTCATGACGTGTCCATGGAAACAAGGCAATGGGTGCGGGTAGGTGGTGGCGGGGGTTCTCCTGTTTTTTTTTTTTTTTTTTTTTGCCTGGGATAATGTCAAAAACGTGGAAAATTTTAAATGGGACGTCAATTGTTTTGTTTTCCACCCAAATGAGTCCTCGGGTGGTTTTCCCTCTACGGGGCCACCTGTCAATCACAGCTCAGACTGGCCTTACCTCAGTGAGCAAGTGCCACACTGTAGAAGAGGTCTTTAAAAGCGACAAGCAACGAACGGTGACACACCCGAGGTTTTAGGTTTCATGAAATGGGGAAACTATGGGTGAATTTATTGGAAATTAACAGGCTATATAATTCACTTGAATGTGCAATGAACACTGTTGCTTTCTTGTTTTTCCTATTACAGTACTGTATAGTATAGTTCCTGGGCTCATTTGTTTAATTACCTACAGAGAGTACCAAGTATTTATTTGTCCATGTTTTTATGTTACTGTTGTGTTTATTATTTTACTTTATGTTGATTATTATGTGAAGCACTTTGTTCCAGCTTCAGCTGTTGTTATATCGCTATATAAATCCATATGTATTTTATGTCAAGCACTTTTTTGAAGTCAAAATTGAACACAGTGGTATCTACTAACCGACTTACTTAGTAGAGATTCTCTTCCCACTTTCAAGTCCCATCCCAAAACCCACCTATTTAAAATTGCATTTTCTGTATAGCTCTCTCTTGTTTCTCTTTATAATTGTATTTTATTTATTGTATTCTATTTGTGATTTTATTTTATTTATTATAGTACCTATGCTTGTCTGTGACTGTAAAGTGTCCTTGAGAGCTTTGAAGGGCACTTTAAATGTAATGTATTATTATTATTATTATTAGAGCAGACAGAGAAGAGGAAAGACCTTATCCATTAACCAGTCAGCTTGTTCTAATGTCATCCCCACTACTAAGGTTGCTTTGATGCAAGCACACCGTATAATTATATAACTCTGAGCTACGCACTTTTTGATTCTGCAATGAAAAAAAAGCATGTGAGAATATCATATTTTGTGCAAGAAGGGGAGGCACCTCCCTCCTTCTGGCATATAATGACACCAATGTATCTATTTAAAGCGTTTCTGCACAAGCTTGCATATTCTTACACACAAACATGGAGGTGATAAATATGCCTTATACTGTAACATATTGTAATGTGAGTGTGCGCCATCTGCTTTACTGGATTAGCATATGATGTACAGTTACATTGATGTAAACTAATTTAATAGTTTCACATCACCGACATCACGGGCAGTGACATTTCCTGGTGATTAGCTAAATGCTAATTGATCTTCCTTTGTGCCAACATTTAAACATTAAAGGATGGAGGTCAACTTGATATGAAATTCTGTCATCATTATTTCAAGCCAGATTCACAGAAGATACCTGTTAGGATCTTCAAGGTCTAACACAGTCCCAATGACATTTTTAGAGTCCTAATTAGACGGAATAAAAGTATTTTTAAGCCTCAAATTGGTGTCAGAATGGAAGTTTTGGCAAGTTAAAGGGCATCGAGAAGTTGAACTACCTGGAAGCCACTGTGACTGGTCTAAGACCTGCACTCTTCGATTCATCCCTCAGCAACAGTCGACTGATGGATTCAGGTGCGAGATAAGGGTGATGTGGTTTAGACATTGAATGGTTGTATTCCCCCCCAAAATATGTGCTCACACCTGATTCTAATGTAATTATAGTAAATCTAACAGAAAAACACGCAATTAATTCAATATTTAAGCCCACTAAAAACAATGGCGACGCTTTTGTGGTTTAAAAGAACACAAAAACTTAATTACAAATAAATTGTCAAAACACTTGTCTTCACGAAGTCACTACTGTAGTTTTTCTAAATATTTTTTTTCGGACGAATATAATCTTGATATTTCCTACGCTCTGTGAAGGAGGCGAATTCACCACCACGCTTCCTGTGACCATATTTGGTAGCTCATATGGGGGGAGAGACACATGAGCTTGCCAAAGCGTCTCGAAGGTCTAAAAATGAGCGTTTCTCTGTTGCCTGTCACAAGGAAAACATCCAAAGCCTCATTGGCAAGTTGATCACACACCCGAGCCGTGTGGTGGTTCCGCGGAGAGCAACTCTTTGAGTCGCGGCGACCAAACAATTGTTGAGAGCGGATAACTGCCCAAAGGATACACACAGGTAAGCCGAGCTGAACGACTCGTCCTTTAATTAACAACGAAAATGATTGTTTTTTTTGTATTTTGTGTTAAAATATATTTTTTTCCTTGTTGTTATGACTCATATCACTTGCGAGCTTTGTCGATTGACACCTGTTGAGCTGTTAAATTAACATATCTATCAAAATGGCTTACTAAAGTTCAGGTACGCTAACATATGAAGAATCCCCATGTTTGACAAGAGAAAGTTAAACCATGACTATTACTTTTTTTAATTTATCTTGCCACAATGGCAAAAAAAGTTATTTTAAGGTGGACACATTGAAGTGATGTAAAATCTGCAATGACATTAAAATGACGCCGTATTTATTTTTTGCATTGTTTTTTTTTTCACATAAGTACCAAAAGCTTTGCCATACATGTATGACATTCTTCCTGTTTTCAGGTTTGTGAAGTGTAAATTGTTTTTCCACTATATTTCATTTAATTAAGATACAGGTCTATGTTCTATACCATACATATTTATATATACATATGGCACTTTCACAACAGCTGTAGCGATAACAAAGTGCTTTCCAGAACATTTAACATAAAATCAGAAAAATAATACAGTGGAACTACAGCACCAAGTTGCCATGGGAGACATGTTATTATTTGATCAGGGGAGGTCAGCATAGCAGTTTTTCAGACACAAAAACTGCAACCCTGTCTTTTGAAATGTTCCAAATAATTTGAGAATACGGTTTGAAAGCAACACTGGTCGTCGACCAGAGAGCCTTAGAGTGAGAGGAAACAACGCTTTGCAACATATGTGCAAATGTCTGAAATCTCCACATCTAAAAATATCCTCCCTATGTGTAACTTTGTCTTCTTTTCTTCAGAAGCCGTCTGATTCCGTTTTAGAATTAACCCCACACAGCAATTAGTTGTGAATTAATAACCGTCAACCCTTTTTTTTGAGCATATTGTGCATCAGTGTTTGAGCGGCGGTTAGTGTTTTGTTCTCGTTGGTGCTCAAAGAGGCACCATAACAATATTGCTCATACGCTTTTAATTACAGCTCGGTTGAGCGCCTTTGTCTCCTTTTCTTTTCCTGTAATGGCTGAGTTATTTCAAAAGTGCTTGTAGTGAGTGATTGTATAAGGCGAACTGAGGCCTTGTTGTCATCGTACAAACGGGAGGGTCTCCCCCCCCCTCTCGACGAAGGTGCAGACACTGCTTGTAAAAGCTTTCATTTTCACTGGGTTTTCTCTCGCCGGATCAATGGACTGGCCAAATCGGCTTTCAGGTGCTTTGACAAGAGCCACCAGGAGCTTTTGGGAATAGAGTGACTGACTGGATTTTTCTCTCAGTGCTTAAAAGGGGACGTCAACCCCCCCAAAATTTTCTTGAGAATATGCTCTTTATATTGGCTTTGTAAAGTATTGACATTCTCTCATGTTTAATCCATCTCAGGGGTAGCCATTTTGTCCTTTCCTGTCAATCAAAGATGACATCACAGTTGCTCAGGTATTGCGCCTCATTTTCATTTTTGTGCTTGCTCAAGTAAGTCTTGCAAGTTGAGCTGTGATTGGTTGTTAGCTGACATTTGTCTCTGAAAGATTGTCAGAAGTGATTATGGTGGTAGATTTGTTCCAACAACAGGTGGTCGGCCAATTCAAAAATCTATCTTTATTAGAATGTAGACTAATTTATTGCTTGTGTTTGTTTAAAAGTAGATGGGAAGAGGGTATTTAAAATTAATCGCATGTGAAATTCCAGTTGCAAGATAGAGGAACAAAAATAACGATTAGATTATTTTTCAAAATTGTTCTGCCCTCCTGTGAACATGTTGATTTTGAGTATACCACATACATAAGAGCCGTGAGAACCCTTTTCGCCGCCATCCTGTGTGTTGTCTTTGAAATGTTGAAACTTACTACGATGTGCTTTTGTGTTTGCCTGAGTTTAGTGTCACTTTGATCAACATGTCTCATAAAGTTCTCAAAATTGAATTGATGGTACATTGGCTTTCGGCATGAAAGAGGGATTCAGCGGAAATCCATAATAATAAATAAATACATAGATCCATAAGTAAACAAATAAATAGATAGATAAATAAACAAACAAATAGATACATAAATAGAAAGATAAAATAAATACATACATCAATGAATAGATACATAAATAATAAACAACTACATCAATAAATAGATAAACAAATAAATACATAAATAAATACGTAGAGAATAAATAAATAAATACATATATACAATTTTAATATAAAGACACAGATACACAAATAAATAGATATATAAATAAATATGCAGAGAATAAATAAATACATACATCAATGAATAGATACATAAATAATAAATAAACAACTACATCAATAAATAGATAAACAAATAAATACATAAATAAATATGCAGAGAATAAATAAATACATATATACAATTTTAATATAAAGAGACAGATACACAAATAAATAGATATATAAATAAATATGCAGAGAATAAATAAATACATACATGAATAAATACATACATAAATAATAAATAAATATATACATAAATAAATAGATTAAGAGATAAACAAATAAATAGATACATAAACAAACATGCAAAGAATAAATGAATAAATAAATATATACATAGATACATATATAAATACATACATAGATACATATATAAATAAATATATATAGATACATATAAATAAATACAGTAAAGTCTCGTTATATCGATATCGGTTATATCGATAGTACTGCTTATTACGATACTATTTCTATGAACGCAAGGAGAAAATTTACATGGCGCAGGATCGGATATATCGATAGTCCGGTTATATCGATATTTTTTCCGACTCCCGAGAATATCGATATAACGACACTTTACTGTACATAGATACATACATACATAAATAAATATGTAATTAATAAATATATGAATGAATGAATAAATACATAAATAATCAAATAAATAGATAAATAAATATGCAGAGAATACATACATACATACATACGCACGCACACACGCACGCACGCACACACACACACACACACACACACACACACACACACACACACATACACACATGCTCACACACTCGTACACTCACACACTTACATACGTACATAAACAAACATAATAAATAAATACATGAATGAATGAATAAATTATTGGATGAATGAATGAATGAATGAATGAATGAATGAAGTTGCAAATGCTGATTTAGAAAGCAGTTGAAAGATTGCCAAGGACCGTGTGGCCACCCCCTGGAGTGCTCACCAGTCAATCGCCGGAAAATTGCCAATGAGTCAGCGACTGTGACTTGAACCAAATTGAACCGCTGCACCATTAATGGTTCCCCCAACTGTGTTTTGATTCAGCTCAAAATCCATCCAAGCATTAAAAAAAAGTCACCTCATGTATCGCCCTCATCTTACAAGCCCTCAAGAGGGCGGTCACACCTCCAGCTGCGTGTACATTTGGTCGCGTTATGGCGAGCCTATTAAGACATCAAGGCACTGCCGGCCCTTTGTGAAATTCCATGTAGCTGTGTTTACGGACGCCCTTCCCTCCGTCATTACCATAGAGATACTCAGCATGGCGCCTTTGGTTGCCAGCCTCATTGGCTCACAAAGAAACACAGACGAGCGAGCTTTTCCCTGGAATTCCGTTGCCACTGATATCAGGAGAAAAGCATTTTACTTGGCCTTGACTTTGTTCCCGTTACGGCTGCTTAACCCCGTCCCCTCAACCCCAACAGCCCATCATCATTCCACACCCCGGTCGCCCGTTTTGTCACCACACAGTGAAATCCTGTTGGGAGAGGCAATTGAAATGAGTTCACCTGAGCGGCAGCTGCTTTCCGCCGTTGCCTGTCAACGGGGGCGACACTGCAAATGACGTGCCGCTAGCTGCTGCTGCTGGAGTGTGTGTATGTGTGTGTATGTGTGTGTATGACCCCCCCCCCCCCCACCCAGGGTTGCAGCAAAGGCAACATTTTCACTTTCAGTGATAAGCTTCGAGAGGTGACTCTCGGAGATGCTGCCGATCACGACTTAAACGCAGTGAAGCATTGAAAACATCCCATTTTTTCCACTCGGAGAGGCAGCAAAATGGACATGCACTTGGATGCTACATTGCTCACTAACTGAGCTCCCGTTTGGAAATAATCTTGAAATTGGCAGTGTGAACAAAATGCATATTTGAGTTTATTGAAAAGTAAAAAAAAAAAGTTTGGTGATCTCTAACGAGATTATTAAAAAAATAACTTGATGCTCTGATGCATCGACTCCCGAGTCGTGATTTACAGCGCACATAAACTCATTGATGTGCGCATAAATGAGTTGACGTGCGCTGATGTTTCAGATGAGGATTGAAAAATTGTATTGTGATCAAGGAAAAGAAAAACTGCTTTGGAAATAAACGAACCCGACATTGGGTACGACGTATTTTGTTTTATGAACTCATTCACTGCAATTTACACATTTATTCCAGAATTGAAAATATGACGTAGAGCGGCGTTCCCGAATTTGTTCGGGTTTTGATTTTCTATGTTTGGGTGCTGATAAAGCGCTGTCCATGGCCTTTGGCAATGTTTTTTCCTTCCACAAGAGGGCAGCATTTCCCTTTTTTCCATGTTTGCGCTTTGTTCCAGCTTCACCCGTTGTTAAAGCGCTATATAAACCAATATGTATGTATTGCATTGTATTTTCGACAGCCACCTTCATTTCAAGCTCAGATAACTCCAGACCAATATAATTTAAAGGACAACCGACATCACTTTTTTGTTTCCTAACTGACATCAGAAAAACGTTTTATAGCATCTAAAATACCCAAAACACACAGTATGATATTTTTAGTCAAATGCAAAACACCAATAAAATGACTTAAAGTGTCCTGAAACTGCAAAAAAAATGAAACCGGAAGTGGCCAGTTTCAGAAGGTCCCGCCCCCTTGTTCGTGATGTCACCCCAAGACGCCTTGCCTTGCTGGAGAATCAAAACAATGGCTTCAGATTCGGAGAACATGCTTTCTTGTTACTCATCCAGTTATGAATATGATTCAAATAGTTCTGAAGAGGAAAGCATACATATTTGCAATCTATTAAATAATTTATTCCGTGCCATTTTGAGGCAATAGGGGGGGAAAATGTAGCCCTAAAAAGAGGCAGAAAATGGCGACAAAGCTCAGTGTAAGGAATCAATCAGCCCGTTTCCACAGGCTGATTAATTCCTTACACGGATCTTTGTCGCCCTCTTCTGCCTCTTTTTGGTGCAACACGAAGTTTTCAGACCAAACAAGTACAGCAAAATGCATTGACGTGATTGAAGGACTGCTACAATGTTTCCTTTTTTCGTTCAGGGGTGGTCCTTCAGTGATGTAGGGTGAGGATTCGTCACCAACTCAAAAACAAGACTTTCGGAATATTCAGCGTGAGTCTTAAAACATAAAATATATATAAAATATATTCTATATGCGGTGGAATCTTTGTATAATACGCTCAGTAGAAGTCATTTGAAGCCATTTTACAAATTATGGACACAACTTGTCCGGAGACGTCGGTTGTCCTTTAAGAATTAACTTTTTTTCTGATGAAAGAAGAGAGTCTGTTTCTCACGGTGGTAGCGGTAGCAGTAGCAATTGAAGTAATAGTAGTAGTGGTAGTAGTGGTAGTGGTAGTAGCAGTAGTGCATATTCAACCACCATCTATTGAAAGGTCAAATAAAGATTAAAAAATGGAATCCGGGCACTGGGATCTACATGTAAGTGAGTTTTTGCTACACCCGCACATCTCGCCAAGTCCGCCAAGTGAGAGTTTGCAAATCAAGAGAGGTGAGGAAGAGCCAGCTCACAAAGGATGACTGACAACATGCACAAGAGATCCCGAGTGATTGATGCAGACGCCGTTCCACGCAGTCAGCCCGACTCGGTTGAACACTCTTAAAAAAGTTGACAGGCCGCGTCTGAGAATCTTAGCGAGGCGGAGGTGACTCGGGCGGTGAGCGCTTCAAGCAGAACAATGGCAGCTGCTATTAGCCAAGTGTAATGAAGGACAATTAGCAGAATGGCAGTCTGAGTGGACGTCGTTTTGAATGAATATCATTAACCCGATCACTTTCGTCTGAATCGGATTAAAGGAAAAGTCATCGCCAGATTGAAAAGTTTAAGCTTAACCGTGTGACAGAGGGGAATGAAGTTGACATTTGAGATAGCTAATGGTGGCTAAAATTCTAAATCTATAGATCTTTTATCTTATACGTCTTTGCCATCAGTGATGTAATTTTAATTTAATAAAATCTAATTAATAATTCAAGACATCAACATAGGTTAGATATCGTCAAATACTTTGACACAAGAAAGTTCTGTATGGAATACAAAGAAGAACATAAACAAAAATAACAATTAATTACTCTAGCGAGCATTTTGGACCATGCGAATGTGGACCACTCGCGGCTTGGAATTGAAGCGGATTTACGTGGGACAGGAGATGTGAGACTCTCTTTTTGTCAATGCATGCTATGGCTTGGTGTTTGCTTTCAACATTTAGCTTGTAGCAGACGTGCACATTGCACCCAGACGTCCCAGATCCACTGGTGAAAAGGACGCTTTGATCCTCTCCTTTTTCATCTAGAACTGCTTTTGTGTTGTCACATTGTTTTTTTTTTCTCCACGATGGCACAGCAATAGTGGCTGCCTTTACAGTAGTTCCTGTATTTTGTTTTTCTACTTCTTCATTTCCTTTCCTATTACTTTCATCACTTTTCTACTGTGAAATGCAAATTTATCCACTGCGAGACTAAAAAAGGCTAATCCAATTAAAAAAATAAACAAGATCAGGGGAAAATAAATAAATGAAATCTCCTGGAAGGTTTCTGAAAGGTTAAGATACAAATGCTGGATGAATATATTCACGAAGGTCCATATTTTGTACTGATCTCATTCCCTTTTTTGCCGGTGTACCACAATATTTTGCTCAGTGATGATGAGCGCAACCGTGGACGTAATCATCCGAATCGTAGACTCGGACCAAGTCAAACGTAAAGAAGTGAAAGATCCATCGGAGACGAGGCTTTATCGATCCACAATCTGGCAAACTCAGCGAGCATCCACTCCATTAGCCTCAAATTCGGTTCATTTGAAATGGCTCCCGCTGAGAGAAAGAGTTGAAAAATTCCCCCAGTTTCAAAAGCCCATTCTCCAAATCCAAATGAATGGCAAAGAAAGATCCATGGTAGGGATACAAGCAAAATGGCAAGAACTCATATGAGCCTCATTCTGTGGTGATGATTCTCAATTTTTTAATCACCCATCTCCAACGGCTACTTTTTAATTAGGGGGGCTTTTTGAGGGGCGAACATGACTCACGGAATGTAGGAATCAGTGCAACATTGGCAGCTATCTATTAGCGATATGGCTATCTGGCTGGCTAGCTATCTATTCGATATCTATTAGCTAGCTAGCTATTCACTATCTATTAGATAGCTTGCTAGCTAGCTAGCTTTCTATCTGAGTTACTTTTGGGTTGAGTGAACGCTGGCGCGTGTTGCTGCCGCTGCTCAGTCATACTTATCCTGTGACTGTGAAGTGACCTTAAGTTTTGAAAGGCGCTTATAAATAAAATATATTATTATTATTATATCTATTTAATTTCTTGTTATGGTTAGCAACACAGCCCGAATGGCAGCGACCTCATCTAGGAGTAAAAAGTAGTAAATGAACTCAACATAGCTCATGTGAAGTTACCGAATTAAAAAAAAAAATATATATATATATATATATATATATATATGATCAGACTCACCCTTTTCTTTTACTCACTTCCAATTTCATCACCTCAAATATTATTTTGCGCTTGCAATGTCCTCCTAACATGATTTTAGAAAATCAACTACACGATCTGATACAACAGAATGTAGATACTTAAAGAAGCACCTTGACTGAAAAATAAGGTAGTCACATTTAACTCATTCACTTCCAGACATGTGCAAAAATGTGTCCACTCCAGTGCCAGGGTTTTTGTCATTGTCACTCGAATCCCAATGAATGAGAACAGTTTCCCAAATATAATATATACATATATAGAGCACACCACATTATGAGGCGCTACAGTAGAGGTAGGGTTTATGCACAACGTCTTCTGAGACCTGTTGTGGCTCAATATTGCTTCACATATAAGGCGCACCTGCGTATAAGGCGCAGGGTCATCTTTTGAAGAAAATAAAAACAAAAATACTGTACTTCTCAGTTGTACCACTCGCATAGCAAACAAAACAAAAAAAACATCACAATCGTGAGACTTACAAGCATACAATTTCAATCCTTCTGAAACAAATTGATGGCGGTCTCGAGGGCATCTCCAGTAGAAGCTCCCAAACCCTCCCCTCCGTGACATTTATCAGAAAATATTATAATGAATGAACAAATGCAGAAAGCAAATGCGACCATAAATATGAGGTAACAGCGAGGTCGTGTGCTTTGTTGTCAAAAGTGGAATATAAGCCTCAATATAAGATGATTTATTAAATATTGTGTTTTCATATTGCGAGGAAAACCCGCTGTGCGCTTGCTGCCTTGCGCCGTTCTGTTTCATTAAATCCATCTGACTTTATTTGAATCTTCTGTGGAAGAAGCTGCCATGTTATGAAGGTGATGTAACTTGGTTAGTCTAGAAAGGCCACCTTCAAGTGGGATGAAAGTGGACGTGACAAGTGACGGAGAAGAAGGTCCGCTTTTATCAAAATCCAGCATCCATTCCACATTGCGATTTGAATGTCATGTTTACACAATATTGCAAGATTGTTGTTATACATTGCACAATTTTAGAAATGTCATGCAATTAGTTATTATTTCAAGTCTGAAGATGGCGTCTGAGTAGGCAGCCGTCAGCAAGTCTTCTCACGAGTCTTGCTTTTTTGGTTGTTTTTCTGTTTTCTGTGAGTTGTTGTGCGTCGTATGGAACGGATACGGACTGTTGACTCTTCTGTGCGGTTGCGACTTTTCAGCAGCTCAAATACGGCAGCACTGTTTTTGATTTGGGACGAATGTCAGTGCCGTTTGACTGTCATCACTAGACAGCTAGCTCTAGGGCAATTGTGATTATTTTTTTCTTTTTGCGCCTGTAAAGGGCAGCATCTTCACAGCCCCGGTTTTGTTCAACGGAAAGATTGGTGCTGTTGGACAGTCTGCGGCTTGGAATTGAAGCGGATTTACGTGGGAAAGACAATTTCTTTTCGTCAATGGATGCTACAGCTTCATGTTTGCTTTCAAAACTTGGTTTGTAGCAGACATACATACTTCAACATGACCGTCCCTTATCCACTGGTGAAAAGGATGCTTTGATTCTCTCCTCTTTCATCTAGAACGTCTTCATGCAACAAAGAGGGTGCAGAAAGTGCTTAAGATCGAATGCCTGTCTGTGTCACATTATGTTGTCACATTATTTGTTATTTAGGTTTGTTTTTTGTTATTTTGATTTCAAGATAGAGCAACGAGACTGGCTGCCTTTACAGCAGCTCCCGTATTTTGTTTTTCTACTTCTTCCTTTCCTTTCCTTTCCTTTCCTTTCCTTTGCTTTCCTTTCTTCTTACTTTCATCACTCTGCTGCTGTGAAATGTAAATGTCTACATTGCTCGGCTAATAAAGGCTAATCCACTCCAATTACATGTGTCAAAATACTCAATAATAAAGACAAAAGAAAAAAGAAAAAAAACAAGCTCAAAAAGGCAGTCGAAACAAAAACTGTATTTTCACACATGGAGGCAGTACTTCAACCCCAAGGCACCGATTCTTACTCGCCAATTCAGGGAGCACAGCTGTGCATGTGACACAGGCTCGCTCAAAGGCACATTTTCTGGAATTTGGCACTGCCAAATGATTTACTTGGTTGTTGACTTTCCCACTTGATAGTTGGGTAGGCACTCCCGAGTCCTAATTGTGTTTACACAAGCAATTAAAAAGCCACATTGCTGTAAAATGTCCCATTTAGTAGCTTATCACTTTAGTGCTTTTCAATTTTGCATAAATCAAGAACACGTGTCCGCTACCCATGGTGCCAGGATCCTAACAGATGTTTTAATTCAAATATTTAAGTGATTACGTTTAAATCCCCAAAAAGATGCCCCTCCACCGGGAGTCTCAGGAAAATTGATTCAACGTCCGAATGATTTCTTTTGGCAATATGCTAAATGAGCATGAATGTCAATCAAACGCTTTGGCCAACACCTCTGACGGATGTTCACGGCTCGATGTGAGATCTGGGAACGAGTGGCTGGCGATTGGGGTGGGAGGGTTGAACTGCAGTGGGAAGGTTGCCATGGCGATGACAACCAACTAATGAGACACTCTGGCTGGCTTTTTTACCCCACACCCCCTCCACTTTTCTGACCTTCGTGTTTGTTTGACACCGAAGCACTTGAAGTGGACGCGCACATTTGTCGTATTCCGAGGTGCGATCGATCGAGAGGCGGAACAGAGAGAGTCACTGCCCATGGCTTTTTTTTTGCGTTGAAAGCCATTGTCATTACGCTTACATTGTCACGCATTTATTGTGTGTGACATCCTTGGATGTGTGAACTCACAATTTTTTTGTCCCAAATGTACTTTGTTTTCGTCTTTGTCAATATCATGTCAGCTTTAGGGTTCTGTTTAGTTTGATCTCTTGTTCTTATTTATAATTGTATATGTGGTTTTATTTATGTTCCTGTTTTGTGATTGTAAAGTTTCCTTAAGAGCTTTGAAAGGCGCTTATGAATAACATTTATTATTATTATTATTCAAATTATTTTGGGTTTCATGTACAGTAAAGTCTCGTTATATCGATAGTCAAGGGAGTCCGAAAAAATATCGATATAACCGGGACTATCGATATATCCGACCCTGTTTGCATGTAATTTTCTCCGTGCGTGCATAGAAATAGTATCGATATAACCGGGACTATCGATATATCCGATATCGATATAACGAGACTTTACTGTATTTCCATCTCGAAAAATAAAAATCAAACAATCAAATTAGTTTATTACGCAATGACTCCAGATATTAACTCATTCACTGCCAGACAAATATGCAAAAATGTGTCTACTCCAGTGCCAGGGTTTTTGTCATTTTCACTCAAATTCCAGGACCCACATAATGAGTTTTAGGACTACATACATATTCAATGCAGTGTTAGAAACCTTAGACTTTTTTTCTTTTAGCAAAGAAAAAGAGTTAATTCTTATTTTCTAATTTTTATAATTAAAAGTTATATGGGTCTGGAGTTATCTGCGCTTGAAATGGGGCGGCTGTAAAAAAAATACAATACATTTATGTAGCGCTTTATCGACAGCTGGAGCTGGAACAAAGCGCTAACATGGAAAAAAAGGGAAATACTGCCCCTTGTGGAGGGGAGAAAACATTGCCAGAGGCCATGGCCAGAGCTTTATCGGCATCTCAATAAGAAAAAAAACCCAAAACTTGAACAAATTTGGAAATGGCGCTCTACGTTATATTTTCAATTCCTGAATAATTTAGTGAATGAGTTAAAAGATTTGACAAATGATCCTATAACTCGTTCAACTGCCTCTCTTCTTTCATCAGAAAAAATTAGTTAATTCCTAATATATGGGTATGGAGTAATTTGAGGCGGTTGTACAAAAGGCAAATGCTGCCCCCTTGTGGGAGGAAAAAACATTGCCAGAGGTCTGATCGAAGCTTCAAACGCACCTCCCATAAGGAAAAAATACAAAACCCAAACAAATTCGGGAATGACACTGCGCATCATGCTTTTCAATTTCCGAATACATTCGGTAATGGCAGTGAATGAGTTAAAATGAATAAAAAGCTACAACTAAAACGAATAAAAACTCAAGTAAAACAAAGTCTTTTTGGAAAAAAGAAATAAAAATAAAAACTGCCGTATTTTCCGGTGTATCAGGCACACCCAAAAGCCTTGATTTTGTTCAAAAGTTGACCCTGCACCTGATACGCGGGTGCGCCTTATATGTGAAGTCATAATGAGCCACAACAGTTCTCGCGATGACTGTCAGCAGCCACAGACTCCATTTTGTGCGTAACCCCAGCCTCTACTGTAACGCCTTATAATGTGGGGTGCCCTTTATTTGGAGATCTTATATATATTTATATACAATTTTTGGATTTTTTTTCATTCATTGAAGATATGCCTTATACTGTATATGGAAAAAGTTTCCAAATAACCCTCTTTTTGTCAATTTTTGTCACTTTCCTTCTCTTTTTGGCGGGCCGGCAGTTTAACGCCATGACCACGCTGCTGGACCTGAAGAGTAGCGTCTTGCGGCAGGTGCAGAGGAGCCAGTCGTTGAGGAGCCGTCGGGAGTCGCCGCCCGCTGCCGGCAGCCCCCTCAGCCACTGCCCAGAGCCCTTATCCCGAAGGTGAGTCAAGCGTGGATGCACACAAACGGCATTTTTTCCAAACAAATTAAAATAGAATCAAAGAAAAAAAGCAGGTTGTCACCAAAATATTTACAGTTATATTTTTAATACATTCATCATCCCTTTTAGGCACATTTAATTCTCAAATTGTTCACTTTTGTTGATACTTGATACATGTGCTTGATTTTATATCTCATTAACTCATTCACTGCCATTCACAAATTTATTCTGGAATTGAAAATATGACGTAGAGCGGCATTCCCAAATTTGTTTGTGTTTTGTTTTTTCATGCTTGGGTGCCGAGAAAGCGCTGGCAATGGCCTCTGGCAATGTTTTTTTTTCTTTTCCACAAGGGGGCAGCATTTCCCAAATTTCTATGTTCGTGCTTTGTTCCAACTTCAGCTGTTGTTAAAGCACTTTATAAACCAATCTGTATGTATTGCATTGTATTTTGGACAGACACCCTCATTTCAAGCTTATATAACTCCAGACCCATATCATTTAGGAATTAACCCTTTTTTTTCTTGATGAAAAGTGACTAGCCAATCATAGTTTGCGAAAACCCTGACGTTGACCAGCGCCCTCAAGAAGGCGTTGGTACCTCTTTTGGGTTGACAACTTGAAATCTGGTTAGAGCAGGGGTGTCAAAGTCATTTTTTGCCGCGGGCCACATTGTAGTTATGGTTTCCTCTCGAGGGCCGTTATGAATTTGGGGAACCCAAATCCCTTCAAATATTACATATAGAACACACAGCAAATTAATGAACAACTCGTTTTCAAATCTGAAGTCAAGAATAATGACTTTTATTGTGGTTGACATCCAAAAATATGAAATTTTGGCTCAGATTTTAGCAATCATCATGGAATTTAACAAGTTTGATTTGCTTTCGCGGGCCGAAAAAAATGATGTGGCGGGCCGGATTTGGCCCGCGGGCCTTGACTTTGACACCTGAGGTTTAGAGCAACAGTTGGATTGACACATTTGATGCGACAGGGTCCTCAGACTTGATTGTGAAGGCGTCCAGGTAGATTTCTGACCCTGGTTACAAATGATGGCTGAAATGTGATTGGTTAAATGCTTAAATACGAAAACACACATCTGGAAGCGGCGCAACAGGAAAAAAGTAATGAAAGGCAGCTGAAAGACAATTCAGAATTATTTAATAAGAATTCAAGGACAAAATATAATTAACATCAATCTGTGATTCAGATATTTTTCGGCCAGCAAAGAAGGCTTTGCAGGCCTTGACGTTCCGCCACGGATAAAAATATAGTATTGGCATAATTATATTATGAGATAAAAGAAGAAAAAAAAATATTCCTCACCCACACCCAGTTTAGAAAACCAATACCCATGTAAGGAAATGCAAGACAAGGTTTTTGTTGGTCAATGTCAGATATGATATGCGTGAATACGTGCTATGAATAGTAGCCATTAACGCGGTGTCTCTGCATTTTCATACAAATCACACCACCCTTGTTTATCTTTGTCTTGCATTTCCGTCGAATGTAACTTGTCTCGTAGCAACCAATCAAGCCACACAGGTGAAATCAACCCCCCTACCCCCTTTCTCACTCCCCCTTTAAGCCCCATCCCCTCCCCAACACCAGTGCAGTCTTGTTTTGAAGCCTCATCTGCAGCAAAAAAAAAACAACTAATAGTATGAACCTGGGGTTACCATAGCAACATAAATCCAGGCTTTGCTGCCTCGACGTGAACTTCCCTCGTAATGACGCCCGCGTTTATTTTTAACACGGAAGGCGACCTCGGGTGGCGCGTAGAACTCGTTTATCTCCTCGCGTATCACTGATTAAATATTTTAATAAATGCTAAATCCAATATACTCTTCTAGATTGATTTTTTTTATTTTGGGGGAGGGGTGAGGGCAGGCCGGGTGTGTGCGCGGGGGGTGTTACTTCTTTAAATAGTCATCTGAACTGTCACTACGGTGCATGTCATTCTTCATTTACCATGCGGGCTCCTTGGTGTTAAAACCTCCCCACTGAGCCCCCACTGTGCATGTATAAGGAGAGTTTGTCATTAGATGCTAGCTGCTAATCTATGTTAGCCCTTCACACCGATGTACACACACACTTGCACTGAGGCGTTCACTGACAATGGAGGCTGACAGGTCGATTATTTCAATTGGGGATAATGTCGTTTTTGTGTGTGCACTAATTGTGTCGAGATGCAGCAATCAGTTTCCGGTCAGCAGAGGTGGACTTCACACTTTGTCTTTTTTGCTTAGCTCGGGATCTCATTAGCAGGTTTGCCCAGCATCTGTGTCACTTTTTTTTTTTTTAATCAATCCCCGCATAGAGGATCACCACATTGGGAGCTCCATAGAGGGCAAGAAGCGACCCCGCTGAAGTGATTTAATATTTAATGATGAGTCAGTCCTCATTGTTTTGGGGGTACGGTTGCCGTTTATTTTTGGCAAATGCTAAACGCACTCCTTGTTTAATCAATAATCTAATTACAGCACTTATGTGAAGAAATCATCGTGGATATCGTCTTGGTTCTTGTCACGCACATTCTCTCGCGGCGATGAAAGCCGCAGAGGATGATACGACGCAAGTGACAAGCGTGTGACAATCGGATTATTTTTTTTTATAAACCAAAAAAAAAAAAACAAGCATGCTGTCGGATGGGAAGGCATCACATTGTCTTTCATGCTCTCGCCGACAGTGATGCGCACATGAATAATTACCGTTTACGTGCTGCCACATGATGTTGACGTTTGAAAAGCAGTGACCACTTGTCACCTCTGCTTTTTCAATAACCCGTCTCCATGTTTGCTTCCCAGACAGCGGGTGGAAAAAAATAAATAATTGAAGCATCGGAATGAATGAATTCCGGGAAATACATTTGATTCAAAACAACATGAGAAGCTGTTTCCTAGCAACATCAAGGCATTTTTCTTTTTCTCGTGACGTGAGCAAGAATGATTGTCAAAGTGTGTTTATTTCATTGTGTCAGATCAGACATTATTTTAAGAAAAAACGTTTTTTTTTGCCCTAAAGCTGAGATGAACTCATTCACTGCCAGACAATGTGCAAAAATGTGTCCACTCCAGTGCCAGGGTTTTTGTCATCGTCACTATTATTATTATTGTTATTATTATTATTTCAGGTTTGCTATATGTCCATCTCGAAAAATAAAGATCAAACGATCAAATTATTTTTTTACACAGAGACTTAATATATACTGCCAGACATGTGCATAGTGTCCACTGCAGTGCCAGGGATTTTGTCACTCAAATTCCAGGACCCACAGAATATTGAGTTTTAGGACTACTCCATGTTAGCGCCCGGACTACATAAACATTCAATATAGCATTATAAAAATTAGACACTCTTCCTTCATCAGAAAAAAAAGTTATTTCATAAATTATATGGGTCTGGAGTTATATGAGCTTGAAATGAGGGTGGCTGTCCAAAATACAATGCAATAAAAATAATAATAATAATAATAATAATACATTTCACTTATAAGCACCTTTCAAAACTGTCAAGGTTTACTTTACAGTCACAGGATAAGTTTTTCTGTGGGTGAGCAGCGGCAGCCACACGCGCCAGCCACACACGCCAGCTTTCACTCAACCCGGAATAACTCAAACAGATAGAAAGCGAGCTAGCTGGCTGATAGATAACTAATATCTATTTATCTATCTAGCTGGCTACCTAGCTGGCTATCTAGCTGCCTACCTAGCTGGCTACCTAGCTAGCTAACTATTTGCTATCTATTATCTATCTCGCTAGCTAGTAAGCTATCTATCTATTTGCTATCTATTAGCTATATTGCTCACTAGCTATCTATCTAGTTAGCAATCTATTAGCTGTACAGCTATATATCTATTAGCTGTCCAGCTATCTATCTATTAGCTATCTCGCCAGCTAGCAATCACCCACCATACCATTACCATACCATTAGTTTATATAGCACTTTAACAACAGCTGGAACTGGAACAAAGCGCTAGCATGGACAAAAGGGAAATGCAGCCCCCTTGTGGAAGGGGAAAAACATTGCCAGAGGCCATGGCCAGACCTTTATCGGCACCCAAATAAGAAAAAACTAAACCCGAACTAATTCGTGAATGGCCCTCAACGTCTTGTTTTCATCGCGAATGGCAATGTATGAGTTAAAAGATTCGACAAATGCAGAAAAACTGACAGAAGAGTGAACAGATTTGTTTTGAGTACAACGCCCGCGACAATTAAAAACGGATGTGGAGGGAATTGAAAGTCTCAAAGCGCGAAAACGAGGATGGAGAGGAGCTCATTTGGATTGGATACAGAAAAACAAAACCCCACAATAAAACGCAATAAACACAATATCAACCCCCGCCAACCCCCCCTCTAAGACTATCTCATTGTCGCTACACTCCAGCAAATCAGCGTCCATCTGCGGGAGTATTTAGAGTTCCACGGTGTTTCACTCTAACCCAGTTGAGCCATCAAATATTTCAGCTGGTTTAGCCCACCAACATTTTTTTTTTGTCAAGGGGCAATAGCTCGACCAGCTCTCCCAGCATGGCTGCCATTAGTCTTCATCAATACCTCAGGGGTTTATCATCTGCTCCCCCCCGCCGCGGCGAGAGTCGGCGGGGGGTGGCGATGAGGATGGGTTGCCGAACGCCCGCTGCGACGCGATGACGCCAATAAAAGAGTGCGTGACGGAGGGAAATGGGGAAAACTGGTGAGTGGCAAGCGATTCGGGGGCGAAAAGGTTGATCCCCGTCGCTCTGCCGCTGCGCAGATCAGAGGTGATTTTCATCCAGGTCGGCGGGTGATTGAGCGTTACAGAAAAGAGAGAGATTTGGGAAGGATTCTTACTCAATCCATATATTCCCCCCTCTGCCCTTGAAAAATGCCACAGTGGGTCACCATGACGACCAAGAGGCATGTGGGAGTCCGGGAATTCTCTCAAATCCGGAATAAATCCTAAGAGGGGAGAAGAAGGGGAAAAAAGATGATTAGCATTTTTGCACACAGCTGTGCTCATTTGATTAAAATAGATTCCAGAAAACAGCCATGGTGGAGCACATCCCTGGAGCCCAGTTCAGTCTGTCATGAGAAACATCAGACCTTCTTAGACTGCTTTTAGACCAGGGCTGGGCCACGTTGTAGCTACAATTTCCTCTCCAGGGCCGTTATGAATTTGGGGAAACCATTAGAATGTTTCATCCCCTCCACATATTAAAAAGAATTCACGAATAACTAGTTTTCAAATCTGAAGTCAAGAATAATGACTGTTATTGTGGCTTACATCTGACAATTTGACATTTTTTAGCAAGCATCATGCCACCTCGCGTTTGATTTGCCTTCGCGGGCCGAATAAAATGATATGGTGGGCCAGATTTGGCCCTCGGGCCTTGACTTTGACACCTATGATTTAGACCAGGGGTGTCAAAGTCATTTTTTGCCGCGGGCCACATTGTAGTTATGGTTTCCTCTCGAGGGCCGTTATGAATTTGGGGAACCCATTAGAATGTTTAAATCCCTTCAAATATTACATATACAGCACACAGCAAATTAATGAATAACTCGTTTTCAAATCTGAAGTCTGAAGAATAATGACTTTTATTGTGGTTGACATCCAAAAATATGACATTTTGGCTCAGATTTTAGCGATCATCATGGAATTGCTTTCGTGGGCCGAAAAAAATGATGTGGCGGGCCGGATTTGGCCCGCGGGCCTTGACTTTGACACCTGTGATTTAGACCAATAGGCAGTTTAACACTTTGGACTGACTAGTAACATAGTTTAAGCCACCGGTGTCAAACTCAAGGCCCGGGGGCCAGATCTGTCCCACCACATCATTTTATGTGGTCCGCGAAAGCAAATCAAACATGTCAACTCCCACAATAATAAATACATATATATACCAAATTTTTCCAAATATAAGCACACCACATTACAAGGCGCTACAGTAGAGGCAGTGGTTTATCGAGTTATTTCAAAATGAAACTACAGTGCTTCCAGGAAGTATTTTCCCAGTGTATAAAGTGCACCCAAAAGATTTGATTTTCCTCAAAACATGACCCCTAAGCCTTATAAGCAGATGCACCTGATGTGTAGTAATATTGAGCCATAACCGGTCTCACAAATACTATCAGTAAACTCCATTTCCCCCTGTAGAAGAAGTAGTACGTAACTACACCCTCTACTGTAGCGCCCGATGATGCCGTATGCCTTGTATTTGGGAAAACGTTTATATATTGATATTTTATATTTGGAAAACTTTCCATTCATTGAAGGGGCGCCTTATACTCCGGTGCGCCTTCTATATGGAAAAAGTTTGAAAATACACCATTCGTTTGGGGGTGCGCCTTATACTCGGGAAAATACGGTACTTAAAATTCAAAAAGACGGGTCGTTCTAAAGACCCTATTCATAAACTGGTTCCCCCCCCCCCCCCCCCCCCCCCCCCCACCACCCTTCCGTTTCCTTGGCAGGGTCTCTGAAGAGAGCATGGAGTTCTTTGAGCGTATGAATACCGTTCTGCAGAAACAAGAAAACATGCTGCAGGCCAGTCACACTGAGGTAACCTCTCTCCCGACTTCTTCCACTTTTTTTTATCTGTTGACAGGCCCGACGACAGAAGCAAGAAAAAGATTGTGAGTGGGCAGCGCGGCACAGCCCGTGACGTCTGTGAACAGATGGTGTTGACGTTTGTTTTGGGAAGTTGGTCACTGACGAGCTGCTGTCAGGGGTGATGTTTCATTCACCTCCCGTCTTAACAGCGCATTGATGATTTATGAACATCTTGACAAGGAGTTTGTCATCACCCAAATGTCAATTGTTTGTATTGCCACGTCAAGGAAACATGTACTCACTAACGTTCTGACTTTAAAATGTTTTTCTATTGACTGATCCCATCGCAGAGCGAACGAGGAGCCTGCACCGTACCACCACCACAAGAACATGTGGACCAGGCCTTCATCCAGGACAGAATTAGCAGGGTGGAGGTTTGTTCACTCCGCTCTTCCACTTACTGGATTTTCCGGTGTATAAGGTGCACCGGAGTATTTTCAAAATTTTTCCATATATGAGGCGCACCGGACTATAAGGCACACCTTCAACGAATGAAATGTTTTCCAAATATAATATATAAATGTTTTCCAAATATAAGGCACAGCACATTATAAGGCGCTACAGTGGAGGCTGCGGTTCCGCACGACTTCTTCTACATGAGGAAATGGAGTCGGTAGCTGCTGACAGTAGTTGTGAGACCTGTTGCGGCTCACTATTACTTCACATATAATTAGGCACAGGGTCATTTTTTCAAGAAAAATAAAGCTTTAGGGTGGGCCTTATACACCGGAAAATACAGTCGTGCGTAACCCAGCCTCTAGTGTAGCGCCTTTTAATGTGGTGTGCCTGATATGTTGTACATGTTGATATGCTGTATGTTGATAAATTATATTTGGAACACGCTTCATTCATAAAAGGTGCGCCTTATAGTCCAGTGAGCCTTATAGAGATGTGTTTATAATCTGGTGCGCCTTATACACCGCAAAATACAGTATCCATTTTGTTTTTGATTTTCTATTTTTATTGCATTAACTTGTAAACTGTAATGAGTTTCATTTTCTACAGTTTTTATTTTTTTGTTTAGTTCTTGTTTTAGCATTTGTTTTTAAAAGTTTTCCAAATATAAGGCACAGCACATTATAAGGCACTGCAGTGGAGGCTGGGGTTGCGTTTTTCTACGATGGGGGGGGGGGGTGGAATTGGTGGCTTTTGACAGTAGTTGCCAGACGTGTTGTGGCTCAATATGACTTCACATATAAGATGCACCTGCATATACGGCGCAGGTTCATCTATTGAAGAAAATCAAGGCTTTTGGGTGTGCCTTATACACCGGAAAATATTGTACCTCACATTTGAACATGCGACAACAGAAATAATATAAATGGCGCGTAAAAATGTGTGGTTTTTTTATTTATTAATTTTTTTCCCCCACCATGCAGTTGGACTTGCTCTATGAGGAGGTCGTGTACACGGTCATCAACCGAGTGGGAGTGCCTTCATCGGAGCATGTGACGAGCGATGAGGAGATTTTTGCCTATCTCCTGAAGGTATTCATAAGAGAATAAATAATATTTTGTGCTGCTTTCATTCCAAGTGCAGAGTTTGTTCCGAACAGCTCTTGCTTTTGTATCCAAAAAGGTATTTGATATTTGCGAGGAGGAGCATGACATTATACTCCATAAGGTGCAAGAATCCAAGGTGAGTTTGGGCAGTGTTGCTGCAAGCGTTTGTAAAAAAAAAAAAATCAAATAAAATGACACACACATACGAAAAGCCTTGTACATAAATTCAATTATTGAAGCTATTTAGCGCATCTCATCCACAGAGAGCCACTTTTTCCTTGAGAGCTTCTGTCTTGAAAGCCAAGAATCTGCTGGCGAAGGATGCCAACGGTAAGCCACTTCAAGTACTAAATTATGTCTGTCCGTCCAGATCTTATATCGTCTCTGTCATGCCACTGAACAGCTTTTTTAACCGTGATGAGCAAAATAGTCAAGTTGTTGCTGTCTTATTGTGCTAATAGCATGTCATTTGCGTCGATGTGCGCGGTTCATTTAAAGAATGTGCAGAATTTTTGTGGACCATGGAAATCTGTCAGAGATGTGAACAAAGGCTCGAACACAGGAAGATTGTCTTTTACTGCCGGCAGGAAACGTAGCCATTCATGACCGACGCCCAACTCCTGCGCCCCTCTGCCAAGCTATTTATTGAGAGTATATGCAAATTTAAGTAATACATTAGTAAAACACAGTTTTCTTGATTTGAATACCACGCCCCTGGACGTTCCATGTTACATACATCAACATGCATAAATCAACAGAACATACACATTTTAATGGGTTGTCTTTCCATGAACTGATAGATTTGTAACCTGGCTAATGAGCTCTTCCTGTGAGGGAGTTTAACAAGTCCTAAATTCTTCCCAAGGCTAGATTTCGTACCCGAGGATGACAGTTTACCGTAACAGGCTGTGTCTGTTCACCTCAGATTGACCCCAGATTTTCTGTGCTTCCATTGTGGGACTTGTGTTCGGCCAACTAAACATATAACAGCATGAAAGTTTTAAATATGATAACTTCTATTCTGTCAATTTTCTATCAAAATCACACTTTATTTGGGTAAAAATGGTTTTCAGATATCACTCCATTGCGTGTTTGAATCTGAATCTGCTTAATGTCCAGGTTACAGCGACCCCTACTGCATGTTGGGGATCTTGGAGGGTCAAAGTTCGCGAGACCCTGAGGAGAAGAAGGAAAGGAAGTTCAGCTTCAGGAAGAGGAAAGACAAGTTGGAGAAACGTTCCAGTACCAAGGAGGCGCTACCTGCCAGGTGCATCCAGGCGACTGAAGTCAAGCCGGAGACCCTCAATCCCGTCTGGGATGAGCATTTTGTCTTGTGAGTTGGGTAATTTTGAACCTTTTGTCGTGATGACACAAGAGGAGCATGTCATGAGCATTTCTCTTCTTTTATATCCATAGTGAAGTGGATGACGTCCACGGCGACTTGCTACATTTGGACATTTGGTAAGAATCAACGGTTTTCAAGAACTTAATTGATATTAAATTCACTTTCCATTCATATGTGTGCATACAGTGCGTACCTACAGCATGTGTCTCTTAAAATTAAACCATGAGTCAGTTACACAGTGAGAATATGGTTTTATTTTTTTAATTAATTAATCGGTCCATTAACTAATTAATGAACTCATTCACTGCCTGACGATGTGCAAAAATGTGTCCACTCCAGTGCCAGGGCTTTTGTCATTTTTACTCAAATTGCAGGACCAACAAAAGATTGAGGTTTAGGACTACATAAACATTCAATGCAGCCTAAGAAACCTTACACTCTCTTCTTTCATCAGAAAACATCGCAGAGCGGTTATGACATCAATTATATGGGTCTGGAGTTATCTGCGCTTGAAATGCGGGCGGCTGTCCATAATACAATACAATACATACATCTGATTCTGATCTTGATTTATATAGCGCTTTAACAACAGCTGAATCTGTAACAAAGCGCTAACATGCGCAAAAGGCAAATGCTGCCCCCTTGTGGAAAACAAAAATCATTGCCAGAGGCCATGGCCAGCGCTTTATCGGTACCCACCCGCAAGAAAAACCAAACCGAATATATTCGGGAATGGCAGCGAATGAGTTAACTGACGAATTAACGATCAACTAACAGATTTATTTATTTTATAGTTTGACTGCATTCACACGGAGGTCCTATACTTTATATTATGGCCACAATATTCAGTAGTCTTTTCAAATAACATCTGGCAAAGGTGTCCAAAATGCTCTGGGCATTGGTACAGACGAGACAAAATACATTTACATAAGTATACAAGGTTGAGGGTTACAAAGATCTAGGAAAAAACGGAAAAAAACACAATGATCCGTCCAACTCAAAGAACAAGGAAAGGAGTCGATTCTTGATGTCCTGGTGACAGCAGAGAGAAGGCACTTTTTCTTGCCTCCTTTTTTTTCTCCAGGGATCACGATGACGACGTCTCAGTGGCTGAGGCTTGCAAAAAACTCAACGAAGTCAGTGGACTTAGGGGAATGGGAAGGTATTGTGATTGTCACTCGTTTTTTTTTTTTTTTCACTTTGAAATAGAATGGCGGTCAAAAAAAAGATGTACACAGGTGGAGTTCCGTTAAAATGAACTCTTCTATTATCTCTTAGATATTTTAAGCAGATCGCAAAATCAGTGCGTGCCAACGGATCGTCGTCATCCGGATCCGAGGAGAACGCGGACGACTTCTTGGGATGCCTCAACATCTCTTTAAGTGTGAGGAGAAATTCACGTTTGGAAATCAAAGTATTTTCTTCAAATATCTTTTTCCAACCAGGTCTTTTTTTTTCTATCATTCTGACAGGAGATTCCCGTCGGCGGCTTTGACGCTTGGTTTAAATTGGAGCCTCGCTCCAGCGCCTCCAAAGTGCAGGGAGAATGTCACCTGATATTACAGCTTTTCACAAGCCAGGTGTGCGAAGCGACCTTCTGTGAGGTCGCCTCATTTCCACAAAACATGTTCACCCATTCTTTTTTTTTTTTGGTGCCAGAGAGACACGACGCTGTCGAAGAAAGAAAGCAACGTGTCCATCCACAAGAAACTCTTGAGTCAGATTGTTGAGCACGAGCACGCGCACGTCAAGGTGAAGATACTACTTTTATAAGTCAACAACGTTCCAGTTGTGTACTTTTTACTTCAGAATGGAAAATTGCCTTTTTTCTATACAAAATGTTTCCATACAAGAAGCTGATGATATGATGACAGGAAACAAAATGGAGAATATTTCGTGCAGATAAAAATGTATACTATGTTTGATTTAAAAAAAAAAACCTGTAAAAACATTCTTCTATTGTTGAATTTTTCGTAGGAAGTTACAATGACCTGTCACTGGTGATCTATTATTATAAAACCCCCATGAACTACTCACGGGATTAACTAGTACCCATTGGTACAATTTTATTTATTTATCCGTATTCGGACAGCGCACATTTAATCAACAGAGCAGACATCGGTGTTTGCAATATGTCTTCCATCTTGATCCTTCCAATCCTGCTCACCCCTCCCCTCTTTGCTCGCCAATATGAATGAGAAAAAACAATTTACGTCAAAATGACAAGCAGTCAATGAAAAAAAAAATCTGGTTATTGAAACGCCAGATGATGTGCAAAAATGTGTCCACTCCAGTGCCAGGGCTTTTGTCATTTTCACTCAAATTCCAGGACCCACAGAATACTGAATTTTAGGACTACATAAACATTCACTGCAGTGTAAGAAACCATAAATTCTCTTTTTTCATCAGAAAAAAAAGTTGATGTTGATTTTATTTGGCTCTAGAGTTATCTGCAATGGAAATGGGGGAGGCTGTACAAAAGACAAATGCTGCCCCTTGGTGGTAGGGAAAAACATTGCCAGGGGTCTGATCCGAGCTTGATTCACACGACCCACCACAAGAAAAAAACAAAACCCGAATTAATTCTGAAATGGCGCTCCACTTTTTGCTATTTACTTCCCGAATAAATTCGGAAATGGCAGTGAATGAGTTAAAAACCACGATAAATCGACAAACACATTATAATTATTTGTAAAAAAACATATATGTACATGGAACCACATTTACTTGGTTAATTTTACACTTGGTTCATGGGCAGGCACTCTACAGCCCCAAGTGTTTGAAAAAGCAGGTCAAAGGTCACCTTTCTTTTTTTTTAAATGCAATTTGGAACGTGACCCTCATGTGTTTTTTTTCCAGCGTGAGCCGTACAACTGGAACGGGCAGGTGAGCCCCCCCGCGTGGACGGTACTGACTCACCACGCCGTGCAGACGGACCTCACCCGTCTCCAACAGGCCATCATGTGAGTTTCTATCGCCCGAAAATGAAAACGGCGGCTAAGGTTGCTAAAAGGTTGCGTTTTCCGCCTCAGTCGCTGGCAGTGCTACAGCGGACACCATCGAACGCAGCGGGTGTGCTACTCCCTGTTGCTGCGCCTCTTGAGGGCCATCGATGCAGAGTGGGACCCTCCCTCTGTGAGAGGGGACCTGGTAGGCTCTCCACCTGGGGGTACCGCAAGGTGGGGTCGGCGGGGGGTAAGGGTCATCATCTGCAAACGTCAACCTCATTAGCCCGTCGCTGACATTCAGCGTGATTTTTTTGTTTGTTTTTCTGGGGGGGGGGGGGGGGGGGGGGTAGCCAAAAATGTCTCACGGCATAACACAGAGGCGCTTCTTGTGTCCAGGAGAGGCAGCTGTCAGACAGTTTCAGGCTGTACACTGAGCACTGCCTGTGCCTGATGAAGAACATGCGGCAGGTTTTCCCCTGCACCAGCGCCGCCGCCATTACGCGCTACGAGCTCATGCTGAGGTAACGCCGCCGCTGCTGCTGCACAACCGCGTCGCGTCGCATCACATCGCAATCATCACATGCCGCAGCGGGAAAAGGTCTGACCTTTTCTTGCTGCTGTTTGGCCATGCAGAAACGTGAAGCCTTTATCCACTTCTCCGTCTGGCTACCGCTAACATTTCCAGATGTCAAACTTACTTCAACTTCAGAAAATGTAAATTTCTCCACAGCGAGACTAATAAAAGCAAATCCAAATTGCTCAAAAATGTCATTGTCTTAACAGTTTCCTCTCGGGGGGGCGTTATAAATTTGGGGAAGGAATTAGCATGTTTAATCCCTTTCACATATTACATATAGAGCGCACAACAAATTCATGAATAACTAGTTTTCAAATTTCAACTGTCGCGGCTTGGAATTGAAGCATATTTACATGGGAAAGGAGATGTGAGACAGTCTCTTTTCATCAATGGATGCAACAGCTTCGTGCTTGCTTTCAAAACTTAGCTTGTAGCAGATGTACACATTTCACCGTGACGTCCCTCATCCACTGGTGAAAAGGACACTTTTAACATGTCTTTCATCTAGAAGTTCTTCACGAAGAGGGTGCAGAAAGTGCTCAAGATTGAATGACTGTGTCCTTTGTGTCACGTTTTTTTTGTCTTGAACTTAAACATCAAAGAGTATATGGGGAAAGATTGCACGACTGACCATGTTTTTATGTTCCTGTTGTGTTTATTATTTTGCTTTATGTTGACTATGATGTGAAGCGCTTGTTACAGCTGCAACTGTTGTGAAAGCGCTATGTAAATTAGGATGTATTGTATTGGTTTACACATGAGTTAATTAATTCTGGTTGGGACATTAGCAAGCATCATGGAAGTTTGATTTGTTTATGTGGGCCGAATAAAATGTGACGGCGGCCCAGATTTGGCCCCCAGGCCTTGACTTTGACACCAGTGCCCGAGGCTAATCGTCAAAGCTATCTGTTGCTTCAAAACAAAAGTAACACACTATGATCCAATCCTCAATCCAGTCCGCCGGGTCAACATAATTAAAGCATCCCCGGGTAACTCAATCTGTTCAAAATGGCGGTCTTACTCCTCCAACAGAGGGATTGGCTACATGCAGAACATGCGGGCCTTTAAGACCGTTTGCCCCCTACGTAACGAGCTGCACTTGGACATCACAGCCGCCGTGAAGGTAACAACGGCGAAAAGTGGAATCACACCTTCCGGAGTCCTTTTAATGAGCTTGAGTTTGATTTTTAATGAGCAACTTCTTTGCAATGACTTCACTCTCTCAACAGAAAGGAACCTCTGAGTGGTACGAGGGCCTAATTGCGCAGTACAAGGCGGAGGATGGGGTAGGTGCACTCCTCAGGGGTGATCTCCTCAGCATTATTTTGCGCGGTACCGCATTGTCAAGAAATGTGTGTGTTTTGGATGTAGTCACTGGAAGAGCACCTGAAGAAATTGGTCATGGTGGTGGACGCTGTCTGCATTGACATTCAGAGAGCTCAGAATATCTACAACAAACTCTTCTACAGGTGCAACATAGGCTGGAACTTTTTTGCTAACATTTCCTTGCATTAATATTTACCCGTTGGTGTTTTTTTTTTCTCCCCACAGTGCGGTCAGAGTTGATTTCTTCAGCGTGTCCTACAGGCAGTTGGAGAAGCTGGTAGGTCTCCATAACCGTTAATCTCTTAACTCATTCACTGCCATTCATGAATTTATTCGGGAATTGAAAATATGATACAGAGCGCTATTCCCGAATTTGTTCGCGTTTCATTTTTTTTCATGCTTGGGTGCCGGTAAAGCACTGCCCATGGTCTCGAGCAATGATTTTTCTTTTCCACAAAGGGGCATTTCCCTTTTTTCATGTTAGCCCTTTGTTCCAGCTTCAGAGCTTGCTAAAGCGCGATTTAAACCATTATGAATCTATTGCATTGTATTTTATACAACCACCCTTATTTCAAACTCATATAACTCCAGACCCATATAGTTTAAGAATTAACTCTTTTTTTCTGATGAAATAAGAGAGTCTAAGGTTTCTAGCATTGAATTGAATGTTTATGTAGTTCTTAAACTCAATATTTTGTGGGTCCTGAAATTCAAGTGACAATGACAAAAACCCTGGCACTGGAGTGGACAGATTTTTGCACATTATCTGGCAGTGAAGAAGTTAAAGGTGATGTATAAAATCATCATATAGCATTTTGCTAACTAAATGTTCATGTTACATAACAATAATGTGGTATGAAAACGAGCCAGAGTGGGTTTTTCATGAAAAAAAAATTAGGACCTGGCTGATATTGATCTATTGAGAACAATTTGACATAATAAAATTCCGATACCTGATGAACAAACGATAAATTAAAAACTATATATGTAATACTTATTAAACTGTCTTCCATCCGCTACCTCAGCTGCAATGTTGTACATCAACAGTGTAATTATCTCATTTAATTTCATACATTTTCCTGAGCAAAGAGAATCAGTTTACCCGAAAACTTGTTTCACATCAATCACCCATTGTTATTTTTATTTTTTTTAATTTCTTTCTTTCTTTCTTTCTTTCTTTCTTTATTTGTGTTTATTTATGTGTTTATTTTCGTGTTTACGTGTTCATTTATCTATTTATTTACTTAACTATCAATCTATGTATTTATTCATGTATTTATTCATATATTTATTTATGTCTGTATTCATGTATTTATTCATGTATTCATGTTTTTATTTATTTGTTTAATTATTGTTTATTTTACCATTTTTACAGGTGGCCGATGATGTCAACGTGGCCATGGAAAGGCTTTGCGGCACCCTGGAGCAGGAAAGTTCCAGACTGACGCAAACGATGGGAGAGACCGTCTTTGAGCTTTTCATGTCCCTGAAGAGCCTGAAGGGCTTCCGGGAGTTTCTTCCTCTCAAGTCCGTCATAGCCCGCAACTCGTGCACTTTGACCGGTGTCCCAATACTTTTGCTCATACATGCCAAGGGGGTCACGCTTTTGTCGCTTGTCATGTTTTGTCCATCGTCGTCGTCCTCCTCCGCAGGGATGCCAAGATGTTGGCCTTAACGGGATTTCACAACTGGTTCAAGTCATCCATTCACAAGTTCCTCCAGATTGTTCATGACAGGTCATGTGACAGGATCTGCAAAGCGGTGGAGACGGACAAGGTAAGACGCCCTGCCCCACTCGGTTTTAGAGTGCGGTAACCATGGCGATGTAGCTCTGCATCATCTGCTTCACTGGAGTCACATTTCGTAATTGCTTCTCTGTGACCAAGCAATGGACGTTTTTGTTTTCTCCCAATTTTTGCTGTCCAGGAACAAATTTTTAAGTGATTGTTCTTCAAACATTGTGTGGTATTGCTTCACCTCAAAGCAATATCCCTGATATTTTTCACAGATATTTGCCATGACAGGGATCAAAGTTAAAAATTTTGCTTCCTACCGGTCACAATTTTAGTGACGTCAAAAGTTTTTAATAAAAAGTTAAAAACTATTTCAAGTTGGATTGTTGGGTCTGAAATAATGGGAACTTTTTAGATGTATTTGATATTTTATGAAAACAGGTTCATGTGAAAATAAATGGGAATGCATTCATTACATTTCTCAAGAGAACATAAAAAGAGAATATTGGCACTAATTAAATACATTTTATCTCATTCACTGCCATTCACAAATTTGTTTGAGAATTTAAAATATGACGTAAAACGCGATATTCCCGAATTTGTTGTTTTTTTCATGTTTGGGTGCCGCTAAAGCCATGGCCTCTTGCACTGTTTTTCCCTTCCACAAGGGGCAGCATTTCCCTTTTCTCCATGTTAGCGCTTTGTTCCAGCTTCAGCTGTTGTTAAAGCGCTATATAAACCAATAAGTATGTATTGCATTGGATTTTGGACTGCCACCCTCATTTCAAGCTCATATAACTCCAGACCCATGTAATTTAAGAATTAAGTCTTTTTTTACGATCAAGGAAGAGAGTCTAAGGTTTCTTACGCTGCATTGAATGTTTATGTAGTCCTAAAAGTCAATATTCTGTGGTTCATGGAATTCGAGTGACGATGACAAAAACCCTGGCACTGGTGTGGACACATTTTTGGGCAGTGAATGAGTTAACATGGAATAATTAAATAAATGAAACTTGTCACATCTCCTGTCCCACGTCAGTTCGCTTCAATTCCAAGCCGCGACAGTTCCACATATGCATCAACGTTCTTTTCTTCTTATCGCGAGCTCCCCAAGCCATGCATCAATCCAGCGATGACAATCAAATGGCACCAACATTCCTCCCAAATCAAAAACAGTGCTGATATATTCGTGCTGCCGAAAAAGTGCAACCGCTCAGTAGAATCTCCCCCTTGATAAATGTCGTGGCCCAAAATGCTGAAAAACAATCCGTATGACACCTCATATCGGCTTTCAGATGGAAGCGGTGCAGCAAGCCAAGCACAGTTCCTCCGCTCTGGAAGTGACATCCTGCTTCCGACAAGTCCGAGACATCTGGCTCCAACTGGCTTGGCCGGACTCTGCGGGGACATTCATCTTCGTCACCCGCTTGACCGACGTGAGTGCCACGCGCTCGATAACTTCCAATTTTGCTTTTGAAATGCTGATCGTTTTAGGGGGAAAAACAAAACCAAAAAACGTTGCTTTGTTTCAGAACTTTTGCAGCGAGGCTGTGTACTACTCAGAGATGCTCACGCGCAAGATTGAGAGGAGCCAGTTGGGCCGGGACCACAAGAGCTTCATCGTTCAGGTAAGTAGCAATAGCAAGATGCCAGCAGGGCCATGAAAGCGCACCATTATTATAACTCTAAAAATTATATAATTATAATAATAATAATAATAATAATAATAATAATAATAATAATAATAAATCATTCACAGCCACACCCTGCCCTCTTTGTAGCCCTGCTTCTTTTCCTTCAGCCTTCTCTCCACCTCCGCCCTATCTCTATCTTTCTCCTCCCGCCCTCCTCCTTTTCGCTTCCCGCTTAGCTGTGCGTGGCCCTCAACGACGTCGAACACGTACGCGTCTTCCTGGGGAACCTGCCTCGCGACCTTGACTGGACGGGTGTGGAACGCGCCATGGAGGAGTCGTGCGGCGCCGAGGGGAAGGAACAAGTGTTCAAAGCTCTTAATGGCCAGCTCTTCAACATGGACCAGGATCTTCAGAGGGAAGCCAAGCACCTCATCACGCTACTGACAGACAAGGTGCGACTACACCATAGCCGAGATCCCCTTTTTGTATATTTGGATTGTATTGGATGAGCCTTTTTTAATCTCGCAATGGAGAAATGTGCATTTCACAGCAGCAAAGTTATGAAAGGAAAGTAGAAAAACAAAATACAAGAGGTGCTTTAAAGGCAGCCACTCTCGCGGCGCCATCTTGAAGTCAAAACAACAAAATTAAACTAAATAACAAATAATTTGTCACAACACAAAAGACACAGACACTCATTCAATCCTAAGCACTTTCTGAACGCTTTGTTGTATGAAGAAATTCTAAATGAAAGAGACGATCAAAGCATCCTTTACACCAGTGGATCAGGCACTTCATGGTGAAATGTACACGTCTGCCAAATGTTGAAACCAAGCACAAAGCTGTAGCTTCCATTGACGAAAAGAGATTGTCCCACGTAAATCCGCTTCAATTCCAAGCTGCGACAGCTCCACATACGCATTGGCGCTCTTTCTTTTCATGGCGGGCTCCTCAAGTCATGCATCAATCCAGCCGCAGACCGTCCACAATGGCCCCAGAGCTGTCCAGCGATGACAGTCAAATGGCACCGACATTCCTATGAATAAAAAACGGTGCTGGCATATTTGAAAAGGCGCAGCCGCTCAGCACAGTCTTCTCCTTAATGAAAATCATGGCCAAAAATACTGAAAAACAATTCGTGTCCGTTCCACATGACCCACAACAACACAATGTGACAAAACAAACACAAAAATGACACAAAAGCACCTGCTTATAGCTGCCTACTCGGGCGCCATCTTGGGTGATTGTCATTTTTTCATGACTTTCATTCCTTTCCTCTCCCTTTCTTAACTTTGCTGCTGTGAAATATAAATTTCTCCACTGCGAGGTAAATCCAATCCAATATTTTTTGACTTGACTCATCTGCCAGCAGTCCTGACCCGCCTCCCATTGAAAACGCATTGAAAATATGTGACAAATGTTAAAGCACAAAATTCAAGGTGTCCTCAATTCCCAACACAATATCTTTGTTGACGTGCAGATGGTCCCTGAGCTACGCCGGTACATCCAACACATCAGCTTATCTCCCGACTCCATCAACAATGAAGACGTAAGGCCTCCAAGTCACTTTGTTTGCAATTAACGACCGCGTGTGTGTTATTGTGCCTTGAGTGCGTTCACGTTGTCATGACTAGGCCGTGGCCCCCCTCATGAAGTACCTTCAGGACACAGTGGTCATTCTCATTGACACGCTGGTGAAGGACAACCTCACCCGGTAATTACTGCCTTTGCCTCCCCACTTCCTGTAAATATTTTTATTCTAGCGGGTGATTAGCATAACCATTATGATTTATAAATTATACCTTTTGTCTAAATGCCTTTTTCCCTGGTGCCTATGTCTACGTGGTGTGTGTGTGTGCAACTGGCGCAGAATCACAGATAACGATGCATAATTGAAATGTGTTTAGAAAGAATGGCATTTTATGCACACGTTGTACACAAAAGGATGAAAAAATGATTCAATCTTAGACAGAGCAGGTTAATTCCAAAATGCTTGAAACAAAGCACCTCTGGAACACGGACGCGTAACCGAAAAAAAAAATGCTGCAAAATTATACTAGGCTGAGAATTTAGAGACTTAGAAACTTATTATGAGCATTACAAACTAAACTTACCCACGAAATCTATCAGGAAATGTGTGACTTCACGAAATCTGGATGCATGAGGCACCGGAGCAAAACCAAAGAGAGACAAAAGGGTACATTTCAAAAATTACTTTTAGAAAAACAATCACAGCTACTGGTAGCAAAATTTTAGTTAGCTGACGAAGCTTTTCGGATGAGGAGCGAAATGTCCCACACCTTCAAAGAAGTACAGATAACTGCTGAAGAAACCTTTTCATCGATGGTCCGCCCCTGTACGACAGAGTTGACACAGACAAATGCAGATTCGCTAATGAAGGCTATTGCTTTCTTTAGCTTGATGACGAGCGAGGGTAGGAAGAAAGCTTGAGCTATTCAGTGTTGGAATCTTTTCCGACCTCTTGAGAGAGTTAAAAAAAATGTGCAGTTCTTGGAGATTTTTAGAAACTCCGAATTGCATCACATTTTTTGGGACTTTGTAGGGTTCTACAGAGCCTGTGGGAGCTGCTGCTGCGCATGATTCTAGACTCTGTCACAGAGAACCGAGGCGTTCAGGTGGAGTTCTACAACCGATTCCAGTACACTGTCGAGGTTTGTGTTGATTCTTTTCACGCTAGTGACGTCCGTGCTAACGTGTCTTTCAATTTCTTCGTATTTTTTTGTGTGCCTTGTAGACCTTATTGCAATTCCTCCAAACAAACGGTCTGTCCCTTGAAGATATGAAGAGTGGAGACTATAAGGTCATCTTGTTTCTTTTTGCTCTTGTGGATAATGTATAGATTCCTAACGGTTGTCTCATGGGCCGCTTTAATCCTGATTCGAGACATAGACATCATGCTCAGCGTTGCTGTATGGCAAGATAAAATATACTGACCAATAATATGATTAACTCATTCACTGCCAGACTATGTGCAAATGTGTCCACTCCAGTGCCAGGGTTTTTGTCATTTTGACTCAAATTGCAGGACCTACAGAATATTGAGTTTTAGGACGGCATAAATATTCAAGACAGTGTAAGAAACATTAGACTCTCGTTTTTTTATCAGAAAAAAAGTGTTAATTCCTAAGTTATATGGGTCCGGAGTTATCTGAGCTTGAAATGGGTGCGGCTGTACAAAAGGTAAATGCTGCCCCCTTGTGGGAGGGAAAAACATCGCTAGAGGTCTGACTGAAGCTTCAAACGCACCTCCCAAATTCGAGAATGGCGGCCCACGTCATGCATTTTAATTCCTAAATAAATTTGGGAATGGCAGTGAATGAGTTAAAATTTGTTTTTAGTTTTTTTTTTGTGCGTGCCTCACAGTCAATTTAGTCAAATAAACATCAAATAAGAGAATTTTGCTTTTTTTTCTTTTCCTTTCCTCGCAAACATTTGCCCAAAGGCCCTGGAGGAGGAACTGAAGATGAACAAGTGTTCTTCATTCGAACTTATTGAACAGTATTACTTGGAAAAGATCTCCCTGCAGGTGCGTTCCACCTCGCCGGGCATCGATCTGGTCACCGGACATTGGTTTCTGTTGTTGATGACAAATGGCGGGAAAAAAAACCTGAAAATCTTCTGACACTTTGGACAATGTACTAGTTATGCCATCCATGCAGATTTTTCTAACGCGTTTCCTCATTCAGGCTGCGACTGAGTCACAGTGTATACAATATATTTTGATGTGAAACTAAAATGAATACTAAAACAAGAACTAAGCAAACAAACATGAATCACAACTAGATAAAATGAAACCCATTATAGTAAAGTTAATGCAATAAAAATAGAAAATCAAATCTAAAACAAATACTGTATTTTCCGGTGTATTAAGCGCACCAAAGTATAAGGCGCACTCCCAATTTTCTTCAAAAGATGACCCTGCGCCTTATACGCTGGTGCGCCTTATATGTGAGGTCATATTGAGCCACAACAGAACAACAGGAGCAACTACTCTTAGCAGCAACGACTCCATTTCCCCCTGTACAAGTAGTTCTTTCTACTTTAGCGCCTTATAATGTGATGTGCCTTATACTTGGAAACCTTTGATATATTGATAAACCATATTTGGAAATCTTTTTTTCATTCATTGAAGGTGCGCCTTATAGTCCGGTACACCTTATTATGGAAAAAATGGATAAAACACCATTCATTGGGGGTGCACCTTATACTCTGGCGCGCCTTATACACCGGAAAATACGGTACGGGGGGAGAAAATGGATACGGTGGCTACTTGACAGTAGTTGCGAGGCCTGCTGTATTTCATTTGTAGTTATAAATTTTGCTTATATGCTACCTAGCTAACTATTTGCTATCTATTAGCTATCTGGCTAAATGGGTGGCTATCTCGCTAGCTTTCTCGCTAGCTATCTCGCCAGGTATCTCACTAGCTATCTCCCTACCTATCTCGCTTGCTATCTAGCTAGCTATCCATTAGCTGTCTGGCTAAATATCTATTAGCTATGTATTAGCTAGCTAGCGAGCTTTCTATCTATTTGAGTTACTTCCGGGTTGAGTGAACGCTTGCGCGTGTGGCTGCCGCTGCTCACCCGCAGAAAAAAACTTTTAACAGTGACTGTTAAGTGACCTTGAGGGTTTTGAAAGGCGCTTATAAATGAAATGTATTATTATTATCAACATTACTTCACATTTAAGGCCCACTTGCGTATAAAGTGCAGGGGTCATCTTTTGACGGAAATCAAGGCTTTTGTGTGCGCCTTATACACTGGAAAATATGGTAATAAATAATCCACAACTGTTATAACCTTGAATTTATTTTATTCACTCACATTTTGGAATGCACCACTTTTTCTTAGTTCCGAGCCTTTTTTTATTGGATCTCATAAAAATGAGCATGTATTCCCATATAAGCGAGATGCTACTCTGTTACAGAAAACACTCAAACACACACGCTTTGGTCGCATCAGCGTCAAGTGCTACTACGACGCTCCTGAGCAGAGGCTGACCGTGGAAATCTTGCACGCTGCCGACATCATGGCGCTGGATGCCAACGGTAAAAGCACAAACCGTTGTAGTCAACAATTGTAAATGTTGAATTCTATTTTACAACTGCGGGTTTCTGTGGTTTCATTTATCAGGTCTGAGCGACCCGTTCGTCATTGTGGAACTGTGCCCCCACCACCTCTTCCCATTGGCCAAGAGCCAGCGCACCCAGGTGAAACTGAAGACGCTGCACCCCGTGTTCGACGAGCTCTTCTACTTGTGAGTACCCGTTCCCGCTTGTGTCATTTAAAGGTCACGTCGTGGGTGGCGGGGCAGGGGGGGGGGCTTATGTGCTTTAGAATTTGTTATTGCCTCACCACCGCATTTCCTCTTCGCAAAAGGTCGCTCCTTTTCTATTTCCTTTCTTTGCCACCTTTTATTAATAACGTTACATCCTGTCGGCGGATGATACAGGATTGAACGTAAAAATTAATTATTGATTCATTTGCTGCCATTCCGGAATTTATTCAGGTATTGAAAAGTATGACGTGGAGGTGCCAATAAAGCGCTGGTCAGACCTCTGGCAATTTTATTTTCCCTTACACAAGGGGGAAGCATTTGCCTTTTGTCCATGTTACAGCTTCAATTGTTGTTGAAGCGCTATATAAATCAATATGTATGTATTGTATTATATTTTGTACAGCCACCCCCATTTCAAGCTCAGATAACTCCAGACCCATGTAATTTAGCAATTAACCTTTTTTTTCTGATGAAAAAAGAGAGTCTAAGGTTTCTTACACTGCATTGAATGTTTATGTAGTCCTAAAATTCAATAGTCTTTGGGTCCTGGAATTCAAGTGACAATCACAAAAACCCTGGCACTGGGGTGGACACATTATTGCACATGGCCTGGCAGTGAATGAGTAAAGGAGGCTCAAAACAATGTCAAAATGAGTTATTTTATATCCCTACAGTTGCATCAAAAAATATCAATGGCGATGTTGATTATTGGTCATTGTATTGAAGCAATTAAAAATTCCCCGGAGGACCGATTTGAATTATCCTTCCTCCATGCGGCGCAGCCACGTGAGTCCCGAGCAGTACAGGCACAGATTTGCCTGCTTGACCTTCACCGTGATGGACTATGACTGGCTATCCACCAACGACTTTGCCGGCGAGGCCGTGGCCCCCCTCAGCGACTTCTGCTGGCCGGGGAGGCCCAACGCCACGGCGGCCGGCAAGAGCGTGCAACCCTTCATCCTCCACCTGTCTCGCAGCAAACCCAGCGGTACTCTGTCTACTCTTTCGTGCACAAATAAACGTCATATTTTGTTCATTAATGTTAAGTTTCAGAAATCATAAATAGGGACATTTCCTTACTCACGACTCTGTGGTGCGTGTTAAAATAATGTGAGCGTTACAAAAGTGTAAATTATAAGTCGATGAAACACAAAAATACGTTTACAGGAGTGGTCCATCGATGAAAAGGTTTCTTCAGCCGTCATCTGTACTTCTTTGTAGGTGTCGGACGTGTCGCTCCTCATCTGAAAAGCTTTGTCAGCAAACTAAAATTTTGCTGGTAGCCCTGGCCTTATATATATATATCCCTACTGTCCAGAGGTGACGGTGCCAGACCTCTGCTTTAATATGCCCCTGCTTTAAGGTCGGGAGGAGCAGAGGACTATTCCCTGAAGCTAATCTGACTACTTCATTTGTCCTGATTGATTATGCCTATTACTGGCCCTGATTTCCCCATTTGCCCTGGTATCATCTCATCAGCATTACTAAGCCCACGTGGTAACGATCTAAGAAGTCTGTTGTAAGCATGATCCAAATTGAACCTCACACCACCATGGCGATTTAAATTTGGAGGTATAATATATATATATATATATGTTATTATTATTATTATTATTGTGGTCAAAATTGGGTGTCTCCCAACCAAATCGTGAGACTTTGCTTCGATGGTATTTTTTTATCTATATTTTAAAATTGCAATCTTGTATTTGCATCTCATATAAACTAGAATTTTCTGGATTTCTCTTTCCAATGTGTTAAGCTTGCTTTTGGGTTGTGATGTGATCATGGATTTTTTTTTTTTTTTTTTTGCTTTCCATCCTGCAGATAAACCGATCATGCGAATGCTGGACGCTCGGGTGGGCGACAGGGAGGCTCAGGAGTTTGTCCGCAGGCTGAAGGAGATTGAGAAGTCCATGGAAGAGGAGTAAAAAACAAAACACACACACACACACACACAAAAAACACATTCTTGGGTCGATGCGTATCAATGTTCTCTGACCATGTCTCGCCACCTGTGCTCTTGTACCGGTACAATGTTTACAATTTTGTTTTGTTTTTACAATATTCAAAGTTATTATTCGTTTTGGTAACCAAACCAAAATGACAAATGAAGAGGGAGTCACTGTGCGACCCGATGCTGTCTCAGTTGAACTCCATTTTAGAAAAAAAAAAAAAAAACTATATGTGCCGATTATTATTTTTGTAACGTTCTATTTGTCGTATATTTGATATTTATAGAATCCCAAACTATTTTGTGGAAGTAGCACACAGTCCAAGTAGGAATCTTTACCTCATGTTGGGTTTCTTTTGGGTGGTTTTCGATGGGAGGAAGCTCAAGGTACAAAACTTGGGGGAGAATTATTGAACGTTTATTTATTTTTGTAGCTGTTGTGTGAATTCATACAGATTGTTTTAATGAGCATACTGAATTTTAATAGTCTATAGTGGATGTCAAATGCCAACAAAATTAATAGGATTTTGTCCCAAAAAGTAATTTACCTTGTGAGTTTTTTTTTTAATGTATGAATGATCTGCATGAAATACATAATTGGTTAAAATTCCATCCACCAAACCATTTCAAAAAAGTCCTTGTAGCAAAATGTTCTATTATAAAGATTAGCGCATCAGCCGTCTTTGTGCTATGGGTGCGTTTGTAATTTTTGTGCAAGTTTCTACTAAATTACATTGACAAAATGCACTTTTTGCATTTTGATGTTGGGTGTTTTAAAAACAATGGGGGAAAAGAAGGCAATTTTACTTAATTCAAGCGTTTCATGGGACAAAACAGCAATCGGCGTCTGATTTGATTGATTTTGCTGAATTTCTTTCTTTCTTTCTGAAAGAAAAACATTTGAATGTATTATAATATTGAAGTGACTCTTATCTGCCATCATTATCCATTAATATTTGTGGGTGCTTTGAAAATATTCCAAATTTGATGCGCTACAGTGTTAACTGTGATATTCCCTCCTAAATTCTCGTGAGATGTTACATTGTACTATCAAGTGCTCACACTGTATTGAGTGGATATCATTTTAATTGAAATTTATGTTTTAGGCTTATGAACTTTTTGGTTTACGAACGTTAAATTTATGAAAAATTTACCTTGGCATATGAGCCCATTCTAACAACAAAATGGCAGCCGACTGTTTTTGTCCTGTATTCCCCGCCCCCAGTCTTCGGTAAAAGCCATATGATTGGTCAAGAGCGCAGCAGTTAGGGGGTGGGGGGTACAGACAAAGAGAGACAGAGAGCGAGGCCATTAAACATTAAAGAGACAGGCAAACGACAGAGAGAGAATGAGAAAATTGATAGAAAACAGTGAAATTTGGACTTGTTTCAACTTTGATAGTTCAAAGGCAGAGTGTAGACTGCAAGGTTAATATATCCCATCAATCAGGCTACACAAATAACCCGCACAAGCCATCTGTACACTTGATGCAAAAACCTATCAACCCAGCTACGAGCTTCTTCTTTCAAGATGGTGAAAGAAGAAGGCTACGTTCGTCATCAAGTGTTTAATGCTGATGAACGCGGCCACTCCATTCCATCAAGCCATCAACGACCATCACAAAGGTAAATAATAATTATAAAGTACAGTTTATTTCTTTAATTATAATACCATAGCACATTTATTTTACATAAAATAAGGTATATTTTGTGTAGTTTTAAGGCTTAGAAAATTAGGAAGTAGAAAATTATGTTTTATGGGGACCTAGGAACGGATTATTCTCATTTTAATGGTTTCCTATGGGAAATTATTTTTTGGTATACACACTTTCGCCTTACACACTGTCTGGGAACCAATTAAGTTCATATGACAAGGTATCACTGTATGTCACGATTTTTGCGTTTTTTTTCTAGTTTGTCATTTTATCATGTCAAATACGCCCCTCTTCAAAAAAACAAAAACAAATAGTGAGTCACAGTGTATTTCTAATCTGCGATGTGTTTGAAATTCTGAGTCATTGCTTTGTGTACAACTACCTGTCATTTTAGGGGGAGAGAGAAAAAAAGAGAGAGCAAGACAAGTGCAGCTAATAAATTCTTGTTGCGTTCAGATAACAAAGATGCTCACCTGTAGTCCATTTTGAGCAATGTGTTAAGATATGCATCGAACTAAGACGGTGACGAGTGATATATGTCCGTTCAATGTAAAATAGAACACAGGGTATGTCATTGTATTTGGTAGCATTTCATAGAAAAGTGCTCTGGGATAAAAGGGAAATGACCTTTTTTTTCCTTTTCAAAACTCCAGGAACATTTTTTTTCAAACAAATGCATAGAATAGCCAAAATGGATCAAAATGTTAATTGTTATGCTTGGAGCACAGCAGAAATCTCCTCACAGTCGCAACTAAAACTTTGCGTCAAAACAATCTGATACCAAAATCATTATTCTGATAGAGAATTGTCGCATGAGTGTGTTCTCGTGAGCTTTTTCCTTCATTTTGTACAATAGTGCTATGAAATTAGCAGAAAATCTGAATTTGCGGTTTGATTAACATGAAAATGTAAATTAATCTGCCCAATCCCAAACAATACAACCTGAAAGACTTTGAAGTGATGATTCTTTTTGTTAAAAGTACTGCTTTTCAATTATCTGGCGGTGACATGGTGCCAAGGAACCATTTACAAGTGATTTGTGGAGCTTCATTTTGACAGAAGTAGCACTTTAGGTGTTGTCTTGTGACAGCTTGCTTATAAAAGAATTGTTTGGAATTGAGCTGAAAAGCTTCGTCTATACATAAGTTGCATTTTGGTGCCCTTTTGAGACAGTTTGGCCAAAAGGAACGATGTCGAAGTGAATTCCAGAACTTTATTTGGAGATAGACATGCATTTTGGCGGCATCTTGTGGTGGCTCGGAGTCATGTTGAAGTGAATTTTAATGTGAGATGATGGTTAACGTTTTTTCAGAATCTGATATTATCAAATTATTTAAGCATTGTTATCACTTCGGGTTTTAACTCCCTGGAACCTTCATCACAAACAAACCATCGCCGTAATCTGAGAAACATTCAAAAATTCTGCTGTAGATTGCAAATTTCCCCATTGTGGGAATATTCAAGACTTTCTGATTCTGATTCTGATTAAAATGAAGTGGTCCACATGAATCAGGCTTACATACGAATGAAAACCAAAGTTGAAGCATTTCAAGAGAGCATTTACAAAGACACCTCACTAAAAGAATTATGGGATTGAAAACATTTTTTTGTCTACGGAGTTGCTTTTGAAGGTTTTTAATCCGTCAGAATTTGAGCACAACACAAATTGAGGACACATTTTCTTTCAAGCTGTTGGTACAAGAAATAACATAAATTGGTACTTGAGTTGGAAATCCGAAGGTGTCTTGTTATCGTTACAGTGAATTCTTTGTCCTTGAACCTGTAAATGCATGTTGTTGATGTTTATTAGATAATTGAAACGTTTGAGATCTGTCAATGGAAATAAAATGTTGTTTACATTTCAACCACTGTTGATGCTTTTCTTGCTATTTAAAAACGCTTCATTTATATTAATAGCCCACAACGGCAGCTTAACTCAATCAGTTGATTGAAAATGGCCGCAAGTGTGTGCTGACTTCCTTTGAATGTGAGTCTGAATTTGATTTAATTCAGGACACAGCCTTCGAAAATGATAAATACGTTTGGGAAACCATATTATCTCCCATGTTTCTTTTTGACTTAACCAAGCTAGAATTTTGACTTGACCAAGCTAGAATTAGCATGTTAGCATTTTAATTTTGGACGTCCACTATGCTCTAATGATGGCAAATTGACCTTTAATAAAACCCCCGAAGGCACCCACTCCTCTTCTTCCTTCTAGCCGAGGATGTAATGACACAAACAAACACGATAAGGTGCGAAACAAGTCGCCATGGGACACCTTTGCGGGATTTGCCACCATCTTCTGGTTACTCGGTGAGTTCATGAAGCAGCTTTTGTGTATGCAGTTGTCGGTGTTACATTGTCAAGACCTTGTCTTTTTCCTCACTTAACATTTTACCAGCGGTGTCCAAAGTCAAATTTGGACACCGCGCAGCACATTTATCGTCGTGCAACATATTTTAAAATGAGCAATTTGAACGCTGCCAATTTATTAAGTTGAATAGAAAAAAGTGTTGGCCGACTGACTTGATCATAGAAACCGGAAGAACAGAAATAAAGCCATACCAATTATGGCCACCCAATGGCAGCAGGGATTCTCTTCGTTGAGATCACCGTATATGATATTTAAATAACAGAATCGTTCGGATGTTTGTGGCGTCATAAAAACAAACATTTTAGAAATAATTTCAATGTTTTGTTAAAAATATATATGGTCACAAAAAACGTTTTCTAATCTGTTTGCTTTTTAACAAACAAAATGGCCACAAACTTTACACGTTTATACCAGAGCTGCTGTTAGCCACAATTCTGTAACCGGATTCGAAATTTATCAACACTTGGCCTTTTTCTGCAACAATAACAGTTGCTGTTCTCACTGTATGACTGAACTCGCGTTTGGAATTTCTGTTTTCTTCCACCAGGTGTCGTTCTAAATTTAGGCTCATCCCAGCACAGTGCAACGCGACTAGGTTCATCACTCAAAAAATGTCGCATATATTTTCTATCCAACGGTAGTTGTCGTCAAAAAATATTAACAAAAATATATACAAAGAAACTATTAATGGACCCTGCACTCATACAATATGGCCATCATATTAACCATAAAAATATTCTTGCACCATATACCAATTGCACCATATACGTTGTTAAATTATTTTTGGCATTGCGTTGTATTAATTTCAAATTAAAATTCGTGTTGAACAAAATATAATAAATATTACAAATTTAATGTATTAAACACATAAGACAAGCAAACCTTTTATGAAGATTGTCTAATAATTTTAATCAGGCATTTATGTGCATGTTTAAAGGACAACCGACATCACTTTTTTGTTTCCTAACAGACGTCAGAAAAACGTTTTATAGCACCTAAAATACCCAAAACATGCAGTATGATATTTTTAGTCAAATGCAAAATACCAATAAAAATGACAAAGTGTGCTGAAACTGCAAAAAATTGAAACCGGAGGTGGCCAGTTTCAGAAGGTGCCGCCCCCTTGTTGGTAGTGTCACGCCAAGACGTCTTGCCTTGCTCGAGAATCAAAACAATGGCTTCAGATTCGGAGAAGATTTCTTGTTACTCATCCAGTTATGGATATGATTCAAATAGTTCTGAAGAGGAAAGCATAAATGTTTGCAATCGATTAAAGAATTTATTCCGTGTCATTTTGAGGTATCTGGGTGGGGGGAAATGTAGCACCAAAAAGAGGCAGAAGATGGCGACAAAGCTCCGTGGAAACCGGCTGATTTGTTTCCTTAGAATGTTTGTCAGCTAATATCAAATAGATGCTCGGTGCGACACACAACGATGCACCATCGCGTTATTTATGTGTTTTCCTTCTAATTTCGCCATCAACACGGATCAACACAAAGTTTTCAGACCAAACAAAGTACCGCAAAATGCATTGATGTTATACAATGTATCCTTTCTCGGTCAGGGGCGTTCCTTCAGTGACGTGACGTGAGGACTCGTCACCAACTCAAAAACAAGACTCCCGGAATATTCAGCGCGAGTCTTAAAACATAAAATATAGCTATATGCTGTGGAATCTTTGTAAAATACGCTCAGTCGAAGTCATTTGAAGCCATTTTACAAATTATGGACACAACTTGTCCGAGGGCGTCGGTTGTCCTTTAAGTTGCACGTGTAATATATTAATATATTGACCCACCAATGTCGAACACCTGCAACGAGGCCACCCGGGGGACCCCGACACAACAGCTCCTTTATGTCCTGTGCATGTTCGAATGAGCGGACAAAATTGGACAGTGTGCATCAGAGGAATGCAAACTGGAATGGTGTTCACTTGGCCCCCTGCCAGCCTTTCTATGCTAGCTGGTATCAAATCCGCTGTCCCTGAAGCGTCCCGAGGACGCATTGCTATCAGTACAGTGAGCGGGACACAGTACACGTTGTACGGTCTAACAAGAGGCCTTCAAGCCTCGTTGAGCCACCGCACTGAATGTCTTTAGAATGAAAACAACCTCCCGTTTGTTTTACTTGATTAGATAGAATGACTATCATGTTCCTAGACAAACAATCAGTTGTGCTGAAAATACATGTGGTTTGTTACAGCTTCAGCTGTTGTTAAAGCGCTATATAAATCAATATGTATTGTATTGTATATGGCTATTGCGGACTCTCAGCTATTAGGACTGTACATTTAGTGATGGGACATAAGCATACTGTGTTTATGTAACTGGGCATAAAACTAGCTCACCAAAAGAGGAAGAATGAAACGATATCAGCAGGCTAAAATTATGAAAAAGCAACACATAGTTAGAAACAATAAGTTCACTGGTATGTTTATCTTTTTTTTTATTCAATTTATAAAAATAGCTAAAAGTAATACTCCATTACATAAAAAAGTAATGTTTAGTAGTAGCAGCAGTGGCTAACATCAGCTTCTTTAAGATGCTAATGCTGGCGTCGCTAACATCAGCTTATTTGTGATGCTAATGCTAGCGTGTAGCACTGTTAGTAATGCAATATTGTATCCTGAAAACTGGATGGAGAAATTGGTTCCAAAAACAAATGGAAGAGTGGATTTGTGCCCTGTGTGGGAATTTGTCACACATACCCTTCTAATATAAACTGCAAATGAATGTATTTTGTGCAACGCACCACTTTTTTTCTATTTTGGGGTGTGTGGTGGTGGTGGTGGTGGGGGGATTTGTGCCAGATGGATGCACTTTTCACATGATCCTGGAGCATTCTGAAACTAATTGGCTAATGTGTAGTGTGTTTCTTCAAGCAAGAAGTTGATCTGAAATAAGGACGGCTTTAAACCTGAAAATGGCTTTTCAGATTAAGATCAAAAAGGCCTGAATGTGCACTGTCATCATGCTACACCAGGATAAGATCATGGGGGAGTGGATGGGCTATTTATTGTTTTAAAGGACAACCGACACCATTTTTTGTTTCCTAACGGACATCAGAAAAACGTTTTGTAGCATCTAAAATTCCCAAAACACGCAGGCTGATATGTTTAGTCAAATGCAAAACACCAATAAAAATGAGTTAAAGTGTCCCAAAACTACGTCAAAATGACCTTGGGATGGCGAGTTTCAGAAGGTCCCGGCCCCTTGTTCATGCCAAGCCTTGCTCTAGAATCAAAACAATAGCTTCACATTCGGAGAAGATGCTTTCTTGTTGCTCATCCAGTTATGAATATGATTCAAATAGTTCTGAAGAGGAAAGCATGAATGTTTGCAAAGAAGTCCTTCCGGATCATTTTGAGGCGTCTGGACTCCAATATAGTGTCCCGGAAAATGCACAATATGGCGCCCAAGCTCCTTTGGAAATGGGCAGATTTGTCTGCTGGGAATTTGCGTCAACTAGTATCAAATAATGCAACCCACAACAATTCACCATCACGTTATTTATGTGTTTTCCTTCTAATTTCGCCATCAACACGGATCAACACAAAGTTTTAAGACCAAGCAAAGTACCAAAAATGCATTGTGTGTCGCTTTCTCGGTCAGGTGTTCCAGACGTGACGTCGCGGATCGTCACCAACTCGAAAACAAGACTTACTGAATATTCAGCGTGAGTCTTAAAACGTAAAATATAGCTATATGCCGTGGAATAATTGTAAAATACGCTCAGTAGAAGTCATTTGAAGTGATTTTACAAATTATGGACACAACTTGTCCGGAGGCGTAGGTTGTCCTTTAAATCGTCATAGAGAGCACGAGGGTTAGTTATGCTAGTTTGATGCTAGTATACAATGTAAAACATCATAGAGGTGCTAACAGGAATTATAAAACGTCAACATGTACGATACAGAGACATTCTACTTTTCTTCTTGCTTTAATGATACTGCATCTCTCTAATTGTTGAGCTCAGTGCTGCCCCCTGAGGCATACGATGGTACTACATCAAAGAATGTTACATTTTCAAATTCTAACTTACCTGCATTACAGGGATGGCCAAACACTTAATAAGACGACTTTTCAAGCCACTTTTGTTACTTGTCTGACTGGATAGATCTGATTCCCCCGGAGCCAAAGTTGGATGCTTTCCTGACACCTCACACGGAAGACCTCGTGCGTGGACCCCCCCCACCCCCCCCACACACACACACATTTGATTCCATGTATCCAGGACAGCCAAGTGGTGCATTCTACGGAACATAATGTGCTTTCTTTTTTCATGCGTGCTTGATGAATGTGAGAGAACGTGTTTGCAGAAACTCGGTAGGGAGGTGCACATCGACTGTATGGAGGGGTTCTTTTTGACTCTTGTGACTTGGGAATGATTTCTAGGAATCCTCCAGAGTGGGAATAAGGGGCCTCTATGGTGAAGACAGCATGTGGAGTGGGTATGGTTCGGTGGCCCACATGGACAACAGTGGATATTGTTGATAACTGCACCAAGATTTCAAAGTGTTATTGATTTCCCCCTAGACATTTTATGACGAGAAATATAATTATATAATATAAATAGTACATAAATAAATCATGCTAATGAGGTGATACCAAAGCTAATGAGGCAATCGGGGCATAGAACCTTAGAGGTAATCAGACGGAATAAAAGAAGTAATCAGATTAACTTTATATAGGGAGTAGTCTACTGCTCCCGCAACCTTAGAGCAGGGACCAATCAGAGCAGAGGTCTGGAATTGCCACCTTTGTCCATTCGGGATATATGTATTACCAGAGTTACAACTTTAGTTCGCTGACCTTTCTCTTCGGATGAGGAGTGAAACGTCCGACACCTTCAAAGAAGTACAGATGGAGGCTGAAGAAACCTTTTCATCGATGGACCACTCCTGTACGACTGAGAGCCAACACAGACATAAATAAATAAGGTAATAATTTTTACTGTACTATTTAATTAGTTTTTTTTTAAATAGTATTGCATTTATTCTTAGGTTAAATAGAACACAAAATTACAAGAAAAAAAGGTTAATGTTATTTTATATGAAAACAACTACTTTTTTTAAAAAGACGCAATATTGCAAGAAAGAAAAATACAATTTTAGAATTGAAGTAAATGTGTGTTGTTAAGTAAACAGTAAATACATTAGTAGTTTTTTTTAAATAATATTTACAATTTATTTAATAAAAATGAATGTCTATAAGAAAATAAATGACTATATTATGCCCAAAATATAAAATATTCAGACGGAGCCACTGATTTTTTAAAATTAAAACAGGACAAGCAAATGTTGGCAGTGGAATTAATTTAGTAAAAATTATGAAGGTGGTTATAATGTAGAAAAAATGCTTCATTTTAGGTCAAAATACCTCACCGACTAAGCGATAACGTCAGCCTTCACTAAGTGTGATATTCCTCCTCCCCAGCAACCCTTCTGCTTCCAATCAGCAACAACGTCGCAAGTTTGGCTTCGCACCATCTGCCAAAAGTTTGGCCCCAGACGAGTAAAACTCAACCCAGATGCCTGCATGCTTTTTTTTTGGCAGTGCCGAGCGCAGCGACAGTTCCACCTCCAACCAACAGGGGGCCCTCTGGCGCAACAGCGTCAAACACAACGCACCACAACTGTGAGAAGAAACGTGAATAGAATTAAATGGCGCGCGTCAAGTTTTAACGTCACCTGAATTTTCCGGATGGCGATTCACTGGGATTTCTCTTTGGGATTTATTGACACGGAATGACTGAACCAGTGGCATCTGGACAATGTGAAAACGATGATTGTGAGTTAAACTTTCGCAATTACTGTATGTTTGTGTAAAGGGCAACTACGAAAAAACGAGTATATGAGGTTTTTTTTCTACGAGGCTAAAACGACTAAATGCCACTTAAAGTTAATTTCAATGTGGAATAATGGCCTTCTTGGAATGAATTGAGTTCTAAAGGCACCAGTGTAGTGCATCCCATTTTCTCCCCATTACACAATCAAGTTGCACCGCTTTCTCCAACCTTATCCGTCCCATCATTCCATGAACTAACAAATCTCAATCCCAAACTTTGTACTCCGTGCACGCGAAGGTTGGCCACCGAACACTCGCAGCAACTGGCATTTAAGATGTAGGCCACGTGTTTTTTTTTTCATCAAACGCTTGTGTTTTCACTCGTCCAAAAACACAGCCGGGAGATGCATATGATACGTTTCCATCAGAAATTTGTAAAATAAGCCTCTCCATGCAGTCCAAGAGGAGGCCAAAAATAGTAAACAAGCGGCATAATAAAGTATTATTTATGGTCGCTTTCATTCTGATAAACGTAAACGTGTCTTTTGTGAGTCAAGTCTGCATGCAGGCTTGAATATTGTATGCTTTTTGTCTTGAAGCTGTTAGCGAGATTTTAAACTTCTTTCAACCCTGCACACCAACGCATGTGCATAGCAGAGCATTAGGCCCGCTCCATTACAACCATGACTTATTTATGGTGTTGTGGTCTAATGCCAAAAAAAGCCCAACAAAACGTTACTGGTTTGATGTTTTGTTTTTTGGCAATGTACAATTTTGAGCTTTTTTTTTCAATGTCTCCTTTCAATACATATGCCCGTTTCTTGTCAATTGATGAAACGGGTGTCAGGGGCTATATTTTTCTAACTTTCCAGGTGACTTCTAGGGACCTGTTGGGAGCTTTAAAATGATTAGTTTTGTGGACGGATCCATATTCGGTCTGCAATAAATTTTCAAACCAATTGCTAATTAGCACTTTGGGATGAGGCACTCTCTGTTCCTTTTAATTGTGGCGTATAGTTGCTTTGAGCAGGTTTACAGATAGCCTTTCATGCCCCAGGGGTAGGTTACATATATATACTGGATATAATTATAGCTTATCATCCTGCGTGCCCCTGTGGAAATAATCATCCTGATTTTATTACAGAGCCCAACACTGCCAAATTTCCCAACATTAAATAAGGGATTACTCAAAAGTAAACAAAGGTGTGTCACATGGGTGGTCTGTTGCATTTGTTTCGTCGCAAAATACATTGGACGGGCAATTTTGTAGTTCTAAGGTCCGGTCCCATCTTCGCTTTATGTGATTAATCTGGCAACGAGGGAATAATAAACTGCATTGCTCTTGAATAATGGCCCAAAGTATGGTGAAAAAACAAACGCTTATCTGTGCAAGAAAGACCCAAGAACGCCTCAAAAAGAGCTCATACTCCCTGCCTGCAATAAACGCTTATCTGATCCCACCCAAGGCCATGCAAAGCCCGTTTTCATTCATTCAGTCTTTCTCAAACAAAAATACTCACGCCTTCTTTTACAACTCAGCTTTGGTCGTGGGAGAAGGAAAAGGCTTCTCTAGAAATAACAGTGACATCATAAATTGTCATTTAAGTTTACTTTGCGCCAGTTGTGATAAAGCTCACACATCCATTTCACCAGTAAAATGCTATGAATCCGTTCCAAACCACAAGCATGGATTTAATAAAACAATTCTGGGTTAAAACACGGAAAGAAAACATCAATCAAACTGTTTGTTGTTGGATTTTGTTTTATTAACTCATTCACTGGCAGACAATGTGCAAAAATGTGTCCACTCCAGTGCCAGGGTTTTTGTCATTTTCACTCAAATTGCAGGACCCACAGAATATTGACTTTTTGGACTACATAAACATTCAATTCAGCGTAAGAAACCTTAGAATAGTTTCTTTCATCAGAGAGTTTATTCCTCAGTTATATCTCAGTTATATATGAGTCTTGAGTTAACGGAGTTTGAAATGGGGGTGGCTGTAAAAATACAATCCATCCATATTGATTTATATACTGCTTTAACAGCAGCTGAAACTGTAACAAAGCTCTAACATGGACAAAAGGCAAATACTGCCCCCTTGTGGAAGGGGAAAATATTGCCAGATGTCTTACCAGCGCTTTATCGGCACCCCCCGCAAGAAAAACCAGAACGCTAACAAATTCGGGAATGGCACTCCACGTCACACGTTTTAATTCCCAAATAAATTCGGGAATGGCAGAGAATGAGTTAACTTGCCATCTGTCATTGAGTGAAAAAATGGCTGACTAGATTTGGGTTTTGAAAGTTAATAGCAAGGGGGAAGAAGCTGTTTAAATGTCTGCTGGATTTGGGACGCATGGATTGGTACAGTAGCGCCTGCCTGAGGGGAGTCACTGAAAAGGGTGGTGTGCAGGGTGCGGAAGGTTCAGTAGGATTTTCCGCACCCTTGTCTTGATTCTTGCAGTGTGCAAGTCCTCGAGAGTTGGTAGGGCGGTGGCAAAGATTTTTTTCTGTTCGTTGAAGTCGAATTTTGTCCATTTTTGTGGCAAAATCCGAGCCCATGGAGTGTGAAAAGGGTTGGCAATGGCCTCTGCTGGCCACCACGTAGCTCAACCCCTGTAACAGACATCCATGTTCAACTAATTTCACCTTGATCAGTGAAACTGGTGTCAACTCTTGTAACCTTACGGGTAGGAGAAGGTCATACTGAGTAAAGAAGGAATATTTCCTACATTTTCTGTCAAAAAATCCACTAAATGGGCGGGAAAAAAAAATTAACATTCAACCTGGTCACTGAATGTGGTGTTCAAGCTTGTATTTCTAGTCACAAAGATGTTTGTGGTGAGGAAGGCTGGAGCCTGCGCTGCTGATAAGAGAGCACAAGAACAATACAACAGAGACTAAAAAAGGGGCCCAGAAAGGGTTGGCTGAAAGGCTAACACAGCGGAGACTGGGTGGGAGGCACACACCTCTGCGTGCGTGCTGACTCGACCATTGGAGGGTTGGGGGTTGAGTACACAAGAGTTCTTTTGTTTGTGCATCATCCCAACCAGTGTTAAAAAGTGCGGCGCTGAACATAAATCCAAATTGAATACAAGGTCACCAGCCAGGAAACAGGTGGTAGAGGACAGGAGAGCATTGGGGGGGAGGGGTTGCAGGTGGTCAGAAAAGACCAGATGGAAGCAATAAAATGACCAAGTCACCCAAATGTGACGTGTGGCGACATCTTGTGAATTATAGCGCATTCAATAAAAACTCAAACTCTAGTGGATTAATTAAATTCCTGAAAGTGTGATTAGGGCTCCAATGGAGCGGCGTGTTACCTTGTACGAGATGTGTAACATGTGGTCCCGTTCTGTGGTTTGGCATCTGTATTTGCCTCGCTGGTAAGCATCGGGTGCACCGCAAGGGTGTGGAAAGATAAACGTCAGAGAAAATGTGGTTGTGAGCCTGATCTGGTGGCCTCGTCGACAACATCCACCATGACCACAATAATAAAAAAAAGGTTGGATCACAGTACATGTGGGCCGCATATGTCGCGCAGTAAAATCCTTTTAATTTTGGTTACGTTTGAGTTTGATTTTAATCACCTTTCATCAAAGTTAGTAATACTTTATAGGAGAAGTTATTGGTTTCATACGAACCCTTAACCCATAAAGATATGTGTTGGGAATTGAGGACATCTTATATTTTGTGCTTCAAAATATTTTCAATGGAAGACGGGTCAGGACTGCTGGCAGGCAAGTCAAGTAAAAAATATATTGGCATGAAAAAAATTCACAATCATCCATTTGAATACTAACTCATTCATTGCCAGACGTGCAAAAATGTGTCCACTACAGTACCAGGGTTTTTGCCATTGTCACTTGAATTCCAGGACCCACAGAATATTGAGTTTTAGGACTACATAAACATTCAATACACCGTGAGAAAACTTAGACTCTCTTCGTTCATCAGAAAAAAATGTTAATTCCTAAATTATATGGGTCTGGAGTTATGTGAACTTGAATTGAGGGCGGCTGTCCAAAATACAGTGCAATACATACATATTGGTTGATATGACACTTTAACTACAGCTGAAGCTGGAACAAAGTGCAAACATGGAAAAAGTGCTGCCACTTGTGGAAAATAAAAAAACATTGCCAGAGGCCATGGCCAGCGCTTTATCGGCACCCAAGCATGAAAAAACAAAGCCCAAACAAATTAGGGAATGGCGCTCTACGTCATATTTTCAATTCCCAAATAAATTAGGGAATGGCATTGAATAAGTTAATGAGTCATGAGTCATTTATTTGATCTTATCCAGTGTCGATAAACATCCTGTTTTGTGCACGAGAATTTGGCTAGGCTAATGACAGCTAACCAACTTAGCCGATGAGATGAGATAACCTTTATTTGTCTCACATTGGAGAAATTCCTAATGATATAAATATATATATTAGGGCACAAACGAAGGCATACAGAAGGTAAAGAAAAGCACAAAACAGACAAGGGCTTTTTACGTTAATAAAAAATACTTTAGTTTCTAGAAATATTGTCATCTTTGCGTGTTGCATTTTTTTGGTGTTTTTAAATACAGTAAAGTCTCGTTATATCGATATTCAAGGGAGTCCGAAAAAATATCGATATAACCGGGACTATCGATATATCCGACCCCGTTTGCATGTAATTTTCTCCGTGCGTGCATAGAAATAGTATCGATATAACCGGGACTATCGATATATCCGATATCGATATAACGAGACTTTACTGTAATTATTTTGGCTTGGTTGCGATGACTACCACATCTTGAGACTTTTGAATTGTTCTGTATGAGGCTTCACATTAGCGTCAGTCGCTTTTAGTAGAATGAGACAAGGCAGTCTGTATAACTGATCTGTGCTTTTTCATCTTTCTTCTTCTGAACCTGGAAGGTGCCCCCCCCCCCCCGTCCTTGACGTCACAAGAAGAATAAGCCAAGATTCCTGCTTGTAAACGCAATGAAACCCAGAGGTCACCAATATCCATTGGCGGTAAGATGCATGTCCTGTTTATTGCCCAGAAAGATGGTTGACATCCCCCCCCCCTTGCTGTCTTCCGCTCCCTTGAACAAGCACAGGTTCCCCAATTCAATTCTCTACACTTGAAAAAGGGCCTGCGGTGTTTCCCAGCACTCTCACAATTTAGGCAAGCACACATCATCACGAGTGCAGGAGCTCTTTGTTCTTGTTCAAAGGCTTCCTCGCACTTCCTTTCTTTTGAGGACATTCGCCCAATCGCTCACTATATTATGGACAATTGGTCAATGTTCAGTTCTCCTCGGTTCTTTCCATGTTTTGAAACATACATTGCACTTTTTTATTTGTATAAATTATGTGGCTACATGCTTAACCCCAGTGCGATAACATGCCCTTAAACATTCAAGTTCTCGTTTCAAAACTATTTTCCTATCAACAAGCCCTCATGTTAGCCACCAAAGTTATGTGAACAAATGTAAAGATGCGCGAACTCTGGTAAAGGGTAGCTAATATCAGAAACTTGAATTTGAAATACCCTTTTTTTTCGTGATGATGATCCTTTTGCGATTATTCTGTCACTGTGATGTAAAGAAAGTTTTGAAGAGAGCTTGTGAATGAAATGTATTATTATTAGCAGCTATCGCTTAGCTAGCTAGCTTTCTATCCATTTGAGTTACTTCCGGGTTGAGTGAACGCTGGCGCATGTGGCTGCCGCTGCTCACCCACAGAAAAAACGTATCCTGTGATTGTAAAGTGACCTTGAGAGTTTTGAAAGGCGCTTAGAAATGAAATTTCTTCTTCTTCTTCTTCTTCTTCTTCTTCTTATTATTATTATTATTATTATTATTATTATTAATCCGTTCCAAAGCCCAGTGCGTCGTAGGAACAGTATCACTCAGATGAACCAAATATGCAGTAGATAGAGAAAGGTATAGCACAACTCCCGAGGCGTAAAATTAGTCTCTCTTCAGAGGATAAAAAATATACGCAGTGCCTGTGAATATTGCTATTTGTCTACATGTGTTGATCCACCATTTTTGTTCAAACACTGTTACCTAGGCTCTATTTGTCAGAACATTTTGTTAGCATTAAGCTAATGGACCAAGCAGTGATGAACTACTCACGAGCTAGTGAGACATTGCGCAGAGCATTCAAACATGCATAAACGTACTTTTCCGCAGTTGTGCTTCATCACGGAACAAGAAGTGCACAAAATAGTCATTGTTTTTCCTTTTGTCTTTCATATGCATTCAAAAAAATGACCTGGTGTTTGTAAAGTTTGAAAGGCTGTTTTTTTCTTACTGGAAGGCGTTCGAGGAAGTTCCGCAGAAGCATACTGTATTTAATCTGACGCTGGGCAAGTGAGAAGACTTTTAATGAGATAAAGCTCCCGGGTTGGGGTAGCGGGAGAGAGTGAGTTTCTGTTGAAAGTCAGTCTCTGATGTTGATTAAAGACGATGGGTGTCATGAAAAAGTAATGAGCTTGCTCACTACCCCTGGTCGTCCTTGAACGAGCGTGTGAGCTAACTTGAAAAAAAAATAGAACTGGAAAACATCATCTGACTGAAGAAGGTGTTTGTTGGAAGTTCTCTTTTTCCAGATTAAACAGGTTTCCTTTTTTGTGGGTTATTTATACGGAGGTTGACATGCAAATGCAGGATATATACACAGACCTGTACATACACAAACATGCCCAGGCTGCTGCGGACTGGCTCGATCACAGCGTGCTGACAGCCGAGCACTTTTTTAGAGGGCGGCTTCACTACAACATCAAACGGAGAGGAAAAAAAAAGGGGGGGGGACCTCTGTCCAATATGTGTGCAGCAGGTGTGTGTGAGGCGATGAGGCATTTGGAAAGCTTGCACTTTTCTTCTAACCGTCAAATTTACTGTCAGCGCAAGGTCAGAATGAAGTACAAAAACTAAGAATAAAGACAAGTTACTAGATGGGTCTGATATGGTGAATCTAAATCACACAATGGGGAAATTTGCAATCCACAGCAGCAATTTGAAAGGAGGTGTGGCGAGGGGTGAAAAGATAAAAAGAAAGTATTCTAAGGGTAATAGAAATGTCAGTGAACTAAAATGTATAACTGTGCAAAAATGTTTAATAAAGAACTGTACATAGTGCAAGTATAAAAAAAGCATACAGTGATACCTCGGCTTACGATCGCTTAACTCATGAACTTTACTTAAGAACAATGCATTAGTGAGAATATAATAATGGCATACCACCTAGTTTTCGGCGGATGAACCAAACCACACAGCGCCACGGTGTCTGGCGGACTAGTTTTCGGCAGATGAACACCAAACCACACGGTCGAACGGCAGTCGAACAGTGACTGGCGGACTAGTTTTCCACACCCCCTTTGAGTGCAGACGTGGTTTGCTATTGAGTGGAGTATATTTGCTATTAGAGGACCGAAAAAGACCCCACCACAGGCTAGTCTTAAACCGAAGAGGATATAAAAGAAAATTACGGTCGAGCAGAAGAAGAAGATCATCGAGAAACACGAACGAGGTGTACGTTTGTGTGACTTAGCGTCCCAGTACCAGTATGCTAAGTCGACCATTGCGACGTGTGGCTATGGGTGTTTCTGTGTTGTCTAAGCAACGGTCTCAGGCAATAGAAGCAGTTGAAAAACTTCTGTTGGTTTGGATTAACGAAAAGAAACTAGCAGGGGAGTAGTGAGTGAGGGTATTATTGGGGAGAAAGCATGGAAATTTCATTCGGATATCATCAAGAGGCAACTACATCAACGACCATCACCAAGGTAAATAAAACGCCTTTATTATACAGTACAGTTTATTTATTTAATTTCAATACAATAGCAGCGCAAGTGTAACGGCCTTTGGCTGAATGAGCTACCCAGTGCTGTTAGGGTGGGCAGGATTCATCCATATTCACTAACCATGTCAGGTTCATCTGACTATCTTATGAGACCAATAAAATAGCTTATCTGTGAGGAAGCAAAAACCCGATGAGATCAGTTTGAAATGGTTTATTGGCTTGTATTTCTTCACACTCTATGGCCATAATGTTAAGTACAACAATCGTCTACAATCAGAATTGTCTGTAAAAAGTAATCATCACTCACTCATAAGCATACACTCTTGTCATCCGTCACAGTTATTGGGGGTTTGGTTGGGCGAAGAACGAATGGGCACATATGAGAAGTACAAATCGACACTAGACAGGTCTGATCATGTATCTGCATGTAACCATGACTGCTGAATCCAAGATGAGAGATGTATCAACAATTATGTTCATACATTGCCGAATCGGCCACAATTGCTCTCAATCGAACGTCAAGAATTTGGAAAATCACCCCCATGTATACCTTCTCCAATTAGTTAGTCATCAACCAATCCGAGCTGAAGATAATTAGCGGCAAGCAAGGATTGTCGGTCAACGCTTCAAAGGAACGTAGCAACGCAGCTGTCAAATGTTCCACATCGGATGCCAAGAATGTGGCACATGTTCACTGTGTGTGACGCATATTGGATGATGCAGCTTTCCAACTTGAATACATTTCGTGATGGCACTGAATAAAGGCTAGGACATTTTGAGATTGTTGTCCATTAAAAAAATCAATTTAAGGCTATATGACCACACAAGTGTTACTGTATTTTCTGCTGTATAAGGTGCATGGAGTATAAGGCGCACCTCCAATGAATGGTGTATGTTCAAACCTTTTCCAAATATAAGGCGCATAGGACTATAGGGGCCACCTTCAACGAATGAAAAATGTTTTCCAAAAATAAAGCACACCACATTATTATAAGGCGTTACAGTAGAGGCTAAGGTTACGCGCTACTACTTCTGCAGGTGGCAATGGCTGCTAACAGTAGTTGTGAGATCTGTTGTGGCTCAATATGACTTCACATATAAGACACAGTCGTTTTTTGAAGAAAATGAAGGCATTTGGGTGAGCCTTATACACCGGAAAATACGGTAAATTAAAAAAAAACATTCGTCATGAAGATGATAATCCATTGTTTTTGTTTAAATATTTGTAATACACTGATAATTTTTGTTGTCTTGTCACGCAATGTAATGTGGCAATCAGAGCCTGGCATAGAACATTAGAGGTAATCAGACAGAACAAAAGAAATAATCAGATTAGCTTCAGGGAGTAGTTCACTACTCCCCCAACCTTAGAGCAGGGACCTATCAGAGCAGAAGTCTGGCACCGCCACCATATAGGGCGAGAGTTACCAGCACAAATTTAGTTCGCTGACAAAGCTCTTCGGATGAGGAGCGAAACGTTTAGTAGTACAAATGACGGATGAAGAAATCTTTTTATCGAGGGACCACTCCTTTACGACTAAGAGCCTACACAGACGCGGTGTAATTGGCTAAGTTAACAAAATCTGTAAACAAAAAAAAAATACATTAGGTACACATTTACATGTACTTCATTAAATTTGTTGTCGATAAAGAATTAAAAAAAGGCCACGTGTAAAAAGTCGCTTCAGGAAAAAGCAAGACTAGACAGATGTGAACTATGTCATCAAATTCACTGTTGGTAACGACTCAAAGGTGACGTACAAACTGTTAAAGAAAGAAAACAGAACCAGACATGTATGACGGTGTTGCTACATATATTTACATCCACTGATCCATCAAAACCGTTAGAGGCCATCATCAAAAAACTCAGTCTAGAAAAAAAACAAGCCGAGACAGGTCTGATATGATACATGATCCAATATTATCCATTTCAGCCCCATTCTGGAGAAGGGGGAGTCCAAAATGAAACTGCCATAGAAACTTTCCAGCTTCCTGCTGTCTGCAGCCGGCGACCTTTGTGAACTTTGAGGTCAGTGGGAAGGGAAGGTGACCGGAGAGTCCGAGCCAAAGACAGAGCGGGGGGTGGCGGGGCGTCAAAGAAGACGGAGTGTTATGAAAGGCCCGAGCACACAGCTGTGTGTGGTTAGCCTCCCACTGTTTTAGTTCATCCACCAAAACAGCCCGCTAATCCCTTTTAGATCTGCACATCAGGGCATCATGGTGGAATAATCTTGGCTCATTTTCGATGCAGGATACGTTTTGGGGCCAGGGCGCTGGAGTCGTCTTGGAGGAGTACGTAGGGGACAACCTGAACTGGTTGCTAGCCAATCACAGGGCACACAGAGACAATTAACCGTCCGCGTTCACGTCCACACCCAGAAACAATTTAGAATCTTTAAGTAATCCACCATGCATGTTTTTGGCAAGTGGGAGGAAACCAGAGTTCCCGGAGAAAACCCACACAGGCCCAGAGAGAACCTGCAAACAGCACACAGGGAGGTCAGACCCAGAATTGAATCCGGTACTTCTGCACTGTGAGGTTGATTCACTAACCAATGCTCCACTGGGCCAGTTTGTGACGTGTTGCTTGACATTGGGAAGTCTGACAAAGACATTATTAACGGATTCACTGCCATTCCCGAATTTATTTGGGTATTGAAAATATGACGTGGAGCGACGCCATTCCCAAATTTGTTGGGGTTTTGTTTTTTCTTGCGGGCGGGGACGGAGGGTGCCGATAAAGCGCTGGTTAGACCTCTGGCAATGTTTTTGGACCTGTTGTTAACGTGCAACATAAACCAATATGTATGTATTGCATTGTATTTTGTACAGTCACCCCCATTTCAAGCTCAGATAACTCCAGACCCATATCACTTAGGAATTAACTTTTTTTCTGATGAAAGAAGAAAGTCAATGGTTTCTAACAGTGCATTGAATGTTTATATAGTCCTAAAACTCAATATTCTGTGGGTCCTGAAATTTGAGTGAAAATGACAAAAGCCCTGGCACTGGAGTGGAATTACTGAATAATAATAGTATTAAGAACATGACCAGAGACAGCGTCAGTCCCTACGTCCCATCAACCCTTTCAGGGACAGCAATGACTTCAGCTTATCACGTTATCGGTTTACAGAGTCCAAGAAAGGGTTAAAATAGCTCAGTGGGAAGAGCCTGTTCCTTTGCAACTGGAAGAGGCGTGTTCAGGGTTAATCATGCTTGTTAATTTTCAACCAGGAGTGCCACCTAAATATGCAATCAATGCAATCACTACCTGAAACAAAAGGAAAGACCTGAACATAAGTGTCAAACTCAGTTTCAGGCTGTGTCATAAATCGAAGGCATATGTGAAAATATGCCTGAGCATAGCTCAAAGTACGTGCAGCGTTATGGCCCCAAAGCACACCAAAACTTCCTTTTGTTTATTAGGGAGGATTTGTGGTCGGACTGGGAAGGCACCGTGAAGCCCACGACGACACAATCTTACGTGCGTGACCTTTAGTGTCCAGGGTAGTTGGGAATGAGCAGTCTTTTGAGGAGTAACACATGGAGGTGCTATCATGCTGTGAAACTGCTTTTGCCCGTGCTGGAGGCCTTTTCTTGCATCAAAGACATTCTCAACTCACAGGAGGCAAAATAATGTTACCCAGTGTCAGCAAGCAAAGGGAAAGGGGAGGCGAGGGTGGAGAGGGGTTGGCCGGGTAAGATTTTTGGCTCGTAAGACTAACGTTATGAATCCAAGCCCACAAGCAGCAGCGCATACAAATGGAAACAATGCATCCTGACCTAAATCCAGTTGAAAATATTTGGGGGAAATCTGAAAAAAAAAAAGACTTGTGGCTCTCCAGCATGGAAAGAGTTTTTGCAAGAAGCTTCGAGATGGTTACAGTCATCGCTCAAAGAGCTTTCTGCTGTTTTTTTTAAGCACTCAGCACTCCCCAGGCCCGACCATGACTTAACTGAAAATATCATGTCGTATTTTTTTTCAACGATGCAAACCCCGTAAGTGGATTAGGTACAAGAGGGCCCAGACTGTTGGGCAGCTTTGACCAAAGACAAAGACTGTAGCTTTTACCTTGTGTAACATGTTAAATGTTACACCAAAGAATAGATTTTCTTGGAATTGAATAATATTGCCAGATGAATGTTTTTGTGAAAACCCATGGGGCAGAAAGAGGATATTTGAGGTCTACCGTCGTCACCATCATGACAATTTTGAGTTAGCGGTGACGTTTCATAATCAGAATCCTACCCTATTGAAACTATTTGATTTAGGGTTCAAGTAGGGCAGGGACCACGAGTAAATCTCCAGGAAATTGACTTGAGTCCATTTTTGAAGTTCTCTGAAATCACGGGAAGGTTTTATAACCTTTATTTCCTAAGCTATTTTCAGTGTGCTCCAAAATTCAGGACATTTCAGAAATAATCGCCCCTGCGTTACTTTGAATCAACTTTTGGTTTTAATATGTCATCTCGTACTATTTATTTGAGGGTAAATAGGGAAAGAGGTTTCCGGTCTTGATAAAAGATACTAGACAGATATTCATAACATCGCTCTGCAGAAGCATACAAGTCAATATATCTTTCTGAGGAGAATAAGGAATATTACATTCAATCATTAAAAGTCTCTTCTAAACCTCACATAAGAAGACATGGTCATATTTATTTTCGATCCAGCCTGTTGGCCCTGTTTTTTTATATCCTCCATCCAGTTATGTCCCAGACTTGAGTCTTTATTATGTACAAGACATACAATAATCAATCAACAGTGCATATGATGACCACAAAAACATTTTTACCTCAAGGGAACTATTTTTCCCGGAAACCCTCCTGATAAAAAGGTGAAAGGTTAACTATATATACAGCTTGTTTTTCCTTCATGTGCTTGATCATGTGATATCAGGCATTTTATTGCATAGCAAACTCATGTCGCAAAATGTAACAAACTTAAATTTTCCCCATTCGGATTTCAACGCTGTCCGTGTCCTGCGGTCAGTACAACTTGATAATACTTGCTTTTTTTTACCGCAATCTGATTTATGTCCCGGGAGGCCAGGCACTGGATGTTAGTGTCTGGTGCCTGAACGCACCATAATCTCCATCACAGACTTAATGAGTTTAATGTGCACTCCCCCTCAGCCTCTGAGCTTAAAGGCATGCGCCGTGGGCATAATGGCATATAAGCAAGGTGCCGTGTTCCATCGCCTCGTCTTAATGGCTGCATCTGTGCTACCCTTGTGATTAAAAAGTCACAACAAATGCGAGTCTGTTGATTTTGCTTTGGCAAGATTCCATGACTCTCTTCTGGAATCGCTTGGAAGGTGCTAATCCGACAAAGACCCGACCTCAAGTGCATTGCAGCCACAAACATATCAGTCTAGTCGTTAGGACTCGTGTCTTTGTGTCTTTGACCATCTGGTGGCAAAGTCATTACACCAACACCTGATGTGCATCTGGGGAAGACGGAACATAGATTTGTAAACAAGCGGTGTGCCGTCACGGCGTCTTAAAAGTCTGGAAGCAACATGTTGCCGAGCCGCTAAGCCGTCTAAAAATAGCAACATTATTTTTTTAGTGCCTGATTGCGGCTCATGTTTTTTTTTGTCCTCAAGACATGATCCATTAACATTAACAAGCGGGCTCCTTGCCAGCTATGATGAACGCCCGTATACACCCTCCCAGTCAAAAGTAACAGTGAGGCAATCCATTTAGTTGAGATAAAATGATTGCTCCATAGAGGTGAAGTCTGAAATTTGACCTGGCCAGCCTGAGACCGTATTGATTAAAGACACACCCAAAATATTTTTTGAGTATTTTCCAGTTTGTAAGGCACATCGAAAAGCCTTGATATTCTTGAAACGAGCACCCTGCACCTTATACGCAGGTGCACCTTATGTGAAGTAATATTGAGCCACAACAGGTCTAGCAACTATTGTCAGCAGCTACTGACTCCATTTATTGGAGAGCGCCTTATACTCCGGTGCGTCTTATATATGGAAAAAGTTTGAAAAGACACCATTCATTTGAGGTGCGCCTTGTACTCCGGTGCGCCTTATACAACGGAAAATACGGTATGTTAAGGTGACAGTAGAGCCACATCCATTTTTCTATAATGCTTATCCAAATCAATATACAGTGATACCTTGGCTTACAAACTTAATTGGTCCCCAGACAGTGTGTAAGGCGAAAAGTGTGTATCTCAAAAATTAATTTCCCATAGGAAACCATTAAAATGAGAATAATCCGTCCCCAGAAAACATAATTTTCTACTTTCTAATTTTCTAAGCCTTGAAACTACACAAAATATACATTATTTCATGTATAATAGATGTGCTATGGTATTATAATTAAAGAAATAACCTTCTTCTTTCACCATCTTGAGGAATGATCCTTTGTAGGTGCTTTCTCTGTGATAATTTTATCTAGTTCCTCATCAATTGTGTTCTGTTTAGCTGGGTTGATAGCTTTTTGCATCAAGTGTACAGATGGCTTGTGCGGGTTGTTTGTGGAGCCTCATTGAGGGATATTTTACCCTTGCAGTCTACACTCTGCCTTTGAACTATCAAAGTTCAAACTCTCACTGTCGTCTGCCTGTCTCATTAATGTTTAACCCCCCCCCCCCCCCCACTGCTGCGTTCTTGACCAATCACGTGGCACTAACCGAAGACTGGGGGCGGGGAATAGAGGACGAAAAAACAGTCGGCTGCCATTTTGTTGTTAGAAGAACGGGCTCGTTTGCGGATGACACATCACTCATTGAGGCAGCTACGTGTACGAAAAACGTTCGTATGCCCAGGTAAAGTCCGTATGCCAAGGTAAAATTTTCATAAATTTAACGTTCGTAAATCGAAACGTTCGTAAACCAAGGGGTTCGTAAACCGAGGTGTCACTGAAACAGTAAACTGGGATGATAAAAGCGAGTGGTTTATCAGTTGCGAATGAAGCTAGGTATGTTAATTATTTCTTATCGTCTACTCTTTACTCACAAACTGATGACACAGCATCACCCAGATCAGCTTTGTACTGTCTTACTCATCACATTACTGCCCATTGTATGTTTAATCACCGTTCAATGAGATAAACACCTGGCCGACCTAGCGTGTGCGTGTCACGCGAGATCACCCTAAAACCTACGCCGACACATAAAGCAGTTCCATTAATCCTCCAGATAAGAAGATTGACGAATTAAAGCTTCGGCATCCTCCAACCTTTAAACAAATAGGTTGTGAATGATGACATGTTTGTTGTTACGACTGAACGAGATCATGAAGATAATCCAGCAGATCTTTATCGGCTATGCACAATGTTGCAGTCGTGTGTGTGTGTGTGTGTGTGTGTGTGAGCGTGCGTGTCTCTTTAGCCAATATTGTCCCTGTATTCATATATTTCGTGTGCAGTGCATGAATTTAAGGATGTCCAATTTTTACTCAATTAAAAATTACAGACATTGTGCGTTTTAGAAGAAGCTACTTGGTTCAGTTTCCTTCTATCAACAGAGTATCTGAAACACGTACTGCACTTGAAGTGAATAAAAACTTCCAATATACAGTACAGTAATCCTTTGCGACTTCCCTGTTCGATTTTTCGAACCAAAAAAAAGGCCACAAATGGCACAGAACGTCACTACAGTACAGTGATACCTCGGTTTACGAACACCTTGGCTTAGGAACTTTTCGGTTTACGAACGTTACATACAGCCCGTTCTCATAACAGGAAAATGGTGGCCGACTGTTTTGTCCTCTATTCCCCGCCCCAGTGTTTGGTTAAAGCCACGTGATTGGTCAAGAACGTAGCAGTGAGGGGGCGGGTGGGTTTAAACATCAAAGAAACAGGCAGATATATAGTGTAGACTGGAAGGTTAAAATACCCCATCAATCAGGCGCCACAAATAACCCGAACAAGCCATCTGTACACTTGACGCAAAAAGCTATCAACTAAACAGAACACAATTGATGAGAAAAAATGTTAAATTATCACAGAAAAAGCACCTCCAAGGGATCATTCCTCAAGATGGTGAAAGAAGAAGGCTACGGTCCTCATCAAGTGTTTAATGCTGATGAAACCGACCACTCCATTCAATCAAGCCATCAACGACCATCACAAAGGTAAATAAAACGTCTTCATGATTATATAAAGTAGAGTTTCTTCTTTAATTATAATACCATAGCACATTTGTTGTACATAAAATAAGGTATATTTTGTGTAGTTTTAAGGCTTAGAAAATTAGAAAGTAGAAAATTATGTTTTATGGGGACCTGGGAACAGATTATTCTCATTTTAATGGTTTCCTATGGGAAATTCATTTTTGGGATACACACTTTTCGCCTTACACACTCTGTGAACCAATTAAGTTCGTAAGCCAATGTATCACTGTACATGTGAGGTTAGTTACATCGCGGTTTTTCGTCTGTCGCGGGTGGTCCCTGTCCGCATTTACCGCGAGGTAAACGATGGATTACTGTACAGTGATTAAAAGAAAACAAATCTGCCTTTGTCATTTTTTTAAGATACTTTATGGAGACCCTCCCTGCATGGGAGATCTAGAGAGAGCAAAATGGGGGTTTTGAACTGCGACTGTACGGGAGTCTAATATATTGCATTTTTTTCATGCAACTGTGTTCGTGCGTGTGCGTGGGTGCGTGCAAGGACCATGTCTGCGGTTCCACTTCGGTCTCCTCATAACGCCCCGCTCCCTTGAAAGCAACCGCCCAATCAGAACTCAGGAGGACGTCGGGGGGTGTTGACCGAGGGGGGGTGGATAGCTGTGGGGGAGGGTCACGTGTGTACACATTGTAACGCTCGTAGCTTCTTCCTGAGCGGACTGCCCCCTTTTTTCAGAACAAGCCTAGTCCCAAAAAGTTGATACTAGTCGAGTGCTACGAATGGAGTCCAGCAGTGTTTGTTGTTCTGTTTTCTAAGGAGTTAAAGAACGCAGGTCGTGTTTTATTTAGCAAATTTTCTCCTCCAAATGAAGCCATTTAGAAATGCCTGTGGAAATGCTACATCCTGACCCGATGCCACCGTAGGTTGCGTCGTTCTGGAGCCAAGTCTCAAACGTCTCTGGTGAGCGGGGAAGGGGGGTGGGGGGGTCCAATTTTTTCACTCTGATGTTTTTTTTAGCCTACAAAAGTTCCCACACACACACACACACCCAAAATACAAAATTATTTTTTGTTGGGTCTTTTAGACGCGAGAACTAGTAAGTGGGGAACGGTTTGAAATTGCTGACTAAATCGTGACAGCTAGCTACAATTTATCTGTGGCGTCAAGTGCGATGGAGGTCAACGTAGTGTTTTGTTTGTTTTCGTTCCGTGTTCGATGTAGCGTGCAATATATTTAACATTTAAAAAACTACATTATGCAATTCTGAGCAAGTTTTAAGTTTCATTTTATGTTCTGAACATAGCTTTAAAGTACCCTCGAGGTGCTATGACATTTGAAACTGTGTCGTTTAAGATCGTGTTTGTTTCAAACCCATTTACGCCAAGCGTGTTCATATGAACACAGATAAATTCATTTTAGAAGGCATTAATGTTGTTTCTTGCCTCATTAATTATTAACTATATATAATTATATTATTGTTAATTATATACTCAGCTTTAACCTATTTGATACTCTGTTTTGATTGTATTTTAATTTTTGAAAAATGCATTTATCTGCGTTCATATGAACGCGTTCGACGTAAATTGGTTAAAAAGTCTGCGAATACTTGGCTTTGAATACCGCTTTAAATTCTTTAAGTGTATGTTTATACTTGCTGAGTTATATTTTATATAGGTACATACTATATTTTGGTTACATAATTTCATTCAACTGTCGGATTAGCATCTTTTTTCACATCTGTTGTCATAGTTGCATGTATTTTACATTCAGTTTATGCGACCGATATGCTGATGTCGAGTTAATCAATATACTGTACAGTGTTGTGTAGCATAGTTTTTACAGTTGGGTCCTGAGTTGTTAAACCTTGACTTGATGTGAAGTCTTAAAAGATTAGAAGCAGGTCCAAACTAATTCTGAAAAAAATTGTTTGCCATGGCAGAATAGCTGTAGTAGTTGTACCTAATTTTGTGTCCCATGAGCATTCTTAGTGTATTAAATTCATCCTCTTCATCCCTGTAACATTGAGGGTCTCAAACTCATTTTATGATGGGGACTTCTGGAGATAGTCCGATTTTGTTTGGACCGGGTCAAGTATTAAAACAAAAAAAAAAAAAACAATTAATATTATGATGCTGGCCAGGAATCACCCATTTGAGACCACTGTTGCAGTGGTGTTTAAACTCTGCCCAACACAACAACAACAACAAATATATAGCATCAATAAAAAAAGTAGTAATAGTAAACATATGACTGACATTGAAATTGAAAGCTGCAATTTGACCAAAAAGTTAAGATGTAATCTTCCCTCTCAACACATTAAATGGCGCCTGAGATTTAAGATCCATCGCCACCTGCTCTTCCGGCCTCAACTTTAACCACGTGACCAAAGGCGACATGGGGCATGTGTGAGGGCGCGGCGGGGCTTGTGGCTTAAGTGCGCTTAAGCCTGCTTTGTAGTGACCGCTGAACTCTGACTTCTGTTGACGGCCATGACTGTTGCAACGTACCGAAAGTTGTCGGAGAAATGTGACCTCTGATTGATGATGTGATAGTAGTTGAGGATCAACACAATTCTTTGTGAAATTGTAGTCATTTTATTGAACAAGTCTCAAGAAAACAAACACTTGATGCAGCACCCAGCCCAATTGACAATCTCATTTGCCGACACCCACGTCATTCACCAAGCCAGGCCTTGCCTGTTATAGCCTTACGCACTCACCAAGTCACATACAATAATACACAAGTGTACCAAAATTCGAAATATATAAATAATATAAGAGCACTCCATTTGCTATCCTTTCTGTCAAAAGTAGTTGAATGACAGAATTCTTCATCGAATAAGAATATAATGACTCATTTTTAGCAGCAAAATACAATGCACAATTAGCCTTGAATCAGCTGCCTCATTATTATGACAAAACAAATGTTATTAGCGGCTTAGAGAATAGTTTTGAGGAGCTTTACATACTTTGTGATTAAAAAAAAACATTTTTCTGAAGTAGTTTTGTGGTAGCAATGCGGTTCTTTTACTGTAAATTATACACCAAGGCGATTGCTGGATGTCTCAGTTTTCCTCAACTCCTGTCACTGCTACCCAGCCCGCAACATTTGTGAATATGACTCACTTCATGTTTTCGTTTTGTTTTTTAACTTTCTGTAGTCGCCCTGCCCCACTGCCTGAAGTCAATCATGTGACATAATCCACTCATTTCTCAGAAGGCTCTTAAAATTCCAGTAAGCACATACGTACTGTAAGACTCGGGGGCGTGGGGCTTTGCGTGTCACACGCAGTATAACACGGTTCCTTCCGCGTGGGGGTCACTCTTACTACATCATGTTTGGTGGGGCCTTCGCCATCTGGGAAATATTTCATTCCGCCACTCCTGACGTCAAATCGTACAAAAAGTTCAGACTGGGCCGGACAGCCATTACGTGTGAGGAGAACTAATTCAAAATGTCTTCCTCGTGTTGTTTTTGCCAAGACTTGAAAACGGAGTATGCTTTTAGTGTCAGTCACTTTGCAAAATTGGCGGCCACTTGGAGGTGTGGTCCCAAGCCAAAAAAAATCCAAGATGGAAGCGGTAGAAGACATTTCAGTGTTTTGAAACGTGCTTCATTCGCTGTTGAGTGCAACACTCGATTCAGCGTGTGTTATTTTAACCCTTTTGAGTACAGCGGTTACGACAGTGGACAGCCAAACATGTTGTCATGTTACAGGGCGCATGAAACTGTTCAAATTGTGTCGGAATTCCAGTTTGAGAGAAAAAAAGGAGAGTTTTTTTTAAATTGTGCGGCGAAAAGAATGGCAGATAGAGAATGAAGAAGTGTTACATGGCACCCAGAAGGAGGAAAATACAAAGAGGAGTGTTGGTCAAAGATAAAATAGAAGAAGCTAGGCTCAGTATTCGCTTCAACAAGTTGCAAATTCTTTCCCTTGTCATTTTTTTTTTATTTTGGTGAATGACTAGTGAAACACTTTCTGCAAACAATTTTTAAGATAAACACATGCTCCGCCTTTTTTATAATAATAATAATAATAATAATAATAATACATTTCATTTATAAGCGCCTTTCAAAACTCTCAAGGTCACTATAGTAGAAGCGCAAACTCCCTATTTGGTATTTCTGTTTTGTGTCACAGTCGCAGAGATAACTCAGTGTGGAACAAACGGAGGAAATATTGTGCCAATGTGGGTTTAACTGATAGCACAGGTGTCAAAGTCAAGGCCCGGGGGCCAAATCTGGCCCGCCACATCATTTTATTCCGCCCGCGAAAGCAAATCAAACGTGAAATTCCATGTTTGCTAAAGTCTGAACCAAAATTTCAAATCATCCTATGTAAACAACAAACAGTCATTATTTTTTACTTCAAATTTGAAAACTAGTTATTTCTTAACTCATTCACTGCCATTCTTGTTGACAATTTCCCCTTTGTGATACAAATGTGTTGACATATCGACTCCCGTTAATAAAAACAACGCCGTAGCCTCCTAATGAATGTTCCAATAATGTTGCGCAATGCAGTTTGCATACCTGCCAACTACTCCGGTGTTGCCGTAATGAGTACGATTTTCAATATCCCATTCTGGGTTATGGTTTATAAATGAAAATTAAGGTTTTCAATACAAAACAAGTCAAAAATCATCAAAATAGTAAATACCCAACGTTCATTCAAAACACGAGATCGCTAAGGATTATATTTAAATTTAAAACAGGCGATTGGCACAGTGCCAACTGTAAACTTCCTTTAGATGAATTGCGCATATGCGTGCTACGTCTCTTTCCTGCAATCGAGAGTCAAAAGTTAGCATTGTTTTTATCATTGTCATGTAATGGCATCTGTCGCAGAAAAAGCAACAAAAAGTGTGAAATCTAAAATAAAACTACAGTCTTTTCGTGAGGAATACTCCCAAGCACTTCCAGGAGTTATACTTCGGTCAAGAATATGTAAAATACTTTTCTGGTTTCAGAAGTTGGCAGGTATGAGTTTAAGAAGCCTTTGGTGGAGCGGGCTAATAGCTGGCTAATTGCTGAGCAAGGAAAGTGCTCGTAAATGATTCACCCGTGTGTGTTTGCATGTGGGCCGAGCAGCGCCGTTGTGGGTGAAAACAGAACTTTTGTCGACAGTAACTAGAGACGCTCTTCCTGCTGACCCTGTTTCCAGTCCAAATGCTTTGAGTACGAGTCTTAGCCATGGGCTCATTAGAGTCAGTTGGACTGGTAAGGAGACAGACTGACGTCTCTGCCTTCATTAGGCCAAAACACGAACCTGTTGGTAGTGGCTCTTGCGTAAGTAGAGGAATAAGAATGCTTCTCCCTTTTAACTGGAAATGCGAGTCATCCTTCTGAAAACAAAGCAGCTTTCCTGCACTTTGTTTAGAAGATTAGCATATGTTTTGCCCCTGAGTTTATATCCTCATGATCAGAGGGGGAAAGACGTCTCTGTCTCCCTTTAGAAGCCCAATCTGCAAACGTCCAAATTAAGCTCTGCGAAAATAAACAAGACACAGCACTTTCGACAACTGTGTCCTGATCCCCGACTCCGCTCCCGGTCATTTTTCCTTGACCTCGCCATGAACTTCCAGACGCTTGGAGTGTACTTCTTCAGTGTAGTCTGCTCTCACATTTTTCACTCTTGATGAATCGAGTCGACACCGTCTGTCAAGAAGATTCAAAGTGCTTTACACTCACTCGCCAGAAATTCTTCACATACATCAGTCCATGTTGTCAGCGCAGGATTTCTCACAGTCTCTGCTCCCGTGTCTGGATTGGATTGGATTTACATTTATTTGTCTCTCAGTTGAGAAATTTATATTTCACTGCAGCAAAGTCACTTACTGGACCACGTTTTTTACATGCTCTCGTACTTCACACCCTGATGGTAATGATACCATCAGAGCTGTTTGGTTCCCAACAGCACAATACGATGAACTCGGACAAGCCGGACATAAAATGGCATTGTTTTAGACCATGTGGAAAGCAGCAGCAGGCCCGCATGTGACAGTGTGACAGACGCCGAGGTGGAAAAGGATCTCTTAGAGGCGTCAAACAATTCACTTTTGTGTGGCGCTATGGCTTTCTTCATTTCCTGTTGCGCGCTGGTGTGAGACAGACATGCGTTTTGAGATGTTCATCTTCAGCGTGTCAGACAAATGGAAGGAAGCGTGCAACTCTAGCTTTCACAGCAGGATGTCCTTGTGTGTTTGACTGCATGCTGCGGCTTGTTGTTTGGATGTTGCCATTTTAATGCCTCAACACTAAGTGTCATCTGGACGGAAAGCGTCACAATCTTATCTCGCATCAAACCAAATCTCATTAGCAATTTTTTCTTGTGCCATCCCGACTTGAATATTTGTGGAATTTGTCATTTGTAATCCACTGTGGTTCAAACGGAGATAATAAACGCGTCCCCCTGTCCCCTAATCATCTCTTTGTATATAAAAACGATTCAAAACAAAAAAATCTATTACCGCCCATTTTCAGGGATGAATCTGGGCCAACTTGGTAACTCAGCTCCAGGACCAGCGCCAAGTCTATTACAATTAACGCATATTGCTACATGACCTGCACCACATATGACCTACTTCTGTTATCATAGCCAAAGAAACAAATGCAGTTACCGATATCGAGCCATAATCACCTTGCATTAGTTTCGGCGGATTCCAAAATCGTGGTCGAGGTTATCGTGGGCTTTTCCGTGATCTGCCGGAAATTGCTGAAAGGGCGAATTGAATATTCATTTCCCCCATGGTGCATCACAGTACTTACATCGAACATGGCGGATGGTTGCAAAATGAAGCTTTAGAACAGGAGTAAAACTCTAAAAGACATTAAAAACAGGCAGAAAACAAACATATTTTTGTTTTTTAAGAAACAGTTGACAAATTCTGCGCCGGGTAGTGGCAATTCGTTGCCGCAACATGCTGTTCATGATCACATTTAGTGGCTAATGGGAATTATTTCAGAGCTGTTGCAGCACATTGGAAATCTTCAAAGCAAACGCGTGTTAAAATAGACACGAGTAAGAAATATTGTGCTAATTATGTTCTCTTTGTCTTCTCTGGAATACCGTCAAATATCAAAATACAGGATTGATTGTGTAGTCACTAAAGAAAATGTTAAATATATATATTTATGTATGAATACATTTGTTGACCTGACTTAAAATTATTTGTTTATCGATGAAAAGGTTTCTTCAGCCGTCAACTGTACTTCTTTGAAGGTGTCGGACGTTTCGCTCCCAATCCGAAAAGCTTTGTCAGCGAACTAAAAATTTGCTGGTAGCTTTGGTCTAAATGTATATATCCCTAATGTTCATAGGTGGCGGTGAAACGTCCAACCAACACCTTCAAAGAAGTACAGATGATGGCTGAAGAAATCTTTTCATTGATGGACAATCCTGTACGACTGAGAGCTTAAACAGACGTGTTTGTTGATATATCATAAAAATAGGTTTCACTCCAATAATAAGTTTTCATTTGCAATTTAGAAATCTGATGGTCCAATGAATGTACTTTGGTTTATTTCAATCCGTTGTGTATAATTTTGCAATAAAGTTAAATCGGGCTCCATCTTTTTTAGAATGTAGCTCCCTGTTCAGACACAACGGGGCCAAATGGCCCCCGATGCATCCCTGCATTTCATTTATGTTTTGAATCGGTTTCCCTCATGTAATCATTTGCCTTAATATCCCTGCAGTCCACCTCGTCCGGGGTCCAGCGATGTGGATCTGCATGGTTTACAACGAGACGGAAACCAGCGTGGACTTCCGCCTGTGCCAGGACTTTGGTCTCATCCTGTCCGTGTTGTCCTTGGTCTATTTGCTGGTATGTTTCCCCTTGGGCCTGTGCTACAACATGCTGCTGGTGGCCGTCAACCTCTCCAACAAGGTATCCATGACCATGCCCGACGTCTACTTTGTCAACATGGCCATCGCGGGCCTGGTGCTTAACGCGGTGGTGCCAGTGGAGTTGCTGAGCTCCACCTTCACCCGTTGGCACGCTTGGGAGTACACCAACGAGGTGTACATCACGTTGCTCATCCTCTTCAACATCTCCTCGCTGGTCATCATGTACTCCACCACGCTACTCAGTCTGGACTACTATATCGAACGGGCGCTGCCGCGTACGTACATGTCCAGCGTGTACAACACCAAGCACGTTTGCGGCTTCATCTGGGGCGGCGCCGTGCTCACCAGTTTCTCCTCGCTGCTCTTCTACGTGTGCAACCACATCTCCACCAAAATGGTGGAATGCTCCAAGATGCAGAACAAAGAGGCGGCCGACGCCATCATGATGTTCATCGGCTACGTTGTGCCCGCCGTCGCCGTCCTGTACGCCTTTGCGCTCATCCTGCGCATCCGGAAGGAGTCCACGCCTTTGGATCAGGACTCGGCCCGTTTGGATCCGTCAATCCACCGGTTGCTGCTGGCTTCCGTGTGCGTGCAGTTTGTGCTGTGGACTCCGTATTATGTGACGCTCCTGGTGCACACGGTGGGCGGCGTGCCGGGCTACGCGGGCGGCTCGCGCTACCTGCCCACCTATTATTTCCTCCGTTGCGTGTCCAAGCTACTGGCGTTCTCCAGCAGCTTCGCCATGCCACTCATGTACCGCCGGATGAACAAAAACTTCTCCAACAAGCTACGGCGACTGCTGTCCAGGCTGCACTGCCGCGACCAGTCGTGTCCGCACGAACGCTCCACAGTGCAGCAAGTGGTCACGTGAAGGTCCCCCACCCCCGCCACATTTTCCCTCACCGGCACTTGTTTCACGCCCTCATCCAGAGCCAGTATCTCGCCGCCGCCACGCCCTTGCCGCGTTATAGCGCGACATAGCAAACTGTGGAATTTCCTGTCCCCTTCCGGAGCGCGAGCCGACCGATCCAAGAAACCACTAAGTGCTGCCATTTTGTGTGTGTGTGTTTGCGAGGGAAGCTCTCTACTAAGTCACTTTGGCCGCATCATCAACTTTTAGCTCCTCAGCATTTCAGCGGCCTGACATCCTGGCAATGTGATCAACATGCGAATGTCGCTTGCACATTCAATAAGCTCTTCAATATGACCTATCTCGTCTGAGTAAGCGCTTGGAATACACCATCATGCGACTCTGAAATGGAATCCTCGCGCATCAGCTAGCTATGTTCTCAACGCAAGAAACAAGCTGCTTAGCCTTTCCACAAACTCAAACACGAAGGTCTCTTGTCAGAACTTCTTTATTATTACGTTTTGGCATCGGAAATAAATGTTGGCATGGTAGAAAAAGTCATACAGGATGCGTAACCCTTGATGTGCGTTAACACTCTTTGCAAGTGTCTATTTTTGGCACCCTAGGGGGTTAAATTTGTAGTTAGCCAGCATAGGATATGTGCTATAGAAAATAAATGTATAATTTAATTCAGACGCTCCCCAACTTACGAACCTTCAAGTTACGAATAACGGTACATACTAACATTTTTTGCGGGTACAGTATGTCGAAAATATGTCTGTGTAAGCTCTCAGCCGTACAGGAGTGGTCCATCGATGAAAATGTTTCTTCAGTCGTCATCTGTACTTCTTTGAAGGTGTCGGACGTTTCACTCCTCATCCGAGAAGCTTCATCAGCCAACTAAAATTTTCTGATAGCTCTTGGGTCTGCTTTGATAATCAAAGCTTCTCAGATGAGGAGCGAAATGCCTTCACAGAAGTGCAGATGACGACTGAAAAAACCTTTTCATCTATGTCGAAAAATGTTCAGACCGACATGCTGTAAGTTAGATTTTGTATTGCGCTCCGTTTTTTTTGGCCAAGCTCGCTTGTGATTGGCTGCGTCGAGTAAGGAAACAGCTTTCCCAAGTTCACACTCCAAGAGTACGCGATGCATAACAAAAAGTAATGGCTGCTGGCATGTCATTCAGTCATAACGTGCCAGCAGCTTCAGTAATGGCTTACTGAAGACCCAAGGATATATGTCGTCGTATTACAGTAGGTATGAATTCATTATACGACTGTTAGAGCGTCTGTGTTATAGACTTACCCGCTTAGTGTTTGACTTCAACATACATTCCACGCAAAATATAGCATTGAAGCAACTTACGAACAAATTCACCTTACGAACGGCCGCTCGGAACGTATCTTGTTCGTAAGGTGGGGGGCGTCTGTAAATATGTCGAATTTTTGCACGCCAAAAACTTATTTCAGCTCTCTTTTTTCTACAATGCCAAAAATTATTCAAATCCCCCCCAATGGCTGTTACCTAGAAGTTGGTTTGCGCGATGGAGATGTTATTTCAGATTCCGTTTAGAAAACTGCCTTCATGTGTAAATAACCAGACCCCCTTGTTGTCATTCAGGGTCGACACAAAACCGCTTTACCTCATCACGCGGCAACTCATCAAATTTCCAGCAAGAATTTGCCTCCAGTGTAACTTCCTCACACATTTTTGTTCCCACTAGCATTTATTTGCTACCCAGGCTGCTAATTACAAAAAAAAACATCGAATTGCGGAATCTTTATTTTGAGTTTGAAGCACTTTGATTGTTTTATAGTGCGTGCACAAAAAAATGTGGCAAGCTCTCCAAAGTCAAACACACAACTTGACTTTCAAAAAAAAAAACTTTGGGAGGTTCTGATGTTACATCAAAACGGGAAAACTGTTTTAAATTTGGTTTTATTCATTTTATCGCATGGCATCCATTTTTAGAAACTCTAAATGTGCTCTTATGTGATTTGACCGCATTTATAAAAAAAATAACACTTATTTCCCATTGGTTAATCATTAGCTGCTCAAAGTCCAGTGTGGCTGCACAGACAGTTCTGCATTCCTTAAATTTTGACTGCTGCCCATTGAGCCCCTCCTCAAAAATACCACATCATAAGATCCGATTATGTAATGTTACTTCAAAGAACGTCATCTTGAACTTGAAGAAAATTGCTCCATGTTGGGATGAATTAGTTCAGTGTTGTTTTTTTTTCCTTCCTTCCTCCCCCCCAGCATGTTTCTTTACCGCCACCTGCTGGATAAACACTTTCAATTGTACGGAAGAGGATTAGGGCCATTGAATGATAAAATAAGGTTGGCAAAGATTCTCACTTTATTCTCAGAATTCTGATTTTAAACTGAGAATTATGACTTTAAAGTGAGAATTATCACTTTAAAGTGACTAATCTCTGAATTCTGACTTTAAAGTAGCCGATTTCAGAAGTTACTTTAAAGTCTGAATTTTCACTTTAAAGTCAGACTCTTAACTTCAAAGTCAGAATTCTTTAAAGTCAAAATTCTGAAAATAAATTCAGAATTCTCACCTTAAAGTCAGAATTCTGAGAATAAAGTCACTTTAAAGTGAGATTTTTTTTTTACTTTCAAGTCAACATTGTGAGAATAAAGTCATAATTCTCACTTTAAAGTCAGAATTCTGAGAATAAATTCAGAATTCTTACTTTCAAGTCCAAATTCTGAGAATAAATTCAGAATCCCTGCTTTTAAGCCAGAATTCTAAGAATAAAGTCACTTTAAAGTCAGAATTTTCACTTTAGTCAAAATTCTGACAATTCAGAATTCTCACTTTAAAGTCAGAATTCTGAGAATAAAGGCACGTTAAAGTCAGAATTTTCACTTTAAAGTCAAACTTCTCAGAATAAAGTCAGAATTTGGAGAATAAAGTAAGAATTCTCACTTTAAAGTCAGAATTCTGAGAATAAAGTGAGAATCTTGCCAACCTTATTTTTTTTTCTTCTTCTTCAGTGGCCCTAATCTTCTGTCTTAGATTTAGTATTGATTTCAGCCTCCCAAATTCTCAGTTCTATCATATGTTCATACTTCAACAGCAAAACCTCATAAGGTCCAATTGAGTCCACTTATGCTCCCCCCCCACCCCCAATGCTACGTATGGGTGAATATGATGCAAAATGAATGTGTATATATTGTTGAGTGAGAGAGAGAGATATACTTACTTTAAGGTGCTCTTCCAACATGTACAGTATTTTTATTGTACTTTTTCCCCACCTCCCACCCAGAGATTTATCTAGATTCTCTAAGTAATCTACTGTCATTTGAGTCAAAGACTGAATAAATCCTAAACTAACCATGAGTACCCCCCCCCACTCGTCTTCCTTGTCTTTTTGTGTACAGTTGCACTGTGGCATAAATATTTAAAAGAACGTCAATCAATATCTGTAGTATTGTGTTTTTTGCACTGTTGAACAGCAATGGATTCTAAAGAATATTCAACATCATGATATGGTTATTAAATTCGTGCAAGGGTCAAAATTCATGTGTCACCTGGATGGAGCTGTTACCTAGCAACCATACAACCCACCAAACTGAGCTAATTTCTTTCTGTTTGCGTTTAGAAGCTATCCATATGCTGGATGACTGATTTTTTTAAAATCCTAAATTTAAGAACATGTGGCCATTTTCAAAATCAGAATCAGAAAACCTTTATTCGTCCCACAATGAGGAAAATTGCAGTCCACAGCAGCAATTTGAAAGGGGGATGGGGGGGGGGGTGAAAGGATAGAAAACAATTTATTCTAAGCATAGTAAAGTAAAAATGTCAACTGTGTACTGTAAATGTGCAAAACCGTGTCATTACAAAAAGATGGATTTGATGATAGTTCCGCACAGATGCAACCATTTCCTTCAGCAATATGAAAATAATATTGACATTGACAATAATATAATGACATTAATATTGTTGATCTACCTTTCACCTGAATTTTTCATTTCCCTCTGCACAAATAGAAATCTTGTGAAAAGCATATTTCCTCAACAATTTCATCAAGGACCGCGGTCTTAACAGGCGTCAGCTGGGGAAAAAAAGTTACAATGGCATTGTACATGTTAGACTTGTTTTTCTTGATGTTTTTCCCTCATGAAGAAGATTCTTGCTGTACTAAGAAGTAGCAGAGGTTAAGAAACATTTACCTCGTCAGAACATTTGGCACCTTAGTTTCACATCTTTGGTTTGACCGGCGACTACAAAGCCTTTTTAAGTGTTTGAGTCACTTTGGATTAATTTACCAGAGAACAAGATTCAAAGTCTTCTATTAACGTAAGAACCAGTTTTGGAGTTTTTAGCAAAAGTAAAGTATTTAGTATTTTTCATTAACATCAGGACTAATTAGTTAATTAATTTAATGTAGGTCATATTTTTAATAACTAAATACTTATGCAAATGTCAAGAATCATTCATAGTTCAAAGAAACAACCAATTATTTTTTTGTGAAACACCAATGATGAAGTTTATTAAATATGGAAGCATAGAACTACTATTTGGACAAAACGAATAATTTTGACGAGGCTGTTGTTTGGAGGTCAGCAAAGTCGTTCAAATGTAGACTCAAAAACAGAAAAAAAAACTTATTTTCTCACAAAATCCCACTGCATATTGACTTGTTATGCGCAACTGTCCTCTGGCAACCATTTCATGGATGGACAAAACTAATCTCACCAACAACGAAAACTTAATAAACGTTTATAGAAAATGTTGTCAAGATTCAACATTGTATTCTGCATTCTTAAATTCGTCGTAAAAAAGAAACAAACAAAACAAAGGCAATGGGTAATATGTATTGTAATATTTTTGGGGTATCATATCCGTTTTTGGGCAGTTCCACTCTGTGGAATTTGGGGGTATTATACTTGTTTTTTGGGCAGTCCCACTCTTTGGAATTGAGGAGGGGGGTTTGGCCGACATTAAACCAATATTGTATATTTGAACGATTGCTGTCCATTCAAAAGACATTGTCCGGTTAAAACTGTTCCCACCACATTGTCACTTCCTGTATTCTGTAATGATAATAATGATACATTTTATTTAGAAGTAATATCGTCTTTATTCACAAAATCTCAAAATGGCTTCACGAAATCAGTTGACAAATTTTAGTGACATCCTTTGGTCTAAAGAGGTGTGTGTGTGTGTGGGGGGGGCGGCTAATGCAAGCACATACCGTTGAAGGACCACCTAGTGGCCAGTAATGAAATTACACCTGAATAGACGAAAATTATGACATTCAAATTTTTAATTGTACAAAAACAATCCGCGAAAAAATAGTTTCACCACAATACCTGAACCCATAATGTTGGTGTGTTTTGGGAAACATCTAAAAACTATAAACTTTAAACTATAAACGAAGATACTGTATAAACCTGCACGACCTGCTTTCAAAAACACTTAAGAGTCTTGAATGAAAGTGGCGCATTTTGAAGAACAAAGACTGCAAATTCTTGTGATGATTAATTTTAGTCTTTGATGTCAGATATCTTTTGAAACCACTTCTCGTCAAGAGAAGAAACCACAACCTTCCAACCCCTTGTTAATCTTTTGTTGGTCTTCCCTGTTGCTAAGGACACACAAAAATGCAGTTTTAACTGATTTTTTCATGTGTGAGTGTGCTTTGTGGATTCTTGGAAATGTTGAGATGTCATCGTTTGCTTCCAGATGTTAAAGTAAAATCAGATGAGGTTGGTTTATTATAATAATTCGGAATCGGTCTTACACGTAAAATCAGGAGGCAGTAGTCAATCATGTTTTGTGTTTACAAAAAAAAAAAAAAAAAAACAATGTGATCAGAAACTCGACCAATGTATCTAAACGTGTTTATTTACTGCACATTTAACCGCTACTAGGGTATTGGAATCCGCCAAAATTCACATATACTGTAACTCCATCGAAATGCAAACTGTAATAATATTAGTAATAATAATAATAATAATAATGGCGTTGGTGGTGTGTAGTGTAGTAGTAGTGTAGTAGTAGTAGTGCAGTCGTAGTACAAGTAGAATAGTAGTAGAAGTAGTAGTAATAGTAGTAGAAGTAGTAGTAATAGTAGTAGAAGTAGTAGTAACAGTAGTAGAAGTAGTAGTAATAGTCGTAGAACTAGTAGTAATAGTCGCATAAGTAGTAGCAATAGTCGTATAAGTAGTAGTAATAGTAGTAGATGTAGTAGTAATAGTAAATTTCATTTATAATAATAAAGTCAAAGTCAGCTTTATTGTTAAATATGCTAATATGCATGACATACAGCACAGATGAAATTACTGTCCACTCGGACGCAGCATGCAAGGCATTTATAATGACTTTAACAAACATAATAAACATGAAATAATAATAATGATAATGTGTTATTTATAAGCGCCTTCCAAAACTCTCAAGAACACTTTACAGTCACAGGATTAGAGTTTGAAATGTCATTTTTCGTTCAGGATATCCGGAGCTTAATTAAGGCGAATCGCATCGACTGCGACAAATAACTCCATCACTTCAACACATCGTTAAACCCAACAAATGCTCTCAAAATGCTAATAAACATTCAATACACGTAAAACGAGTAGGTTGGACCCCTTTCACCCATTTTAGCATTCAGCATTACACAGGAAACCACACCATGACAACATAAATATTTTTTAATATTATTTGTTTTACTGTAGCAAGATGTTTATGCCCCAGTCAGCAAATACTTTATGCGAGAGGGCCCTCTAGTGGATTTCAAATGCAACTGCAGTCTCAGTTGCATTGACTCCACATAGACTGCATTCACCTTGCCTCCAAACACGCACACATGAAGGCACTAACAGTAATTTGACAAAACAAACAAAAAAACTCAGTCCAGGCACCAAATTAGATATCGATTTATACTGTTTTGTACCTGAAGACTAATTAGATCACGTCATAGTAGTGTAGTAAAATACATAGTCAATCATCATAAATATAGAGTCATCATCTTCTACCCAACTAGCTTTGCCTTGGCTTCCTTAAACATGAAGTAGTAGACACCATCATTGGTGCTTATAAAAGTTAATTATATTTTATTCAAATTGTATTAAAAATTGTGAAATAAAATGGATTATTATTTATTATTATTATTTTTATTCTGTTGGCATTAATAATACCAAGGGCAATGATACTGTTCTTTATCTACTTGATTGATGTAGTCAGGTGACCAATTATATTATTATATTATAGTCACATGGTATTAAAATCCATATGGTCCATGAATGTCATATTGAGGATGTACAGAAAATAGAAAAAAAAAACTGACAATGAGACGATACACGAATGAAGTCGTTATCAGTTATAGGAAAACCGACGTCTCTGGACAAGTTGTGTCCATAATTTGTAAAATGGCTTCAAATGACTTCTTCTGAGCGTATTTTACAAAGATTCCACCGCATATAGCTATATTTTACGTTTTAAGACTCGCACCGAATATTCAGGAAGTCTTGTTTTCGAGTCGATGACGATTCCTGAAGTGACGTCACATTAGGAACGCCCGTGACCGAAAAAGCGACACTCAATGCATTTTGGTCACTTTGTTTGGTCTAAATTTTTCGTGTTGATCTGTGTTGATGGCGTAATTAGAAGGAAAAAAACAAATAACGCCATGGTGAATCATTGTGTGTTGCACCAAGACTACTATTTGATACTAGTTGACACAAATTCCCTGCAGACAAATCAGCCCATTTCCAACGGAGCTTGGGCGCCATCTTGTGCATTTTCTGGATGCTACATTGGAATCCAGACGCCTCAAAATGAGACGGAAGGACTTCTTTAATCGATTGCAAACATTTATGCTTTCCTCTTCAGAACTATTTCAATCATATTCATAACTGGATGAGTAACAAGAAAGCATCTTCTCCGAATCTGAAGCCATTGTTTTGATTCTAGAGCAAGGCAAGACGTCATGGCGTGATGTCATGAAAAAGGGGGCGGGACCTTCTGAAACTCGGCATCTCCGAGGTCATTTTGAAGTAGTTTTGGGACACTTTAACTCATTTTTATTGATATTTTGCATTTAACTAAACATATCAGCCTGCATGTTTTGGGTATTTTAGAAGCTATAAAACGTTTTTCTGATGTCAGTTAGGAAACATAAAAATGGTGTCGGTTGTCCTTTAAATGGTGATGTCGTTGTTTCAAAGCAGTCAATTTGTGCTGAGGAAATAGAAGGGAAAATGAATCATCATGTCAAAAGTCCAAGTGACATCTTGTCCGGCCTGCCTCCTCCTATTTCCGAAATGGGGGGGAGGATGGTGGGGGTTCACACAGCAGGTGGTGAGGCAGAGGATCACTGGACATGGGATTTGTTAATCTCCACTTGTCTGACTGCTTGTGCACAGGATAAGGAGAACCAAATTTTGGGGACAAGTAAGTGTGATTTTGGATCCAGCAATTTATATTTTTCGGTGTTAATGTCTTGAAGGAACTTTAAAGACCTTTTGCATGGATATTAGATCTGCACTCATTTAAATTAAATGCCAAAAAAAAATCCAAATTTATTTTAAATTAATCCAGCGACATTAGCCACTTTTAATTTCAGTTCACTTTCCCAGTCCAAATTTCTTCGTCTTCGTTCATTGACAAGAAGGGCTATATAAACGCTCGTATTATAATACATACTCGCATAAACTTTTGATGATCATTTTTTAAATTTATTTATCATCAGAAAACTTTTTAACAATATGGCGTCATATTTTGAAGGGTCAAAACTGAAAAGTGTCTTTCCTGTCAGTCATTACATAAACAATTTTATAACGTGTTGATCGGTCTTATGTGATTTCTGTCCGTGTATTGTTGCTCTTTTGTCTGATACCACTGGATAAATAGGGGGTAGTGTTTTTTTCCGTGTGCTTCTATGTGATGTTCGATTTGGATTAAAATTAAATTTGTGCAGATAAAAAAAACTGTAGGGTGCAAAAAAAACTAAAAAAAAAACTGACTAAACGGTCCTTGAGAGTTTTGAAAGGTGCTTAGAAATTAAAGGTATTATTATTAATAATAATATTATTAATAATACTTATTAATATTATTAATAATAATAATATTAGTGTTATTAATGTTACTATTACTATCATTTATTATGTTATGTTATGTTGTTTTATTATTATTATTAATATTAATAATATTCCTATTACTATTACTATTATTATTATTAATATTACTATTACTATTATTTTATTATTTTATATTATTATTATTATTATTGTTATTCGTATTATTATTATTATTATTTTATTATAAAAATGACCTTAGCATTATGGGTGCTTTTGAGTATTATCTAAATAAGGATACATCAGTACAGTATTTCATGACAGTTTGGCCGAAAACATCATTTTAGCTCTTAAAAGTGATTTTAAAAAAATACCCCCCCAAAAAGAATATATATATATATATATATGTATATGTATATATATATATATATATATATATATATATATATATATATATATATATATATATATATATATGCACGACTCTGGTTAACAAGTCAACACTTTTAATAAGATTGCATTAATTTTACAGAGAGTTTCCTCTGGTACCAGGAAAAGCCTGCGGGCTGGGAATGTTTGTTAAAGGTCATTGTTGGCCAAACAGATATCAAGATTTCTTTCTCTGGGGAGCATCTGACAACCAAAAGCAGTTGACGTTAAAAGTCCACAATTAAAAAAAAAAAAAAAAACAAGGATATGATTATATGAATATAAATTGGGCAAGACAGTGTATTTAATCATCGTGGGATAGCCACTCAAAACGTTTTTGGCTTGCCATATTGATGACGCGACACCCAGAATTGGCCAAAAGGATTTCGAAGGGGGGAATTTCAATGCATCTGTTTAAGCCTGCAGTTTTGAATTTTAATGATGCCGCTTATTTGTCTGCCGTGTCATGGGGACACATTAAAAACAACATATTTTCCAGAACAATTATTAAAAAAGTAAACATAAAATAAAAATAATTGAACTCATTCACCGGTGGATTTGCTGTGGCGACCCCTTGAAGGGAAAAGCCGAAAGGAAAAGAAGACTGGTGGACGTGCATAAATGTGTCCATCCACTCCAGTGTCAGGGTTTTTGTCATTGTCATTGAATTCCGGAACCCACAGACTATTGAGTTTTAATACTACATAAACATTCAATGCAGCATAAGAAACCTTCGACCACAGGTGTCAAAATCAAGGCCTGGGGGCCAAATCTGGCCCGCCACATCATTTTATTCGGCCCGCAAAAGCAAATCAAACTTGTGAAATTCCATTTTTGCTAAAGTACGAACCAAAATGTAAAATTGTCATATGTAAACCAAAATAACAGTCATTATTTTTGACTTCAAATTTGAAAACGAGTTATTTATTAACTCATTCACTGCCATTCACGAATGTATTCGGAAATTGAAAATATGACGTAGAGCGCCATTGCTGAATTTGTACTCTGGTGCCGATAAAGCGCAGCCAGACCACTGGCAATGTTTTTTCCCCTACACAAGGGAGCAGCATTCCCATTTTTCTCATTAATTTCAACTTTAGATTTGAAAACTAGATATTAATTAATTTGTTGTGCGCTCTAGATGTAATATGTGCAGGGGTTAAACATTCTAATGGCTTCCCCAAATTCAGAACGGCCCTCGAGAGGAAACCATAACTACAATGTGGCCCGCGGCAAAAAATGACTTTGACACCCCTGCCTTAGACTCTTTTTTTTCATCAGAAAAAATAGTTAATTCCTAAATTATATGGGTATGGAGTTATCTGAGCTTGAAACGGGGGCGGCTGTACAAAATATAATGCAATACATACATATCGGTTTATATAGCGCTTTAACAACAGCTGAAGCTCGAACAAAGCGCTAACATGGAAAAAAGGGAAATGCTGCCCCCTCCTGGAAGGGAAAAAAACATTGCCAGAGGCCATGGCCAGCGCTTTATGGGCACCCAAACAGGAAAAAAACAAAACCCGAACAAATTTAGGAATGGCAGTGAATGAGTTAATAAATACAGTAAAGTCTCGTTATATCTATATCGGTTATATCGATAGTACTGCTTCTTACGATACTATTTCTATGAATGCAAGGAGAAAATGTACATGCCGCAGGATCGGATATATCGATAGTCCGGTTATATCGATATTTTTTCCGACTCCCGAGAATATCGATATAACGACACTTTACTGGAACTAGTTTTCAAATTTGAAGTCAAAAAGAATGACTGTGATTTTGGTTTACAGTGAATGAACAATTTGTTCCACAACCCCCCCCCCCCCCCACACCCACAACAGATTCCCATTTGTATTGAGTTTATTCTAATCCTCTGTTCCCTCCTTAGCTCAGGTGTCACATCGCCGTTGTCTCCATCTGAAGTTCGCTGAATAAAGATGGAACGACGGGGGGAAAGGGGCCACCAGTGAGGCATCAAATCAATCGCAGGTGCGCTAAGACCCAAAGGTGGTTTGGAAATGCTCCCGTGTTGCGTCCGGAGTCCGTCCTCCACGACCGCCAATGGAGCCTGAAGCATTGGGTTCCCTCCGTCGGCGTCCATGATCGGGCCCGCCCAGTCAAAGGGCTTCAACCATGTAGCGGTGTCGGCGTCGGGCGATCCGAAACGTTCCCACGTCGGCCACTATGGATGTGCAGACCACCTCCTTGGTGTTGATTTACGTGAACGTCACAGTCAATGCTTCCGATGAGTTCAACTCCACAGAGAGTTCGGAAAAGTCTTACACGATCGGTCTCTTCCTATCCTGCCTCTACACCATCCTCCTCTTCCCCATCGGATTCATCGGTAACATCCTCATCCTGGTGGTCAACCTGAACCACCGCGAGAAGATGACCATCCCCGACTTGTACTTTGTCAACCTGGCGGCGGCCGACCTGATCCTGGTTGCCGACTCGCTCATCGAGGTCTTCAACCTGAATGAGAAATACTACGACTACGCCGTGCTGTGCACCTTCATGTCGCTCTTCCTCCAGGTCAATATGTACAGCAGCATCTTCTTCCTCACTTGGATGAGTTTCGACCGCTACGTGGCGTTAGCCGGCTCGGTGGGCTGCGGCCCGCTGAGGACCATGCGCCACGCCAAGCTAAGCTGCGGCCTCATCTGGATGGCGTCCATCTTGGCCACGCTTCTGCCCTTCACCATCGTGCAGACGCAGCACCGCGGCGAGCTCCACTTCTGCTTCGCCAACGTCTTCGAGATCCAGTGGCTGGAGGTGACCATCGGCTTCCTTGTGCCCTTCTCAGTCATCGGCCTGTGCTACTCCCTGATCGTCCGGATCCTCATGCGGGCGCAGAAGCACCGCGGCTTATGGCCGAGACGGCAGAAAGCCTTGCGCATGATCGTGGTGGTGGTGCTGGTCTTCTTCATCTGCTGGCTGCCCGAGAACGTCTTCATCAGCATCCAGCTTCTGCAAGGCACCGCCGACCCGACCCGCAGGACCACCGCCACGCTGTGGCACGACTACCCGCTGGCGGGGCACATCGTCAACCTGGCCGCCTTTTCCAACAGCTGTCTCAACCCCATCATCTACAGTTTTCTGGGGGAGACCTTCCGGGACAAGTTGAAGCTCTTTGTTAAACAGAAGGCCAGCTGGTCGGCCGTCGGTCTCTATTTGGGACCTTCGGTCAGGACTGATGTGTCGCGGGTGTAAGGACAGAGTATGAAAAAATCCCTGCGGCTTACCCGCCTCAAACGCTCAGTAACTTTCTCCCATTCTGAACAACCCCCCCGCCCCAAAGACAGACCCTGTACATATTTTTACCACCGGAGTGATCCCGTCCCCTCCATCACTTGGATTACATTCATCAACTCCCATGCGACCAATCCTTTACAAATTATTCCGACAGCCGTTGCTTTCTGTAGGCGTAAAAAGCAGGATTGCATCAGATTTGACATTCAATCATCAAAACCCTTCCTGTTTCCATTCTTCTTCTTTCAAATTCAGTGGGGCGCAAAAGAGCGCCACCATCTAGTGGCCAGCAATGGAACTACATGCAAAATAGAGCTTTCCATTTAAAAAAAGTACCTTCACAAAATAGCAAAATCAACCAGGATGGAGGGAAGGATTACTATTTTTATACCGGTCGGATAATTTTAGCATTCACAGTAGCCACAAAGACTCGTGCTTTTCTTTTAATGATTTCCTTGGTGGCGGTAAGGTGGTCGGATGCTTAGCACATCAGTTCTGAGATTCAAGGTACAAATCTGGGCTCTGGCCTTCTTAAAGTTGGAACATAGTTACATAGTTTTTCTCCTAGTACAGCAGCTTCTGCTCACATTCCCAAAAAAAACAAGTCAAAGACTGTATTGTCCATGGGTGTGAATGCTTGTGTGTCTATAAATGCCCTGATTAGCTGGCGACCAGTCCCAAATATTCAACATGTCAAATCGGATGGATTGGATTAGCCTTTATTAGTCTCGCAGTGGAGAAATTTACATTTCACGGCAGAAAAGTGATGAAAGGAAGAGGAATGGAAAGGAAGAAGTAGAAAAACAAAATAAAGGAGCTGTTGTAAAGGCAGCCACTCTCACACAGTCATTCAAACTTAAGCACTTTCTGCATTCTTGTTGTTGTATGAAGCAGTTCTAGATGAAAGCGGAGAGTCCTATTCAAAGCGTCCTTTTCACCAGTGGGTCAGGGACGTCATGGTGAAATGTGCACGTCTGCTACAAGCTAAATGTTGAAAGCAAACATGAAACTGTAGCATCCATTGACGAAAAGAGACTAAAATCCGCTTCAATTCCAAGCCACGACAGTTCCACATACGCATTGGCGCTCTGCTACTGTTAGGGCAATTTTGCCAGTTTTCGCTTCACGCGAGATGACACAACCATCAGGTTTATCCAAGTTTGTTTTTTTTTTTAATCGACTCTTAGGGTTTTCTGGGAAGTTTTCCCATCATGTCACAAAGAAATATCGTGGATGCACACTAACATTTTCCCCTACCTAAATGCTGCATAAAAAAAAAAAATCAAATAAATCCACTGAGCATATTTTCCTCCCTGCATAAACGTGCTTTTGATGTTGACCCACATGTTAGCATAGCTGCCTCGAACTCTTCAAAGGGGGATGTGTTTCATATACAACACCATTTCATATGTTTTCGCGTATCTTTCAAGCGCTTGTCATCCATATGCATTACGTTGCCAGTACGGCAATAAAAAAAGTGGGGGTCGAGAGAGGGGGGGGGTGTAAAGAAAGTATTTCCCATGTGCCACATACAACCGGCCGGCTTTTGATATCTGAACAGACTGGAATTGACATTATCTAGAGTCCTGTTGCAAAATGAATAAATAATTGCCCAAAATTGGCAAATTAATTTCTCACAGTATATATATATTTTTTTTTTTTTTGGTGGATTGTAAAGTTAATATGGCTTTAAAAAAAAATGACATTCCTTTTTTATTAATTGGTGGTTAGTTAAAGGACAACCGACGCCTCCGGACAAGTTGTGTCCATAATTTGTAAAATGGCTTCAAATGACTTCTACTGAGCGTATTTTACAAAGATTCCACATCATGAGCTATATTTTATGTTTTAAGACTGGCGCTGAATATTCAGGAAGTCTTGTTTTTGAGTTGGTGACGATGCCTGACGTGACGTCACGTCTGGAACGCCCCCTGACACAATGCATTTTGGGTACTTTGTTCGGTCTGAAAACTTTGCGTTGATCCGTGTTGATCGTGAAATTAGAAGGAAAACATAAATAATGTGATGCTGAATCATGTGTTGCACCAAGACTACTATTTGATACGTGCTGACACAAATTCCCAGCCCATTTCCAACGGAGCTTGGGCGCCATCTTGTACATTTTCTGGGACGCTACATTGCAGTCCAGATGCCTCAAAATGACACGGAAGGAACTTCTTTAATCAATTGCAAACATTTATGCTTTCCTCTCCAGAACTATTTCAATCATATTCATAACGGGATGAGTAACAAGAAAGCATCTTCTCGGAATCTGAAGCCATTGTTTTGATTCTAGAGCAAGGCAAGACGTCTTGGCGTGACGTCACGAACAAGGGGATGGGACATTCTGAAACCATTTCCGGGTTCATTTTGAAGTAGTTTTGGGACACTTTAACTCATTTTTATTGGTGTTTTGCATTTGACTATGCAAAATGCATTTGCATGTTGTTGGGCCTTTATTATTTGGGCCTTTTATTATTATTATTATTATTATTATTATTAAAGAAATCTTTTGCACTTTTTATTTTGGCATTTTGGAGTATTATGATGTCTGAAAAGAATAATCCAACATTGCGACTGTTTATCATCTACACTAATAATAAATGAAAAGCATTACCAGCCTGCGGACATGTTTTGCATGACAAGCATCCTGAGATAAATGTTTGTGTACAAACCACAAAACTGTTGTTGCAGCTGTATGTGGCCCAGAAGTCCTGGGAAAGGAACACGGGGGGATACTGTTTTGATTCAGTTTAATTCGGAAGGTTGGAAAAAAAAAAGATGACAGCAATCCTCCTATTATACGTTATGTCTGTGAACTTATTTTAAAGGACAACCAACGCCTCCGGACAAGTCGTGTCCATAATTTGTAAAATCACTTCAAATCACTTCAATCAGAATCAGAATTATCTTTATTGCCAAGTATCTAGAACACACAAGGAATTTGTTTCTGAGTGTATTTTACAAAGATTCCGCCCCATACAGCTATATTTTACGTTTTAAGTATCGCGCTGAATATTCAGGAAGTCTTGTTTTTTGAGCTGATGACGATGCCTGACGTGACGTCACAGAAGGAACGCCCCTGACCGAGAAAGCGACACACAAGGCGTTTTGGGTACTTTGTTTGGTCTGAAAACATGTTGATGGCGAAATTATAAGGAAAACAAATAAATAATGCCATGGTGAATCGTTGTGTGTTGCAGCAAGACCACTATTTGATACTAGTTGACACAAATTCCCAGCAGACAAATCAGCCCATTTCCAACGGAGCTTGGGCGCCATCTTGTGCATTTTCTGGGACGCTACTTCGGAGTCCTGACGGCTTGAATCGACACGGGAGGACTTCTTTAATCGATTGCTATCTATTGCTTTCCTCTTCAGAACTATTTGAATCATATTCATAACTGGATGAGTAACAAGAAAGCATCTTCTCCGAATCTCCAAAGCCATTGTTTTGATTCTAGAGCAAGGCAAGACATATTGGCGTGACGTCACAAACAAGGGGGCGGGACCTTCTGAAACTGAAACTTTCTGAGGTCATTTTCAAGTAGTTTTGGGACACTTTAAGTCATTTTTATTGGTGTTTTGCATTTGACTAAAAATATCAGCCTGCGTGTTTTGGGTCTTTTAGATGCTATAAAACGTTTTTCTGATGTCAGTTAGGAAACAAAAAAAATGGTGTCTGTTGTCCTTTAAGAGTGCTTGAAAGCGCACCCAGATACTTTGATAAAAGTGTGTATACAGATGAGAATTTTTGGGAAGGTTAAAAAGTGGAGTCACGGGTCAGTGATGTCACAGTGTCATTTCGCAAATTAAGTCATTCACTGCCAGACAAGTGCAAAAATGTGTCCACTCAAGTGCCAGGGTTTTTGTCATTGTCACTTGAATACCAGGATCCACATAATATTGAGTTTTAGAACTCGATGAACATTAAATTCAGCGTAAGAAACATTACATTTCCTTCACCAGAAAAAAGAGTTAATTCCTAAATGACATGGGTCTGGAGTTATATGAGCTGAGTTATATGAAATGAGGGCAGATGTCCAAAATACAATGCAATGCATACATATTGGTTTCTATTGCGTTTTAACAACAGCTGAAGCTGGAACAAAGCATTAACATGGAGAAAAAAGGGAAATGCTGCCCCTTGTGGAAAAGAAAAAAAAAATGCCAGAGGCCATGGCCAGCGCTTCATCGGCACCCAAGCATGAAAAAAAACAAAACCAGAAAAATTCGGGAATGGTGGTCTACGTCATATTTTCAATTCACGAATAAATTTGTGAATGGCAGTGAATGAGTTAAAATGATAAATGACCAAAATATGTCAAGTCTATAGCAGCACACTTGAGATTTAGTTACACAATACATCGCACCATAAGATCACGTGCCGTTGAGTGCTTTACAGTTTTATTTGGGCCCAGAAAGAAAATAATATTAAATAAATGTGGTGTGGGTTTCTGGAAGAAGCGGGTAAATAAAACTGCTGGAGGGGAGAATGCAGGTGTTGTTGTATGCATGGTGAGCAGAAAGCAACAATGGAGTCGGGATTTAACATTGATGACTCTATTTTTGTCGACAGGTGTTCGGCATCAATACTGGAACTTCTTTTAACATGGTTGAGGATTTGAAAAACCAAGCTGTGTCTCTGCGGGTGTTCTATGTGTCTTTTCGTGTACAAACGCTTCCCTACTTACGAACATTCGAGTTACAAACAGCGGTAGATACGAACATTTTTGTAGTAACACGTAGTATTCTCTAAAGTTGTACATGTACATATCTTGATAGAGCATATATTTTATTAAATGTTTATTTTTCAGTACAAACCAAAACAGGTTACTTATACAAGCCTTAAACATACTTAAATAACCCTGAATAAACAAACATTCCATACAAAATATAGCACTGAAGCAACTTACGAACAAATTCACCTTACGAACAACCGTTCGGAACGTATCTCGTTCGTAAGTTTGGGAGTGTCCTTGATGATTTGCTCACCAAAGTAGAGTACAATTTTGACAGGTGTAACAGCATTTTGCTCAATTTGATTGATGCGCAGGCATAATGAGCTCAGTTGGACGAGTATGGTCGCTGACAAAGTTGGCGAGTCACAAATGTTGTTGTCTTGATGAATTTACCCCCAAAATATTATCAGATAAAAAAACACATAGGGAGAAATTTATACATAGTAGTATTATATTATGTGGCTACTTTAGATCAACAGTTGGCATTCTTCTTCAATAATTTACACCAAGCAGAAAAAAAATGGAGAGGAAATTGCAAAAGAAAGACTTTTTCCGTTTATGTAACAACACTGGTGAGACAATTTGTAATTCGCATGTTGGTGGTTGGATAAGCCAAAGCAATTACACCAGCCTAGTGACTGTCTAAATGCATAATTACAAGGCAGGGCATTTAGTGCACCACAGCAGCTGAATAATGGACTCAAAGTATAATTGCATTTGTAAATTTAAATCCCGTATAGGGTGAGGGGGAAGGAAAAAGAAAAAATAGACAAAGGGAAAACAAGCTAAGTAAACTGTCTAATGATGTCAAGGTAATTTTATTTTGACTCAGTGATGTAAAACTGATAGCCGAAGCCAACATCCTTTCATCTTTTCGTAAAAAAAGTTTTATTTTATGGCTATGACAAAAAAAAAAAATACTTTTGTGTGTGAGTGTGATCCATATTTTACAGAATTGAAGTGGAAATATGAATGAAGCAAAAAAGTTGTAATTTTCTGGCAATAAAGTTGTCAGTTTTCAAAATAAAATAGTGCAAATGCTCTTTGTACAAATTTATAACATTATAGGTTATGACTATTAAAAGAAAACAAGTGTAAGAATAAATTAAAAGAAACAGGTGAAAATACAAGAACGAAACAATATTTCGAGAGTTAAGTTGGACTATTTCAATAAAAAGGCATATGGGTTTAATGACGTCATATATTTACCTCGCACAAACCAAATCTTATTCGAAAAAACAATAATCGCGATTTCGTGAGAATTCTGCTAGAATAGAAAATGTGATGGAAATTTAATGGTATAATAGCTATAGTAACAATTATTATTAATCGTTTTCACACACAAAAAAAAAAAATTCAACCAGAAAATCTAGATGATATTTTTCCTTTTGAAGCGGATGCATATCTTCTGGCTACCACACGATGGCGCGCTTCCTCTGTGACGTGCATGCGCCGTGGTGGAGCAACAGATCATCGCGCATGCGCACTTGATTGTTTTGACTGAAAATGCCGTCGGTTTCGAAAACGTCGACCAATGCGTCTCCTCAAACTGAGAAACCGACCCACTATACGTAAGTATCGCACCGCCGCCGCGTTTCTCCCACGCGTGCAGGACGACTCGTGGGACGTGTGCGTCGCCTTTGCTTTGTTCAAACACTTTGCTTGCGTACGTTTTACGAATGTTGCTTTGGCAGGGCTTTGTGACTGCCCCCAAAAAACTGCGACTTCACTGGTTTGAGAAGACGACAGCGCTCTAATGTTTCCCCGACATGGCGGATCATTGGTGTGATAGATAAAAGAACAAAAACAGCCCCGTTTATGTGCTCTTTTGTAACATCAACTTTGAAGGCTAATTGTGTTTTTTTTTTTAAAGAAGCTGCTAGCTCGCTACCCTCTGCTTGTCAACACCTCGGCCTTTCTGTTTGTTTCCCCTCGTTCGCTCTCTCCTCGCTACGTGCTTTAATTGACGTACGCCTAAGGGATTCCCACTCGGCTTGCGTCAAAAAGTGTTCATACTCTGCTACGTGAATAGGAGAACTGACGCAAGAACCCAAAAACGTTCAAATCTCTTCTTTCCCAACACGAATTAAGTCAAGGTATATGTTTTACAAAAGCAAAAAATGTGAAAAAGTCCAAAAAGTATAACGATGGGTCAAGAGTAATTAACCTTTTCCTTTTAACTCATGGTGTCTCATTTTTTTTAAAGCTGTGAAAAAAGACCCACCCCTGCTGCTTTGGGCTCTAGACACAGAATGTAGTGCTCTACAATGTCCGTATGTCCATCCATCCATCCTTACCAGGACACTGGTCATTAACTCATTCACTGCCAGACGTGCAAAAATGTGTCCACGTCAGTGCCAGGGTTTTTGTCATTGTCACTTGAATTCCAGGACCCACAGAATATTGAGTTTTCGGACTACATAAACATTCAGTACAGCTTTAGAAACCTTAGACTCTCTTCTTTCATCAGAAAAAAGTTAATTCCTAAATGATATGGGTCTGGAGTTATATGAGTTTGAAATGAGGGTGGAAGTGAAAGTCAGCTTTATTGTGAAATATGCTAATATGCGTGACATAGAGAACAGATGAAATTACTGTCTTCTCGGACCCAGCGTGCAAGATGCTTATAATGACTGACAAACATAATAAACACGAAAACGCTAACATGGAAAAAAGGGAAATGCTGCCCTCTTGTGGAAAAAAAAACATTTCCAGAGGCCATGGCCAGCGCTTTATCGTCACCCAAGCATGAAAAACAAAACGCGAAGAAATTCGGGAATGGCGCTCTATCTCATATTTTCAATTCGTGAATACAGTGAATGAGTTCATAAAGACCCTCCCCCTGACCCCACGGCAGCTGCTTTGCATTCTTTTATTAATTTATAGAGAATGTTGTGTTACACAACATCCACCCACTCATTCATCCATCCATTCATCCATTTTCTGACCTGCTTTATCCTCGCAAGGTGATTTTAAGAAAAGCAAGACAATTCCCTCCATTTTACTTGGGCCACTTTGCACACTTAGTCTGTCATTAGTTGAGAGACTCTGCAGGTTGCCTCTGCAGGACGCTGGCTTGTTATTTCGGCAGCACAATGAGGCCTCAACCATGCGTTGCCCGCTGGTGGATGACTACATTTGGAAAGAAAACCCAAACTGCTTGAGTTGCTATGCAGCAGCGCCCACGTTTTAAATGTCACTGACAAATCAGCGAGTTTAATTGTGGCAGCCATCATTGCAATCAAGATTGAAATTTCAGTTCTAACCCCTCAATGTGAACGCTGGCGTGTGTGGTTGCCGCTGCTCACCCACAGAAAAACTAATCATGTGACTGTAAAGTGACATTGAGAGTTTTGAAAGGCGCTTATAAATGAAATGTATTATTATTATTATTATTATTAATGTGCACAACATAAGCCCCTTTGCTTTTCATTTTTTTAAACTCACTTTAAAATCCTTTTCCCCCTTTGGTGTTCACCAGAGCACAAAACGTGAGCCCTTATTTTTACTTTATTTTTAACTCCAGTACACATTTCTGAATTGTCACATTCAATCTTATTGATATCTCATACCTTGTTCCAATTGTTGTGTTGTTTAATGTTTTGATTGTGAAGATCAAGACGACATATATTTTATATTCTGCAAAATCAATTGTAATATCAATAATGTAATTTCATATAAATTTTAATATCAATTTTTTCCAATTGTTATACAGTCCTCGCTGTCGCCCCCCCCCCCCTTCTTCAGAGTCATGTAATTAATGTTGTCTTACCGTGCCGTGTCATTTCTCCCCTTTCAGCTACTTGAAGGAGTTCAGGACCGAGCAGTGCCCATTGTTCCTGCAGCACAAGTGCACGCAGCACAGACCGTTTACGTGCTTCCACTGGCACTTTCTCACCCAGAGACGGAGGAGACCCATCTGCCGTAGGGACGGCACCTTCAATTACAACCCCGACGTCTATTGCACCAAATACGACGAAACCACCGGCATCTGCCCCGATGGAGACGAGTAAGTCGAAAATTGCCATGCTCAATTCCATGCTGGCGGCGATACTTGAAATATGCCGTTACCTCTGCAACCGCCATTCTAATACATTTATTCAATAATAATAATAATAATAGTAACAGTAATAATAATAATAATAATAATCTGTACCTTTCGGCTTTTCCCTTCAAGGGGTAGCTACTGCGAAACAGTATCCTCCATCTTCAGAGGTTTGATTTGCATGTTTGTATTGGCCACGCTTTTACGTCGGATGCCCTTCCTGACACAACCCTCTGTATTTATCCGGGCTTGGGACCGGCACAATAAGACACTGGCTTGTGTCTCCACGTGGCTACAGAACAAGCAACTCTATGAACTTAATAAAAATTGAAAAATCACTGCATAGTAGGAAAAAAAATTGCCAATAAATAAATAACTAAATAAAAAATACCTAAAAATGAAATAAATAACTAAATAAACACATAACCAGATAAATAAATAACGAAATAAGAAATAAATAACTACATAAATGTACAAATACACAAATAAATAAATACATAAATGTGTGAATAAACACAACCAAATAAATAACTAAATAAATGAATACACAAATATGTGAATAAACACGTAACTAAATAAAGAACAAATAAATGGATAAATAAATAAATAATTTAATAAACAAATAACAAAATAAATAATTAACTAAATAATAAATAAATGTACAGATAAAGACAAATAAATAAATGCATAATGTGTAAATAAGCACTTCACCAAATAAATAAATAATAAACACACAAATACATAAATATGTGAATAAACACATAACTAAATAAATATAATAATAATAATACATTTCATTTATAAGTAAGGATTTGGAACATATCACTGGAACATGAGTCATTTTCTCCCATTGTTTTAACCAGTGTGTAATTTCTGCTGTGGACTTTGTTGATATTCATTTATTTGTGCAGCCATCCTTTCAATCGTCCACCATTGGTACACATTCAGTGCAGACGTCCTACTCTATTGTACAGTACAGAAAAAAAAACAGGTGATGGAAGGAAAAAAAAGCTCCTTACATCAGTACGGCGCCCCTGACAATGGCAGCTATTTTTATATGACCTTACCTGTTGCCATAGCAACTGTTGCTGCTTGGACTCCATGGTGAATTCGGTGCATGCAAGAAGTTAATAATGCAATATATTTCTAATCAGGCACACAATGGACTACTGTTCTACTTTTTGTTTATTTTATGTGGGGAAAAAGCAATTTGTCGCTATCTCCTGTCAGCTGTCCTTACTTACATCGGACCACGGGCGACACGGAGCGCAAGTACCACCTCCGCTATTACAAGACGGGCACATGCATCCACGAGACAGACGCTCGGGGGCACTGCGTGAAGAATGGCCTCCACTGCGCGTATGCCCATGGCCCTCATGATCTCAGACCACCCGTCTATGATATAAGGTGAAAAACAAAAGTGTTTTTCTTCGCGATGGCCAAGAAGTGTGTGTGTGTGCGCGCGTCTGCTTTATTTATGTATTTATTTATTTTCTATCTACCGGTATCTAGAGTATCTAGCTAGCTAGCTAACTATCTATCTAGCTATGTGTCTAAATAAAATAATGTATTTATTTTTACACTTTTTTAATTGTTCTTTTCAACTCTTTAGGACTTAAAATGCCCGAATGTATTATCGTTTTAACTTGGGAATCACTTTCCATTTGTGTACTTTTTACGGGCATGTTTTTGGTCTCCTTTAAAGGACAACCAAAAACGTTTTATAACATCTAAAATACCCAAAACATGCAGGCTGATATTTTTAGGCAAATGCAAAACACCAATAAAAATGACTTGGAATGTGCTAAAACTGCAAAAAATTGAGCTGCGAATTGGGCATTTTCAGAAGGTCCCGCCCCCAGTTCGTGATGTCATGCCAAGACGTCTTGCCTTGCTCGAGAATCAAAACAATGGCTTCAGATTCAGAGAAGATGCTTTCTTGTTACTCATCCAGTTATGAATATGATTCAAATAGTTCTGAAGAGGAAAGCATACATGTTTCCAATCGATTAAAGAAGTTCTTCCGGGTCATTTTGAGGCATCAGGACTGATGTGTAGCTTCCTATAAAATGCACAAGATGGCGCCCAAGCTTCGTTGGAAATGGGCTGATTTGTCTGCTCGGAATTTGTGTCAGCGAATATCAAATAGTAGTCTTGGTGCAACACACAACGATTCACCATCGTGTTATTTATAGGTTTTCCTTCTAATTTCGACATCAACACGGATCAACACGAAGTTTTTAGACCAAACAAAGTACCCAAAATGCATTGTGTGTCGCTTAGTCAGGGGCGTTCCAGACGTGATGTAACGTCAAGAATCGTCAACAACTCAAAAACAAGATTTCCTGAATATTCAGCGCGAGTCTTAAAACGTAAAATACAGCTGTATGCGGCGGAATCTTTGTAAAATACGCTCAGTCGAAGTCATTTGAAGTGATTTTACAAATTATGGACACAACTTGTCCGGAGGCGTCGGTTGTCCTTTGAAGCTTCTTATCAACTTTAAAATGAGTGTTTTTGCTTTTCAAATGTATCTCTATTTTGACTTTTACATCAAAATAATTACAATAAACAATTAGTTTTCCAACAGGAGATGGTCAGGGTAATATTTTAAAAATGCATTACAGTGTGATTCGTTTCACTGCTTGCTTCATTATTTTAAAGGAGATGTGCACCTTACATGGTGACTGGAATTAAGCGTAATCATATAAAAAAATAATCCTGAACTATGTCACCAGAGAGATCCAAGCACAAGAGGTGCTCCTGAATGGCCAGCTGGGCTCCGGCGAAAGTATTCCCGACCTGCAGCCCGGCGTGTTAGCCAGCCAAGCCATGATAGAAAAAACCTTGAGTGAGGACCCCAGGTGGCAAGGTGAAAAACAACAGTTCATGTTAAACACTGTTAACTTTGACATCCTCTCTAGTGAGGTTGTATAATGAGATTTGCCGTGTCTGTTTTTTTATTTATTTTTAATTTTTCTTACCCTCCTGGCAGACACAAACTTTGTTTTAGCAAACTACAAAACGGAGCAGTGCACAAAGCCCCAAAGATTGTGCAGACAAGGTTACGCCTGTCCGCACCACCACAACAGTCGAGATCGCAGGCGCAATCCACGCAAGTACAAGTACAGGTGAGAAATTATTGACCCCCAAATTTTTTTTTTTACTCTGAAGTAGCGGTGGTACGTGTGTGAAAGGTTTCCTCTCTTCACTTCTTGTAATTTATCTAGCTTTCCAGCTATCTGTCTATCTAGCTGGCTATCTGGTAATCTCGCTAGCTATTTAGCTAGCTATCTAGTGATCTAGCTGGCTACCTAGCTAGCTATCTATTATCTATCTATCTCGCTACCTAATAGCTATCGAGCTAGTTAGCTAGGTATTAGCTATCTATTAGCTAGATATCTAGCTTCTATCTATTTGAATTATTCCGGTTTCAGTGAACGCTGCCGCTTATCCTGTGACCTTGAGAGTTTTGAAAGGTGCTTATAAATGAAATGTCATTATCATTTTCATTATCATAATTATATTATAACCATTATTATTATTATTATTATTATTATTATTATTATTATTATTATTATTATTATTATTATTATGTGGTTTGCCTTATATATGGAAAACTTTCATATTTTTATAAATTACATTTGGAAAACCTTTGTTATTCATTGAATGTGCGCCTTATAGTCCAGGGTGCGCCTTATATATGGACAAAGTTTGAAAATACACCATTCATTAGGGGTGCGGATTATACTCCGATGCACCTCATACACCGGAAAATACGGTAAATGTACTCCTTCTAAAAATAAAAACATTTTATAGCCATCAATGAATCTAAATGGAATGTGGAAGGAAGCCAAAGAGTTGGGAGTGCCTTGCAGTTGCCCCATTTTGTTTGTATCTTAAAATTCAAAATTGTAGTTCATCTAAATCACTGGTGTCAAAGTCAAGGCCCGGGGGCCAAATCCGGCCCATCACAACATTTTCTGCGGCCCGCAAATCAAACTTGTGAAATTCCATAATGCATGCTAAAATCCGAACCAAAATGTCATATTTTTGGATGTAAACCACAATAACAGTCATTATTCTTGACTTCAGATTTGAAAACTAGTTATTCATTAATTTGTTGTGCGCTCTATATGTAATATGTGGAGGGGATTAAACATTCTAATGGCTTCCCCAAATTCCTAACGGCCCTCAAGAGGAAACCATAACTACAATGTGGCCCGCGGAAAAAAATGACTTCGACACCCCTGTCTGTGAAGCTCTAAACAAATTATTTTACCAATGATATTATTCTCATATTTCGAGGGGAAGAGAACGGCAAACCACTGTAATGTCACCCAACAGGTCAACTCCCTGCCCCAGCGTCAAACACGGCGACGAGTGGGGCGAGCCCTCCAAGTGCGAAAGCGCCGACGCTTGCCAGTATTGTCACTCACGTACGGAGCAGCAGTTTCACCCAGAGGTGACTATTAAATTTATCCTTATCCCCTACACTACGCATAAATATGGCATTTGTATTTTACTCTGCTCCCCCCATTTCACCCTCGTTCGTCCATTCCGAGATCTACAAATCCACCAAGTGCAACGACATGCGGCAAACTGGCTACTGTCCCCGCGGGCCCTTTTGTGCCTTTGCACACGTCGAAAGTGAGTCATTCCAGACACTCTTAAAAAACAAGTTGTTAAAAAAGGAGACCAAATAAGCATAAAAGTTAGAACAAGCAGTTACTTGAATAGCACGAATTGGAGTGCGGACCTCTGGTCAAGGTCAAATTGGGAACAAGACGGAATTAAAAAAGGTTGTATGCTTGTGAATTCCTCTTTTATACTGAGGCGTTAACGACTCCCCTCTCCACAGGAATCCCCTCCACCGAGGATACCGTGAGCTCATTGCTAACAGCCATACATTCCAGTTCGCATTCCCAGCTTGGCCCTCAGCAGTATTCCGAGGGTTCGGTCGCAGAGTGGGCGACGACGACGGCCGGCATCTCGGGCACCAGTAACGGACAAGTGGCGAGTAGTGTATGTTCTTCATATATGGCTTGAAATCCTTTTTTTAGAGTTTTATGAATCAATACAATGACACAACATGGCAACTGATGTGTACAGCGAGATGAAATTCATGGGGAATTAAAATGTGCTTTGTGTCCACTCCCCCTCCACGGTTTAGACACAAAACAGCGTCTTCTGCGCAGTGAACCCCCTGGCGTCCAGCTTCACTTCCAGCATCACGTCCAGCTTGGCCTCCAGCGTCGGCTCGGACAGCTCCTCGCCGACCACCTTGTCCACTATGAACGCAAAAGCCACTCCATTTTATCCCGGGAGCAACACTGTGGAGTCGGTCGTAGGTACGGGGATGTCTAACATTTGCCTTTTTAAACTCATTCACTGCCATTCTCAAATGTTTTCGGGAATTTAAAATATTTATCGGGGACTGATAAAGCGCTGGTCAGACCTCTAGCAATGTTTTTTTCCATTCCACGAGGAGACAGAATTTCCTGTTTTTCCATGTTCGAGCTTTGTTACAGCTTCGGTTGTTGTTAAAGCGCTATACACACGCTCCCCTACTTACGAATATTTTTGTAGTAACATATGTAGTTTTCTCTCCTGTTGTACATATCTTTACTGAGCATATATTTTATTACATTTTTATTTTTCAGTACAAACCAATACAGGTTAGTTATACATACTTATATAAAGCTTAAACATACATTCCATACAAAATATAGCACTGAAGCAACTTACGAACAAATTCACCTTATGAACGACCGTTCAGAACTTTCGTAAGTTGGGGAGTGTCTGTATAAACCAATATGTATGTGTTGTATTTTGTACAACCGGCCCATTTCAAGCTCAGATAACTCCAGACGCATAGAAGAGAGTAAGAGAGAGTTCATTTGCTGTATTGAATGTTTATGTCGTTCTAAAAGCTCAATATCCTGTGGGTTGTGGAATTCGAGTGATAATGACAAAAACCCTGGCACTGGAGTGGACACTTTTTTTGCACGTCTGGCAGTGAATGAGTACATTTTTCCACCCCTGCAAATCTTTTTTTAAAGGTCTTACCCTCCCTGTCCTCTACTTAGGATCTGCTCTGGACATCAACTTTAGTGACATTAATGTTGCATCACTTGATAAGGAGCTTGAAGAACAAGACAACAGCGCTGGACTGGAAAGTAAGGATGAGGGAAACGTCGATATATATAATAATATATAAAAAAAATAATAATAATAATGATTATGATGATAATAATATGGACCGTAAATGTGAAGTAGAAGTCTGAAGATGGGAAACTCTCCCCGCAAAGGTGCAACCTCGAGGCATTTTTTCTAGTTTCTCACAATTACAGTATGAGCTTCATTTCCAAAATCACACATCCATGTTGTTCATCTGAATACCGTATTTTCCGGTGTATAAGGTGCACCCAAAAGCCTTGATTTTCTTCAAAAGATGACTGTGCGCCTTATACTTTCTTCATTCATTGAAGGTACAGCTTATAGTTCGGTGCGTCTTATATATGGAAGAAGTTTGAAAATACACTATTCACTGGGCGTGCACCTTATACTCCAGTGCGCCTTATACACTGAAAAATACAGTAATATGAAACCCATCAATGTGTATTTTGTGTGTTTTAGCCCCCCTATGTCATGTCTTAGGCAAATCTAAAAATGAGTTAACCCATAAAGTGACCACGTAATCGCCTCAGGTCAGAGAATGTTCAGCGGCTCAGCCCCGGTCAACATTCCCGGCTCGCTGGGGCGCTCGTCCTCCTTCAACTCGTCTTCGTCGCTGTCCACCTCGCCGCTGAGCTCGCTATCGCAGTCGCACTCCCTGCTGTCCGGCGCGGTGTCGCATCACAACCACACCGCTAACATGTTGGCCAAACAGGAGCACGGCCTGCTGGGAACGCCTTTGTCTTCTTCCCAGAATTCTTTAGGTCAGTGGACAACCCACACATCCAACATAGAGCGCCTAACCAACAAGTTATTGGTCCGCGTCTAAGCGAGATAATGTGGCATGACCATATGGGCAGTTTGTGCCCCCAAAAAAACATTCATTCATTACGGAATTGAAAATGTGACGTAAAGCGCCATTCCCGAATGTGTTCAGGTTTTGTTGTTTCTTGCAAGGGTGCCGACAAAGCGCTGGCCGTGGCCTCTGGCAATGTTTTTTTTCTTTTCCACAAGGGGCAGCATTTCCCTTCTTTCCATGTTAGCGCTTGGTTCCAGCTTCAGCTGTTGTTAAAGCACCATATAAACCAATATTTATGTATTGCATTGTATTTTGGACAGCCACCCTTATTTCAAGTTTATATAACTCAAGACCCATATAATTTAGGAATTAACTCTTTTTTTTCTGATTAAAGGATAGCATAGCGTCTAAGGTTTCTTACACTGCATTAAATGTTTATGTAGTCCTAAAACTCAATATTCTGTGGGTCCTGGAATTCGAGCGACAATGACAAAAACCCTGGCGCTGGAGTGGACCCATTTTTGCACACGTCTGGCAGTAAATGAGTTAATATAGTTTTTCAAATCTGTAAACTGGGCATTCGTCAAAGAAATTTGATGAAGCTTGATTTTGATTTTATGAATGAAAAAACAGATGGGACTGGAAATTCTGACTTAATATTTGTCACGTGAGCACACGTTTGGAGATGATTTATTAGAATTGTTTGTCAGTGTTTTAATTTTCTGCTTAACATAAAAAAAAAACATTTTACATTCAAAATAGGGGAGCCAGTAAGCAATTCCCACAGCTGACGGATTTCCATATTTTAGCCAGAAGAATTATAGCTGTTGTAATTTGAAATACAGACACTCCCCTACTTACAAACATTTGAGTTACGAACAACAGTACACACGAACATTTTTGTAGTAACATATGTAGTATTCTCTCCAGTTGTACATGTGCATATCTTTATAGAGCATATATTTTATTAAATGTTTATTTTCAGTACAAACAAATACAGGTTACTTATACAAGCCTTAAACATACTTCTATAAGCCTTAAACATGCATTCCATACAAAATATAGCACTAAAGCAACTTATGAACAAATTCACCTTACGAACGACCATTCGGAACGTATCTCGTTTGTAAGTTGGGGAGTGTCTGTACACAGTTCCAAAGTGTTTGTTAACATTTTTTTACCCTGGTCCAGGCTTGAACGGCGCTAGCAGCATTTGGGACTTTGTCAGCGGCAGCTTTTCGCCGAGTCCGTCTCCAGTTTTCAGCAGCTTGACGTCCGCGATAGGTAATGGCGACGTTTCACGTCTCTTTCGGGAACTGGATGATGCCAAGAAGAAGATCAAACAGTTGGAGGAGGCGTGGAATCAAGTCAAACAGGTACGCTTCCCCCTCCCCCCAAGCCGAAAAAAATGGCGGGTTGCAAATGGCCATTCTCTGGGTTAGTGTTGGATGATCAAGAAACATTTTACATATGACACATGTACAAAAAAAATCAATAAAAATAGTGAGATCTAGAAGAATAACATTGTGCAAAATCCTTTGGGTTTTTTTGGGTGGGTGGGGGGTGATTTTTAATGTATTAAAAAAACCTAGCACCAAGTCTTATTTGTATATTTTTAATGTATTAAAAAAACTAGCACCAAATTTTTTTTTTGGTGGTGTGGGGTGTTTTTTTAATGTAATAAAAATAATCACTCTCCTACAGAGATGCGAAATAAAATATTTTTCTTTGGCGGGGGGGGGGGGGGGTATTTTTAATGTATTAAAAAAGCTTGCATCAAATCTTTTGCGTGGAAGGGGTGATTTTTAATGTAATTTTTAATAACAACTTCTACAGGCATGCAAAAGCAAAATCCTGTTTTTTTTGGGGGGGGGGGTTATAATGTGTTAAAAAAAGGCTCGCACCAAATTTCTTTTTTTGGATGGAGAGGGTGTTTATTAATGTAATTTAAAAAAATCACTTCTACAGGCATGCGAAACCAAATTTTTCTTTGTTCTGGGGGGTTAATTTTTTTCATGTATTTCAAAAAAAGCTACACCAAATCTCTTACTTTTTGGTGGAGGAATGCGAAACCAGAATCTTTTTTGAGGGGGAGGGAGGGGTCATTTTTAAAGACTTAAAAAAAAGCTTGCACTAAATCTTTTTGGTGGAGGGTTTTTTCGGGGGGGAGTGGGGAGGTAAGCAAATCTCTTATTTTACGAATGGAGGGGGTGATTTTTCATGTCATTTTAAAAAATCACTTCTACTACAGGCATGCAAAACCAAAACCTTTTTTCTTCGGGCTGGGGGGGGGTAAGTTTCTATGTAAAAAAAAAAATCTAGCACCAAATTATTATTTTATGGTGGACGGGGTGATTTTTAATGTAATAAAAAAAAACACATCTCCTACAGGCATGCGAAACCTCCCAGAAAGATGCCCAGGAAGCCAAGGAACAAGCCAAGGCGGCAGAGTCGGAGCAGCAGCTGGCTGAGCAAAACCGGGACGAGACGGAGCGCAAGCTGAAGGACCTCCGGAGCGACTTTAACGCTCTGTGCCGGGCACCCGGAACGCCGCTCCTGCGCAGCTACGGCGAGCTGGAACAGCTGCCTCTCTCCAAGCTGCACTCGCTCAAGAACCAGCTTCGCAACGACCTCGACCTTATCGACGGGGTAAGACAAAAAAACCAAAACGGCGCACCCCCCAAAATGCGTTTATAATCCACTTATTTCACATTTGTCTCCTCTCCTCCTTCCCCCCTGACAGGTCATTTATCGACTTCAGTCAAAGAAATGCGTAGTTTGCAAAAAGCACGACCGTTGCATTGTGTTGCAGCCGTGCCAACATTACGTTCTATGCGAGAGCTGCGCGCCCGGCAAAGCCGAATGCCCCTACTGTCGAACAAAAATACTCAAGTGGTGATGTACGCTCACGCACGAGAGGTATTATTGTAGATCAACTCGGAAGAGATATCCAATTTTGTATATTTCATACAACACTTAAAGGACAACCGACGTCAATTTTTTGTTTCTTAACCAACATCAGAAAAACGTTTTATAGCATCTAAAATACCCAAAACACGCAGTCTGATATTTTTATTCAAATGCAAAACACCAATAAAAATGACCTAAAGTGTCCAAAATCTGCAAAAAATTGAGCTGCGAATTGGGCATTTTCAGAAAGTCCCGCCCCCAGTTTGTGACGTCACGCCAACACGTCTTGCATTGCTTGAGAATGAAAACAATGGCTTCAGATTCGGAGAATATGCTTTCTTGTTACATCTCCAGTTATGAATATGATTCAAATAGTTCTGAAGAGGAAAGCATACATGTTTGCAATCGATTAAAGAATTTATTCCATGCCATTTTGAGGCAACATTGGGGAGAAACGATCACCAGAAAAGAGGCACAAAATGGCGACCTCCTGTGGCCACCTCCGTTTCCACAGGCTGATAAATTCCTTATATGGAGCTTGGACACCCTGTCCTGGCGGGTTTTAGGTGCAACACAAGGTTTTCAGACCAAACAATACAGCAACATACATTGACGTGATGGAAGGACTGCTACAATGTGTCTTTTTTCGGTCACGGGGCGGTCCTTTCGTGACGTCACGTACGGACTCGTCACCAACTCAAAAACAATATATGAATATGAATATTCAGCGCGAGTCTTAAAACGTAAAATATAGCTATATGCCGTGGAATCTTTTTAAAATACGCTCAGTAGAAGTCATTTGAAGTCATTTTACAAATTATTGACACAACTTGTCCGGAGACGTCGGTTGTCCTTTAAAGCTCAAATGAAATGATGCTTGACTCATGCAAATGTATCTTGTACGGGGAGATTCGGATGTTTAGATTTTGCTCATTTTACGTGGACAAAAGCTTCAGTTAGCAAAAAAAACAGAGTCGATTTGGCTACAACTAAACATACAAAAATAGGTGCTTCTTAACAAGTTAGGATATCATGGAAAACTTCATTCATTCATTAAGTCAAATTCAATTCAATTTAATTTCAATTCAATTTAACAATTTTAATGTTTGCGATTTTGTTGATGTGTAAGGAAATTAGAATAGGATAAAAAATTAACAATAAATAATATTTTTTTTCAGGGGGAGGATTGGCTTTATGAAAACAGCAAGATTCCGATGAATTGAAATGCAGTTTCACTTCAAATGGCCTTTTTAATCAACAAATCTAAAGTGAGTTTTTTAAAAATTCCGACAGAATTGAATGTGTCCAGAATCTTTACCAATGCACTTAAGTCACCATTCCTTAAATATTGGATTAGCCTTTATTAGTCTCGCAGTGGAGAAATTTACATTTCACAGCAGCAAAGTGATGAAAGTAAAAGGAAAGGAACGGAAGAAGTAGAAAAACAAAATACAGGAGCTGATGTTAAGGCGGCCACTCCCGCGGTGCCATCTTGAAGTCAAAACAACAAAAAAACTAAATAACAAGTAATGTGACATCACACAAAAGACATGTCATTCAATCTGAAGCACTTTCTGCATCCTCTTTGTCGTATGAAGCAGTACTAGATGAAAGAGGAGAGGATCAAAGCGTCCTTTTTCACCAGTGGATCAGGGATGTCATTTTCTATGAGCAAAATGTTGAGAGCAGACACGAAGCTGTAGCATCCATTGACGAAAAGAGATTATTTCACATCTCCTGTAAATCCGCTTCAATTCTCAGCCGTGACATATATGCATCAGCGCTCTGCATCAACACCCCTTTCTTCTATTTAAATATATATTAACAATATTAATAAATTAATATATATTGATAATAATGTACTTATATATAATAATATTGATAAATATAAAATACATATTTCTTCGACATTGAGGAAATCCCATGAAGCTATTTTGTATTCAAGTCAAGGGGGTCACATTTTCTTGACTGTCACCATAAAAAAAAATCAAATAAAATTTAAAAAAATCCAAGCGAAGGCCAAATGACCGAGTTGATGTCACGCTGAAAATGGGCAACTTTACAATCGACATCCACATTTTCTTGAGAAAAAGGCGGTTTTCAATTGTCCAAAAATTCACTTGTATTTTTGGGGCGAGCAAATTCAATTCTATGCAGATGGAATCTTTGATCAAAAACAAACAAACAAAAAGAAAACACGTGTTTTATCGGGTATTAGCGCCGATTGTTCCTTTTTAAGTAAAAAAGAAAAAAAGTTGATATGAATGCAGCCAGTCAAGCAATTATTCTGATCAATTTCCTGAAGGTTACTTAATTGAAGAAGCACTTTGTTGACGTGGGACTATTAAGAGGGTATCTACACATTTTGTTCAAGCTGCTTTGTAGGGCTTGTCTTTTTTTTAACTAGTTATACTTTTATAAACATACCTATAAATATATATAAAGATGGTGCATTTTTGGGGTCTGTACTGTGAAACATAAATGGACCATTTCATATTTCCTGTTATTAAATCATGGCATGATTCTGCATTTTAAGATTGAATAGGAAAGTTCAAGTGTTGTATAGTTTCTACTTTCATAGTTTAATGGATCAAACAAACAACACATAAAAATCTATTACAAACTTCCGATGCATTTTAGGCCAAACCAGTCAAATATGTCAAGTGTGGGCACACGCTATATACACACACATTGTTTAATAAGCTACTTTTGGGGGGTGAAAATTTATAAGGGGCAGCAAGTAATTTCTGCGTGTGTACAAAAAACTAGCCTCTCGAACATATCGGCCTCCAGCTCTAAAGTGCCTTCAACTCTAAATTATAGAAGTGAAAAAGCTCATTTTTAGTGAAATATGTTTAAAAAAAGGTGACAAAAACAAAAACACCATGATCATACTTATCCTCGGCCCAATTTGATGACACTTATTTTCCATATTTTACTTGATTCTATTCTATTTTGATGAAACTTCACCAGCGCCTGCATCCTTTCCGTGCAGCTCGGCTCCTTTGAGATTAGCTCTTTTCCTTCTTGGCTGTTTAGCAAAATAAAAGGGGCACCACCGGAAATTTGTATGATGAACATCATCGAGTCCGTCTAAAATGACCTTCTACTGTGTTAATGAATCGCTTTCGCTTAAAAAAAATCCAATAAAATAAAACATAGGAAGTGTGTTTCCAGGTACAAAAGATTTTGCTACATGTACATGACGTTTTCATTGACATTCCCCGATGTGACAGGAAAGCAGCGCCGTGGAAAAAATTAATGCATTTTTATCAACCGTTTACACATTTTAACTCATTCACTGCCATTCCCCAAATTTATTCGGGAATTGAAAAGCATGACATGGAGCACTCTTCCTGAATTTTTTGTTTTTTTTTTGTTGTTTTTTTTTTCTTGCGGGGGTGCCGATGGAGCGCTGGTCAGACCTCTGGCAATTTTTTCCCTCCCACCAAGGGGCAGCATTTGCTTTTTGTCCATGTTAGCGCTTTGTTACAGTTTCAGCTGTTGTTAAAGCGCTATATCAATCAATATCTATATATTGTGTTGTATATTGTACTGCCAACCCCATTTCAACTTCACATAACTCCCATATAACTTAGGAATTAACTATTTTTTTATGATGAAAGAAGAATCTAATGTTTCTCACGCTGAATTGAATGTTTATGTAGTCCTAAAACTCAAAATTCTGTGGGTTCAGCAATTTAAGTGAAAATGACAATAACCCTGGCACTGCCGTGGACACATTTGCACATCACCTGGCAGTGAATGAGTTAATTTAACAAGGTCTTTTGGTCTTTATCATTTTTTTGCTTGTAAAGACATCAATAAAAGAAGGATGTCACACTCCAAATTTAGAGAAACAAACCAAAGTGACGCTTCTCGTCGCTGCCCACGTATTCCTGAAGTTCGTCCCTTTTTAAAACGGAACGGCTTATGTCGCTGGCGAGTACCATTAAATACCTCGCGAGATGCGGAATTCTGTTTTTAAGGGCATTTATTATTTCACCTAGCTGCTTAACTCCGCCGAGGTGTTTTTTTTTTTTGCTTTCAACATCGATGCACTTGAGCCCGTGTTTGTTGCCGTTTGACCAAAGACCTGTAATTTGTACTTTACATTATACATTTTTCTTTCAGTAAAAAACAAAAACAAACGAAAACAAACGAAAGTTAGTCAAGGAAAGAAGTCATAAATTACAGTGATACCTTGGCTTACGAACTTAATTGGTTCCCAGACAGAGTGAGTAAGGCGAAAATTGTGTATCCCCAAAATTAATTTCCCATTGGAAACCATTAAAATGAGAATAATCCGTTCCCAGGTCCCCATAAAAAATAATTTTCTACTTTCTAATTTTCTAAGCCTTAAAACTACACAAAATATACATTATTTTATGTATAATAAGTGTGCTATGGTATTATAATTAAAGAAATAAACTGTACTGTATAATAAAGTCGTTTTATTTACCTTTGTGATGGTCGTTGATGGCTTGATGGAATGGAGTGGCCGGTTTCCTCAGCATTAAACACTTGATGAGGAATGTAACCTTCTTCTTTCACCATCTTGAGGAATGATCCATTTTAGGTGCTTTCTTTGTTATAATTTTATCTAGTTCCTCATCAATTGTGTTCTGTTTAGCTGGGTTGATAGCTTTTTGCATTAAGTGTACAGATGGCTTGTGCGGGTTGTTTGTGGAGCCTGATTGATGGGATATTTTAACCTTGCAGTCTACACTCTGCCTTTGAACTATCAAAGTTGAAACCCTCTCACTGTCGTCTGCCTGTCTCTAATGTTTAAACCACCTCCCCTCACTGCTGCGTTCTTAACCAATCACGTCGCTTTAACCGCTTTCAGTCGGCCGCCATTTTGTTGTTAGAAGATCGGGCTCGTTCGCGAACGACACATCACTCATTGAGGCAGCTCCGTGTACGAAAAAAGTTTGTATGCCAAGGTAAATTTTTCATAAATTTAACGACCAAAGAGTTCGTAAGCCAAGAGGTTCGTAAACCGAGGTATCACTGTATTGGCCATTTAATTCTGTCTGGAATTCGAAACATTTAAGAGTGAGAATTTTACCCATAAAAGCACAGCAGCAGACATTTTGTAGAATGTCTATCAGCACTGTCATGCTAACGATGCTAAGCAGCTCTTACAGCATGCATTTGTGACAAGAGTCCTTTTTTGACCACATTATGTTATTTTAGTTTTCACCTGCTCACTCGGACACAATGACACCAGAGTTCAGAACTTTTAGAGATTTCCTTCATGGAGGCTATCGCTAACCTTTCTATGCGCTGAAACAGCATCGATTACCAGCTCCTTGGACATAACATGTTAAAGAAGCTCATTAAATAAACTAAAGTCTTTTGTCTCAATAGGTAAAATATGCTCATTTTTAGCGTAGCTAAGTGAGCTAGCTCACAACTCTTTTGCTATTCGCCATTTTAGATCTGACTGGTTAATGGTACAATTTTTCACTGCATAATTTCATTTCTGTTTTTTATATAGTGAATTAAGGCATAAACGTGAAGCTAATTCTAGGAAGTGGCCTGACATTGGTGTGGAAAGGGTTTATATTTTTGTCAAATATTTTACTATCCCATTGGAGACAAGTACTTGTCAGCGATATTTAGTCATGAAAGATGTAGTTAAGATCAAATCAAATGTGAAAAAAAGCACGCCAAACAGGAAGAATCTTGTAAATGAAATGTACACGGAATACTGTACTTTTGAATCTTTTTTTTTTTTGCATTTTAGTTGTCGTTGTTTTTGAATGATACGAACATACGAGCCTGAAGATTTATGCAATCTTGTACAAGTGTAATGACGTCGAGTCTGATGTTGGAATTGAAAATGATTTTACTAGTGTGATTGTTCCGGAAAGTACAAAAAAAAATTCTGTATGTGAAACCGGATGTTCCACATACTGTAGATGTATTAATTTTTATTAACGTTTTGAAGCCCTGAAATATTGAATGTATGTTTCAAAATTAGATATTTGATGAAGAGGTCACTGTAATATTATTCGGAGCGCAGTTCATTCATTTTGATGTAGCATCTAGTTGTAAACTGCTATTCAATTTAAAAAAAAAGTATTAGCATTAAACTAAAGGTGGCGGGGGTTCCCCCCTGGTTAACACAGTGCTCGAATGGAAAATAGATTTAATTCCTGTCAGTCCATTTGAATATTATTTTGTTTGTGCTAATCTGTAGGAAATCAAAGTTGTAATCACAAGAATGTTACTGTCGCATCTTGATTTTGTGTTGTGAACACAAACAACCTGTATAGGCGCAGGTTCTCGAGTACTAGCAGACTTGTTTTTGTCTTATTTTTTTATTTCTACGTTAAAGATTATGTACTGCATACTTTCTATAGTGGATAATTAGTTTAACATTTGTTAAATTGTTACACTAAAGTGTTGTAATGGTTTACAGCGTTCACAAGATTATTTTTTATCATCTTGACAAATAAAGTTTTCATCTAGGTGTGATTGTTTTTTTTCTATGTAATTTTTTACAAATAAATATCTATTGTTGTCTGAAAGTGAAGAAAATACTGTAAGACTTTTTCAAAAGTATACTGGCCAAACTGACTTGACTGAGTTGATTGGTAGCAATTTGGTTAAGAAAGCTAATCCAATTCCAATGCAGTTATAACAAAACAAATGTTATCAACTTTCTGATCAAATGCATTTAAAAAAAGCAACGAATCAACGTTATTTGGGTCCCCTACTCATCATATAAAATATTTTGGATCCCCCCTCGCCCCCACCCAAACAAACCACGAATAAATTTCCCATGATAAGTGCAGTTCTCCATCTGACCACCAGATGGCAGCATAACCATACTGTGCCTAAATAAAAGCAAGTCCTTTAAAAGTCACTGTTCAGCACTTCATTTCTTAAAAACTAACGTAGTATTATCAATTTGAAATACTTTTATTTTCATATCAATTCGCATTTTTGCCAATTGAAAGAGGTTAAAGACAGTAATCATGCTGATCATGTCTCAACGGCTTTCTTTTGTGATACCTTCAATGACCTCCGGGGAAACAAATTCGGTTAATTTCCGAAAATTAGCGTTCATTATTTTTGTTGGCATATTATTCATTTCAAAAAGCCTTACCTTATCGATGAAATCTGCACATAAAACTTCAAAGGAATATGCTGATGTGACGTGATTGTTTTACAGCGTTACCTACAACACCTGTATTCAAAAATCAAGATTACCTGAACGCAGCAGTATGAAAGGGGAAAAGGTAAAGTGGACATTCAATGACGATTTTCGAAGACCTGTTCTTTCTTTTTGTTTCTTCAAACTTATGCAACGGCTCGAGTTTGAAGCAGAAAGACGTGAGCAAGGTAGCCCACACAAACACAAACTATATAACATCACATCACCCCTGCGAGTCATGTTATTAACCTGCAACGTCAATTATCTTACTCAGCTCATGAAGCGACATGTTAGCTCATTAAGCCACATGTTAGCTTAAAAGTATACACAAGCTATTGTATTGGAAAATGTGAGAAACAGCGGCTCCCCCCGTTTTGACAAACTATTCTCACGGTCGTAAATGTTTACTTTAAAGTCATATCTTCATAAAAGTGTCCAAATTGCAAATTAAATGTTTGATAAGCGGATCGATGGTATTTGTACGTATTTCGGGGCGCTGCAACTTTTCGGCAGGGGTGACAAAAGCATGCATGATTAGAAGTATAAACAAGGGCCAAATGTAAAAAAAACAAAACAAAAAAACACAACAATAACAACCGGTAAAAGTACCAATATAGCCCCGTTGAATTGTGTAAAAGTACAAAACTGTTGAAATGACCTTCATTACAAAAAGTCAAAAGTCTATGTACCTTAACTCACTGCCAAAACGATGTCATTTTCACTCAAATTCCAGGACCCACGGAATACCCCAATAATCTCAAAACCCACATATTTAAAATTTCATTTTCGGTGTAGCTTTATCTCTCATTTCTATTTACAATTGTATTTTATTTATTATTGTATCTGTTTTTTTCTTTGCTCGTCTGTGACTGTGAAGTGTCCTTGAGAGCTTTGAAAGGTGCTTGAACATAAAATGCATTATTATGATGATAATATTGAGTTTTAGAACTAAATAAACATTCAATGCAGTGTAAGAAACCCTGGACTCTCTTCTTTCACCAGAAAAAAAGTTAATTCATAAATTAGATGGTTCTGGAGTTATATGAGCTTGAAATGAGGATGGCTGTCCAAAATTCAATGCAATACATATATTTTGGTTTATATAGTGATTTAACAACAGCTGAAGCTGTAACAAAGTACTAACATTGTTGGTTGACTGTAATCGTGTTGTTGGCAGTGGTGCTCTCAAAAAATGGCAGGGGGTGCAGGTTTGAATGCGTTTATTGCACACTCAATTTTTTATACAGGGCAAACTATTTTAACATGAACACATTTCCATCCATATCTACTAGAATACGACATTTTTTTGTCTATGGGGCCATCATGAAGATGACTAAACAAATCTTGTGACCCCCCCCCCCCCAAAAGTTATTTGGCTCATTATTTGGAACCACCATGGCTACTTGCATCAATGTATGGCTGCTCTGCATGTTTGGAAGAGTTCAACGTCAATATCTCGCAGGTCCTGACCCGCGAGATGTGCAGGACTGGCACACGTTATGTTGTTATATATGGTGATGGTGCTGTCAGGCTCTTCACCCTCGGCGTGGGTCTCTACTCGTCGAGGAACCACGTTGGGATGACTGAAGATGTAGGTCCTCAGTGAACTGGCGCCACAGTCGCATTTCCAGTGGTTTCCCGACAACAGAAGCTTCTCCAAGTTTTCGGAGAAATCCGGGACAAAGCTAGTCAAGGCGTTTTCTCTCAGGTCGAGGTAGCGCAGCCTTGGAAGGAGATGCTTGGTGCCGTTATGCGGAAATTGACGGCATTCGTTGTTGGATAGCAGCAAGTACTCCAGATTCTTCAGACCGGAAAATGTGTGGCTGGTGACAACGTCTAATTTGTTGAAACTCAAATCCAATCCCAATAAGCCCACCAGGTTTGCAAAGCTTTGTCGTTCCACAATGGAAATGTTGTTGTGCTGCAAGAAAAGCCTGCGTAGACTTGACAGCCCTGTGAATGCTTGACTCGTCACTTTTGTCAGGCAGCCTTTGTCCAGATGAAGGCTGTGCAGCTTTGACAGACCTTTGAAAATTTGATTGGGTAGACTCTGGAAGCAGCTTCCCGACAGATTTATGACGGCCACATGCGAGAGTCCCGCAAAGCTCCCCGCTTGCGCCTCCTGAACTTGGTTGTGTTCGAGTTCCAGAACCTCCAGATGTCCAAGGCCTTCAAAAATCCTTTCGCCGAGGGCACGGATTCTGTTGTGACTCAGACGCAGTTCCTCTAAGAACTGCAGATCACGGAACGTCCTGGGCCTAATTGCGGTGATGGAATTGTTGGAAAGACGTAGCACGAGGAGATTGTGCAAGCCCAAGAAGGTGTCATCGTGGAGGGTGGTTAGTTTGTTGTTGTTGAAGTCCAACCACCTGAGAGCTCTCATGCCTACAAAGGCCCTCGGCGCCACGGTGACAATTTGATTCCGTGCCAGATAAAGCTTCCGCAGTTTCACAAGCTTGACAAACACGTTTGCCTTGATGACTTTGAGGAAATTTCCCGTAAGATCCAATTCTTTAAGCTCGCCGAGATTTTGGAAAAGCTGCGGCTGTAGATAGGCGAGTCTGTTCCCCGCCAGGACCAGTTCTCGGAGACCCTGCAGGTCTTGGAAAATGTTCTCGGGCAAGACGGCTATCGAGTTCCAGCCCATGTTTAGAAGCCACATGTGCGAAAGTCCGGAAAAGAGCCTCTCCTCAAGACGAGTCAGCTGGTTGTTGTGCAAACTGATGGAAGCGAGGTTCGGCGTGTTCTGGAAGACGGTACCTGGTAACGTACGCAGGCGATTACGCTCAAGGTGAACGTGAGCCAACGACCGAAGTCCTCTAAAAGCTTGAGCGTCCACCGTCTCCAGCTGGCCGCTCTGCAAATTCAAAAAATCCAGAGTGCTGAGATCGTTGAAAAACGCCGCCGGCAACACCGTGAAAAGATTGCCGTCCAGCCAGAGAGAATGCGTCGTTCTAGGAATATCCGTCGGGACTCTGGTAAAATTCCGGACGCTGCAGTACACGTTGAGTTCCAGGCTATAGTCATCGTGCAGGCAAGCGCATCCTTTGGAACATGGGATCGGTTCTTCCGTCGTCGGGTTAGGTTCGGGCAACACCGCTGATGTTCCCAGCACCCAAAATGAGAACAACGCAAGAGTTTGCATCCCAGCTGCGGAATGACGATCTGGTTAAATGCAGCATGGGGGAAAGCCGTCGTGAAAAGAGTCCACGCGAATGGCTTACCTTAAAACCAGGAACGTCTCTCCTGTCAGACTGTAACGGAATGACTCAAACTTATGCAATCGTTTGTATACTGAATGACTGCAAAGGCATGCCCCGACCGATTTTTTTTTTCTTTGAGTTAACCCAGTTCATTCTATTTGGTCTGAATGACCAAATCTCCCAAACGCTTCACTTCTCTTCAAACAGAGTTGTTGATGCAATTTTTGTTGATCATTGATATAAAATGCCATCTTTGTCCATCTCATCGCGTGAAGGCATCTTTTGTGACAGGAGACGAACTCCAACAATGTTATATACATTGTCCATTCACCCCCCCCCCCCCCCACAAAAACCGTCACAGTGACGTTTGATTCATAATGCCAACAATATTTTCTCGATATATATTTTCTCCTTTGTACAAGAGACTCCATGTCAGTGGCGTTCCAGGGGGGGCGTTTCCTAATCTGCGATCATAATGGCTAACTTTTTGTTTGCTTTTTTCCTCAGTATTTGGCCTTGTTTTAGACAGCCGTGAACCGCCAATGCTCTCCAGGACAAGAAAACCAAATTTACATAACAGGCGGCATGAGTGTATGTGTGTGTGGCGCATAAATTTCATTGATTGACTGATTCACACCAGGAAGAGGATTTTGCCACATTGATGCAAGCGGTCATGAGTCAAAGTCATTGTGAAAAAAAATTCACATTTGGAAAATTTATTGGGGAAGTACTTTGAAAATAGTGTACAGAAAGGAATCAAGTACTAAACGTTTTATCCAAATGGCAGTTCTTGCGCGAGTTTTCCATTTTAGGCCGAAAACAGGCTCCTGACAGTTCGTTCTCTCTTTGTTTGTTTGGTATTTATGAGCTTAGGCTGTTATCCAAGTACATGGTGCTCAGGAGCTAAATAACCTTTGAAACCTACCAACATTTCCCATTTACCGTAAAAATACACTGTACAACCATGCGCTGACGGTACACGCAATGGAACAAACTTCTATCTATCTAGCTATCTATGTAGCAATATAGCAATGTAGATAGTTATATAGATCGCTAATTAGCTAGCTAAATAGATAAATGGCTATTTATATCGAAAGCTAATTAGCTAGATAGATAGATAGATAGATTGATTGATTGATAGCTAATTAGCTAGATCCGTGGTTCTTAATCTTGTTGGAGGCACCGAACCCCACCAGTTTCATATACTCATTCACCGAACCCTTCTTCCAATGACTGTTCCTACTAACTGCAGACTAGACTGAGGGGTGGACCTCTGTGGTGGAGGATCCACCAAACCCCTGTGACCGACTCACCGAACCCCTAGGTTTCGATCGAACCCAGGTTAAGAACCACTGAGAGATAGATAGATAGATAGATAGATAGATAGATAGATCGCTCATTTGCGAGATAGATAACTAATTTGCTCGATAGATGGATGACGGAGACATTTTTGGGTGAATTAATCCACCCAACTGTAATCGCAAAACCTCAGTCAAGTCAGTTGGGTTCGATCTCAAATTACAGCCACCACTGCCAATAATCGGCTAATTGCGGGATTATCTGTCACAGTTAACTGGAGCGTACGTAGTTTGGCAGATGGGCTAAGCGGCCTTTCACCCCGTGCAGGTGTGCTCATTGTTCTTCTATATGATGCCGACTCAAAGCCTTTGACAGCCAAGCATGCCCGCGGACCTTCCCGGGGGACTATTAATAGTATCCGAAACTTGCTCTTATAATAATAATACATTTCATTTATAGGCGCCTTTCTAAACTCTCAAGGTCACTTCACACTCACAAATCCGTCACGCTTCATTCATTGATCATGACCCGTGTGACGAGATCGAATTGTACCAATCGGACCACTGCCACTTCCTCTTTAAGCCATCAGCGATGGGCAACGTGTCGCGGTTTGCTAGCATAGTGGTTCACATAGCTAACCTTCCGTGACAGCGAAATGTCCAGCAGACGAACAGTACTCAGACTTCTGCGTGGGTCCGAGTGTAAAAAAAGTCTCCTCTTCAGCACTCAGTTCGTTTAGGCGATGTTATGCTTACTGCTTAAAAAAATGTTTGAAGACTTTAGCGTTCACGTTGAATTGAAACTTACAGAACCGCGGCTAGTAGTTTTTCATCCGCGGCCACGCGAAGTCCATAAAAGTGAGTGGCAACTTCACATCAAATTGTTGGGGTCATAATTGTGCATTTTTCTTGTTAAATTCTAGTATTAGTACTGTTTGTCCTAAAAATGGAAAATGAGTTTGTTTTGTTTTCAAATAAGCCTAAAGTGTCCATTATCCACATTGATGAGCACGTTTTATAACCCACACCCTGATTTCCAAAACAATGAATAATGCAAGGCTAACTTCATCCATGGCATTCTCCATGAACCATAATTCTACATTGAGCCATTTTATGATATAATACAGATGTTTTTTTTCTTTTTAACGTGTTTCAACATGTAATTCTCCAGCATCACAACTAGGTAGTGCAACTGTACCATTTGTACCGGTCCTGCTATATTCCCGTCGATGCCTGAATAGTTACCTCTAACCATTGACTGTATTTCATGATATCCTACAACTACACAAGGATGTACTTGACGTTGACACAAGACTCCCAAAATGACCAGGTGAGGAAAAAAGTATGTCATTGCAATGGGATGAGAATATTATGATGAGTGTTAACAGTCAGTTGCCCAGGGCTCCTGTTCCACATTGAGGGTACTGGAGTGAATAAATATAGACAAAGGTGTAGGTCAATAAAAAAGGAAGATAGAGGGAGGGTAAACTAACCCAAATATTTTTAAGAATGAAAAGAAATATGTCACAGAATAACTACCAACTAATTGCTAGCTAGGTAGCCAGCTAGGTAGATAGCTTGGTAAATGGCTAGCTAGCTAGCTACATAGAGAGATAGCTAGGTAGGTCAATACCTAGCTAACGAGATAGCTAGGTAGATAGCTAGCTAGGTAGGTAGATAGCTAGCTAGGTAGATGGCTAGCTAGCTAGGTAGATATCTAGCTTGCTAGGTAGATAGCTAGGTAGCTGGCTTGGGAAATAGCTAGATAGCTAGCTATATAGAGAGATAGCTAGGTAGGTCGATACCTGGCTAACAAGATAGGTAGATGGTCAGCTAGGTAGATAGCTCGCCAGCTAGGTAGATAAATAGATGGATGAACGGACGGACGCGCTGACCACTTGACCGCTGGTGCCCACTACCGTAACAATATAATAATATAAATAATCCAATTGCAGATATCATCAGGATCTTGATTTTGTTGTTTGACTCGTTCACCAAAGTGTCAAGACGATATAACAACAACAAGAATCTTAAGTATGGTTGTGGATATTTTCGGCTTGACATCCTAGCAAGATGTCAGTCTGCGTCCCAACATATGAGCACAAACACAGCTGCTCACTGTTTTAAGGATTCCTTTCTTCCATCTTCCACAGACATCTTGACTTTCTCTCAGTCTACCCTTGAACTCCGCAGTTGGAATACCCAGCGGATGGCTAGCGTTTCGTCGTGTCTGCTCCACTCGCAAACCCCCACAAACGGAGCGACTGGAGAACGTAAACAATAAATACCATTTGAGAAATTTTTTTTTTTTCTATAACTCACGCAAACAAGTGTTATTCAATATTATGTTTGGCTGGCTGGGACACTGGCGTCAAACTCCAGGCCCGGGGGCCAGATCTGGTCAGCTTTATCATTTTGTGTGGCCCTTGAGAGCATATCATCCATGTCAATTTCTCACGATGCTTTACCAAAATTTCAAATTGTCATATGTAATCTGTCATAATAACCAACCATGATTCTTGACTTCTGATTTGAAAGCGAGTTATCCCCCAATTTGTTGTGCACTGAATATGTAACATGTTTACATGTTCATTGCACAACAAATTAGGTTTTACAAAATTGCTTCATGGACGCACGACACTATGCTATTAAAAGATATTTTAATAGCAAAATGAATAAATCATGACACTGCAACACAGTGAAACACAAACTGACAATATTCAACAATCTGGAGGAGGGAGGTGGAAGTGTGACAAAGTGTGAAAATATGACCTCAAATTTGAATAATTCATTTGGATCATTTAGTGAACGTATATACAGTAAAGTCTCGTTATATCGATAGTCCCGCTTATTACGATACTATTTCTATGCACGCAAGGAGAAAATTACATGCGCGCAGGGTCGGATATATCGATAGTCCCGGTTATATCGATATTTTTCGGACTCCCGAGAATATCGATATAACGAGACTTTACTGTATATATATATATGCTTACTTGTGACGCAATAAACATAACAGTCAGTGTCATTTATATATATTTTTTTGCTCTGATTTTCCAGCAAAAATGTGAGGTATGAGCACTGTATAGTGGAGGTAAACACAATGAACCTTATAACCTTACAGATAGCTTCAATCTTTTTGATCGACAAAACAAGTCAGCTTAAAACAAACAGGTGCATCAATGTTGCGGTTTGAACGCAGATATTTGAAGACAAGCAGTGGAGAAAAACACGCAGAACGATAATATCACACTACTTGCAGGTATTGTTTATCCTCTGCAAAGAATGATGAATATTACTGACATTTACTGTGGATTCATCATGTCTATGTGTGTCTTTGTAGAAAACTACTGCATGGTGGAGAAGACATGCGCACCACAAGGAGCAGCACAATATTCGTTGAATCGAAACCAATCATGCGGCAAAAACTGTTGAGGACAGGCGATTCCGTGACGTGGACGTGGTCGACTTTTAAACCCAGAATGGAGATTCTTGGTAAGTGTGACCTGTCCACAATTTATGGCTTGCTTATGATTACTGTGCTCGGGGGTGAGTTAAAAACACGATTATAAGAATCCGGGTTTGACGATCATCAAATCATTTGCTCAGATTTGAATCTGAAAACGATAAATTGTTCATCCCTAGTATCAGGGCACCACTGTAGTTTGGCCTAGGTGGTCTATGTTCGCGTTGGAGGGTATTTTATTTATTTATATGAAGTCATTGTTAGATATCCCTCATTTGAATTGAACCCTTTGTCCTGAACGCTCTCCGTGACATCTACACAACTGTACATTGAAACAGTCCACAGTCGTATTTTACACAAGCGCTTCCTGCACTTAACATGTTCTTGACTTCATACCGTCACTTCCGTCTTGCTGTTGGTGACCAAATAAGGCTGCGGGGGCAGGAAACGAACATTCTGAAGTTCCCTCCCCGTGACGCAGAAGTCGGTGGACTCGTAACACTGCCTTAGCCCCAGAACGTCTTTGCTCTCCCAAGGTCTCGGCGTGGCCGGGGTGGAAAAGGAGCCAAAGGATAGCGACTGGGAGCTGTAGCTTCGCGGGGTTTTGTGCTTGCGTACGCGCTGCATGCTTGACATCTGTCTGGGTGGGCTGTAGGGGTTGCTGGGTTCCGGTTCTGTGTCCACAGGCTCCATTGGAAGGCTTCCCATCGTTGTTTTTCCGCTCAATACTTGGCGGCGGTTGGTGTAGAGGCCGTCGTTAGCTTTTTCTGCTGACATGTAGAGAAAAGAGCCATGAACTAAAGGCAGTTGCGGACCGTCAAGGCCTGCAAAAGCCTTTTTTGCTGGCCTAAAAATATATGAATCACGGACTGATGTTAATCATATTTTGTCCATGAAGTCTTATGAAATAATTCCAATTTTGCTTTCAGGTTCCTTTCTTTACTTTTACCTGTTGCACTGCTTCCAAATGTATTTTCATATTTAAGCATCTAACCAATCGCATATCAACCACCATTTGTTAGCAGGGTCAGTAATCTACCTGGATACCTTCACAATCAGTTCTGCAGGCGCTGTCGCATTAAATGTGTCGATCAAACTGTTGCTCTAACCAATCAGATTTTGAGTTGGCAACCCGAAATCTGTACCAAGGCCTTCTTGAAGGTGCTTGTCAATGTCAGTTTTTGTAAACTATGATTGGCTAGTCACTATCCAATCATACTTTGTGAAAACTGCTCTTATTACTAGCCACTCATGACAAGGGCATACTGGCCAGAGCTAGCACACTGTATTGGTAGCGAGCTGCATAAGAAAATATATTGTGTTGATTTAATAGCAGTTTTGTCAACCCACAATGGCTGAAGGAGGAGAAGAAATACATTTGGCAGATTTACTGTAAAAGACTCTTCAAGAAAAAATGGACATCATTAAGAAAGATCAGTCAGTTATTTCCCGCCTAATGGTACCCTCTAGAGGACTCGTAGTCAATCACACCCCATTTATTTAACTCAGGATTGATTCAGACATAGCACTACTGAAGGCCTTGCGATGAAATCCCCTTCCGCCACTGACCGAAGGGGTTCTCAGAAATTTTGTTCCAGGGACGTTGTGGGTGATGGAGTTCCGTGCCTCCGCCGGCGACAGAATCGAATCTGTACAAAAGTTGTAACCTGTTGTGGTCGATCGGAAAAAAAAGAAAAACTACTCTTGCGCATTAGTCAAGCTAACATTTTAGATACTGTATTTGTATGAAAAACACCTTTGTGCCAAACACAATAAGTATGGCAACAAACATTTATTCTTTCTTTTTCTATTCCCACTTGGATGAAAGGTTTTCGTGAATAATTTGACCGAAACAACCGTGATTTTGTGTGAGACAAATAAATTTATCTGTATATAAGAGAGCGACATTTACATGCGGCAGATGATAACCGCCTGTCGATAGGCATCTATGCGACTTCGCCCGAGGAGAAACAGCCAGACGCTTTTTAGAAAGTAACCATCAGGTCGAACTGTTTCCCTGCGTGCAAATGTGTGCAAAATTGTGTAGTTTTTCCTCTAGGGCGCCGGATGTCAACAATAAAGACAAAGAACCCATCAGACACCGCAATGTCAGCGGGCGTGTGGCTTTATGACTCCATTAAAGATTCGGGTGAGTACGCAATTCATTATATAGCGGTGGTTAACTTATTTTTACACTTTTTACATTGAAATGGATCCCTTCGGGTGTCATTAATTCCAAATCCGTAATTTGATGGTATGAGAGGTTCCGCTGTGCATCCTGAACAACAACTACATCCCCACGTTGTCCAGGTGGCTTGGCACTGTTCTGGTGTTGCATCCACTCGCCATGAGTCATTTGCGTTTTGGGTTCTCTTGATTGCCTCCTGCCCTCAAGCTCATTAGCGAAGATCTGCTCTATTTTTGAGCATCCCTAATTATCTGTTTGCTCAATGCACACTTCCGCGGAGTCAGAGGGAGCTTCAGCTGCGTTGTTCAAAACGCTTGCCTGGAGAGAGTGTTCAAAAAGGCATGTTTTACACTCCGGGATGCGGATCGATATTGACGTCTTGTTTCCGAACTTGTTTTTAACATCCTTTATTTGTATTTATTAATTTTTTTAGCGCTTGTATTTTCAGTCTGCTTTCATGTTTCGGCGGCTTTCTCACGTTTGTTTTAAATGCCGACGTATGCCGGGTCTGATCCAAAATGGCCACTTAAGACGATCAACAAACACATTCTAAACATTCATTCAGCTTCCTCCCGGACCTTGATGGCCTATTGATTAAATGTGAGGGAAGGATGGTTTCTAGATATTTGGAGCAACTAGAAAAACAAGATTATGCTGTCAACTCATTCACTGTCAGACATGCAAAAATGTCCACTGCAGTGCCAGGGTTTTTGTCATTGTCACTCGAATTCCAGGACCCACAGAAAATTGAGTTTTAGGATGACATAAACATCTAATGCAGCGTAAGAAACCTTGTACTCACTTCTTTTAATCCAAAAAAGAGATAATTCCTAAATTATATGGTTCTGGAGTTATACGAGCTTGAAATGAGGGCGGATGTCCAAAATACAATGCACCTAAAGGACAACCGACGCCTCCGGAAAAGTTGTGTCCATAATTTGTAAAATCGCTTCAAATGACTTCTACTGAGCGTATTTTACAAAGATTCCACTGCATATAGCTATATTATACGTTTTAAGACTCGCGCTGAATATTCAGGAAGTCTTGTTTTTGAGTTGGGGACGAGTCCGTACGTGACGTCACTGAAGGAACGCCCCTGACCGAAAAAAAGGACACATTGTAGCAGTCCTTCCATCACGTCAATGCTTGTTTGGTCTGAAAACCTAGTGTTGCGCCAGAAGAGGGCGTCCAAGCTCCATATAAGGAATTTATCAGCCTGTGGAAACGCAATACACTGTCATGTCTACAAGAGGTCGCCATTTTTTGTTTGAAGCCATTTTACAAATTGTGGACACAACTTGTCCGGAGACATCGGTTGTCCTTTAAAGTTTGCATTCTTACCGACAGCCTTGAGGGTGGCATACTTGTTGAGGTCCTTGACCAATGTCTGCGGCTCGTAGGGGCTGATGATGGGATCTAACAGTGCATACGGCTCGGTGAGCAGAGGCAAGGCATGTGTGGCGTTGTTCATCCGAGGGCTGTCTGAAAAAGTAAAAGTTGTGATCGGCAAAATTGTAGCAATTGCAGATAAGCATAATTGTAAGACATCGGTAGAGGGAATATTATGACGTTTCATACGTTCGTATGTACCGTTGTTCGTAACTCAAAGGTTTGTAAGTAGAGGTTTGTATCCGTATGGTGCATAAGAATGTGTCATTTTTATTGTGATCCTAAAAAAAGTGCTAAAATCAGATGCGAGATGATCAATAATGGTTTGATGAACCATTCGTCGTCATTGACTCGTGAATGTAATCAATCCAGCCTGCATCGCTGCCCGTTTCAAGATTAACATTCAATCCCATTGGGAGAGATTTAGCAACATGTGTCGTCCATTCGTTTCTCTAGAATTCCTGTGGAAAAACAGATCATTAATCCAGAATGAGGTTAATGAGGCTCATATTCCCCATTGGTCAGCAAGAGACTGTGCTAATTAATGCGGAAAGTGTCTCTCAACGCCGACACCGTCTCGCCTTATGATGCAGACGTTGGGTTTGACGACTGGTTTGACTTCAACGCGTCTAAATTCTCAAAATGTTTGCCCTAGGCCACATTGTAGGTACGATTTCCTCTCGGGGGCTGTTATGAATTTGGGGAAGCCATTAGAATGTTTCATCCCCTCCACATATTACATACAGAGTACACAACTAATTAATGAATGACTAGTTTTCAAATTTGATGTAAGAAATAACGTATGTTATTGTGGTTTACATGGGACAATTTAAAATTTTGGTTCCGCCTTCAGAAAGCATCATGGAGTTTGATTTGGTTTCACGGACCGAATACAAATATGTGGTGGACCAGATTTTGCACTCGGGCCTTGACTTTGACACCTGTTCTCTACAACAACGAGGATTGATACCACATCTTCCGAAACAAAATACAAATCCCATGATTGTTTACAAACACTGACAGTTGACTTCCAATGAGACTGGGGAAACAACTAGCATATATAGCCACAGGCCAAAAAAAGACATGTATCACAGAATTCAAGATACACTTGGGAGACGGGGGGGAAGGGGGGGTGACTGTCAGAGATTTTCTGTCGGACACTGTGAGAACAAAGGCTCGAACACAGGAAGATTGTCTTTTACTCTCGGCAGGGGACACAGCCATTCACGACCGACGCCCAACTTCTGCATCTCTCTGCCAAGCTATTTATTGAGAGTATATGCTAATTTAAGTGATACATTAGTAAAACATAGTCTTCCTGAGTTGAATACCACCCCCTATACGTCCCAAGCACCAACAACTATAAAAACATAGACAGAACATAGGCGTTTTAATTGGTTGTCCTTTCCATAAACTGATAAACTTGTAACCTGGCTAATGAGCTCTTCCTGTGAAGGAAGGACGACTGCCAAGTCGTAAATTAGTTCAAGGCCGGATCTCCTACATGAAGATGACATTTTAATAGGCTGTGTCAGTTCACCTCAGATTGACCCCAGATTTTCTGTGCTTCCATTGTGGGCCTTCTATTCTGTCTATTCTCTATCAGTGACCAAACCAGTCACTGCGCCGTCATGGGTTGAACCAACTTTGCTTTGTCATGCAAATCCTTTCCACTTGTTGACCTGCTTTACTTTCATACAAATTAAAGCCTAAGTGGGCCAAAGTCATTTTCTGTATTCTGCTGCCACGCACATAACTTGACTTCCATTTTTGTCTTCTAAAACCTTGATCACACAACCGATTTTAAACATCAGTATTAGAGTTGAGCAATTCTGAGGAGTCTCAATGGTCAGGGTTTCATGACAGACTGCCTCTTTAAGTTTGGAGAACTAATTTTGTGTCGAAGCAACTGCCAATGGATTGATATAAAAACGACAGGGACTTTCATAAACACATGACGCATGTTTTCTATTCCCAGAATGCTGAACTCCACGTCGAGTTGTTTGTCTTCTTTGAACACGTTTGTCAAGAGTGTCAAAAAGTAGGCCGCTGTTGCCTTGCGAGGTGAAAGAAGCTTGTTTTCGCTGATAGACACGTCCCACAGGACTCGTAAAACGTTTGACACTAGGCTTTGTTTTCTTCTCTTAAGTGTTTCAAGGTCCAACTATTTTCTTATGTGTGACGCTAACAGATGTGGAGGCTAAGCTATAAACTAGCCGCAACTCAAATTGTGTCTACCAAACTTGGCTCATCGTCCCGATGACAAATTTTCTTTCAGTTCCGAATTTATGTGTAGCGCATCGTGACAATTTTTCTTGGGTGTGCTGCCCCAAGTTTTCGACACAACCATACGTAAGATGGGCATGTGCATTAAATCACGTTTGCTAGCTTCCACGGCACGATTAATTATTGCTTTTATCCGGAGGCTGCTGGCTATTTACAGTATTAGCGACAAAACCGCTAATGATGACGTAGGCAGACTGTACACACTGACTCTCCTCGCATTTTTGAGACTTTTTCCAACTTGCTCACCAAGTTTCTGGTGTCATCCATTTGCCCTGAAATTGTTGAAAAACCTGCCTCATGACATCTCGGAGAGAGAAGCATCCCATTTGAACACGTTTGGCACAACTGTTGCTTAGCACGGCTGCAGCGAAAACCAACCTGACAGATCCATGGGACAAAAATATCGCTTCACCCACCATGAAGAAACTCGCCACGACTGTCGTCATGGGAACAACTGCTGTTGTCAGCATAATTAAGCGGCACTGCTCACTTTCAACCAAATGTTAACTTAAATGTGGTAAACATATACAGAAAATCAGAATGGATTTCTCGCCTTACTCTCCACTTGTGATTAGAGCTAACAAAGTGCTGATGATCAGCTGTCACTTTTTTCATCTTATTTTACCCAAGGCAATTATTTTGTGGTGCCAGATGTGCCAAATCATTTTTTTCTCCTTGATCTGCTCTTAAAAAAATAGTCCATGCGGACGACTGGATAGGTTATTAACTCATTCACTGCCATTCACACATTTATAATAATAATAATATATTTTATTTCGCTTTTCAAAACTTTATTCGGCAATATGGCAATAATGTCCAAAAAATATTTGGCTTTTTTTGTATGTTGCATCTCTAATTGGCAACCATCAATCATAAACACGTTAAAAACAATCACAATTGTCTTTAACATGTATTTTTGTTTTTCTACTTTCATTCCTTTCATCACTTTGCTGCTGTGAAATGTAAATTTCTCCACTGTGAGACTAATAAAGGCATATCCAATATCCAATCCAACATTCGTTAGGTTAAATTTGTGATGAACTCATTCACTGCCAATCGCAAATTTATTTGGGAATTGAAAATATGACCATTCCCGAATTTGTTCGGGTTTTGTTATTTCAGGCTTGTGTGCTGATAAAGCGCTGTTCATGGCCTCTGACAATGTTTTTTTTTTTACTTTTCCACAAGGGGGCAGCATTTACCTTTTTCCATGTTAGCACTTTGTTTCAGCTTCAGTCAGCTGTTGTTAAATATAGATTAGTGTTGCATTGCATTTTGGACAGTCACCCTCATTTCATGCTCATATAACTCCAGAACCATATAACTTGGGAATTAACACTTTTTTTCTGATGAAATAAGAGAGTCTAAGGTTTCTAATGCTGTATTGAATGTTGATGTAGTCCTAAAACTAAATATTCTGTAGATCCTGGAATTCAAGGGACAATGACAAAAACCCTGGCACTGGAGTGGACACATTTTTGCACATGTCTGGCAGTGAATGAGTTAAGGGTTTGATATCCTAAATTTTTATGTGCGGTCAGTGACAAGTTCAGCCAAAACAGATGTGAGTGAAACGCAATGCCACTGATTACACTCCCCTGACTATTGCAAATTCTCTTTCTTATTTGTATTTTCGGCAATCTAGATTCCATGTGGTGCCTTAGGGCCCCCTGTAGGTCAGTCTTAGTACTGCAAGAAACATCTGGTTTGAGAGAATTGGTAAATATCGTTTTTTAATTTATTTTTTAATCAGCTAGTGCAACCCATACACGTTGATGCATTTTTTAAGTAATATTGCAGTATTTTATGCAATGCCAAAACTATTTTCCTAGTCCGAAGATTAATAAGTGCGTCGCTCGCTCCTGACACTTACGTAGACTGTTTATTGCGACTCTGGTCTGCATGTTATCATAGTGCAGGCCCAAGCTCATCTCGTCTGGATGCTCTGAGGCAGGATGGCGGGTCACATGTGCCAAAGCTCTGCAAAGACAAATACTGTAGATATCGTCCAAATATCCAAACATATTTGAAATCATCCATAACGGAAAAATGAACACTGTGCTTATTGAATTTTTGGAATTGACTTTTTGTGAAGCGTTTTGGTGAAGCAACATTTGGGGCAATAGCGCCACCTGTTGCCTTGGCATGCACTTCGCAGTTTTGGCAGGCATTTTTGTGTGGAGAAAAGTTTTTTTCGTGTTGTGGAGGTAATTGTGACCGAGTTATAGTTGAGCAAGAGTGTCAAATTCATTTTTTGCCACGTGCCAGTTAGTTACGGTTTCCTTTCGGGAGCCGTTATGAATTTAGGGAAACCATTAGAACAGGGGTGCTCGATACGTAAATCGCGATTTATCAGTTGATCTCCAAGGTACTATTGGTAGATCGGATGACAAGGTGATGTGACATTGTCATGAACTGAGGCTATACAAATAAAGTTGAGTACTATTTTTTCCGGTGTATAAGGCACACTGGAGTGTAAGGCACACCCCTAATGAATGGTGTATTTTCAAACTTTTTCCATATATCAGGCGCAGCAGAATATAAGGTGCACCCCCAGTGAATGAAAACAGTTTTCCAAATATAATATATGAATACATAAGTTTTCCAAATATAAGGCACACCACATTATAAGGCGCTACAGTAGACGCTGGGATTATGCAAGTCTTTAACAAGGGGGGGAATGGAGTCGTTGGCTGCTGACAGTTGTTACGAAACCTGTTGCGGCTCAATTTTACTTCACATATAAGGCGCAGGGCTATCTTTTGAAGAAAATCAAGGCTTTTGGGTGCGCCTTATACACCGGAAAATACACTAAATATAATGGGTAGATCATTTTGAATTGGTCATTTGAAAAGTAGCTCCCATGCTGACAAACCCTAAGCACCCATGCATTAGAATGTTTAATCCTTTCCACATATTACAAATACAGCGCATTAACAATGAATGCATAACTAGTTTTCACATTTAAAGTAAAAAATAATTACAGTTTTTGTGGTTTTACATGGGACAATTTGAAATTTTGGGTTGGGCTTCAGCAAGCATCGTGGAATTGCATAAGTTTGATTTGCTTTCACGGACCGAATAAAATAATGTGTCGGGCCAGATTTGGCCCTCGGGCCTCGACTTTGACATTTGTGTAATAGAACCATGTACTTTGAAATCCTACATCTTTGGATACTTGTGTTTTTGTGTCAAATTGAGTTAACGTAAAACTGATGGCATACACAAAGTTAGGGATACTATACTAGGTGCACAAGTTCGGCAAAATATTTTGAGTAAAGTAAATAAGGATTTATTAATTTTATTAATGTAATCATTAACTATGCGCACCTTCTTGTTGCTATTCAAAAGTGTTTTTCATACCTTTATTTCAAATTTGACTATGATGCTCCTGAAATGGAATTAGCCTGTGAATGCATTTTGGAGAAATGTTAATGGAGTAGCTATAGAAATAAGTTGGATATCAAGTCATACTGTGGCCTATTTTCTTGGTTCGGCCGCTGCGTCTTCTCCAGCCCCAACTTGGTGAAGATGCCAATCAGTGCCATGATGGCCACCAGCCCGCAGATGACATACACGATCATGTTGGTCTTGTCCTTAGCCGAGTCCTGCGCCACATCCACCTTAGACGGCGGTCTGCCTGTCATCATCCACGGCGGCGTGTCGTAGTTCTTACAGGTAGTCTGGTCCAGCCGGGAGCTGCGGAAGGCGCAGCAGAACCTGAATCCGCACGTGCCGCAACAGTACAGGTAGTTTCCTGTCTGGCACACAAACGGCGGATCCCACTGGCCCATCACGTCGTAATAGCCGCGACATTTGTCCTCCGTGTGCGGGCTTTCCGTCACGCCGCTCGTCACGGACTCGGCGGAGTCGTTGTATCCGGTCAACAGCACCAAATCATCCGTCGGGCGCTCCCCTTGGCATTCCGCGTGGCGCACGGTCACTTCGGTGAGGACGTAAGCCAGCAGCATCTCAGCGCCGCGCATCTTCGCTCACTTTGGGTTTATTTCGATCCCCTCTTACACACACGTGGATGCGCTCACATCCTCCGCATGGAGGGACGTGCGTAAAAGTGGTGTGGATGCGACTTGCCATGCGCTAAACAAAAGCATCCTGCGTGCATTGGTACTCTTTTATCCAATCGTCGTCTATTTGTTTCCGGCTCGGTTGTGACGAAGCGGGACGGAGATCGTCAGCCTCCTCCGGGCTGATCCTTTCCAGCACTGAGTGGTGGCAGACAATACAAGTCGGGTGAGGGAAGATGCACAGGAGAGAGGCGGAGCTTATGCGAGCATGTGTGAGATTTTTAACAAAAAGACAATCAAAAATGTCCACTTCATTCAAAGCCAAATTGTAGATGGAATTTTCAATTGCGCGTCTTCCTTATCTAGTGGATGTTTGTTTTCAGAACAGTACGCTAGTCGTAAGCACCCGTGCCTCGCAGTTGAGAGCTCACACGTTTGAATCTTTCTATTCTATGTCTATTGGTTGCTATTTTCTGCATCTTTTAGTTGAGTTTGAATGGCAGTACGAGTTTGAATGGCAACTTGTCGATTAATTTCATTTAATTTCTCCTTTAATTTACTCATGAGAATTTTAGTGTCCTTGAAAAATTGTTCATTTTAAATTCAAGGTGTTGACATGCTTACCAAATGTATCTTTGGCTGACCCGGATCAACAAATCCATTGTCAATGTCCACGTCAAAAGATAATATCTGATTGTTTTGAGTCAAGGGCTTGTTTACAGAACCAAAAAAAGATCTCAATTGAAAGTGCTGTATTTTTGGCACTATAAGGCGCACCTAAAAGAAAATATTTTTTCAAAAGCTGACCATACGCCTCGTAATCCGGTGCGCCTTATGTATGGAAAACGTTTCAAAATCTGTCATTCATTGAAGATGCCCCATATAATGCCGTGCACCTTAAGTATGGAAACGGTTTTTAAATATGTCATTCGTTGAAGGTGTGCCTTATATTCCAGAAAAGATGATACATTTTCCATTTGTCTTTTGCTTCAACCTGCAGATGCCCCGATTCCAAAAAGTTGACTTCACGTTTTCATTCTTTAACTCATTTACTGCCAAACGGTGTGCAAAAATGTGTCCACTTCAGTGCCAGGGTTTTTGTCATTTTCATTCAAATTCCAGGACCCACAGAATACAGACGCTCCCCTACCTACGAACATTTGAGTTATGAACAATGGTATCTACAAACATTTTTGTAGTAACATATGTAGTATTCTCTCCAGTTGTACAGGTACATATTTTTATAGACCATATATTTTATGAAATGTTTATTTTTTTAGTACAAACCAATACAGCTTACTTATCCAAGCCTTAAGCGTCTATATAGACAACTGGAAAATGCGCAATATGGTGAGAGTGGACAACAGGTGAACTACAAAATGCCAACTTTATTCAAACGAATTATTTTTTTTTCCATTATGTTATCATTACGAACGACCATTCGTAAAATATCTCGTTCATCATTTGGGGAGCGTCTGTATTGAGTTTTAGGATTTCATAAACATTAAGTGCAGCATACGAAACCTTAGACTTTCATCTTTCATCAGAAAAAAAAGACTTAATTCCTAAGTTATATGGGTCTGGAGTTATCTGAGCTGGAAATGGGGGTGGCTGTACAAAAGGCAAACACTGCCCCCTCGTGGAAGGGAAAAAGACCTTGCTAGAGGTCTTACCAGCACTTTATCGGCACCCCAAATGCTGGAATGGCGCCCCACTTCATATTTGCAATTCCCAAATAAATTCGGGAATTTCAGTGAATGAATTAATGTTGGACACTTCAGAGCATCGTACTGGGAAACTACTCATGTTGTCCTATGCCTTTCCTGGCATTGAATATTTGTCATGTCTCATAATGTCGCTGGTGTGATCTTTCAGAGCAAAAGGCATCTGACAATCACACTTCTGCTTAAAAAAAAAGCAAAGTAGAAGAAAAAAAAGGGCGGTAGTTTATTTTTAGAGGATTTTTTTCCTGATTGGAGAAATGATGCTTGCCATCTGCCACTTGAGAAATCTTTTTTTTTTTTTTTGCATTATTTGATGTTGAATCATCCTCTCGGTGGGAGGCTACTTTTATTTACAATTGGCCACCGGGGGACTTTTGGCTTGTTTCATCTATAAATAATTGTAGTCCCTCAAGGAGGAAACTTTTTTTAGATTAGCTTTTCAAGTGTGAAGAGCGCCGGCTTCACTCGTAAGGACCACACCCCACTGTGAAAAGACCACCTGGTCAAATAAGATTAAACTCGATCGTATGAACGCTCAAGTGAACATTACTGGCACTTTTTGAGTCTGCGATGCTCACGTTGGCGGGGGAGGGGCTTTATTTTTGGGAATATGAAGCATGGAGGTTGGTTTAACACCCCAATTACCTCCGTAGGGATGTTTTTCGTCGTTGACAATAAGGAATGAGGTTGGCCGCTTGAACTTACTGAATCACAAACAGACATGTTTTGTTGAACTGGAAATCAATTGCAGTTCGGCTGTATAAAAATCCCCCCCCCCCACACACTCCCCAAAAATGGTATTTACTGTCATTTTGCTGTTGCAATAGCCTAGTGAATCATTTCATGAGACCATGGCGTGCTCCAAATAACATGCTAATTTGGGTTACATCATACCCTAAACTTTTTTTTTCATCCAAAAAATAAAATGCAGTGAGCACATGACAGCTAAATGAAATGCGCCTGCTGTGCCGTCCTTTCAGGTGGGATCAGGTGGGCCGTTTGACATGCTGTAATTTTGCATGAAAGGGGGGCAGGATGGGATGGGGGGCAGGGTGTAATGAAATATGCAAGGATTTTTGTGTAATAACACCGAACCTTCATCTTTTGCACACACAAATATTGTTCAAATATATTATTAACTCATTTACTGGCATTCACGAATTTATTCGGGAATTGAAAATATGATGTACACGTCATTCCCGAATTTGTTCGAGTTTTGTTTTTTCAAGCTACGGTGACGACAAAGTGCTGGCCATGGCCTCTGGCAATGTTTTTCTCTTCCACAAGGGGGCAGCATCTCCCTTTTTTTCCATGTTAGCGCTTTGTTCCAGCTTCAACTGTTGTTAAAGCGCTATATAAACCAACATGTATGTTGTATTGTATTTTGTACAGCTACCCTCATTTCAAGCTCATATAACACCAGACCCATCTAGTTTAGGAATTAACTGTCTTTTTCTGATGAAAGAACAAAGTCTAAGGTTTCTTACGCTGTATTAAATGTTTATGTAGTCCTAAAAATCAATATTCTGTGGATCCTAAGTTAATTTAAATTACAGTCCCCAATGAGTGGTGTCCGGCGAATTTTTACATGACATCCTCCACGCTCCAAAAGGCTGAGATGCCGCCGTTGACACGCGGAATATTCATAACTTTCTGTGATTGGCGCTGAAGTCTGCTTCTGTTCAAAGTCAGTTTAATCTAATTCGGCTCATTTGGACCGCTATATTTATCTGTTCTTTGAAAGCGGACGCTTTTAAATATCGGGAGTGGAGGAAAAGGTTGACAGGAAGTTGGACTTCAGAAGTGTTAATTTACAGAATAGGGTCACAATAGGAAGTATGATACATACCCGTTCCCTAAATAACTGCCTTATTCCTTTATGCGAGCTGCTTGCTTGCTTAAATAAGCTGCTGCTACTTGTTTGTATTTGATTTCACAAAAGTAGACATAATATCTGTTTTTTTTATTTGTACATACTTTTCGTCAGACTGCTTGGTATCATTTAGTTTTGCAAAATTGGAAATGAAAAATCCAGTTTTTGTTCCCATGACAACTCTGGGCGGATTTCGGTCACTGGGACATAGGAAGACTGTGTTCCCGACTTGATGAGTTTTTTTCTGACCCCTTATAACACTTTTTCACCAGGCTCCAGTCGTTGAGTGTTAGCAGATCGCCACGGGACTGATCAAGACATTTATGCAACCCACAATGCCACAGGTGTCAAAGTCAAGGCCTGGGGGCCAAATCTGGCCCACCACATCATTTTATTCGGCCCACGAAAGCAAATCAAACGTTTCTAAAGTCCGAACTAAAATTTCAAATTGTCACATGTCACCACACTAACAGTCATTATTTTTTACTTCAAATTTGAAAACTAGTTATTCGTTTATTTTTTGTGCACCATATATGTAATACGTGGAGGGGATTAAACATTCCAATGTCTTCCCCAAATTCATAGCAGCCACCAAGAGGAAACCGTAACAACAATGTGGCCTGCAGCTAAAAATGAGTTTGACAGCCATGCACTCGGTTGTTAATTTCACTCTTGATGGCTAAACGGGCACTTCAGAGACTCCACTTTTACATCCAAAACAACATTTTCCATGTCCTCATTCACGTTAAAGTAACGTTGAAAGACGATGACAGATCGATGAGAAGTGATCGTGAAATATGGCGACACTACACGCTCTGACATTTTGTCTTCCTTCCTCTTCAGCGGGCACGCAATCAACGAAGGTGGAGTGCAGGTGTCATGTAACAGAAGAATCAGCCGCGATGACCGCCAGAGCCGATGTGCGGCGCCTGATCCTTGGCGATCTGCTATCGCAGCTGTGCACGATGAGATGGGCAGCTCGCGGAGGCAGGCTGAAAGGTATGGTTTGAAAGGGCACAGATGGATTTGCCAGGCACACATTTAATTTCTCCTTTAATTAAATTTTCATACTATGTAATTATTTGAACACATTTGTTGACGGGAGATTTTTCGACAGAGTAGGCTGAATCCCATCGATGATATTTGAATTTGAAAAGACCATTTCATCAAATAAATTGGGTACACTTGAATAAATATGTTAATAGTGTAGACATATTGCAAAATAGGAGCATTAAAAATAATATCATGTCAATTTAAAAAGGCAATACTATCACGCAAGCCCTTCAGTGCTTCCCTGTTTATAATTTGGTTGTTGACATGCCCAAATACTGATTTTGTTTTTACTCTGGTGAAATTTGATTTGAGAAACGTACCACATTTAATCTTGAAAATACACTTTGTTCTGAAAAATGTAGGACATTATGTCTGGAAAATATGATCTTTTTCTTGAAAATATGACTTCTTAATCTGAAAATGTTAATCTTATCCTGTCCCCACATCAATATAAAAAAGTAGGACTTTTCTAAAACATAAACCACACAAGTTTTTTTTTTGTTTAATGTCTTGAAATCTTCACTAACAAAGCCCTCATCCACACCAAGAGACGTCATTGTGACTTGACCTCAAATAGTGTCATCTTTATCAAAGTAGTGCCCCCATAGTGACAGAGGACACCGGGTGAGGTCTCTCAGATATCGCGAGTATCGCTTCGATCAGGCCTATTTTCAGACCACATTTTTTTTTCTTCAACTGCGGCAAAGCTGATCTGTCTGATAAACACGGGAGCCCAATTTTAGTACACACATATCCACGCACACGCAGACACGTATAATGGCGAAATGAGGACGGGGGTGGGGGGGCCTAGTCCCAGGGGTTTTCATCATCACCCCCAAATGGAATAGGAAAACATGCAGATACATGGGCTGCCCAATGAACACATTTAATTTGCAATAGGGAGCTTGTTCCAAACACATACACACACACACACACACACACACACACACACACACACACACACACACACACACACACACACACACACACACACACACACACACACACACACACACACACAGGTATGCCTTGAAAACCAGAAATGAATAACACATTTCATTTTACGAGACAGCAAAATAATCGTGCATCTCAGTGTTTATATAATGCAGTATAGAACATAAAGGACAACCGACGTCTCTGGACAAGTTGTGTCCATAATTTGTAAAATGGCTTCAAATGACTTCTATTGAGCGTATTTTACAAAGATTCCACCGCATATAGCTATATTTTACGTTTTAAGACTCACGCTGAATATTCAGGAAGTCTTATTTTTGAGTTGGTGACGAGTCCGTACGTGGCGTCACTAAAGGAACGCCCCTGACCGAAAAAAAAGACACATTGTAGCAGTCCTTCCGTCGCGTCAATGTATTTGGCTGTACTTGTTTGGTCTGAAAACCTCGTGTTGCACCAAAAAGCCGCCAGAACAGGGCGACCAAGCTCCATGGAAGGAATTTATCAGCCTGTGGAAACGGGCTGACTAATTCCCTATATGGCTTTGTCGCCATTTTCTGCCTTGCGTGCGACATTTCCCACCCCGGGTGCCTCAAAATGACACAGAATAAATTCTTTAATCGATTGCAAACTTGTATGCTTTCTTCTTCAGAACTATTTGAATCATATTCATAACTGGATGTGTAACAAGAAAGCATATTCTCCGAATCTGAAACCATTGTTTTGATTCTCCAGCAATGCAAGACGTCTTGGCGTGACGTCACGAACTGGGGGTGAGACATTCTAAAAATACCCAATTCGCAGCTCAATTTTTTGCATATTTCGGACACTTTAACTCATTTTTATTGGTGTTTTGCATTTGACTAAAAATATCATACTGCGTGTTTTGGGTATTTTAGATGCTATAAAATGTTTTTCTGGTGTCAGTTAGGAAACAAAGAAGTGACATCGGTTGTCCTTTAAGTAAAAAAAAAAAAAAAACAACTATTTTCCATTTTTGTTGTTGCCGTCATCCCCATTTCCCCATAATAGCGCATTAAACACCTTTGTTGATGCAGCACGGCGCCAACCCCAACTACACACACATTTAATTTACATAATCTCTTTGGATAATAATAAAAGTATGCATTATTTGCTTCATAAAAGCAGACTTTTGCACAGATTCAAAAAGTGCCCATGCTTCCTAATCACTCACTCTAGTATCAACTTTCATGTCTCCCGCCTTTCACAATTATCACATATATGAATTTATAATGAGGCACTCTTTATTATGGCCCTTTCTCATACCGTGGTTCGAGATTTTACAATATCTTGATAATTTCACTTTTGACAATTGCCGGGTAAAATCAAATTATCTGGCGCTGATGGCTTCACAAAAAGCTTTTTTATACTCGGCGACAGAAAAAAGGGGTAATAAAAGGGATTGACTCAGATGTCATTTAACCACACGTAATCACACAGCAAAGGAAACGGATTGGCTCGAGTTCCCCAAGACGTCAATGCTGAAGAGTAGTTATTTTTATTCAGTACATTCTGGGAACTTTGCTTCACTTTCCAGAAATACAATTTTCCAAAGGTCCATATCTTCAAATGAATTTGAGGTAGAAATGAATCCTGTGTCTAAAACTGCACGTACTGTTTGTGTCACAGTAGAGGGCAGTAGTGGTCTGCTCATTTATCTTGTCTGGTCAGATGAAAAGCAGCAGATTATTCAGAAAGACATTTTATCAGACCTCCACCGTGATGGAAGTTTTGGTGGATTTTATCTTCTTGGCCACATATTCATTTATTTATTTATTTATGTATTTTGCTCTGTATTTATTTATTTATTTATTTATTTAGTGCTCCCACAACCCCCAAAATAAATGTATCCGATTTTTTTACATATTATAAACCACATTAGAAGGTTCTTGTCTTTAAAAAAAATCATATTGTGACTTATGAAAACAAAATAAAATGCTTCCATTAGATCCAAAACAGTTTTCAAACCTCCCATGTTTGGTTTCAATTCCCCAATGTTTCCAATGAAATAATCAGATAATAATTAGAAAATTCTAGATCAAGGGTGTCAAACTCATTTTTTTTCCACGGGCCACGTTGTAGTTACGGTTTCCTCTCGGAGGCCCGTGATGAACTTGGGGAAGCCATTCGAATATTTAGATTCGATTAGATTAGATGAACTTTTATTTGTATCACAGTGGAGAAATTTACATTTCACAGCAGCAAAGGGATGACCGTAAGACGAAAGGAAAGGAAGTTAAAAAATACAGCAGCTGCTGTAAAAGCAGCCATCTTGAGGTCAAAACAACAACAAAAACAAAATAACAAATAAGGTGACACAACACAAAAGACTTGAGTGAACGCTGTGCGTGTGGCTTCCGCTGCTCACCCGCAGAAAAAATATCCTGTGACTGAAAAGTGTCCTTGAGAGTTTTGAAAGGCGCTAATAAATGAAATGCATTATTATTATTATTATTATTAAAAGACACACAGTCATTCAATCTTAAGCACTTTCTGCACCCTCTGTTGCATGTAGCAGTTCTTGATGAAAGAGGAGAGGATCAAAGCGTCCTTTTCACCAATAGATCAGGGACGTCATTGTGGAATGTGCACGTCTGGTACAAGCTAAATGTTGAAATCAAGCATGAAGCTGTAGCATCCATTGAGGAAAAGAGACTGTCTCACATCTCCTGCCCCACGTAAATCCGCTTCAATTCCAAGCCGCGACAGTTCCACATACGCACTGCTACAAGTTAAATGTTGAAAGCGAAATGTTAAATATTTGATCCCCTCCACATATTACATATAGAGCACACAAAAGTGTAATGAATAACTATTTTTCAAATTTGAAGTAAAAATAATGACTGTTATGGTGGCTTATATGGGACAATTTGAAATTTTGGTTTGGACTTCAGCAAGCAAGCATCATCGAATTTCACAAGTTAGATTTGCTTTCGTGGGCCGAATAAAATGATGTGGCGGGCCAGATTTGGCCTCCAGGCTTGACGCCTGTGTTTTAGATGATCACTGTTCTCCAAGTCATATGACACAAGCTGCTTGAGTTATCTAAATGCATCGCGAATATGAATGACAGATTTTTTTTCCTTTTGTGTGTAGACAGGGAGGGCATGCCCCCCCCACCCTAAGGAAAGCCTGTGGCCTTTGCATGCCGTGATGTAAATGCCATGTGGGTGTGGGATCTGGACTCCACTTGCCTCGGGCCTGAGTAAATAGTGCAACCATTCCTGGCATGGCTGCATATGGCACAGGAAGGAAATGTCTGTAATCAGGGGAACATTGACGAGTTCCCATAGCTGGCTCAGAGAGTGACTAGGCAGCTGAGTGATGACAACGTCTTAAAAGTGGCTATTGATAAGCCCTTTTCACATATTTAATTTCTCGCCTGGATCCCCCCGAAAGATATTCGATTTCTACTTTTCTAATGTGAGATTTTTAGTGCAATGGAGAAGGTCCCATGTGGGGGTTCTAAACATCTCTCCTCAGTCCATCAAGTTATGTACTAGCCCGCCTTCCAAAGAAGCAAATTATCATTCCCCCAGCATACAAAACATGCCAAGAATGTGTTGTGGTCAGCGATGTTGGAATCCTGGCGTGCTATTTCACAGCTTTTATTAGAACTCAAACGATACTGGTCCGAGATGACTGCCCTGAGGAACACCGTTAAACTGATATCCCCGTAGTATCCGAAAGGATGCTATATTGAAAATAGCAATACCGATTTTTAAAATAAGAGATGCCCCGCCCCGCACACGATGAGGCAAGACAAGTCTATTGTGTTCATTTCACAGTCGAGCTGACAATTCTACTGGTTTCGAAGCTGTGTTTATAATAATAATAATAATAATAATAATAATAATAATAATAATCATCATCATCATCATGATAATGATAATACATCTTCTTTTCCCTTCGGATTTTCCCTTCAGGGGTTGCCACAGCGAATCAGTTTCCATCTAACCCGGTTTTGTGCATAATAATAATTTTTATTTATAAGTGCCTTTCAAAACTCTCAAGGATACTAGTTTCAGTTTGCAAAAATATTGTGAGTTACAACAGACCTGGAGTCTTATCAGACCTTGACTCCCGATGACCGTTAACTCATTCACTGCCAGACATGTGCAAAAGTGTGTCCACCCAGGTGCCAGGATTTTTGTCGTTGTCACTCGAATTCCAGGACCCACAGAATATTGAGTTTTAGGACTACATAAACATTTAATACAGCATTAGAAACGTTAGACTCTCTACTTTCATTAGAACCCTTACACTCTCTTCTGGAATCTGAAAATGAGTTAATTCCTAAATTATATGGTTCTGGAGTTATATGAGCTTGAAATGAGGGCGACTGACAAAATGCAATGCAATACATACATATTGGTCTATATTTAACAACCGCTGAAGCTGGAACAACGAACTAATGTGGAAAAAAGGGAAACGCTGCCCGCTTGTGGAAAATAAAATAAAAACCTAGCCAGAGGCCATAGCCAGCGCTTTATCAGCACCCAAGCATGAAAAAACAAAACCCGAACATATTCGGGAATGGCATTGTATGTCGTATTTTCAATTATTGAATAAATATTTGAATGGCAGTGAATGAGTTAATCACAAATTTAACCTAACTAATGTTAAATTCGTAATTAGATTTGCTAGCCGGGAAAAGAAGGCAAGACAAAGTTCCAACGGCACGAAAAACAAAATTTGGTTAAGAGGCCATTAAAATCTGCAAACAATCAACATTTTTTTTCATGTGTTTATTTTTTATGGTTGCCAATTAGAGATGCGACAATGCAAAAAATGCATTTTTTTTTTTGTTTTCATTATTACGCCTCTGAAAAAAATCAAGACATTTTGGGGGGGGGGGGTTGTCATGCTTTTTGTTCCCTCAAAAGTCTGCAAATAGGTGAATTCGGGAATTGCGAATATGTAGTGCTGAACTGTGTTATAAGGCACCCAGACTGCCAAAAAATACACAGAAGGAAAGCTAGTATGAGAAAAACAAAATTCACTCCACACACATCCCACACCGCAATATAATTGGTCCGGAAATTGTTTCATCGACGTGATAATCGAGCCATTGCTAACTTTTATCTCAAATGAGCTAAAATGCTCAAATTTGGGCCAGTTTGTCAGTACATGTGTAATAATTTTCATTCTACAGTTGCGATCATTCGCAAAGGAATCATTGTGGACGCTTCCAAATCAATTTACAATCCATCATTTTGTCGTCCGCTGTCAGTTTATCCTAGGCAAGACGTGCTCATTTGGAGTGATGATTATTACTCACTGGATTGATGTTGTTTAGTTAATGGCGATACCATCTCTTTCCTCTGCCAAAATACAACGATGGGTTTGAAAAAAAAGAGCCCCTAATTATACGCTCCAACAGCTTTCTTACACTATAATTATATATCCATTAAAATTTGTGAGCTTGAAAAATAAAATGGACCTTTAGTGTACTCGCCTGGAAAACAGTCATTGACATTTTTATTCAAACCTCAAAAATGGCAAAACACATACGAGTACATCTAATGTAACGTCAGAACTCCGCCTTGCCTTATGTAAACCTTCCCCTTGAGTCAGCAGAATCGCATGTTGGTTATTATAATATCTTTTACGTCAAGTTGAAAACTGCTTGGCCGTTTAAAAAGTTCACTTGGCATTTCTATCTTTTTTTCTTCACTCTTGATTTTGCCCGAAGACCTTTACCCGGCGACAAAGAACAACGGCGGTAATAATTTGTACGCCGTGCCTGCGAAAGCACATGAGGTTATTTTCATCTTTTGTTTGTTTGCAAGTTTGTGAGTCAAGGCTACTCTAGCGTTAATTAGGGCTATGGGAAAGCTGGAGTATGTTGCAATCTGGGAATGTTGGAAAAGTGTGAAGGGAGTCACTCACCTTTTGGCGTCGCCATCATCGTTTCATTTGTGGACGTATTGCATAGCAGGCACAAACAAAAGCTCTTTTTCTTACAGCTATGAAATGACTATTTTTAGCTTTGTGGTCTTATTTTGCTCATGGCAACATAACGTAATGGAAAAAAATATTTAGTTTGAATACAGTTGGCATTTTGTAGTTCACCTTTTGTCCACTCGCGATACAGACGCTCCCCAACTTACAAACGTTCGAGTTACGAAAAATGGTACATACGAACATTTTTGCAGGTAATGTATGTCGAAAAATGTTCGTACAGAGATGCTGTACGTTAGATTTTATATTGCGTGCCAGACATTTGTTCCCCCAAGTCGTTAACTCTCCAAACAGTAACCAAAATATAACTGTATAGTCTATATTATGCAATATGCAATTTTTATGATGATACTAGTGCAGCGTGTTCTAATGGAGACAAAGTCCTTGTGCGTTCTACATACTTGGCAATGAAGATGATTCTGATTCTGATTGGCTCTGTACTGTTCTTCACGCACACGCACGTACACGGACACATTAGAGGTTTCAAGGGATTGCAACAGACACCAAGCTGACCAATCAGTGCCTGGAATTGCTGAAATGTTGCCAACGAGTTCAGGCCCTGATCCGCCGAGCTTGCTTACAATTGTCTGCATAGAGTATGTGGACGGGGAGGAAATCCCTCTTCCCAGTTGACGGTCCAGGAGGACGCGATGTATAACAAAAAGTAACGGCTGTAATGATGTACCAGCAGGTTCAGTCATGGCTTACTGAAGACCCAAGGATACATGTCGCCGTACGGCAGTAGGTGTGAATTTATTTTACGACTGTTAGAGCGTCTGTGTTATATACTTCCTCGTTCAGTGTTTGACTTAAACATACATTCCATCCAAAATATAGCACTGAAGAAACTTATAAACAAATTCACCTTAGGAACAACCATTCGGAACGTATCTTGTTCGTAAGGCGGGGACCGTCTGTATTGCGCATTTTCCAATTGTATATATCTCATTGACAAACTGCCCTCACCCCATCTTTTTCCCCCTTGACTTGTTTAACGCTCTTCCATGCGAGCTACTCACAGTGGCCTCCAATGTTGATTGACTGTAACAATTTCCTGTCTTTGGTCTTTTGATGACAGATGAAGCATTTCGCCATTCATCGAACATGGAAAGCCACGAGGGCGGCCTGGTCTCTGTTTTTTCCATACAGCAGTTAAAGCCCATTTGAACCTTCGGATCAGGTCGTGCTCAAGCTTCTGTCTGTCAAAGCGGCTCTGCTTTGGCACTTGCACATCTGGGAAATGAATATTTGAAGATGACTTCAAAGTTAAAAACTTTCCTTGGATGCCTCAAAGTACAAATGCGTATTATCTGGTAGCCATTGCAACATTTGGGAAACGCAACCCTCGCTCTAACCGAGCTGCAGTAGTTTGTGTTAAATGGCTTTTACGTGTGAAGTTGCGATATCTCATCTAAAGTTTGGTTAATAGTGAGGCAGCTGTGTGGCGCCTTCACTTCAAAGAACGCTGAACGCCCCACGAGGATTTTCCTCTGGCTTTCCCAGCATTTGCAAGGCTTTATATGAGATGCAATGGGAGTTGAGTGCGAAGACTCAAAAGTTGCACGCATACGACTCCCCTCACGTCTTTTAATAGTTGTTTGGTGGCCTTGCTTTTTTCATACATTTCATCTTTTGTCATAAAAAACATCAATGGAACCCTCATTGAAGAACATGAAGCATTTGAACTCTGACATGTTTTAATCCCAAACTGTTTCCCCCCTCATAGGAACTCATGGAAATAGAAAACCAACAAAGTGTCAACCTTCACTTTGATAAGAAATGCAACATAATGAGTTTTCCACGTAAACGTTTTTAAGTTCCTTATCTTCAACCAAAATTCCATCCAGGTGCTTTATGATGCATCCAATCCCATTGATATGACCCAGACATTTTTATTACTCTTAGAATAACTGCATTGAAACATTACAGGTCATCTTTTATAACCCGTCAGTCGAGTAGGCAAAAGCCAAAGTGAACACTAAAATTTCTTGAGCAAATTACACAACCATCGGCTTCGCTAACACGTTGGACCAAGACTGATGCTCCCGCAATGAATGTGAATCTTCCAAAACTTCTCAACAATCCACCTTGGAATGACCACAGTCAAAAAAAAAAAACAACACAAAAAATGCAGAAGGAATTTGGGCAATCTGGCTTTTATTTTAAAAATGAGCTTAAGAGTGCCTCGTGGACTGACTCTTTCATTACGTCCCACCTGTATAAGATTACCGCATGCCAGTCATCAGGCACCATCAGAAACCCGGCAGGAGCGCGGTTAAAGCGTTTAAACGCTGGCTTTAAAGAGCTCTTAAAGTTCTACTCCTATTCTCTTCTAGAAGAATTGCTTTTCTGGCATCTTCACGGCAAGAAGGAGGGGACGTTGTGCATTGCGGATAAGAAACCGCACCGTGCGACGTCTTCCCACTAACTCAGCCGCCGTTTGTATCAAAACAAGATGTATCTCATCATCACAATCCATCTCTGTATCTAGCTATCTAGCTACATACGTCTGTGTAAGCTCTCAGTCGTACAGGAGTGGTCCATCGATGAGAAGGTTTCTTCCCCCCCTATAGCTACATAGTTATCTATCTACCTATCAATCAATCTACCTAGATATCTATCGACCTAGCTAGCTATCAATCTATCTACCTATCTAGCTATCTATCTAGTTATCTAGCCACATAGATAGCTACATAGGTAGTTAGCTACAAAGCTAATTATCAAACAGATGTTACAGTTTCGAGAATATTTCATTCTCGCAACAGTCGGCTGTGTGAGCGACACTCAACTCCTCATAGCTGATGTCATGTTTGGACTTGATCAGACAGAAGACTAGTTAAGGACACTTAAATATCTTTGTTTGTTGTGAAACCGCAGACCATTAGCACCGTTGCACATCTGTGAGTGCTTTCACTGCTGCAAAAATTGTGCCTTAGTGAAAACAGCCAGCTTGTAGGACTGCAGATGGAGGCAATCATCCGTTAATGAGTGTTGTAATCATCAAACGATCCACAATGACTTGTGGCGGTCATAGATTCAAATTTTGTCACGTCACCGTGATGGCAGCGCTTTGTTCTCTCGTTTATTGGTTGGGTATTTAGTACGTTACAAAGTTAATTCAAGCAAGTAATGCCATTGAATTTTTCACAAAAGGAGAGAATTGGCATGACAAAGGCAAGGCTTCTACAGACATCTCTATGTTTCTATATACAGACACCCCCCTACTTACCAACATTCGAGTTACGGACAACGGTACATACAAACATTGTTGTAGTAACATATGTAGTATTCTCCCCAGTTGTACATGTACACGTCTTTATCAAGCATATTAAATGTTTATTTTTCAGTTTAAACCAATACAGGTTACTTTTACAAGCCTGAAACATACTTATACAAGCCTTCAACATACATTCCATACAAAATATAGCACTGAAGCAACTTACGAACACATTCAACGACAATTGAACGACCGTTTGGAAAGTATCTCGTTCGTAAGTTGGGGAGCGTCTGTACAGTGGTACCTCTCCTTATGAAATTAATATTTTCTTGATGACATTTCTGAACTATAACATTTCAAGTAGAGACGCGTTTTCCATGTAAATGCCCTAATCCGTTCCAAGCCCCCCGAAAATCAAACATAAATGTTTTGTAAAGAATGCATCAAATATATAACAAATATTAATTATTGCACAATAAAGGAGAGTTGTGCAAAATATAAAAAACTTGAATAAAGATCATGAATAAATTTCAGAAAAATAATGGTCATTTAACTTTTGACTGCGTCCTCGTCTGTTTTTTTGCCCTCAGTCCATGTTCTCTCCCAGAAGTGGTTATTGCCTGGCGTCTTGTCAAGAACTGATCCAAGGACGTTGGCTTTTTGTCGGCTTTTAACAATCCTTTAAAAATATCCCAGGCAAGCATCAGTGTAGTGAGCTACATAGACACATCTCTATCTACACACACATGGTAGATGTCCCTCTTGGCCAATGGGATGCTCGGATGATGCGAGGTAATAGCCCATGGGAGAGCAGCTATTGTACTGTATTTTTACCTTTCATAACAAGGATGAAAAGGTTTCTTCAGCCATCATCTGTACGTCTTTGAAGGTGTCCCCCCGTTTGCTCCGGTATTAGATTCCAGAGCGAATGGGGCAATCAGAGGCAGTCACAGTACATAATCACAATTTACAAAAGAAGTAATCAGATTTGCTTCAGGGAGTAGTCCACTGCTCCCCCCCAACCTTAGAGCAGGGACCTATGTCCATTAGGGATATATAATGTATAGGTCCAGGGCTACCAGCAGAACTTTAGTTCGCTGACGAAGCTTTTCAGATGAGGAGCGAAACTTTCGACCCTTCAAAGAAGTACAGATGACGGCTGAAGAAATCTTTTCATCAATGGACCACTCCTGTACGACTGAGAGCTTACACAGCCATCTTGTTGCCAACTGTCATAATAAGAGTATAAGAATATTTTCATGTTGAGGCGTTTCGTAACTTGAAAATGTATGTAGAAACGCTCGTAAGTAGAGGTACCACTGTATTGTCAAATTCTCTCCAGGTAACAGGGAGTTTTGTTCTCTGTACTGATTAATAGGATGTATCCCCCTGCCTCTCCCCACATTCCTAATTACCCCCCACAGCGCTCGGGTTGTTAACCATTATTTCATGTCAATAGGGACTGCTCATACTTCCTCTAATCCCGTTGACTTGGCCGACTGTCCCGCTGCGTGACGACCACGTTTCCTGAAAGCCGACGTCATTCGTGATGAAAATTGCGGTCGGCCTCAGCCCGGAATGTGTTGTCCACGACACACCAGGTGAAATTTCTAAATTTAAACGGGTGTCTGTTCGTCATCGCGATCAATACATTGATTGCATTCTGTCATCGAGCCTTTGTCTCTTTCTGCCCCCAATAAATCTAATCTAAGAATCAATTCAAATGAATACAAAACAAATTGAAGTCAACCGGAAATAAAAACTAACAATGAAAAAAAAAATCCCCAATATTCTAACCAAAAATTATGCTCCGTGTTCATTCGTAGTCTTTTCATTTGATATTTTTGCTTCAAAAAGCCCAAATCTATTCATGACCACCCAATGCCTCATTTAACATGACTCATGTTTATATCTTAGAGTTGCAAAGCAGCCTTGAGAGGGTTAAACACGAACAGCGCCGATTCCCTCCTACTGATCTTAACACGCACACACACTGTGAACACACACTTTGTCAGCTGAGCCACAGAGGAGGATAAGGAGGGTGGGGGGGTCGCCGCTAGACCCCGTTGTCGTAGGCTCAGAGCTGAGACTCATCTATCCCGGAGAGTCGTTGTCGTCGTCGCTCCATGGGACGCCAGAGGTGGCCCCCCAACACAGTACCCTCCATGATGGCCTGCCTCCATGTGGAGACCCCCTCGATCTGCACGGGCAAATTCAAATCGGGTAAGTTCTGCGACTAACTTGTTGCTCGCTCTGATGTCTTTGCTTTGGCATGTGGTAAACGGTGGTCACTTAACTTCCTATTGCAGGGGTGTCAAACTCATTTTTAGCCACGGGTTACATTGGAGTTACGATTTCCTCTCGAGGGGCATTATGAATTTGGGAAACTTTTATATTGTTTCATCCTCTCCACATATTACGTATCGAGCGCACAAAATAAATAATTAATAACTAGTTTTCAAATTTGAAGTAAAAAATAATGACTTATTGTGGTTTACATACGACAATTAGAAATTTTGGATCAGAGTTTAGCAAGCATCATGGAATTTCACAAGTTTGATTTGCTTTCGCGGGCCGGATAAAATGATGAGGCAGGCCAGATTTGGCCCCCGAGCCTTGACTTTGACACCTGTGACCTATTGGATAAAAGGTAAACTGTAATTTGCAGATTGTTTCAGAATGGGCACACAAGTGTAAAAAGAAGTTAAGCCATTGCTCACCCCCAGAAAAAAAAATATCCAGTAACTGTAAAATTGTCCTTGAGAGTTTTGAGAGGCGTTTAGAAATAAAAAATTTATTATTATTATTATTATTATTATTATTATTATTATTATTATTATTATCATCATCATTATTAGTATTATTAAAAATCCTGATTATGTCTCATATTGCAGCGTATCCCTCAAAGTCCCATAATCCTTTGATGACACTCGCCGGTTTGTGGCCTAAACATGATGCCACATTTCACCCCCTTTGTAATTTTTCGCAGAATTTGGTTTAAAATCCATTGCTTTGAAGATTTGGTGTTAATTATAAATTGTGTGTGAATATCCACCTATTCTTACTGAAATGTTTGTCCCCATTGGGGTCATGGGTTAGATGGAGCCTAACCCAGTCGAATTTTGAGTAAGAATCAGAGTACACCCTGGACTCGCGGCCAGCCTATCACAGGTCCAATATAGACGAGCAACTATTGACACTCGCACTCACATCTTTGCAGAAGTTCCGATTCACCCCTTGACCTTTGATTTCAACTCCAAACAGGACTTGAGCAGGTTTTTTTTTGTTCATGAAAGAATCGCTGGCTGCGTACAGTTCAGTTTTGTTGAACTTTAATCTTAAACAGCAGTGGCCTTTTTTTTAACTTGGATATTTATTATCCACTAAATTTGTACAAACGTCCGTTTATGTTGAATCATCTGTTTAAAGGCTATGATACAATTGTATGACCTTCGTACGCGTAGTGTTTAAATACTTTTGAAAGTGCGCCGATGATATCATGGTTTACTTGAACAAGATCCTCTGTCTCACTTTTGATGAACAGTTAGGCCTGCTGCGCTGCTGTGTTTTCGTTTTGCTCACGACAGTGACACTTGCTAGAGCCGAGTGTTTCTTTTGAGGTTATGCTTGGAGAGCTAAGTATTTTTTTAAGGTGCTACTTGGTGTAAATGCGTGATAACCGCCGCCCTGGATGGTGAGACAGACGTTTAAACCGCTCTTGCACCATGTTGCCCAAATTAAATATAATTGGTGAAAAATGTTCCGCAATTCGGAGTGCCAAAAAAAACGTAACTTGACGTCAAATGGATGTGTTACCATCTAAGTGTACAAGAAATGTGTCGGAAAGCGCTGCCGTTTTCAAATGTTTGTTATAACACAAAGTGACTCGATAGGATGCGAGCAAGGACATCGTAGCTCGAAATCCCAGTGCATACTTATTCGTTCTGCTGCTCAAAGAATCAAATCAAATGGGTATCAGGCGCGGAGCTTTGCCGTTGGGACGATGTGGCTCAGAGATTTGAGATGACGTCGCACGTGGGCAACCTCTGATTATATTTCGAGGCGTTTGACATGACGGGGGAGGTTAGCCAAAGTTCAGCGCAAACTGTCAGGAGCACCCCAGGGCGCGAATTGCATCCCCTTTATATTAAATGTTTATTGATAGAGTCTGGCATATTTTATTGCTCGCGGCATTCTTTCCAGGTCACGATGACTATAAACACTTTCAAGGCCGCTTTACCGAATCTCTACATCTGCTTATCGAGTCTCTTAATAAGAAAGTTGTGACACCTTTTTGCGAGTTCTTTCATTAGCTTGATCTCCGGGACCCCACTTTGCCATTTTTCCGATTTAATCGAGTGGTGTAATTCTGTAAACACGCCCCCTTCAAACTACACCCGACATGTCACGGTTCCCAGGCCTTGTTCTCACAGCTGCCCCGTTTATTTTTGCTTGCTTGAGTCAGAGGGCCCTGTTCAACGCATTTCCCGGGAGAGCCGTGCAGGTCTGCCTTGTGTGTGTATGGTGTGTGTGTGTGTGTGTGAGTGTGTGCGAATGGGGAATATTTACTTCCTGCGAGCTGCTCTGTACAGGCAACGAAGAAAGAGTCACAACGTTGCATAGGTGACCATGCGGGCATCATTCACCGTCGCCATCAACTTCATCTTTCACGCCCGCTTTGCCTGAAAATAATTTTCGATTTACCTAAAACAAGAGTTTGATAGACAACCGTGGAAACCAATAGAAAGAGTGCATTAACTCATTCACTGCCAGACGTGCAAAAATGTCTTCACTCCAGTGCCAGGGTTTGTATCATTTCTACTCAAATTGAAGGACCCACAGAATATTGAGTTTTAGGACTACATAAACATTCAATGCAGTGTTAGAAACCTCTTTAAGTGTTACGTTCTCTCTAAGTGTTAAGTTCATACTGTCTCCTTATTATCTAATTTATAACGGATTCTTTTATTACAGACAGTGGCGTTTTAGGTGGTTCAATTACCTGACATGTTTCGGCGTGTACTTCCTCTTTCATCAGAGTATACTCTCTTCTTTAATCAGAAAAAAGTTACTTCCTAAGTTATATGGGTCTGGAGTTATATGACCTTGAAATTGCGGCGGCTGTACAAAAATACAATACATCAGAATCAGAATCAAAATCATCTTTATTGCCAAGTATGTAGAACACACAAGGAATTTGTTTCCGGTAGAACACGCTGCACTAGTATCGTCCATTTTGGCTACTGTTGAGAGAGTATTTAGCGCTTAAACAACAGCTGAAGCTGTAAACAAAGCGTGAACATGGAAAAAAGGGAAATGCTGCCCCCTCGTTGAATGGAAAAAACATTACCAGATGTCTGACCAATGCTTTATCGGCACAAGAAAAACCAAAACCCAAACACATTCGGGAATGGCGGTCCACGTCACATTTTTCAATTCCTGAATAAATCCGGAAATGGCAGCGAATGAGTTAAAAAGCTTTCCCATAATATTTTCATTCATGTTAATTTTTGCTTCCTTTTTGTCTTGCCATGAGCATTTTGATGTTTAAAACAGATGCAAAGGGGGCTCACAAAGGGTGCCGTTTAAGCTTCAGACCATCAGTCGTACTATTAAAGACGCCCCTCCATAAAATACACAATCAGTCAAGGGCTAATGCGAACTTAGCGCCAAAAAATAACAATAACATTTGCAATGTTGACATCTTGTCAAAAATCTTCCTGGCGAAATACAACCAGTTCGGGTGTCCCAATACTTTTGTCAACTCACTTTGAAAAGTGACGTTGAACTCGTGGAGCAGACATGACTCAACGGTGCTCTCGCCAGTGTCCCGTCTGACTGCGGCTTTACTCATTAACAAGCTTCATAGCGGAGTTAGAATTTTCTTCTCTCGGGCTGTTTACTTTGGCCAACATGGCTTGTTCAGCACCATCGCCGCTTCAAGTCCCACGTGCGGTTTCTCCCCCACGCTTCTTTTCTGGCCGAGCGCAGGAAGTGAATTGTACTTTGGCGTTTATCACTAAATATGACATTGGACACAAAAAAAAATTTGGGTGTTAGCATCTTGACGCCTGTGGCATTACCCATCAGTATGGATTGGATTGGATTTACCTTTATTAGTCTCACAGTGGAGAAATGTACATTTTCACAGCAGCAAAGTTATAAAAGGAAGATTCAAGGACAACTTAAAGTTGTCCAAAACAATGGCTTCAGAGAGTTCAGATGCAGAGAAGATGCTTTCTTGTTACTCATCCAGTTATGAATATGATTCAAATAGTTCTGAAGAGGAAAGCATAAATGTTTGCAATCAATTAAAGAAGTCCGTCCGTATCACTTTGAGCCGTCTGGACCCGAATGTAGCCCTCAGAAAATAAATAAAATAAATAGGGATGAAAATGGCTAGCGCAATATTTTGAGCTCATTCCTGTCTTCTTTGTTGACTACCTTTGGCAAAATGACCTTTGACCTTTTTTAGCCTCTATTATCTCGCATCTTGCCATTTTGCTCCCCCCTTTTGATATCGATGTGAAGTATTGACACCATTTTACAAGTATCGACCATCAAATGCATCATGTTCTTTTTTTCCTTTTACGACCGTTGTCGTCTTGCTGATGAAATCGTATTTATTTTTTGCTCTCTCTGCGGAGAACTAGAAGTCCTCTTACCACCCCACACCCCCACTGAGTGAGCTCCTCCCTGGCTCCGCATAGCTTCATGAGTCACAGGCTGGGCCTTTGCTGGAGGTCACTCACCCCTTTGGACTCGAACAAAACCTCCCCCAGGCCGGTCTCCAGTGAGCGCCTAACCGTCTTCTTTGGTACTGTAGGTATGCGGCCTGGCTTTGTCATGACTGTTTTTGGTTTCCTTCCGCCTCGTGTGGCCATTAAATCAACTGCGTGCTCAGTGAACACCACCCAGGTAGCGTGAGACTTGTTTTCTTGTCATATGAACATGACAACAACTCAATGAAAGAAATAAATGTTAATTTGAATGTGAAGAAAGAATAGGAATTTTTTTTCTTCACTTTTTTAAATAGTTATGTATTTTTTTAAGAACGGCCATGAAAGCACCTCAATTGCATTTTCACACATGGATGGGATGGCGCTCCAGAGACTATTTCTTGCATACTTTATTTTCCATGCATCCTTCATTAAATAGGCTTTTTAAATGTATGTATTATTTTTTTTTTTTACATATAAACGGTTTTCCTACAGAGGGCGCACCGCATTATGGATTGTGTACAATAGAAACTACAATAGTTGCTGCGGTTATTCATCCAGATGAAGTCATTTTTTTGCCGCAGAACACATAGTTAAGGTTTCCTTTCACGGGCCGTTTTGAATTTGAGGAAGCCTTTAGAATGGTTAATCCCTTCCACATATTACATTTAAGGCGCACAACAAATTAATGAATAACTAGTTTTCAAATTTGAAGTAAAAAATAATGACTTGATGAATTATTGTGGTTTACAATTTGAAATTTTAGTTCGGACTTTAGCAAGCATCGTGGCACTTGAGATGCTTGATTTGCCTTTGCGGGCTAAATAAAATGACGTGGCGGGCCAGATTTGGCCCCCTATCCTTGGCTTTGACACCTGTGCAATAGATAGAGATGCACTAAAAGGAATACAATACAATACAGAACAGCTTCCTTGATAAGGAGCCTTCTCATGCTGAATATATACAAATTTGAAAATCCATTTTAAGGATTCCATTTCTTTCAGTTCTTAAAGCACCTGCAGCACTGCATGAGCGGATTCGCAGTCTGGACAGGGAAATGGTAAAAGAAATCATCTAAATCTGCAGCTAATCAATCATTTTGTCATTAATCCATCCAGCCATTTTTTTGTCTCTCTTATCAGACGGGGAACATACTGAAGCACAAACTTTGCCGCCGACCAACTCGCTCCGAGCTGGTCCGCATGCACATCCTGCAAGGTGCGAAAAGCCTGGTTGCCCTCTCGGTTCCCGCGTGACGGTAAAAGAAGCTGACACCGACTTTTTTTTTACGCAGAAAGCAAAGCTGACGCCTCCGTGCAAGCCGCTCAGATGAAGCTGAAGAGGGCCCGACTGGCCGATGATCTCAACCAGAAGATTGCCCACAGGCCCGGACCCATTGAGCTGGTTCAGAAGAACATCCTTCCTGTGGACCGGGGTGGTAACAAAGACCATGACGGTAGATGTTTATTTTTTTCACGATTGTGGTGGGTAGGGCTCGAGCAGATCTGACTTTGCTGCGGTGATCTGTGACTAACTTGACGTCAACTACCCACAGAAGTCTGTCTGCTTTGCAGCTCCTTGTAAAAAAAACATTCAGCCTAAAATGTCAAGTTGTCACTGTAAAGGGAACACAGTCCAATTACATCAGTGTCATACTCCAGCTAAAACGTAAACAGGATGTCAGTGTCGAAACAAAAATGACGGCTTTTCTTGACCTGTCAAATAAAAAAACAAAAAAATATTATTGGATAGCAACAGTTCTTGAACTGTGTTGACTCCATGTTGCGATCATACTAAAATAGATGCGTGAAAAAACATTCCTTCTGTATTCCTTATCTTTATTGTTATTTTTTTTGTTTAACTTTCACCTCGGGGGAGTTCATCGTTTGAGGAAAGCAACCAAAACAAATTCACGTTATTGCCCACGAAAAAGAAGATATTTCGTTGCAGTAGGAAACAAAAAAATAAAATATAAGACATATATAGATCTATAAAAATGTATTAAAATATATATCTAATATATAGAAATAAATATGATATAATGGGCGAATTATACGTTTATTATGTTTGTTAAAGTCATTATAAGTGCCTTGCACGCTGTGTCCGAGAGGACAGTAATTTTGTCTGTGCTGTATGTCATGCATATTAGCATATTTGACAATAAAGCTGACTTTGACTTTGAAATAAATAATAATTAGATATCTATATATATATATACTCTAGATATATAATGTATACAAATATAGATAGCTAGCTAGATAAATAGACAGCGAGCTAGATAGACAGCTAACAACATAGCTAGCTAGCGAACGAGATAGCCAGCTAGCTAACCAGATAGATGGCTAGCTAACAAAATATCTCGCTAGCTAATGAGACAGCAAGCTAGCTAAAGACATAGATAGCTAGCTTATCAAGCTAGCTAAAGACATAGCTAGATAGCTAACGAGATAGCAAGCTAGCTAACGAGGTAGATAGCAAGCTAACGAAATAGCGAGATAGCTAATGAGATAGCAAGATAGATTTATAGAAAGCAAAATTGTGACATGAAAGCAATGTACAGAATCTGGACTAGTTCTGATAGCAATTTTGAATATGTTTGTCTTCCAGGTGATAGTCCGAACCCGAGCGAGGAAATCGATGTGTACACTTTCGACGAGGGTGACCATGACATTTTATCGCTGCACACTTGTTGCCAAACATCTCCGAGCACCGACTCGGTCTCGCCCACATCGACCGAGGCCACATTTCTTTCCTGTTCCGACACCTCCGTGCGGGTAAGGTTGAAATAAAGTCGGGGTTGAAATAAATGAATGAAAAAAGAATATAAAAAAATGTCCACACGTAACATTATTGCTCTTCTCCACTCAGCCCTCACCGTCTAACCCCTCATCCGATTTATCCTCCACCAGCGAGCAACCTACAACTTCATCTCAACCAATCACTGCTACGATCACAAAGGTGAGCCTCGCCTTTTCACACTCAAATAAATACATTCCACAAATACCAACCCGGCGCCGTGGTATGCGAGTGGTCAGCGGGTCCGCGTCACCGTTTGTAGGTCATGGCTGAAGTGGAGTTTGTATTTTTTCTTCCTTCCAGCCAACTACAGTAGTAGTTAAAAATGGTGGCCTTTCAAACACGTAAATCCCAGTTTTCATCACTCGCTCGCCATTCACTTCCAGCAGGTGTTAAAAACATGAGGGTCCTATTTCCATTTCCTCTTTCTTCATCCACTAAAGATTCTCATCAAGCGTGTCTCCAGTGGCATTCAACCAAATATCTCTTTTCACATATGCTGTCCTGTGTGTGTATGTGCACGCGTGTGTGTATGTGCGCGCGTGTGTGTTCCACTCCGCAGCAGAGCTCGCCAAAGCCGGCGGGCGAGAAAAGCCGCAGCAAAAAAAGCAGAGAGGCCAAGCCCAGGATACGCAAGCTCAAGTATCATCAGTACGTTCCCCCGGACCAGCAGAAGCACGAATTGAAGCCCTCGCCGGCTGCCGCGGCGGCAAGCGTGGATGCCGCTTACGTCCGCATCCTGCAACAGCAGCAGCACTTTCTACAGCTGCAAATTCTTAGCCAGCAGCGTTTTGATCACCAACAGGCGGCGGTCAAGTACGGAAGTTGTTTTTTTTCCTATTTCCTATTTCCTATTGCATTGTTTGCATGAATGTTTGTTGCTAGGCAGACTTTGTGGGGCAGAATCATTTGTGCCCTCAAGCCTGTCCAAGAACAAATCGTGTGGGTTTTTTGTGCAGCCATTGTAAGATTTATCACAAAACAAAATCATGCAACTAAATTTTCCCGGGAAACGTGCAAGTAGGAACGCAAATAGGTGCATTTTGACCACCAGCGGGTGACACTAAATTTTGGCTCTGATCTTCCATGTTTCTTATACAATGCTTCGCTTCTACTCTGACTCTCTTTCCTTTTCCTCTCCTCCCCCATCAGTTCAACAGGCAATTTCCAAAGCAGCTCCTCTGCCAAGCTCTCGAACGAAAACTGCAAGCCAGATCAGTTACCGGCCAATGTGGACGAAATGAAGGTACAGTCCCAAAAATAAATACAAACATTTGAATTTATTATCATATAGTGGAACGTCTCGATTCGAAAATTTCGGATTTTTTTTATGCCTCAGTTTACAACCAAAAATCGGTTCTTGATCAAACTGTGTGCACGTGAATGCACCACCCGACTCCCCTCCGCTTCCTTTTATGTCACTTCCTTGTGTCGTGTGATCGACATATTATCCTCGTATAGCGTTTCATTGTGACCGGTGTGTTTGTATTTTCTAATCAAAAAAATTCAGACATTGATTACATTGATAAAAATGGGAAATGTTTTGGTTTCGAATCAAAATGGTCTTTGAATAGCTTTCTGAAACGGGTTATGGTCAAAAACTCTGGTTTGACTGTATGCAAATTTCCCCATTGTGGGACGAATAAAGGCTTTCTGATTCTGATATATACCTGCAAGCTACCTCTAAATCTATTCGATTGTATTTTATTGTGAAGTGCATTGTTGCTAGGCATAATTTGTGGGGCAAAAGTGCCAAAGCCTATTGAAGCCATCTGCTGGTCCAATCCAGTCAAGTCCTTCACCTGCCTCAAAATGAAAAAAAACTGACTGGGGTATTATTGTGTATGTGCGCTTCCAGGTAGCCGAGCTGAAAGTCGAACTCAAACTGCGCTCGCTTCCCGTTTCCGGAACCAAGATGGATCTAATCGAGCGACTGAAGTTGTATCACGAAACTGTCGCCGGACTGGAGACAAAAGTGTCCGAAAACACCCCAGGATTGTCCCTTAAAGTGTCTCCCATTGGCTTTCTGGACAACCGTTCAACGGACAGTCTCGCGGCGCCCCCTCCTGGTCATATCGGGTCCCACGAGAAGGACCGACGTCTCCATGAGAAGGAGCTTCAGATCGAGGAGCTGAAAAGGCGGCTCGAGCATGAGCAGAGGCTGGTGGAGGCTCTCAAGCTGCAGCTGGAAGTGGAGAAGAAAAGTCAGCAGCTGGGAGAGTCCCCTCCGTCCGGTCTCGGTCCTCCGTCGCCCCTCAAGGAGGAGCCTGTGAACATCAAACAGGAAAAAAACACGGAGACGAGCAGCCCCTCACCGCCTCTTGCCGCAAAAGTGGAGAACACAGAACATCTGAGCAAGGTGAGGAGGAAAAGAAAATCACATTGGAAAATCACAAGATTGATTGAGTAATCTGTAGACATCACACCAAAAAACAAAAAGCGATCAATAAAGCGTTATCTTTTTCCTATCATTTATATGTAATTCATTATTTAGTCAGATTTGGGTTTCTTTATTTTTGTTTGCAGACATGGGCGGGGCAGAGGACAGCCCAAAGTGTTCTCCTGTCAAGTGTCACTAAAGCTCCCATGCGTGAGGTCGAGCATGCGATTGTCATTACAGTGATACCTCACCTTACGAACTTAAGTGGTTCCCACAGTGTGTCAGGTGAAAAGTTCATCTGCCAAACATTTATTTCCCATAAGAAACCATTAAAAATGAGAATAATCCGTTCCCAGGTCCCCATAAAACATAATTTTCTACTAAATAAGCCTTAAAACTACACAAAATATACCTTATATTATGTATAATAAATGTGATATTGTATTATAATGAAAGAAATAAACTGTACTGTATGATAAAGTCATTTTATTTCCCTTTATGGTGGTCGTTGTTGTAGTTGCCGTGCTTTCTCGGCGATAATACCCTCACTCACACTGTCCCCTGCTAGCTGCTTTTCGTTAATCCAAATCAACAGAAGTTTTTCAATCTCTCCTATTGCCTCAGACCGTTGCTTACACAACACAGAAACACCCCTAGCCACACGTAGCAATGGTCGACTTAGCATACTGGTACTGGGATGCTAAATTACACAAACGCACACGTCGTTGGTGTTTTTTGATGATCTCCTTCTTCTGCTCGACCATAATTTTCTTTTGTGTCCTCTTTAACACTAGCCTGTGGTGGGGTCTTTTTTGGTCCCATAATAGCAAAAGTACTCCACTTGATAACAAACCACGTCCGCACTGAGTGCACTCAAAGAAAGTGTATGTGGAAAACTAGTCCGCCAGCCACTGTGGCCCTGTTCGACCATGTGGTTTGGTGTTCATCCGCCAAAAACTAGTCCGCCAGCCACCATGGCGCTGTGTGGTTTGATTCGTCCGCCGAAAAGTAGTTCGGATGCCAAGATTATATTCTCGCGAATATAATGTTCGTAAGGCAAAAAGTTTGTGAGCTAAAACGTTCGTAAACTGAGGTATCACTGTATTATGATAATTTTTCTTATTATTTTTGACATCCTCAAGCATGTGTAGATTATTCTTTTTGTTCGTCCCCCACTAGACTGTCAATCATGGCGACGCTCCGTCCTTCTCACCACTAAAATGTAAATTCCTCCGAGAACCTCCTCGCTATGAAGACGCCGTCAAACACGCGCGCATGCTGCCTGCTATTCAGGTGACAAAAAAAAGACCTTCTTGTCCATCACAGTTTCCAAACATTTCCAAAATGTCACTTAAATATTTTCCTCCAGGGTTTGTGCGCAGCCAGCCAGCAGATGGACGACCTGTTTGACATCCTCATCGAAAGTGGTGGTAAGGTTGAACCCTTTGTTGCAATCGATCTCGTCTCAAACACGCGTGGGTGACACCGAAACAGTAACACAGCACCACTCTAAAAGGTTTCATCCTTAATTTAACTCATTTACTGCCAGACATGTGCAAACGTGTGTCCACCCCAGTGCCAGGGTTTTTGTCATTTTCACTCAAAATCCAGGACCCACAGAATATTGAGTTTTTAGGACTACATAAACATTCAATTCAGCATTAAAAAGCTCAGAGTCGCTTTCTTCAGAAAACCTTCATGTGTCTCACAAAGGACGAATTCTCAATTCAAAGAAGCAAATTTAGGAAAGGAAGAAAGAACAGAAGAAAGTACAGAAGAGCTGCTGTAAAGCGAGCCATTTTCAAATATTGATATCAAGTCAACCAAACGGGCAAAATGAAACAATGTTTCATTGAAACATACATTGCAAAAAATTGCATTACAAAAATTCTTATATATATTTAGTGCTTTATCACTTCCAGGAGGGGGCAGCATTTCCATTGCTAGTCTCCATAGTCGTGCAGCTGTTGTTAGAGTGCCCTTCATTTTCGATTCCTTTTTTTTTTGATTGTTGATTACCATCAAGAGTTTTTTTAAAGACGGGCATCAGCATTAAATGGACGGCACAGAAGACGACCTGTTGTCGAATTCAGACTCACAAGAAAGTGTGAAAGTTTACATTGTCAATAAATGATTTTTATCATGGATGCATGTTGTCACTTACAATGCATGGTCTCAGCAGAGAAAAAGTGAAACATTTTATACCGATTTTTAATGCAAAATTAGGGTTCCCCTTATACATGTCCACGTTATACTTGAATAAATACGGTACATAAACATTAAAGGCGCTTATAAATAAAATGTATTATTATTATTATTATTATTATTCAATTCAGCATATGAAACCTTACACTTTCTTCTTTCGTCAGAAAAAAAGTTAATTCCTAAGTGATATGGGTCTGGAGTTATCTGACCTTAAAATGTGGGCGGCTCTCCAAAATAAAATACAATACATAATATTTATTTATATAGCGCTTTAACAACAACTGAAGCTGGAACAAAGCACTAATATTGGAAAAAGGGAAATGCTGCCCCCTCGTGGAAGGGAAGAACATGGCCAGAGGTCTGACCAGCGCTTTATCAGCACACCCTGCAAGAAAAAACAAAACCAGGGAAATTCTGGAATGGCGCTCCACGTCATAATTTCAATTCTGGATTAAATTCGGGAATGGCAGTGAATGAGTTAATCAATCCCCCCTTAAAAAAAATCATTCATTTAAAAAAACTGCACGGTGGCACCCGTGGTTTAAACAAAGTTGCATTCGAATTATTTTCAAGGCTTTGAACTAACTGGTTAGTAATGCATAACAAAAAGGTGACCAATAATTTCACTCTGTGGAACAAAAATTAGCACCGTAGTGACGCAAATTTACGAGGACGCTTTCTGAAAAACCACATCATGTTCACATCATTACCCATTTCTTCAATTTCTCCACTCAGAAATGTCTCCCTTCGTCAAACCGGACCCTCCTGACGCCAACAAGCGTGTGGCCGTCACGCCCAGCGTCACCCTCCTCCCTGTCAACACCGTCCTGTCACGCCCTCCGCCCTGCGTCCAGATGGCACCCATGCCTGCCGAGGAGCTTCCTCTACCCCTGATCGCCATGGAGATGGGACTGGACGACAACATGGACGCAGAGTCCGACCTCCATGGCATGGACTGGCTGGATCTCAGCGTATCGGCGGCTGAGAGCGTCTTCTCGGCAGACTTCCTGGACGCTTACCAGCTGCTCTAAAGGTCATCAGCAGATTGTGACAGAGATAGCAAGAGTCACAGAAAGTGGGCATCATTGGAAAGGTTGTCAAAATTGCACTTTGGGTCTTTCATTGAATTAAAAAAAACATGTAGAGTAAGGCGTTTTCTTTTTTAAACAAATAGTGTGTATTAAGTAAGGTGTTTTTATCCGGAAAAAAAGTACAGTAAGACTTTTTTAGACCGAAAAAAAACCCAACCATTTATAGTATGCAGTTAGCCCTAAAAAAGCGACCGTGGATAGAAAGGCGTTTTTGACATTTTGATTGTTTTTTTTTTCGTGTCAAAAACAGCTTACTTTACTACAGCCTTACTATACATGGCCATTTTTTTTTCAGTAAAAACGCCTTACTATACATGGTCGTTTTTTTTCGGCTAAAAACGCCTTTCTATACATAGCCCTTTTTTTCAGTAAAAACACCTTTTTTCCCGTCTTCTTTTTCCAGCGAAAATGCCTGACTATACATGTTTGTTGGTTTTTTTTTTTTTTCGGGCTAAAACCAACTTACTATACATGGTCTGTCTTTCGGCTAAAAATGCCTTACTATACATGGTGCTTTTTTTCAGTAAAAACGCCTCACTATACATGGTCGTTTTTTTAGGTTAAAAACACCTTACTATACAAGGTCGTTTTTTTAGGGCTAAAAACGCCTTACGATACATGTTTTTGATTTTTTTTTTTTCGGCTAAAAACGCCTTAGTATACATGGTCATTTTTTTCGTGTCAAAAACGCGGCACTATACATGGTGGGTTTTTTTTAGCCTAAAAACGCCTTACTATACATGGTCGTTTTTTTCGGGCTAAAAACGCCTTACTATTTGTGGTCGTTTTTTCTGGGAGGGGTGCTAAAAACGCCCTACTATACATGACCATTTTTTTAAAGTAAAAACGCCTTACTATACATGGTTGTTTTTTAGGTTAACAACACCTTACTATACATGGTCGTTTTTTTGGGCTAAAAACGCCTTACTATACATAATCTTTTTTTTTTTTTCGGGCTAAAAACGCCTTACTATACATGGTGCTTTTTTCGGGCTAAAAACGCCTTACTGTACATGGTCGTTTTTTCGGGCTAAAAACACCTTACTATACATGGTCGTTTTTTTGGGCTAAAAACGCCTTACTATATATAATCTTTTTTTTTTCTGGCTAAAAACGCCTTACTATATATAATCTTTTTTTTTCGGGCTAAAAACGCCTTACTATACATGGTGCTTTTTTTCGGGCTAAAAATGCCTTACTATACATAATCTTTTTTTTTTTCGGGCGAAAAACGCCTTACTATACATAATCTTTTTTTTCCGGCTAAAAACGCCTTACATGGTTGTTTTTTCGGGTGAAAAACACCTTACTATACATGGTCTTTTTTTGGGGCTAAAAACGCCTTACTATACATAATCTTTTTTTTTTCGGGCGAAAAACGCCTTACTATACATTATCGTTTTTTCGTGCTAAAAACGCCTTACTATACATGGTTGTTTTTTCGGGTGAAAAACACCTTACTATACATGGTCGTTTTTTTGGGGCTAAAAACGCCTTACTATAATGGTCGTTTTTTTGCACTAAAAACGGCTTACTATACATGGTCGGTTTTTTTGGGGCTAAAACGCCTTACTTTACATGGTCTTTTTTTGGGCTAAAATCGCCTTACTATACATGGTCGTTTTTTTGGGCTAAAAACGCCTTACTTTACATGGTCATTTTTTGGGGGGCTAAAAACGGCTTACTATACATGGTCGTTTTTTTCGGACTAAAAACGCCTTACTATACATGGCCATTTTTTGGGGGGCTAAAAACGCCTTACTATACATGGTCGTTTTTTTTCGGACTAAAAACGCCTTACTATACATGGCCATTTTTTGGGGGGCTAAAAACGCCTTACTATACATGGTCGTTTTTTTTGGGCTAAAAACGCCTTACTTTACATGGTCATTTTTTGGGGGGCTAAAAACGCCTTACTATACATGGTCATTTTTTCGGACTAAAAACGCCTTACTACACATGGTCGTTTTTTTTGCGCTAAAAACGCCTTGCTACACATGGTCGTTTTTGTCAGGCTAAAAACGCCTTACTTTATATGGTCTTTTTTGGGGCTAAAATCGCCTTACGATACATGGTCGTTTTCTTTGGACTAAAAACGCCTGACTATACGTCATTTTTTTCGGGCTAAAAACGCTTTACTATATCTAATCTTTTTTTTTCTGGCTAAAAACGCCTTACTATACATAATATTTTTTTTCGGGCTAAAAACGCCTTACTATACATGGTCTTTTTTTTCGGGCTAAAAACGCCTTACTATACATGGTCGTTTTTTGGGCCTAAAAACGCCTTGCTACACATGGTCGTTTTTGTCAGGCTAAAAACGCCTTACTTTACATGGTCGTTTTTTTCGGACTAAAAACGCCTTACTATATATGGTCTTTTTTGTCAGGCTAAAAACCCCTTACTACACATGGTTGTTGTTTCGGGCTAAAAACGCCTTACTATTCATGGTCGTTTTTTTCGTGTCAAAAACGCCTTACCATACATTGTCGATATTTTTCAGGTCAAAATGCCTTACTATACATGCCGAAAACAATGACTGTATCCGTAAGGCGTTTTTAGCTTCAAACCTTGTCTTTTTTTACCCTTTGAACAATACATCGTTGGTGTCAGAAAAACAATACAGAACAAGTGACGGTCGCCGGTAGTGTAGTGGTACACTCACTGGCAGTTGGTACAGGCAACCTGGGATCAAGCCCCACTCAGTGACTCTGCAACTTCAAAATTGAACACTTACTTTTTATTAGGAAACCACAAGAGTTGGTGTCAAATATGACGAGTGGCAAGCTGTAGTACCTGGTAGTGTAGTGGTATATTCACTGGCTGTAGGTCCAGGCAGTGTGGGATCGAACCGTGTTCATTGACACCAAAAATGTGTTTTAATAGTTTTTGACCGGGGGTTTTTAACCCCCAAAAAACCATCATGTATAGTAAGGCGTTTTTAGCCCGAAAAAAACGACCATGTATTGTAAGGCGTTTTTAGCCCGGAAAAAACGACCGTGTATAGTAAGGCGTTTTTAGACCGAAAAAAACGACCATGTATAGTAAGGCGTTTTTAGCCCAAAAAAACGACCATGTATTGTAAGGCGTTTTTAGCCCAAAAAAAACGACCATGAATAGTAAGGCGTTTTTAGCCCGAAAAAAACGACCATGTATAGTAAGGCGTTTTTAGCCCGAAAAAAACGACCATGTATAGTAAGGTGTTTTTAGGCCGAAAAAAACGACCATGTATAGTAAGGCGTTTTTAGCCCCAAAAAACGACCATGTATAGTAAGGCGTTTTTAGCCCGAAAAAAAACGACCATGTATAGTAAGGCGTTTTTAGCCCGAAAAAACGACCATGTATAGTAAGGCGTTTTTAGTGCAAAAAAACTACCATGTATAGTAAGGCGTTTTTAAGCCTGAAAAACACAACCATGTATAGTAAGGCGTTTTTAGCCCAAAAAAAACGACCATGTATTGTAAGGCGTTTTTAGCCCGGAAAAAACGACCGTGTATAGTAAGGCGTTTTTAGCCCGAAAAAAACGACCATGTATAGTAAGGCGTTTTTAGCCCAAAAAAAACGACCATGTATTGTAAGGCGTTTTTAGCCCAAAAAAAACGACCATGAATAGTAAGGCGTTTTTAGCCCGAAAAAAACGACCATGTATAGTAAGGCGTTTTTAGCGCAAAAAAAATGACTATGTATAGTAAGGTGTTTTTAGGCCGAAAAAAACGACCATGTATAGTAAGGCGTTTTTAGCCCAAAAAAAACTACCATGTATAGTAAGGCGTTTTTAGCCCGAAAAAAACGACCATGTATAGTAAGGTGTTTTTAGGCCGAAAAAAACGACCATGTATAGTAAGGCGTTTTTAGACCATGTATAGTAAGGCGTTTTTAGCCCAAAAAAAACGACCATGTATAGTAAGGCGTTTTTAGCCCAAAAAAAAACGACCATGTATAGTAAGGCGTTTTTAGCCCGAAAAAAACGACAATAAAACGGCTTACTATAGTAAGGCGTTTTTAGCCCGAAAAAAACGACCATGTATAGTAAGGCGTTTTTAGCGCAAAAAAAATGACTATGTATCGTAAGGCATTTTTAGTCCCAAAAAAACGACCATGTATAGTAAGGCGTTTTTAGCCCGAAAAAAACGACAAAAAAACGGCTTACTATAGTAAGGCGTTTTTAGCCCGAAAAAAACGACCATGTATAGTAAGGCGTTTTTAGCCCAAAAAAACGACCATGTATAGTAAGGCGTTTTTTAGCCCAAAAAAACGACCATGTATAGTAAGGCGTTTTTAGCCCGAAAAAAACGATCATGTATAGTAAGGCGTTTTTTAGCCCGAAAAAACGACCATGTATAGTAAGGCGTTTTTAGCCCGAAAAAAACGACCATGTATAGTAAGGTGTTTTTAGGCCGAAAAAAACGACCATGTATAGTAAGGCGTTTTTAGCCCAAAAAAACGACCATGTATAGTAAGGCGTTTTTAGCCCAAAAAAAACGACCATGTATAGTAAGGCGTTTTTAGCCCAAAAAAAAACGACCATGTATAGTAAGGCGTTTTTAGCCCGAAAAAAACGACAATAAAACGGCTTACTATAGTAAGGCGTTTTTAGCCCGAAAAAAACGACCATGTATAGTAAGGCGTTTTTAGCGCAAAAAAAATGACTATGTATCGTAAGGCATTTTTAGTCCCAAAAAAACGACCATGTATAGTAAGGCGTTTTTAGCCCGAAAAAAACGACAAAAAAACGGCTTACTATAGTAAGGCGTTTTTAGCCCGAAAAAAACGACCATGTATAGTAAGGCGTTTTTAGCCCAAAAAAACGACCATGTATAGTAAGGCGTTTTTTAGCCCAAAAAAACGACCATGTATAGTAAGGCGTTTTTAGCCCGAAAAAAACGATCATGTATAGTAAGGCGTTTTTAGCCCGAAAAAACGACCATGTATAGTAAGGCGTTTTTAGCCCGAAAAAAACGACCATGTATAGTAAGGCGTTTTTAGTGCAAAAAAAATGACTATGTATAGTAAGGCATTTTTAGTCCCAAAAAACGACCATGTATAGTAAGGTGTTTTTAGCCCGAAAAAAACGACAAAAAAACGGCTTACTATAGTAAGGCGTTTTTAGCCCGAAAAAAACGACAAAAAAACGGCTTACTCTAGTAAGGCGTTTTTTGCCCGAAAAAAAACGACCATGTATATAGTAAGGCGTTTTTAGCGCAAAAAAAATGACTATGTATAGTAAGGCATTTTTAGTCCCAAAAACACGACCATGTATAGTAAGGCGTTTTTAGCCCGAAAAAACGACCATGTATAGTAAGGCGTTTTTTAGCCCAAAAAAACGACCATGTATAGTAAGGCGTTTTTAGCCCGAAAAAAACGATCATGTATAGTAAGGCGTTTTTAGCCCGAAAAAACGACCATGTATAGTAAGGCGTTTTTAGCCTGAAAAAACGACCATATATAGTAAGGCGTTTTTATCCCGAAAAAACGACCATGTATAGTAAGGCGTTTTTAAGCCTGAAAAACACAACCATGTATAGTAAGGCGTTTTTAGCCCGAAAAAAACGACCATGTATAGTAAGGCGTTTTTAGCGCAAAAAAACGACCATGTATAGTAAGGCGTTTTTAGCCCCAAAAAACGACCATGTATAGTAAGGCGTTTTTAGCCCGAAAAAAAACGACCATGTATAGTAAGGCGTTTTTAGCCCGAAAAAACGACCATGTATAGTAAGGCGTTTTTAGTGCAAAAAAACGACCATGTATAGTAAGGCGTTTTTAAGCCTGAAAAACACAACCATGTATAGTAAGGCGTTTTTAGCCCGAAAAAAAACGACAAAAAAACGGCTTACTATAGTAAGGCGTTTTTAGCCCGAAAAAAACGACCATGTATAGTAAGGCGTTTTTAGCGCAAAAAAAATGACTATGTATAGTAAGGCATTTTTAGTCCCAAAAAAACGACCATGTATAGTAAGGCGTTTTTAGCCCGAAAAAACGACCATGTATAGTAAGGCGTTTTTAGCCCGAAAAAAAACGACCATGTACAGTAAGGCGTTTTTAGCCTGAAAAAAACGACCATGTATAGTAAGGCGTTATTAGCCCCAAAAAACGACCATGTATAGTAAGGCGTTTTTAGCCCCAAAAAACGACCATGTATAGTAAGGCATTTTTAGCCCGAAAAAAAACGACCATGTATAGTAAGGCGTTTTTAGCCCGAAAAAACGACCATGTATAGTAAGGCATTTTTAGTCCCAAAAAACGACCATGTATAGTAAGGTGTTTTTAGCCCGAAAAAAACGACAAAAAAACGGCTTACTATAGTAAGGCGTTTTTAGCCCGAAAAAAACGACAAAAAAACGGCTTACTATAGTAAGCCGTTTTTAGACCGAAAAAAACGACCATGTATAGTAAGGCGTTTTTAGCCCGAAAAAACGACCATGTATAGTAAGGCGTTTTTAGCCCGAAAAAACGACCATGTATAGTAAGGCGTTTTTAGCCCGAAAAAAACGACCATGTATAGTAAGGCGTTTTTAAGCCTGAAAAAAATGACCATGTATAGTAAGGCGTTTTTAAGCCTGAAAAAAATGACCATGTATAGTAAGGCGTTTTTAGTCCCAAAAAAACGACCATGTATAGTAAGGCGTTTTTAAGCCTGAAAAACACAACCATGTATAGTAAGGCGTTTTTAGCCCCAAAAAACGACCATGTATAGTAAGACGTTTTTAGCCCGAAAAAAACGACCATGTATAGTAAGGCGTTTTTAGCCCCAAAAAACGACCATGTATAGTAAGACGTTTTTAGCCCAAAAAAACGACCATGTATAGTAAGGCGTTTTTAGCCCGAGAAAAACTACCAAAAAACGCCTTACTATAGTAAGGCGTTTTTAGCCCGAAAAAAACAACCATGTATAGTAAGGCGTTTTTAGCCCAAAACAACGACCATGTATAGTAAGGCGTTTTTAGCCCGAAAAAAACGACCATGTATAGTAAGGCGTTTTTAGCCCAAAAAAACAACCATGTATAGTAAGGCGTTTTTAGCCCAAAAAAACGACCATGTATAGTAAGGCGTTTTTAGCCTGAAAAAAACGACCATGTATAGTAAGGCGTTTTTAGCTCGAAAAAAACGACCATGTATAGTAAGGCGTTTTTAGCCAGAAAAAAACGACCATGTATAGTAAGGCGTTTTTAGCCAGAAAAAAACGACCATGTATAGTAAGGCGTTTTTTAGCCTGAAAAAAATGACCATGTATAGTAAGGCGTTTTTAGTCCCAAAAAAACGACCATGTATAGTAAGGCGTTTTTAGCCCGAAAAAAACGCCCATGTATAGTAAGGCGTTTTTAAGCCTGAAAAAAATGACCATGTATAGTAAGGCGTTTTTAGCCCGAAAAAAACGACCATGTATAGTAAGGCGTTTTTAGCCCAAAAAAACGACCATGTATAGTAAGGCGTTTTTAAGCCTGAAAAACACGACCATGTATAGTAAGGCGTTTTTAGCCCGAAAAAAACCACCATGTATAGTAAGGCGTTTTTAAGCCTGAAAAAAATGACCATGTATAGTAAGGCGTTTTTAGCCCGAAAAAAACGACCATGTATAGTAAGGCGTTTTTAGCCCAAAAAAACGACCATGTATAGTAAGGCGTTTTAAGCCTGAAAAACACGACCATGTATAGTAAGGCGTTTTTAGCCCAAAAAAACGACCATGTATAGTAAGGCGTTTTTAAGCCTGAAAAACACGACCATGTTATAGTAAGGCGTTTTTAGCCCGAAAAAAACGCCCATGTATAGTAAGGCGTTTTTAAGCCTGAAAAAAATGACCATGTATAGTAAGGCGTTTTTAGCCCGAAAAAAACGACCATGTATAGTAAGGCGTTTTTAGCCCAAAAAAACGACCATGTATAGTAAGGCGTTTTTAAGCCTGAAAAACACGACCATGTATAGTAAGGCGTTTTTAGCCCGAAAAAAACCCATGTATAGTAAAAGCCTGAAAAAAATGACCATGTATAGTAAGGCGTTTTTAGCCGAAAAAAAACGACCATGTATAGTAAGGCGTTTTTAGCCCAAAAAAACGACCATGTATAGTAAAAAAACACGACCATGTATAGTAAGGCGTTTTTAGCCCGAAAAAAACGACCATGTATAGTAGCCCGAAAAAAACGACCATGTATAGTAAGGCGTTTTTAGAAAAAAACGACCATGTATAGTAAGGCGTTTTTAGCCCGAAAAAAACGACCATGTATAGTAAGGCGTTTTTAGCGCAAAAAAAAATGACTATGTATAGTAAGGCATTTTTAGCCCGAAAAAACAACCATGTATAGTAAGGCGTTTTTAGCCCAAAAAAACGACCATGTATAGTAAGGCGTTTTTAGCCCGAAAAAAACGACCATGTATAGTAAGGCGTTTTTAGCCCAAAAAAACGACCATGTATAGTAAGGCGTTTTTTAGCCCAAAAAAACGACCATGTATAGTAAGGCGTTTTTAGCCCGAAAAAAACGACCATGTATAGTAAGGCGTTTTTTAGCCCGAAAAAACGACCATGTATAGTAAGGCGTTTTTAGCCCGAAAAAAACGACCATGTATAGTAAGGCGTTTTTAGGCCGAAAAAAACGACCATGTATAGTAAGGCGTTTTTAGCCCAAAAAAACGACCATGTATAGTAAGGCGTTTTTAGCCCAAAAAAAACGACCATGTATAGTAAGGCGTTTTTAGCCCAAAAAAAAACGACCATGTATAGTAAGGCGTTTTTAGCCCGAAAAAAACGACAATAAAACGGCTTACTATAGTAAGGCGTTTTTAGCCCGAAAAAAACGACCATGTAAGGCGTTTTTAGCGCAAAAAAAATGACTATGTATAGTAAGGCATTTTTAGTCCCAAAAAAACGACCATGTATAGTAAGGCGTTTTTAGCCCGAAAAAAACGACAAAAAAACGGCTTACTATAGTAAGGCGTTTTTAGCCCGAAAAAAACGACCATGTATAGTAAGGCGTTTTTAGCCCAAAAAAACGACCATGTATAGTAAGGCGTTTTTTAGCCCAAAAAAACGACCATGTATAGTAAGGCGTTTTTAGCCCGAAAAAACGACCATGTATACTAAGGCGTTTTTAGCCCGAAAAAAACGACCATGTATAGTAAGGCGTTTTTAGTGCAAAAAAAATGACTATGTATAGTAAGGCATTTTTAGTCCCAAAAAACGACCATGTATAGTAAGGTGTTTTTAGCCCGAAAAAAACGACAAAAAAACGGCTTACTATAGTAAGGCGTTTTTAGCCCGAAAAAAACGACAAAAAAACGGCTTACTCTAGTAAGGCGTTTTTAGCCCGAAAAAAAACGACCATGTATATAGTAAGGCGTTTTTAGCGCAAAAAAAATGACTATGTATAGTAAGGCATTTTTAGTCCCAAAAACACGACCATGTATAGTAAGGCGTTTTTAGCCCGAAAAAACGACCATGTATAGTAAGGCGTTTTTAGCCCGAAAAAAACGATCATGTATAGTAAGGCGTTTTTAGCCCGAAAAAACGACCATGTATAGTAAGGTGTTTTTAGCCTGAAAAAAACGACCATATATAGTAAGGCGTTTTTAGCCCGAAAAAAACGATCATGTATAGTAAGGCGTTTTTAGCCCGAAAAAACGACCATGTATAGTAAGGCGTTTTTAGCCTGAAAAAAACGACCATATATAGTAAGGTGTTTTTAAGCCTGAAAAACACAACCATGTATAGTAAGGCGTTTTTAGCCCGAAAAAAACGACCATGTATAGTAAGGCGTTTTTAGCGCAAAAAAACGACCATGTATAGTAAGGCGTTTTTAGCCCCAAAAAACGACCATGTATAGTAAGGCGTTTTTAGCCCGAAAAAAAACGACCATGTATAGTAAGGCGTTTTTAGCCCGAAAAAACGACCATGTATAGTAAGGCGTTTTTAGTGCAAAAAAACGACCATGTATTGTAAGGCGTTTTTAAGCCTGAAAAACACAACCATGTATAGTAAGGCGTTTTTAGCCCGAAAAAAACGACAAAAAAACGGCTTACTATAGTAAGGCGTTTTTAGCCCGAAAAAAAACGACAAAAAAACGGCTTACTATAGTAAGGCGTTTTTAGCGCAAAAAAAATGACTATGTATAGTAAGGCATTTTTAGTCCCAAAAAAACGACCATGTATAGTAAGGCGTTTTTAGCCCGAAAAAACGACCATGTATAGTAAGGCGTTTTTAGCCCGAAAAAAAACGACCATGTACAGTAAGGCGTTTTTAGCCTGAAAAAAACGACCATGTATAGTAAGGCGTTATTAGCCCCAAAAAACGACCATGTATAGTAAGGCGTTTTTAGCCCCAAAAAACGACCATGTATAGTAAGGCGTTTTTAGCCCGAAAAAAAACGACCATGTATAGTAAGGCGTTTTTAGCCCGAAAAAACGACCATGTATAGTAAGGCGTTTTTAGTGCAAAAAAATGACTATGTATAGTAAGGCATTTTCAGTCCCAAAAAACGACCATGTATAGTAAGGTGTTTTTAGCCCGAAAAAAACGACAAAAAAACGGCTTACTATAGTAAGGCGTTTTTAGCCCGAAAAAAACGACAAAAAAACGGCTTACTATAGTAAGGCGTTTTTAGACCGAAAAAAACGACCATGTATAGTAAGGCGTTTTTAGCCCGAAAAAACGACCATGTATAGTAAGGCGTTTTTAGCCCGAAAAAACGACCATGTATAGTAAGGCGTTTTTTGTATAGTAAGGCGTTTTTAAGCCGAAAAAAACGACCATGTATAGTAAGGCGTTTTTAGCCCAAAACAACGACCATGTATAGTAAGTCATTTTTAGCCCAAATAAAAAGACCATGTATAGTAAGGCGAAATATATATATAGTAGCCCGAAAAAAATGACCTGTTTTTTTTCTGGCTTTTTCTTATTTTTGGGGGGTGGAGGGGGCATGGCCCCTTTTTTTGGCGGGGGGTTAAGTGTAAAGCAGCCCACTTCACACTACTGTCAAAGTGGCAGTGACCACATTAAAAAAAAAAGGGCAATGACCCACTTCGCATTTCAATCTGCTCTCCGGTGACCTCTTGTGGACACTCCCAACATGACACCACAAAAAGTGTCGCTCTCTCTCACACACACACACATACACGGTAGTTTGCATGCTCTGTAGTAGTCTGAACAAATACCACCCCCCAAACAAACAATTGCAACACGAGCAGTATCAAAGACCCACCAGGAACAGTGAGGTCCGTATTTATTATGAGTTCCACCCCCACCCCGAAAAAATGCACAAGATAAACAGTCCAAAAATTGCAGACAAACCTTCATTAGAATTGAGAATGGCTTCAGAGGTGTGCGATTACATACAATGGGTGTGAGTTTAAAAACCAAAGTGTATGAAAATAAACAAAAAAAAAAAAAAACAATTGAAACAATCATCAAAAAATAAGATGCTTCTATGAAACATCTTTTTATAAAACATTGTCTTGCTCCAAAAGTGAATATGAAAGTTTAGTGTGACTAAAAAAAAAAAAAGGCATTGAAAAGTTGACATCAAGCTCCAAAGCGCTTTGAATTAGGGCGTGATAGCTCCCAGTTGAACGGGACATATATTATTTATCCTCCTCAGCCACTTTTCGTTTCTATTCCTTCATTTGAAAGCGCAGCAGATCAGCGTCTTGCTTCGTCCCGCTGAACACGTGCAATTACAGTTTAACTCTTCTTCAACCTTTTATGGACGAAAACAAACACAGTCGTACCTTCATCAAATGTATTCATTTTTATCAGCTGGTGTGAATAAAAAAACAATAATAAAAATAGTCATCCGCTAAGATCCTGAGGTAAATCAGATTTAAGGGAAAAAAAACACTATCAAAAATAGAGATAGTACATAACATTTAGTGTATAAATATGTTGCGGTGGTGAAAAAGTGAGCGCAACCGATCAAGGACACTTGAGAGGGTGAGCGGCGAGTTATTCCACATGGCTGACACTCGTGTTAGTTTTCAATTTAAACGGAGCTCAGTTGCTCACGATAAAAAAAAAAGGCTGAGAGAGCAGCAGCTGATAAAGGAGTCACACACAAAAAAGCATCACTTGATCATCATGTGCTTTCAATAACAAGATGTTCTATTTTGTTTCACTGGCAGGAGGAGAGGAGCCCAGCAGAGGAGATTTGGGAGAAACCTAAAAGATGGAAGAAAATGAGCAAAATGTGCTTTTAGAGGCAATCTGTGGCAAAAATCACAACAAATGTTCTTTTTTTTTTGCATGTGGGCTGCACTTCTTATGTACTGAAGCTATTGAGCAAAGGTTAAAATATGCTTTTGGCAGTGGCTATATATACCGTGATACCTTGGCTTACGATCTTAATTGGTTCCCAGACAGTGTGTAAGGTGAAGTGTGTATCCCAAAAATTAATTTTCCATAGGAAACCATTAAAATGAGAACAATCCGTTCCCAGGTCCCCATAAAACATATTTTCTACACCTTAAAACTACACAAAATATACCTTATTTTATGTATAATAAATGTGCTATGGTATTATATTTAAATAAATAAACTGTACTGTATAATAAAGTGGTTTTATTTACCATTGTGATGGTCGTTGATGGCTTGATGGAATGGAGTGACCGGTTTCATCAGCATTAAACACTTGATGAGGAACGTAGCCTTCTTCTTTCACCATCTTAAGGAATGACCCCTTGTAGGTGCTTTCTTTGTTATAATTTTACCTTGTTCCTCATCAATTGTGTTCTGTTTAGCTGGGCTGATAGCTTTTTGCATCAAGTGTGCAGATGGCTTGTGCGGGTTATTTGTGGAGCATGATTGATGGGATATTTTAACCTTGCAGTCTACACTCTGATTCTGAACTATCAAAGTTGAAATGAGTCCAAATGTCACTGTTTTCCGATCCATTTTCTGATTCTCTCTCTCTGTCTGCCTGTCTCTTTAATGTTTAAATCACCTGCCCTCACTGCTGCGTTCTTGACCAATCACATGGCTTTAACCGACGACTGGGGCGGGGAATAGAGGACCAAAACAAGTCGGCTGCCATTTTCTTGTTAGGAGAACGGGCTCGTTCGCGAACGACACATCACTCATTGTGTATCCCGAAAAACAGTTTGTATGGCAAGGTAAAATGTTCATAAATTTAACATTCGTATTACTGTACAATATATATTGATTTATATCGCACTTTAACAACAGCTTTGTTAGGGCTTTATTCCAGCTTCAGCTGTTGATAAAGCGCTACATAAATCAATATGTATGTTTAGCATTGCATTTTGTACGTCTGCACCATTTCAAGCTCATATAACTCTAGACCTATATAATTTAGGAATTAACTCTTATTTCTCATGAAAGAAGAGAGTCTAAAATTTCTTACAGTGCATTGAATGTTTATGTCGTCCTAAAACTCAATATTCTGTGGGTCCTTCAATTTGAGTGAAAATGACAAAAACCCTGGCACTGGAGTGGACACATTTTTGTATATTGTCCGGCAGTGAATGAGTTAAGGATTCATCTTCATAAAACATCATTTCTAACTTTGAATGTTCTGACAGTGGACAAGGTATCATGACTGTAAAGTGTCCTTGAGAGTTTTGAAAGGCGCTTAGAAATAAAATGTATTATTATTATTATTATTATTATAATCAGGTTACAGGGTGTATAAAAAAATACGCTGAGGTAACCTTGAACTGTCAAAGACGGACGGTTGAGCGGAGAAGATCTCTGTTGACTTACAGGGGAAGGGGGCTTGGCAAAGTTGAGGTGAGCGTAGAGAAGCACGGCAATGTCGTTCTGGCTGGCCTCCAGAGCGATGGAGAGCGCAGTACTGCCGTCCTGAAACATGTTAGCAGAACACGGACGTCAAACGGGGCAACGGACTTAAAAATCGATATATTTCAATTAATGTATACAAACAATTAGCTCGATAAAAAAAGCGATCCAGGCAAATGTTATTTTCTTATCGGACATATATGCCACTCACATTATCAGTGAGGGTGGCGTCGCAGCCGGGTACGGACAGTAGCTGTCGCACGATGTCCACGTGACCGTGCTCGCAGGCGCACATGAGCGCCGTGGAGCCGTCTTCGTCGCGGATGTTGACTTGGGCCCCGCAGGACAAGAGGGCCCGCACCATGTCCCCCCGCCCATGGCTCACCGCCAGCATCAGTGCCGTCTGACCCGCCTGGGAGACAAAACAGACAAACGGAAACTTGTTTTTAATAATAATAATAATACATTTGATTTACACTCGTAAGAAGAAGTTGAGGGTTGTGTTATGATGTAATTTAAATTTGAGAACGTTTAAGAAGGGTACAAAATGCAGTTTCCATGGGGTGAATTTCAAAAACACAACTGGATTCAAGTAAGAGTATACATATTATGTCAATATATTATACATAAGGAAGCACATATATATACAGTAAAGTCTCGTTATATCGATATTCAAGGGAGTCCGAAAAATATCGATATAACCGGGACTATCGATATACCCGATATCGATATAACGAGACTTTACTGTGTGTGTGTGTGTGTGTGTGTGTGTGTGTGTGTGTGTGTGTGTGTGTGTGTATATATATATATATATATATATATATATATATATATATATATATATATATATATATATATATATATATATATATATATATATATATATATATATATATATATATATTTACTCAAAAAAACAAAACACGATATATGTTCTTCAAAAAAGGACGATAATAGACTGCGTTTAAAAAAAAATACAATGAAAAGTCTTCATCTCCAGGTGTTGGACGTTTCGCAAGCTTTGTCAGCAAACTCAAATTTGCTGGTAGCTCTGGCTCGAGATACATACACACATATTTACATATTTACATATTCATATACACACACACACACACATATATATATATATACACACACACATACATACATAATTATGTATTTTTTCCCTTGTTTTCAATAAACATTCAAAAAGAGGCATTCAGGCACCTTGTGGAATTTTCCACGCTGGTCTATAGAGGGTGTGATCGTACCAACTGTCAACAAGTGGGGCTGGCTTCTCTCGCATTTCTTATTTTTTCAAGCGGCGACCACTTATGGATCTTGTTTATTGTTGTGCAAAGTAAAGGACATTGCAAAGTGTCCTTGAGAGTTTTGAAAGGCGCTGAGAAATTACATGTATTATTATTATTAAAATCCCGGCAAGGTCTTGCAGTAACAACATACGGGCACCGGGGGGCACACCTGGCTAGCCTTGGCGTTGACGTCCCCAGTGCGTAGCAGCTGCAGGACAGCTTGAAGGTCAGCGTCCGAGTGGCAGGCAGCCAGAGCGGTTAGCATGATGGCTGTGTAGCCCGCCTTGTTCTGCTTGTTGGCATTACACAAACCTGTCGGAGGGGGGGGGGGGGGGTTGGAATTACAGATAGGAAAATGTTAAAAAATAGACCATTCATTGGGGGTGCGCCTTATTCTCCGATGCACCTTATACACCGGAGAATACAGTAACTAGTTGTCAAATTTGAAGTCAAGAATAATGACTATTATTGTGGTGTACATATGACAATTTGAAATTTTGGTTCGGACTTTAGCAAGCATCATGACATTACACAAGTTTGATTTGCTCTCACGGGCCGAATAAAATGCTGTGGCGGGCCAGATTTGGCCCCCGGGCCATGACTTTGACACCTGTGATCCACATGAAATCTGTACGACTCACCGGTGTCGAGCAACAGTTTGACCACCGGGAAGTTGGAGTGCGAGACGGTATAATGAAGCGCCGTGTTGCCGTTGCCGTCCGCCATGTTGATGACAAACTGGAGCAACTGAGGCGAGATGGCGGCGAACGCCTCCATGTAGGCCCGGACGGCCGCCACGTCCGCCGCCTTGTGGCACGACACGCGCAACCACTCCTGCAGTACGCTGGTGTACGCCTCCCTCTAGGTGGAGACACCATCGGGACAAAAACATATATGATGACGACGAAAATCATTTTCAACTCATTTGTGGCTTTATCGTCGACTTTTCATGAATTGGAAACACCTTTGACTGTACTCTAAAGCAGTGAATGTATCGAGGCACTATATTAAATAAAAAAATGAATTAAGAACATTTACAAGTGTCTCAGAAAGGAGAAATTCTCAATTCACGGCGGCAAAGTAATGAAAGGAAGTAAGTAAAAAAAAAGTACAGGAGCTGCTGTAAAGCAAGCCATTTTCAAATATGGATATCAAGTCAACCAAACGGGCAAAATAAAGCAAACATTGTCGCCTGTGCCATTTGGAAATTGGAAATTTGATTAACTCATTCACTGCCAGACATGTCCGATCAGTTTGCTAGCCAGCGCGAACAGGCTAGCAGACTGTTTGTCCAAGTATCATTAACATTATATGTCGACATTATTTATTAGACCAAATAAATGCCCTATCAGTTTTCTAGCTAGCGTTAACAGGCTAGTAAACTGTTCGTTAGCTTGCTAGCCGCAATAAATGTGTCCACTCCAGTGCCAGGGTTTCTGTCATTGTCACTGGAATTCAAGGACCAACAGAATATTGAGTTTTATGACTACATAAACATTCAATACGTAAGAAATGTTGGAGAAAAAAACAGTTAATTCCTAAATGATAAGGGTCTGGAGTTATATGCGCTTGAAATGAGGGCGGCTCTCCCAAATACAATGCAATACATACATATTGGTTTATATAGCGCTCTAACAAGAGCTGACGCTGGAACAAAGCGCTGGAACATTGCCAGAGGTCATGGCCAGCGCTTTATCAGCACCCAAGAATGAAAACACAAAAGCTGAACAAATTCGGGAATGGCGCTCTACGTCATGTTTTCAATTCCGAATAAATTTGTAAATGGCAGTGAATGAGTTAATTGTTCAGACCGAATAAATTTTGTGTTTTTTTTTTATGAGGATGAAGATGAGCCATACCGCGCCTTGCTGGCTGAAAGCGTCTGGTCCTCCAAGGGCCTTTTGAAGGTCACAAAGAGCCGATTTCAGGCTGTCACTTAGTTCCAACCTGGAATGACGACAACGTAGGCTCCTGACGGTTTGTCCGTGTGGCAATTTGCCGGTCCACAAATCCCTTCGGGATCTTACCTGACTTGTTTTACGGGTACGCTCACAGACGCAGGCTCAGATCCTGATTGGTCGGATGGGTCGCCGGGGTCCGCCTGCTGCCTGGCGATCTCTGAACTTTGAGTGGCTGCTGAGGAGGTAACGGACGACGTTGATTCAGTGCTGGCGGCCGATGTCGCGTTTTCGCTGGCCGCGGATGTCTGGGTGCAACATTCCGGAGCCTCGGTCACCAGTGACGGTTGAGATTTATCAGCGTCGGATGGCGAAGAGTCAGAACGCCCGACCACCAAATGGATGGGCGACTGCTGACGTAGAGATCGGGGGAATTGCTGGTGGTCAGCGGGGCACTCTGGTAGTTTTTCACGGGCTTCGTGATACTCGCTGGAGTCGCTCTCCTCATCTGAGCTGCTGCTGTCTTCGGATGACGTGGACTCGTAACTGGGAGTAAAAAACAAATAAATGAATAAATAAATCAACACACTTTGTGATGCAAAATTCCTGTTAGGTGCTTGTAATTACAGAAAAAAATCCAAATTCATAATTTACACACAAAATTTGTTACGTTTTAAAGGTTTAACATTCGACACTGGTGTATCCCGACACGAGTTTGAAAAAGGCATTTTACTGTATTTTTTGCACTATAAGGTGCACCGGATTATTATTAATGAATGACACATTTAAAAAACATGTTCTATATACAGTATAGGGCACACTGCGTTATGCATTTTATGAGCTCAAAAATATTGCAGGGTTTTGTCACAGTTTCTCATAATACAATAATAAATAGAACTTTCATTTTTTTCTTTAACATTGTTATGTTAAGTAGGGGTTATCATGGAATGTTTTGGTTTCAAATTTTTCAGAAATAAATGAAAAAACATTTTTCGTATAAATAAATATAAAAACAAGCAAAACAAAATGGCAAAATTTCCATTTTTAATCATTGTGCCAAAAATTGTAAATTACAGTGATATCTCGGCTTACGAACTTAATTGGTACCCAGACAGTGTGTAAAGTGAAAAACGTGTATCCCAAAAATAAATTTTTAATTTAATTTATTTTTTAAATTAAAAAAAAAAAAAAAAGAAAGAAACAAAACAACAACAAAAAAACAACGGCAAATTTTCCATTTCTAATCATTGTGCCAAAAACGGCGAAATCGAGAAAAATAATTCCGCCTCGCATTTTAAGTGTAAGAGATTCATGAAATGAAATGCTGTTTTATATATACCAGCATGAACCATGCAATACTTCTTTTACAAGAGGGGGGAAATGTGCCCGATCCAAAATTACTTCTTCATTACACTACTTCATTACTTATATGTATAAGGCGTGCTGGATTATACGGCGCAGGGTCATCCTTTGAAGAAAATGAAGGCTTTTGGGTGCGCCTTATACACCAGAAAATACGGTACATATAAAATCGTTGGGATTGGCTATCATCCATATCTTTGACCCTATTTCGTGTTTAACCCTTTTGGGAACAGCGGTGACTAGTTATCGGGTCACAGGGTGCATGAAATAGTTTAGAATTAGAGTAAAAATAAATAAATACATACATACATAGATAAATAAATACATAAATAAATAAAACAGAATAAAAACTAATTAATAAAATATAGTAAATAAATAAAACAATAAAATGCAAATCAGTTCATAAAATATAAACAAATAAACAAATGGCAAGTAAAAAATAAAATAAATACAAAATAATAATGAATAAAAAATATAATAAATAAAATAATAAATTAAAAAAAATACTAAGAATAAAAGAAAAAGAATAACTGACACATACCCGCCATTAACGCCAATGAACTGAAGGTTTTTCTTTGTCGACGGAGAGCCTGGTTCCCCCTCCGCTTTCCTTTTCATGATGGACCTCAGAGACGATTGGGGAGACAAGGCTACGGAAAATGTTCAAATGAGTCTTTTGAAGCACAGCAGGACAACGGCGGCGGGGAGTAGTCACTTGCGCAAGAGCTTACCGGCCGCGTTGCCGTGGGGGTCCTGTCTCGTCTCGGCGGCAGTTTCTGGGTGAGTCTCGCCCTCTTGGAAGAACACGGCAGCAATCTGATTGGCGGCCGTGCTGCCGATGACGACGGCGGGGTTGGAAACGGGCGTGGATGTGGACAACTCACTCTTGAGAACGTCACGCACTTGTTTGGAGCTGACTGCAATCGGAAAGCCCGGGACAGCTTCTAGCGAAGGAAACGCCTTGTTAGAATATTAATCAAAAAATAAAAATCAATTAAATCACAGGTGTCAAAGTCAAGGCCCGGGGGACAAATCTGGCCCGCCCAGCATTATATTTGGCCCACGAGAGCAAATCAAACTTGTGAAATTTCAAGTCTGAACCAAAATTTCAAATTGATGTATGTATACCACTCATTATTATTCATCAGTCATTATTCTTGACTTCAAATTTAACAACTAGTTACCGTATTTTCCGGTGTATAAAGAGCACCGGAGTATAAGGTGCACCCTCGATGAATGATGCATTTTCAAACATTTTCCATATATAAGTAACATCCAACTTACGACCGGCTCGACTTACGACCACCCGTCCTTACGACCACGACCTCCAGATCCTATTTTATAAATTTTAATTCTACGCCTGGCACCGCAACGCTCTAGAAGGTCGGCAACGCGTACGGATATTTTGCCCAGCAATCGATGGCACCAGAGGGTTTAGTTCACGAGTCATTTAGCCTCCGAGTCTCTATTCAACAATTTGAATGGATTTCGACTTACGACCATTTTGACTTACGACCGTTTGGTTGGAACGGAACTCGGTCGTAAATCGGATGTTACCTGTATAAGGCGCACTGGACTGTAAGGCGCACCTTCATTGAATGAAATACGTTTTTCAAAAATAAATATGTTTACGTTTTCCATATATAAGGTACACCATATTATAAGGCGCTACAGTAGTGGCTGGGTTCCGTACTACCTTTTCTACTGGGCGAAATGGAGCTGGTGGCTGCTGACAGCTCAATATTATTTCACATATAAGGTGAACCTGCGTATAAGGCACAGTGTCATCTTTTAAGGAAAATCAATGCTTTTGTGTGCACCCTATACACCTGAAAATATGGTAAATTAAAATTTAAAAATGACAAGATGAATATTTGGCTCAACCGCCGAATACGACCAACATTATTGAGTCAAGTTTGACAACTAGTTACTGTATTTTCCGGTGTATGAGGCGCACCGGAGTATAAGGCACACCCCGAATGAATGGAGTATTTTCAAACTTCTTCCATATATAAGTCGCACCGGACTATAAGGCGCACCTTCAATGAATGAAAAAAAAAAATATATATATATATATATATAATATATAAATAAGAGTTTTCAAATTATAAGGCACACCACGTTATAAGGCGCTACAGTAGAGGCTGGGATTCTGCACTACTTCTTCTACAGGGGGAAAAGGAGTCGGTTGGGGCTGACAGTCATTGCAAGACTTGTTGTGGCTCAATATACTTCACATATAAGGCGCACTTGCGTATTAGGGTGCAGGGTCATCTTTTGGGTGCGCCTGATATACCGGACAATACGATACATAACAAAAAATGACAACATGAATGTTCAGCTCAACCGGCGTATACAACTGACATTTTTAAGTCGTTGATGGAACAGTGATTTCCGTACCTGCCGAGTCATCAGGTTGTCCTCCGTGGTGGCTCGTCAACAGTGGCAAGGGGGAGCCGCAACGGACCGCCCGGAGCAGAGTGCCCACCTCTACCACGGTGGGCTGCTCCAGCGTGTACACTTGGATGCCGACGGTCCTCTGTTGCCTCTGCGCCGACTGCTGCGCGAAGCTGACCACCGTCTGCAGGTTGCCATCCTGCAGCTCGTGCCAACCCACGGTGGTGGCCTTCACTGGACGCTCGGCCCGAGGACCATCGTCCTCGCGGGCCGACGTGGCTTGCAGCTGCGCGGCGCGGAGCTCCTCCATCATTCTTTTGAGCTGAGCCTCCAAATGAACCACTTGGTTCTTCAGAGCCTCGGCCTCGGGGAGGAGCCCCAGATCCACTTCCCGAACGCCCACCCCGACCTGGCGACATGTCTTCTCGCCCTCCGGCCCTACGCCGATGGTGCGCAGCTCCCGTTTGGCATCTGGTCTTGCGCCGGCCACGAGAACGGTGTCCTCGATCTCGCATCCCGAGTCTTGTTTGGTAGCTTCGGGAGACATCGTTGGCTCCTTGGCTCCTCCGCTGACGTCTTCTTCAGGAATGTCGATGTAGAGCTCCCCTCGGCCGCGACCTCGGTTGAAGCTCATGGTGTGGCCCAGAAACTTCTGACTCTTCAGTTGGACGCTGAGCTGCCGTTTCTCTTCCTGCAGCACGGAAATCTTCACCTGGAGCACGGGTATGGTCTTCACCTGCTCCTCCAGGTCTCGTATCTTCCTGAGGGCGGCCGCCATCTGCTCGCGGACGTGCTGCAGGTGGGCCGGAGTGGGCGTCACCGGGGTGGACAGTCCAGAGTTCATGGGAGTAAATGTTCCTCCGCCGCCGCCGCCTACCCCGTGAGCTCGGTTGTAGCTGTGGGCGCTGCTGATGGAGGTGTTGGAACCCACCACGCTGTTGTTCATGCTGCCCAGGTTGGAGAAGCGCCTTCCGTCTTTCTCCTCCTCCAGCTTCCGTCGGGCGTCCAACAAGGTCTTCTCCACACGGGCGGTGCTGAAGTTGGGCCTGTGGGTGGCATGGTAGCCCGGAGCGCAGTACGAGAACGAAGAATGGCGGCTGTCCACGCTGGCGTTGGAGCACAGAGACTCGGTGGAGGTCCACCAGGAGCCGGCGTAACCGTAGCCCCCGCGAGGCAGCGAGCCGTAGCGCGGCCGCCGTTGAACGGGGATCCTTTTGATGGTGTTGCCTTTTTCAATGTCGTTGACATATTTGAGGAAGTCCAGGTCCAGACGGTAACCGTAGGGGGTCTCCACTGAGTAGGGCGCCTCCTGTTCTTTGCCGAGCAAGGAGGAGGGGGCAGGAGAGCTGAGCTTCCCTATGAGCGGAAGGAAATCGACTTGAAACAAACGGAAATCTGCGTCTAATCTTGGGCTCAGACTTTAGAAAACGGGATCAACTTTGGGCCGCTGGGTTATTTGTGGACGCAGGATGGACAACGAGGACCCCCCCTTATCCCCTCTCCTTTCAAATGATGTCATCACAATTGTTTTCACGAATCACGGCCGAATAATCATTCTGAATGGAATTGAGATCAACTCAGAAACTACCTGGGAAGCCGGGGTCCATATGCAACACTTGAGCCATTTTCGGAAGGAGGCTGCTCGCAGTTACGCACACCTGGGGGGTAAAACACATTAGAATTGACTTAAACAGTTAGCTGAAGTTTGGAAAATTGCTCAAGAGTGACATTTTATCGCTTCCATGTGTGGTGTTACCATGGCAACCCTGGATTACTTAACTCATTCATTGCCATTCCCGAATGTATTCAAGAATTGAAAATATGTCATTGAGCGCCATTTTCGAATTTATTCGGGTTTTGTTTTTTTTCATGCTTGGGTGCCGAAAGCGCTGGTCATGGCCTCTGGCAATGTTTTTTTTTTTCCTTTCCACGAGGGGGCAGCATTTCCCTTTTTTCCATGTTAGTGTTTTGTTCCAGCTTCAGCTGTTGTTAAACTGCTATATGAACCATAGTGGTTTATATGTATTACATTGTATTTGGGACATCCACCCTCATTTCAAGGTCAGATAACTTACAGATCTTAATCAAACTCATTTATTTTCAAATAATCAGTCGAGGTCACATACATCAGTCTTGTAAGGGGGTATTCATCTTTAGATATTTTTTTAGAGGACACACATTTATATCTTACAGATCTCAATCAAACTAATTTATTTTAGAATAATACTCAGTCGAGGTCATTTTTATGTTTAACAAATCGTTGGAATGGCACATTAACTCATTCGCTGCCATTCCCGAATTTATTCAGGAATTGAAAAGTGTGAGTGTTCTGATTTTGGTTTTTCTTGCACGAGCTGCCAATAAAGCGCTGGTCAGACCTCTGGCAATGTTTTTTTCCTTCAGCAATATGTATGTATTGTATTTTGGACAGTCGTCCCCGTTTCAAGCTCATATAACTCCAGACCCATATAATTTAGGAATTAACTTTTTTTTCTGATGAAAGAAGAGAGTCTACATGTTCTAACACTGTATTGAATGTTTACGTAGTCCTAAAACTCAATACTTGTGGGTCCTGCAATTTGAGGGAGAATGACAAAAACCCTCTGGCACTGGAGTGGACACATTTTTGCCCGTGTCTTGCAGTTATTGAGTTAATTGACTTTTTTATGATGGAGTTCAACTTCTATAGATTTCAGATGTGTGGACACGTACACACACACACACACACACACACACACACACAGACATATGAGTCCTCACTTTCGCCTTTTCGGCGCATCGCGATTATTGCGCAACTCCAGTTTGCCTCACCCCCACAGTGCCCGCTCCACCTTCATCTAATTTTATCCATCCATTTTTTCTGAGCGTGGCGGGTCACAGTCGCCTGTCTGTTTCTCTTCGTCATCTGTGCAAAAGAGGAGTTACGGGAGGGAAAAGTTTCCTGGCAGCCAATTCCAGGACCTCTGGTTCGAGACTTGCAGCCTTATTAGGAATCGTCTGAACACGCAAAGTTCTACCGGGCAAAATCGGGGTTTCCACACGCACATATGCAATTTTTCTCTCTCTCACTCTCGCTCTTTTCTGTTTTTCTCTTGACTTTCAGCTGTCTTTCTCCACCCTTTTCACCAAACGTCAGCTGACGATCAGGAGTTCTCAGCTGGCCTCCCTGCGCTCTTTTTGTAATTGCGCCAGACCGTAATATATTTTCCTCTAACACATGACTGCTTGTTCCTTCCCACGAAGCCAACCAGCTCATTCCCGCAATCCCCAGTCGGTCCATTCGGACACAAATTAACTTCCTCGGTCAATATTTAACCCAGATCGAACACATGAGTTCCAACGTTGCTTAAATGGGATTGATTAAAGGAAAGAAAATGACTGGATAAGCCTGACTGATGTGAATCATATTTTAGATGTATACGTACCTAAAACGACATATAGCAGTGGTGGACCGTCAAGGCCTGCAAAGCCTTCTCTGCTGGCCTAAAAATATCTGAATCACAGATGGATGTTAATTATACTTAATCCATGAATTCTTATTAAATAATTCCAAATTGTCTTTCAGCTTCCTTTCATTGCTTTTCCCCCTGTTGTGCAACTTGTGTTTTCGTATTCAAGCATTTAACCAATCACATTTCAGCCATTATTTGTTACCAGGATCAGAAATTGAAAACATGGACGGCTTCATAATCAATTCCATTTTATGAGTACGGCCAAAAGTCCCAATTGTTCTTTCAAAAGTTTGTAATTGATTTGGCATTGTGTTTCGTTGATCGATTCAAGTTATGTCAAACTATTACCTTAACTCCACCACTGCCCTTTATTCAATTTATTCAGGAATTGAAAGAGAGCGCCATTACTGAATTTGTTCAGGATTTGTTTTTTTGTGCTTGGGTGCTGGCCATGCAATGTTACTTCCTTTCCATATAAACCAATCTGTATGGATTGCATTGTATTTTGGACAGCCACCTTCATTTCAAGCTCATATAACTCCAGACTCATATCATTTAGGAATTGTTTTTTTTCTGATGAAGGAAGAAATTCGAAAGTTTCTTACACTGCATTGAATGTTTATGTAGTCCTAAAACTCAATATTCTGTGGGTCCTGGAATTTGAGTGACAATGACAAAAACCCTGGCACTGGAGTGGACAACATTTTTACACATGTGAATGAGTTAAAATGCCCAAAAATAGTTTTATGGAACGGATTACATGTGACCGATTGGTATCTTTTTTTGGGGGGGTGGGGGATTTTATAATTATGACTTATAATTATGAGTGTGACAGTGTGGTTGGGTGTGTGTGGCATCAGTTTTCAAGTTAGCATCGTTCTCTATTTTGTGACTCTACTGCTCGCTCGCAAGCTGGCTGGTAAAAAAAGTAGGGCGCTTGGAAACGCTGACTAAATGCGCTTGGTATGTTTGAAGTCCCAGAGTCAGTTTAATGTGTCGCTGCGATTTCTCTTCTTATCTGCAGCCTTCATCACTCGCCTCCACAAACACACACGTTCATATATACAAGCACGACCTTTTGGACACTGGGGCGTCGCACAACCCTTTTCACATCTAAAATGTTCCTGTATTTAATTTGAAAGGTTTGATAACTTAGCCACAAGTGTCGTGAAGGAAACTTTCCGAGAGGAATTTGTCTTTTACAGCAGTTCGGGATGATGTTTCACAACCGTGGGATATACAGAAAGGGGAAAATGGATGTCGGGAAATACAAGGAAAACAAAAAGCGATGTGGAATGATTGCAATCGGGAATGAAAGCGAAGTGGTATTGGCATCGTTTCACCCCAGTGTAAGATGAAAGTGTCACATTGATGTTTCGTGTTGTACAGAGCGCGACAGTGTGTGCGTGTAGAGGGGCGGCACTGCCACGGGACAGTTGATGAGATATAATTAGAACGTGCAGATACGCCACCAAACATCCTCAAACCGGCCGACTCGTGGCCGAGTCTCAGTTCAACTTGGAGACACAAAAACTTTTCATCTCTTTTTCCCACAACGGCGCATGAAAAAATAAAGACAGGGGGTGGCGGGGGGTAACGCCCACAGCAGCAAGCCTCCCCTCCGCATCTGTTTCGCTGGCAGGAACACAACTCCCCCGTGTGCCTGTTCCACACTGAGAGTTCCATTGAGATGACAAATGAACAGAGACACTGTGTTTGCACTCATTTTCTAAGCCTTTGTATTAAAAAAATGGAGTCGTCTACGGTCAAATAAAACCCTTTGTGCTCATGTTGGCTCTTCTGACTAAATTCTACTGAAGCTCGTTCTTTGAAAAAGCATAAAAGGCCTACTGGTGGAAAGTGCGGTGGCAATTATCACCTCTTTCACTTTCAAATCCACACTAGCACCACTATGGGACAGGTGTGGAACATTAGCAACTGCAACATACACATAGGGCAGAGATGGGCACCGCCCCAATTCCGAGCAACCCCTTCTCAACACCCGCCTGACGTCATCGTCACTCCCGCTGCGTCATGCACAGAATTTGTATTTGTTTTTTAATCGCAAGTCAACATGAATAATTCTTGTTAGCTTGATGGTATTTGCTATCTATTTACTGTCTATTAACTATCTATCTGGATATCTAGCTAGATAGCTATCTATTAGCTATCTAGCTAGATAGCTATCTATTAGCTATCTAGCTAGATAGCTATCTATTAGCTGTCTAGGTAGATAGTTATCTATTAGCTATCTAGCTAGATAGCTATCTATTAGCTATGTAGCTAATTATCTATTAGCTCTCTAGCCATCTATCTATTAGCTATCGAGCCATCTATCTATTAGCTATGCATCCCTTAGCTATCTAGATAGCTTTCTATCTATTAGAGTTATTGCGGGGTTGAGTGTGGCTGCCACTGCTCACCCACAGAAAAATAAAAACTTATCCTGTGACTGTAAAGTGACCATGATAATTTTGAAAGGCGCGTATAAATTAAATGTATTATTATTATTATTATTAAAATTATCAATTAGATTCTCAGTTGACTTTGGGCCATTATGAAACGGTTGCCAGCAAAGCCGCATACACCCCCAAATGAAATGAAGGGGTGGAGTATGAGTTACAGTAAAGTCTCGTTATATCAATATCGGATATATTGATAGTCCCGGTTATATCGATACTATTTCTATGCACGCACGGAGAAAATTACATGCAAACAGGGTCGGATATATCGATAGTCCCGGTTATATCGATATTTTTTCGGACTCCCTTGAATATCGATATAACGAGACTTTACTGTATATGCTTACGAGTACCAATCTATCTAGCAAAGGTAATCCCCAGCACACATCTGCCATTCTCCTGATTTCCGATGACTTTCTCCTAACAAACCTCAAGCAGAACAAAAGTGCATCTCCACCCCCATTTTTCGCGTTGATCCCCAGTGCATCTGCGTGCAATGTTAATGGAGGTTAACGCCTCCCCGGGCTAGCCTTTAAGATTAAAAGCCTCGCATGTTTAAAATGCAGGTCAGTGTGTGGCGAAGGCGCATCTGTGGAATGTCCCTGCAAGAGGTTTTTAACCGCATTATACGTTTGAGCTTCCACGGCGGCGATTCCCACGCGGTGCTATCGAGAAGATGTGTTTCACGGTATCTACAGCGAGTCACTTGAAAAGCTCAGGGACCACCCCGAAGAGTCTTTTGCAGATTCTCTCTAGGTTGGCTTCCACTCAAACCGAGTCACCTTACTGCTGTTGCCATTGCAAAGGATTACATTGCGATGATGCAAAGTCAGACTTTCAAAGACCAGTTTTTCCACTGCCGTTCCCAAACCGAGGTATGGTTTTTAAATTATGGAGAAAAGACCCTACTGTATTTTCCAGTTCATACCAGCAACGACGGGGGCTCACTCGTCGCCGGTCTCCTTCAACGACCGTCCTCCTTTCACAGTTTTGTTTTCGGCCACCACCTGAAAGGAAAAACAACAAGCAATAAGGCTTAGCCGACAATCTTTACCCAAAGGGGGAAACAAAAATGTCAAATTCAAGAAAGAAGCTAGTGGGTTGTGGCCAGTGGACGTCAAAGGCATCGTTCGCAACGCCATTCAAAGTTGTTGACACAGAGATAAAAACAGACTTATGTCAGGGTGCGAGAGGCCGGCCCCCGCAACGCTTTAAACAGCACTTGCAACGCCAGCCAAAACATTCCAGTCGTTCTCGGAGACACCGCGGATGTGAACAATAAAGCCTCAGCGAGACACCGATCACAGTTTGACCTGCTTGCGGCGTAGCCGACCAGCATCTTCTCAGGGTGGGAGACGATTGTGAAATGTTTTCTTTGGACAGCTGCACGGGTCACCCTCAAAACGCCAGGCTAAGAACCGTGAGCCGCAAACCATGTGACGGCAGACTAGCGTAGTTCCGTTTACCATATAAATCTGACTTTGGGTTTTCACTTGCTGACACCCACATCACTCACCTGACCAGGCCTGGCCTTTTAAAGCAAACATGTAAAAAGATGGTACAGTTGGACAGGTTTCAGCACTACTAAAATAATTATTGCAGCTAAAATGTATGTGATAATAAAAAAAAATGCGTAATAATATCAATTGAGAGTATTTTGGATGATATTAATTACCTCATTCACTGCCAGACGTGTTGGGTTTTTGTCATTGTCACTCAAATTCCAGGACTCAAGAGAATATTGAGTTTTACGACTACATAAGCATTCAATGCAGCGTTAGAAACCTTAGACTCACTTCTTTCATCAGAAAAAAAGTTAATTCTTAATTATATGGATCTGGAGTTATATGAGCTTGAAATGAGGGCAGCTGTCCAAAATACAATGCATTACGTACATATAGGTTTAAAGCGCTTTAACAACAGCTGAAGCTGGAACAAAGCGCTAACATGGAAAAAAGGGACATGCTGCTCCCTTGTGGAAAAGAAAAAAACATTGCCAGAGGACACGGCCAGTGCTTTATCGGCACCCAAGCATGAAAAAAACAAAACCCAAACAAATTTGGGAATGGCGCTCTGCCATATTTTCAATTCCCGAATCAATTTGTGAATGGCAGTGAATAAGTTAAAATCAAAAACATTAATATTATTCAATGATTTTAAAACTATTTATTCAACTAGCAAAATTCCGCTTCCAACTTAAACTGAAAGAACAGCTCAAAAATAAATTGGTAACACAGTCAAATGATTTTTAACAAATTACAGGGACAAAAAAGTATGCTGTCTAAATACTCGTTATTTTGAGTCACAGGTGTCAAAGGCAAGGCCCCGGGGGCCAAATCTGGTCCACCACATTATTTTATTCGGCCCGCGAAAGCAAATCAAACTTAAATATTCATGATGCTTGGTAAAGCCGAACAAAAATTTCTAATTGTTGTATGTAAACCACAATAACAGTTATTATTTTTTAGTTCAAAATTGAAAACTAGTTATTCATTAATTTGTTGTACGCTCTATATATGAATATTGGAAAGCGCCCCCTGACAGGAAACCATAACTACAATGTGGCCCGGGGCAAAAAATGAGTTTGACACCTTTGTTTTAATTACTATCACTCTGGCTACTCTATGCTAATTTTAGCGCGTCAAAGTGCACAAAATGGATCTTACCAAAGTGAAACCAAATGTACAGTTTGCTTCTATCAGGGCTTTACATTCCTTAGCTGTGTAGAGCGTGTGAGTGTGTAAGTAACGTGACTGCGTCTGCTGATTGTCAAAATTCATCGCCCCCTCCCGTGTCTGATTTGAGTGACCTTTTTGAAAAATCATAACAAGTCTCATTGTTGTTGTTGTTGCTCATTATTGACGTCATAGCCGCTGACTTCAGAGGGTGGAGTGTGTAGGAACAAAACGTAGCAAATCACAAAGAGCCATTCATGCAAAGGCTCACCGTTTCACAGCTGGTTCTACTTTAAATAGAGGGAACAGACAAGCATGTGCGCGTTTGGCAAGTCGTCCAGCACAAAATAAACAAATAGCTTCTGAAGTGTTGTTTGGGACCCACGCATTGATATTTACTTTTATGTCTCGATTTCCAAGGGATGCACAGCTCAATTCTTTGACTCTTAATTCGTCGAAACTCAAAGCCAAGAAACTAAAAGACAGCAAAAGATGTGCCGTTTAAAGGTCCCACTCCAACGAAGCAAAAACAAGCCTTCAAATGAGTCAGGAGCAACGTTCACCATGACATTTCCCCGGCTAAGTGGCATTAATGCGTTGAGCTCAGAGGAAGGGGGTATGAGGGGGGTTTACAGGAAAGGGAGAAAATCCCCAAGGACCTTGGTAACAACCCAGTCACTTCCGCCCAACTTGGGCAAAAAATATATCAAAACGAAAAGGAATGAGGTGAAAGAAAAGTGAAACGTTTTTCAACGGAAGCTTTAGTGGGAATTGCAGCAAATCCAGGATGTAGTCAAGTCCCAGATGCTCAATCGTACAGTCCAACGAGATCCCGCACAGTTCTCAAAATATCATTTAAAATGTCTTCGCCCCGATGATAACTATGATTTCTGCATTCCACATCTAAAAATACCGGTAGACAAAAGAGCGCACTCATAAGGAGCAGAGGCAGCATTTTATCTCTCCGGCCCAAAGCTCATTTATGGTCAAGACTTTCTTTCCTCAGGGGCCACAAAATCTTACACGAAGCGGTTACACAACGTCGGGGAACGTGCGTATCCGCTGAGACGTCTTGCGTCTGTCTGCCTCTTTGCTCCATGTGGAAAACAGATGGCTTCTTTCAGTTCACGGTATAATACGTCAACAAAACATATACAGTACAACAAACGGATTGTTAACATTAAGGAGACTTTAGTGTTCAGGAATCTGATGAGCTGGCGTATAGCGGCACGGTGAAGCCGCTGCGAGCCAACGGAGACGTCACCGCCGTGACTGCTGTGCCCTTTTGGAAAAATCCCTGCTCTTCGCATTAAAAAAAATGAGGTGGGATGGACGAGCGGAGTATATGGATGGCGACGTGCTGAGCGTTCTGGCGCTGGCCTTAAAAGGGAGTGCTCACATTACTCCTTCAGCAAAGTCAAACGCCCGGCGATCCGGCGATTGGGTCATCCCGACAGGAAACTGAGGGAGAGGCGCCGGAAAGAAACAACACACAAAAAACGAAGAAAAAAATAGGCAAGGGGTGGGGTATTTGAGAGAAAATGGCTTCTTGGAGAGAGATGGAGGGGGGCGATGCTGGAGGGAGGAAGATGAAGACCAGGCGGAAGGAAGATGCTTGTTCAAAGAAGGGATGGGGTTGCAAGATCGAGGTTCGAGATTGGACGTCACAGCACGGGAAGTCATTTTAGTCCAGTAACAGATCTTGTCGGTTTGTTTCCCCGTTGAATAAGCCTGCAGCGATACCAACGTCGATACAAAAATAAATGTAAAAATCACGATCGTAGATGCCCGATGGTGACCAGTGCCAGGACCAGGACAGAACGAGTGCTGGCGGCTATGTCGACAGGAAAGAAATGTAGATCACGCACACATATTTTGTGTTAAATGTAGGTTATTGGAAAGAAGTTTGAAGGAAACTGAAGAAGAGAATTGGCTACGAAATACCAAACACAGACTTGGTGATGTATCTAACGAACGTAAATCAAGAAAACGTGCAAAGGAGAGATGAGTACAGTGACACCTCGGTTTACGAACGCTTTAGCTCAGGAACTTTTCGCCTTACGAACATTAAATTCGCGAGAATATAATCTTGGCATACGAATTACTTTTCGGTGGACAAACCAAACCACACAGTGCCACAGTGGGTGGCGGACTAGTTTTCGGCGGATGAACACCAAACCACACGGTCAAACAGCGCCACGGTGGCTGGCGGACTAGTTTCCACACCTCCTTTCTTTGAGTGCAGACCTGGTTTATTATCGTGTAGTAGTTTTGCTATTATGGGACAGAAAAAAAACCCACCATAGGCTAGTGTTCAGCAGAAGAGGACACAAAACTAAATTCGAGCAGAAGAAGGAGATCATCGAAAAACACGAACGAGGTGTGCGTTTGTGTGACTTAGCGTCCCAGTCGCTAAGTCGATCATTGCTACGTGTGGCTAAGGGTTTATTTCTTTAATTACAATCCAATAGCACATGTATTATACAAAAAGTAAGCTATATTTTGTGTAGTTTTAAGGCTTATTTAGTAGGAAATTATGTTTTATGGCGACCTGGGAACGGATTATTCTCATTTTTAATGGCTTCTTATGGGAAATAAATATTCGGCAGACAAACATTTCGCCTTACACACACTTTCTGGGAACCAATTAAGTTCGTGAGCTGAGGTATCACTCACTGTATGGGTAACTTGTCACTGTTGATCACGTTTTTTTCTTTTATTGTTATTGTTTTGTTCTGTTTTTGTTGATGGGTTGTTTTCCTTGTTGAATAATTTCCAGCTACAAAAGGATGTTGCTTTACAAATAGACCACAAGGCATTCTGTATTCAAATGTTGAATTTCAAACGGTCTTATATGTTTTAAATAATAAAGAAGCAAGTTACAAAAAAAAACACATTGAAAATGGCAAAACGCATCTCCGAACTCTCAAAGTGACTCGTAAACAAATGCCGCTCTACGCACTCACAGCGCAATGTAACTTGATAACATGAATACGGAGCCGCGAGAAAGTTAACCACGCTCACAATATTAACTGCTGAATGGGCTGAAGTTGCCTTTAAATGTTGTTTTGTAACTCTGAAGGTTTAGGAAATGTGCTGGATCGGCAAAGCTTGTACTTTGGTGAATAATAATAATAATATTCAACCCTCATATTATGTTGTGGGTCATTTTTACCCGTATGTAAAAATCCACACAAAACAGTCAAATAATAGGTGACATTAGAATCAGAATCATCTTTATTGCCAAGTATGTAGAACACACAAGGAATTTGTTTCCGGTAGAACACGCTGCACTACTATCATCATCAAAAAATTGCTAAGTGGCACTATACAGTTCCATTTGGGCTACTGTTGAAAGAGTTCAAAGAGTTAATGGCTTGGGGGAAGAAGCTGTTTAAATGTCTGCTGGATTTGGTGCGCATGGATCGGTAGCGCCTGCCTGAGTGGAGTAGCTGGAAAAGGTGGTGGGCAGGGTGCGGATGGTCCAGTGGGATTTTCTGAGCCCTAGTTTGGATTCTTGCAACAACTGTTTCATAAACATACTTGAAAAGAGACACATCATATTGTCTATCCCATTGGGATATTTTAGGACGGTTTTAAAGAAAGGAAAAAGAAAGGATATCCAGTGCTTTAGTCAATACAAAAATGGAAAAGGGTCAATTTGACCCGTAACATAATATGAGGGTTAATTTAACTCAATTCGCTGCCATTCCCGAATTTATTCGGTAATTGAAAAGTGTGACGTGGAGCGCCAGTCCCGAATGTGTTCGGGTTTTGGTTTTTGTTGCGTGGGGTAGCAATAAAGTGCTGGTCAGACCTTCACTTCACTTCCACCAGGAGGCAGCATTTGCCTTTTGTCCATATTAGCACTTTGTTCCAGTTTCAGCTGCTGTTAAAGCGCGATATATATCAATATTTATGTATTGTATTTTGTACAGCCGACCCCATTTCAAGCTCAGATAACTCCAGACAAATATAGCTTAAGTATTAACTCATTTGTTTCTGATGAAAAAAAGAGAGTCTATGGTTTCTAATGCTGTATTGAATATTTATGTAGTCCTGAAACTCAATATTCTATGGGTCCTGCAATTTGAGTGAAAATGACAAAAACCCTGGCACTGGAGTGGACACATTTTTGCACATCTGGCAGTAAATGAGTTAAATATTGTAGTTAAAGAGATAATTCAATTCTAAGCCTGAAATTAAATGATTTATTACAAATAATAGTGTTTAATATAGAATTAGTTCAGTTTTTCTGGAGGAAAAAATAACGTAGTCGATGGTTTTAAGAAGGCAACGTTATAAGAATGTAAGCTTGTATCTTTTGCCGATCTGTGGTGTGCGAACGCCACCACACAAATCATTTTGGTGGTCCCCTAATGCTATGTCACTGCATCTTCTTTTCCTTTCGGCTTTTTCCTTCAATCAGTAACCTCCATCTTCAGAGGTATGATACGCATGTTTGTTTTGGCCAAGCTTTTACGTCGGATGCCCTTCCTGACAGAACCCTCCGTATTTATCCAGGCTTGGGACCGGCACAAGAAGACTTGTGTCCCTTTGTGGCTACAGAACAAGCACCTCGCTCAGTAAAAGGCTCCCAAACACAAAATGGTCATCAGCACAACAACAACCAAAAAAAGCAAAACTATTTTCACCATTTGATGACAATGCTCTGATTATTATTATTATTATTACTGCATGAAAGCGCAAAAGCAATTATGGAACAATACTTTTCAGGATTCCAGGGTGATTATTGTACCAAGGAAGCTAAAGTAGGATTATTAGTCTTTATCGAGATTAGACCATATGCCCACTCCAACTTTAGTATGTCACAAGTGTACACAGTATCTGCCTATGTTTTTGTGCTAGGTAAGTATATTTGTTTAGACTCTGGCGAGAACACACACTTTTTCCTCAGCGGACCTTTGCGAGGGTATTTCAGTTGGGATCGGCCTTAGCAGCCAACTCAAAAAAGCAAGTGTGCTGGCCAAAAGCGGCGAGGCGAGGCAAATGCCTGAACGCAGCGTCTCTATTAGCGGTCATGTTTCTGTTGCTGCTATCCTGGATTGGAGCGGTCCTTGGAAAGCATTACGCTCGTTGTCTTCTGGCTGCTCCTGTTGGGTGTGTGCACCTTTTGTATCTTTTTTTGGAACTTAATAAAGCTTTTACTTAGATCCTCCAACTTTGATTTAAAGGGAGACACTATTTTGTGGGTGCGTCATCAATCAGATGCTATCATGCTTTGGTTGGGAAATACATTTTACAAGAGGGGAGGTTCGACAGTAGAAAAGAAAAACATCCATCCATCTAATTCTTTTGTAGCGGTTTTTGGGGGAAAAATTAATATTTACATCTATGTTTTGCATTTTTTGTTTTTGGAAGACTCGAAAAAAAACCATCATTGGATGGATTGGATTTGCCTTCATTAGTCTCACAGTGGAGAAATTTACATTTCACAGCAGCAAAGTGATGAAAGTGAGAGGAAAGGAAAGGAAGAAGTAGAAAAAAACAAAATACAGGACCTGCTTTATAGGCAGTTACTTTCGCGGCGCCATCTTGAAGTCAAAACAACAACAAAAATGTAAATATCAAATAATGTGACAACACAAAAGACACAGACAGTCATTCACTCTTAAGAACTTGTTGCATGAAGCGGTTCTAGATGAAAAAGAAAACGATCAAAGCCTCCCTTCGACCAGTGGACCAAGGTCCTCATGGTGGAATGTGCACGGATGCTACAAGCTAAGTTTTGAAAGCAAACATGAAGCTGTTGCATCCATTGACGAAATGAAAGTGTCTCAAATCTCCTGATCCCACGTAAATCCGCTTCAATTCCAAGCCGTGACAGTTCCACATACGCATCGGGGCTGTGCGCTGACGCTCCCTTCTTCTCATCGCAGGCTCCTCAAGCCATGCATCCATCCAGCCACGGACTGGTTTAAAAATGAGTCTTTGAGGATTTACTCTATTCTGTTTCAGTCATCAGCTAAGGTCCATTTAGAAGTATTTCCTCCACGATGAATGCTCTGAAGGCACTTTGATTGCATATAAAACAACGGAAAAAGGCACCCTTTCATCCTAAAAATTTCCACATTCGAGTCACACAGTGCATTGTTGAACAAGAACAGATGCTTCATTATCCAGCCGTGCACTCGGCAGCTAATCAGTAGACAGTCGACAATGTCATGCAGGTTCCGGGGTGTAATTTCATTAGTCCTGTCGGCGTGTGGGCCGGTGTACACATATAGGGTCTAGAACACTGCATTCCATCACACCCCCCAAACTAAAGGGGGGGGGGGGGCAAACGTTGATGCATTACATTCCAGCAATGGGATTCTGCGTGATTCCCAGGACTCCGGAAAAAAAAAATCTGTTTGATCGCGATTCAGCAAAGGGTAATGTTACCTCTGTTACAAAATGGTTCCATTGGGTGGTTGGGTCCACTCACTTCACGGAGTGTAACACAAACAGAGGAGCCACACACCACTCTGGGACGGAGACCATCCAAAAAGCCGACCGCTGGCGTTGAGTACGGCCGGCTGCACACCAGCGGCAACAGTGCCGTATTGTACACAGGACGGATACACATTGCGTGCCAGCCAGTCCTGTGACGATATATCCCGCCACGGTCCAATCAACTATCATCGGAGCAACATCTGACATCAGTCATCAACAACTGAGCTTATTATGAAATAATGTGCCACCAAAAAAATTGTCCATAAATAATTATGGGCAACTTCAACTTGTTTTTCAGTTTTATAAATTTGTATGTCGGCAATACGCTTTTATAGGCCAACCGAACACAACAGTTAGTAATCGGCGAATAAAGAAGAATCAGTGGGGGGGGGACTGCTAATGTTGAGTCTTTTTCATCCACTAGTCATTTAATCGATGGAATCATCAATTCAAGTTAGACCGCTACACTTTGCGAAAGGAAATTGCATCCAAAAGGATCTTTGTTTCCCCGCTGCAAGTCAGTCACCCCTCATCCATCTTTTGAGGAGCGCCGGCACACCTTCAGAGGCGGGGGGGCGTCGGAAAGCTCCAACCCAACCAGACTAGCACATTTTGAGTGTGAGAGTGAAAAAAAGTAGTCCAACATCTGGAAATAATGAGAAGCAGCAAAGAGAGTGGACCCACCCTCTCCCCTGAGCAGCTGCATGGACATTCATGTAAAAAGTGGGGAAAAAAATGATTGGTTTTCGACATAGCGAGTTCGGGTCCAGGTGGGGGCGTCACACGTTATGCTGTAATGCTGACACTTCTTCAACCATGTAATTAGCAACCATTTGTCACAAACAAACACACACACATGAATGCACACTTGAGATCACCATCTTCAGAACAATACGCATTGACTGCACAGCAGTGATTTTGTACCGGTACCGGTATACATTTGAACGAGACAATAAAAACAATATTCTATCGACAACGATTTCATTCACGTTAAGTTTCAGAAATCATAAATCGGGAGGTTTTCGTACTCACGACTCTCCGGTGCAGGTCAAAATAATGTGAGTGTAACAAAAGTGTACATTAGAAGTAAATAAAACACAAATGCTTTCATTGTTTATTTGTAGATTCCATTTTTACATGTTCTTTTTTGTTTTACCTTACAAATTATTGTGAGTATTGTGGTCAAAATTGGGAGTCTCCCGACCAAATCGTGAGAATTAACATGCACGCGATTTTGATTTTTGTAGGCAATAAAGGCGAAAATTGAAAACGTCGCTGGTTTGAGTAGACCACGAGTCTCATTCATCACATGGCAAAAGGGGGTAAAACGGACCTATTTTAAATCAGTCGAGTAAAAGGTGATGTGAATTTTTGGGCTTTATATTCGGCGTTACTTTTGATAGGACAAAAATTAGCAAATTGGACTGACTGCTTCGATGGGAATGGGGGGCTTCTAAGTAAGCTAGCAGCTCACGCACGGCACGTGCCAATTCGACCCAATGAAAAATAACAAGGGTTTCCCCCCCACCTTTCTTTGTAAAACAACAAATAAAATGAAACTTAAAAGTATGTTCCTACCTGCCCCCCGTTTTGATAAATCCTTCCAGCCGCTTCGGCCCCGGGAGCGCTCACTGACAGACAGACAAAAACACCGCAGCCAGGATGCTCGGCGCGCCACCTCCTGCTCCTCTTAAAGGGCCAGCAGCTCTCATTTCACGCTCCTAAAAGCACATTTCAGACTGTAAAGTCCCCACTAAAAGTACCGAACTTCTTTAGGTAGGAAAAGTGGACCAGAGCATGTTTTCCACCTCTTAGAGAGCAATAGTGTGGCAAAAACAGTGGGTTAAACACTAGCATACCTTTCAACCTATACGTTGTCCTGTATTTTATACGTTTTTTTAATCATATCAAATGATGTACGGCATACTACAACTTTTATAGGGGATTTATTTTTTATTGTGAACCGATCATACAAAGACCATTTTGGCAAACCAGCAAAAGTAATCCTCAATCGAACCTTTTTTTAATTACTGCGTATTGTAGTATTGTTACTAGCATAACATGCACAGTAAACTGTCTGCATTTCCGCTTGTGTTAGCATTTTTTAAAACCATTTCAAATAATTATAAAGTGTACTACAACCTTTATACGGGAATTGTAATCATTTATAAGGGCAGGTGTTAGCCAAGGTTGACAGGTATGCTAAAAGCACATTTCAGACTGCAAAGTACCCACTAAAAGTACCGGAACGTCTTTAGGTAGAAAAAGTGGACTGGCAAATTACCAGACTTTGACCGAATAGAGCATGCTTTCCACATCTTGGAGAGCAATAGTCTGGAAAAATCAGTGGGTTACACACTAGGTCTTTTTTTTTGGTCATACGTGGTAAGAACAAGTTAAAATTAAAATCTGAACAAAATGGAGACATTTTGAAAAAAGTGTTGCTGAGCTAAATAGTGCCGCAGTACAAACATGAGGAAATAAAAGGTAGGATTAAGGCCGTACACACCTCAATGACTAGAAAGCAGGCACTCCGGACTGAGATGTCATATGACATCTGCATGATTCAATGGACCTCAGTGGAGTTAGGGAAGGAGAAACCAATCTTGTTTCCATTCTAAAAAGGAGACCAACTTTTATTTGAACAATAACAACAGTAGGGGGCCTTGCCTCAAAGGCCGTTTGGGGTGCAAGGGACCTCAGGAGCCCTTTATGATGATCCTCCTGACTCCCAAAGGTTTGGGTTTTCATTGAAGGGTCAAGTCAGCACCTCAATCTCTGACTAAAAGGACTTACCGTGACTTATTTAATTATATGGGAGAGAATGATTATATGTTTCATTTGACATTTAAAATACAATAATCTTGTGGCATGATTGTGGACCTGAAAACAACATGAGGGGGTCAATTAGGCGAATACAGTTCAGTGTTATCTTCATTACATAAAACATCAGTTGTTAGGTTTACATAGTCAATGTGGAAGCTGCTATGTTTATTTTTTTTTTCCAGATGCGCTTTTCTACCCCAAGAAAATAAATTACACTTTATAGAGGAATCCCTGCTGGATAAACATGAATGAGATGAGCCTGTTTATCACCTCTCCCACCTGGGATTCTTTATTTTACAAGAGTGTTTTCATTACTCGACGGGATAGTTAACTTGGTATACGTGCATTGAAGCCAGTGTAAAACGTTTATTTTGAGAAAGAACGAGCACTATAAATAAACCCAAATATAAAAAAAGCAAAAAGAAAAGCAAATCTAACTAGCTAGGTAACAATACATCAGAAATAAAAGTCCTGAAGTTGTAGGAAAAGTAATTCAATAGAAGGCAGCAGTATAAAAAATCACGTAAATAAATAAAAGTTATCAAAGAGGTGAAACAAAAAAAACGGTAGGGTCTTGGTAAAAGAAGAAAAGCAGTAATATTGCTGCAACAGTGTTAGTTTACAATAGTGCAAGATAATTGGGACAGTAGTCAGAACAGTGTCACCCGTCACAAATTCATTTAAAATCACTTACGCAACATCTCAGAGCTCATCTTGAGTGGGCGCAGTGAACTGGTCAAAGTCACAGATTTTTTTTTTTTGAGACAATACATTTCATAACAAGGGATCAGACTTTGGACGTCATTCATTGCAGCAGGACGAGTGAAGGGGACCTGATGCCCGAAGCAACCTTAACTCCGATCTGCAGTGCAAATTTAATTCCTGCAATCGGGGTGAAGATGGCAGATTGTCAATGACAGTATTTGGTAGGTTGACTAGCAAGAGAAAATCCTGGGAAGGTTTGAATTGAAAGACGATGACCTCCGCAAAGTTTCATCATGGGGGTGAAAATAAAGCAAAAGTGAAACTCAACCAGTTCGGAGTACAAACACTTTTCTTCCATCCAAAGATATTTTTTTCTCCAGAATTTGTCCAAAGCATTTTGCTACTCATCATTTTTGTCTCTGCGCTGGCTCATAATGTGTGCTAGTAATGATGCAGTCACTCAAGGCCTCTTTAAAAAAAAATGTTTGCAGTGCAGATAACCTTCCAGTATAAACAGCGGAGGTGTGAGAGTAGAAGGCGAGGGGAGGTGGAGAGTGATGTCTGTGTGTGTGGGAGAGTGATGATAATGATGTGATTAAAGAACGAGATGGTGTCAGCAGGTGTGTAGATAAAAAAAAAAACACACAATTGCTGTTGGCCAGGGCAGGTGACAAAGCCGTGAGGTTGGCCTCACCCCTCGACTCTACGGAGGCTGGAGCGATTGTAGGAGTTCCTGAAAGACAGGAGAGTTGACAGGAGAGACATATTTTTATTTGAGGGTGTCAATTTTTGCCTGTTAGATATCCTGTGAAGATGAAGTATTCTCAATTGTGCAAGTAAAAGGGCCCCCTGCTATGTGGTTTGCACTGTGGTTGTGTAAATAGGAGATAATTGGCCTGTGATTGTAAAGAACAAGAGTAACTGGCACGAGAAAGAGCGATCTGATGCAGGCAGTGAAAGCGGCCTTACACGAATAGTAATGTTGCCGCAGTTAGGCGCCGAATGCATATCAACTTTCAAACCGCGACGAGGATTAAAGCGCCATAGCATCACGTCATCAGTCAGTGCTGCCTGCGGAATGTGTATGAGACATGAACATTTTGCGCCTGATAGCAGAATATAAAGTGTAGTGTTGTTTCAAAGGTATTGCTCAGTGTCGCTTTCTTATCAAGTAAAAAAAAAAAAAACAGGCTGATGAAAGCGGAAGGAATAAACATACAAAAAAAAAACAAACAAAGACATGACGGTACTTTCCAAAAGTGAAATACAGACGATCCCCACCTTACGAACGAGATACGTTCCGAGCGGTCCTGTGTAAGGTGAATTTGTTCGTAAGTTGCTATATTTTGTATGGAATGTATGTTTAAGTCTTATATGAGTATGATTAAGGCTTGTACAGACGCTCTCCACCTGACGAACGAGATACATTCCAAGCGGTCGTTTGTAAGTTGAATTTGTTTGTAAGTTGCTTCAGTGCTATATTTTGTATGGAATGTATGTTTAAGGCTTATATGAGTATGATTAAGACTTGTACAGACGCTCTCCACCTGACGAACGAGATACATTCCAAGCGGTCGTTTGTAAGTTGAATTTGTTTGTAAGTTGCTTCAGTGCTATATTTTGCTTGGAATGTAAGTCAAACTCTGAACGGGGAAGTATAAAACACAGACGCTCTAACAGTCATAAAATAAATTCACACTTACTGTAGTACGACGACATCTATCCTTTGGCCTTCAGTAAGCCACAACTGAAGCTGCTGGCACGTCATTACTGAATGACATGCCAGCAGCCATTACTTTTTGTTATGCATCGCGTCCTCTGGGAAGAGGGATTTCCTCCCAGCCCACATACTCGACGCAGCCAATCGTAAGCGAACTCTGCCGGAAAAAGGCATGCAATACAAAATCTAACTCACGGCATCTCTGTCCAAACACTTTTTCGACATACCCGCAAAAAATGTTCATATGTACCATTTTATGTAACTTGAATGTTTGTAAGTTGGGGAGCGTCTGTAGAAGCTCCAACTATTCCTGGGACTTTTTGGAACATCATTGAATCATGTTTTAATTTCCTGGAGTTTAGACACTCGGCCCAACCTTCTCAAATGTTGATTTGATAGTGTTGGAAAAGCAGTGAGAGCTTATTTTCTGTGTGTGTGAGTGCGGAGGCGTTGTCACAGTGTGCCCGCGGGTTTCGCGTCTCATGTTACCGCTGTGTTTGTGTAGCCGGAATCGGCAGGGTCCTGTACAGCTGCGGGATCTTGCGGTTGATGAGAGGACCAAGCGCTTCTTTAAGTTTAGTGTAGTTCCTCTCCAGTTCTCTGTGATACTCCCTCTGATCGGGTCCAATCAGAGCCTTGTTCTTTCTCAGGGCATCCTCGCACCTGCATGCATAGGAGAAGAAGAGGTGTGTTTTACAAGACCCGTAACACGGGATGCGAAACACGTCATCACCTCTTTGCGAAGTCTTTAAAGCATAGTCGTAATTTGTTGTGATGCCGAAAAAGCTTGGGGTCGTCGGGGATTTCAGTAAGAAAGACCTGAGCCACCTCCAGGGGGCCCTGTGAAAGAAAAGGGAGGGGGGTGGGGTGGTTACATATAGGCTGAGGAATGTAAACGCCGAGAGCCAGATTTAAAGCCCCACATGGAGAAGGGAGGGATTTACATTGCATGGAGATGGAGGCCATTTGGCTTACCTGGTTGACGGTGGTGCCCACGCAACCCTGCAGCACCATCTGCAGCATTTTGGAGTCAGCCGGGTCCTGGTTGGTGGCGAAAGCGAGCTCCTGCGTTTTCTTCTGCATGTCCTCAATTGCAACCTCGATGGGGACCAGGATGATCTGGAGAAGCAAAATATTGGGAGGGTGTCAAAAATACAACAGCTTTCAATGGATTGTCATTCTTAAATGAAAATCATGGGTTGTATTTTTCCAAATTGCTGTCAATCAAAAGGCAGAACGATGGCCTTAAAGTGGTATTTTGTGTCACAAACGTGAGCAACAAGTGTGCGAGTTTGGTAGGCAACTAAAAGATTACAGGAAATTGAGTTTCTTTTTTTTAGCTCCCGAAATGTTTTTGACATTTTATGTTTCAAAGTGGTCAATATGTAGCATGTCCTTGGTGATTATACAATTTTTAGAAGTCGTAAAATGCAATGGTGGCCTGTCAGGGCCTGCAAGGCCTTCTCTGCTGGCCTAAAAATATCTGATACACAGACTAATGTGAATTATATTTTGTCCATGAGTTCTTATTCTTATTTAACCAATCACATTTCAGACCTCATTTGTTACCAGGGTCAGAAATCTACCTGGACTCCTTCACAATCAGTTCTACAGACTCTGGAGCATAAAAATCAATGGCGAAGAAGCAGTTGCTTTAACCAATCAGAGTTCGAGTTGGCAACCCAAGACCTGCTGGAAGGCGATGGAAACATCAGAGTTTTCACAAACTATTGATAGGCCAGTCACATGATTGGCTAGTCATTAGCCAATTATAGTTTCACTAGCCGCTAGTGATAAGTGCATACTGGCCAGAGCTAGCGCACTGTATTTGTAGCGAGCTGCATATTGTTGTGTTGATTTAATAATGGTTTTGTCAACCCACAATGGCTGAAGGAGAAGAAATGGATTTGGTTGCATATATATTGTTAAAGCCATTTCAATACGAAGTTTTCAAGAATAAAAGACTTCATTAAGGTTGGACAGCTCAGAAGCTAGCAAAAATAGCAACTAATATTGCAATTTTATGAGGTTATCATGAATCCAAACGTTTATAGTAAACATTCGAACAGTTCAATGACAGTATTTGAATTTCTGCAAGTCACAAGTATCTCCTAGCCAGCGTCACCATCTAGTGGACGTGTAATAATATCACACCACACTTGAAGCTATTTGTACTACTGATGGCCTAGGAGTGATATGCACACCCCGCCACTGGTAAAATGTATATAGAGGTGCTTGAATTTTTTTTAACAGTGCAGTATTTGCGAAAAAAGTTATTTTTCACAATTATATTCACCGCAGAAATTAGAAATTAATGCAAAAGTTCAATGGCACATTCATTGTAAAAAAAGATCAATCGTTAGGAGACCGGTGCTGTAGATTTTACTCTATGGCTCCTACCTCCTCTTTGTGAGCCACGTTGACACGTGTCTTGATGTACGGGAATGCATTTGACGCTGTCAGGATGGTTTTGCGTTTATACTGTTCATGCAGGTCCCCGTGAGCACGGCCGTCCAATGTAAAAGGCGTGCAGTACATGAAAGTACGGAGGTTGTAGTTCTTGTCAAAGTAAGTGATTCTTTCCTTCAGCTCGTAGGTGTCGAAGAAAGGCTCGACGTAGGTGATCTGGAGATAGGCCTGAATGGGAAGACAGTGATTGGTCGCATGTGTAACTGTACAAGTTCAAGCTAATAAGAGGGAAATGTTCCCTATTTAATAGTGAAATGGTCATAAAGTCACATACATTCCACTTATACTTGCACATTGCGGAAAAGACATAAACTCACCCTGGGTGCATATGGTGTATGAATGTATATTTGTCTATGTGTGCCCTGCTATTTATTGTCTGAATCTCCGTCTGTGTACATTGCTTTTTGTCCAAAAGTCAGACAGGATGGCCGCAAGCTCACCTTTGACCCCAGTAAGGATAAGCCGTATAGAAAACGCAAGGATTGATCAACTCTAACTCATTGACCCAGAAAAAGCTTCAGAGACAATTTTGCATTCAGTACTATGAGTATGACAACATTTTTGATTGACTTCAGACTGGCAATGTTAGGGCACCGTAATTTACACGCAGGACAGATTTCTTGATGCTAGAATATTCTACCAATATTAAATTCGGCAGCCCATTTTACCTTGTTAGCGTCCAGTTTGTTTTTGTCCACCGGGTTGGAGTCTTTAATTATTTCAACCACTTCGTCCCCATATCTCTCAGAGTAGAACTCCTGTGCATCAAAAGAAATTAATGGTAAGTGTCTGTGCGTTATTTTGATTGGATTCATTCATGATCGATGGACATGCCTCAAGTCGATGGGAGATCTCAGCCAGCTTTGTAATTGAGGGTTCCTTGTAGACAAATTCCTGTTCATCCAAGTCCCCAAATCGAGAGCCATAGAAACCCACCCGGAAGTAGGTGCCAAACATTCGCTGAACACTGGCGGTGTTGATAGGACAAAGAGTTATATTTATTTGTGATATAGAATATATATTATGGATTCTGCATATTATGAACAAAATAATGAATGTGAAAGCATCTTATGTCACTCACCCATCAATCATGCAGTTGGTGCAACGAGATCAAGAAATGAGAAAGACAGAAATAAATGAAAAGATCACTTATTTTGATGTAAAAATGACTCATATTCATCTTAGATTATTTAGATATATTTTATATGCAATGAGATTTAAAATTAAGCCATTACCTCCCATCCGGAACTCTGCAATAGATCAAAAGAGAAAAAAAGTTCACATTAGAGGAAGGCTATTTTTCTTCGTGTTTTTTTTTGTATTTCTCTTTTTTTCAGCAGCTTACTTGGTTGTAGACTTTGTTGAAGGCATCCTGCAGTTTCCCATGTACCGTCGCCAGCTTTTTGAAGTCTCGGTTGGCTTCATGGATGGGCAGAAGTATCTTGTACACTTCATTTATGGCCTCGTACATGGCGGCCTGTATGGAAGAACAAAAGGAAGATCACAGTTGCACACATGCTGCCCTTTGGCCATATTAATGCGGCCGGCTGTGTTGTGTTAACACACAGCCTGGCCGACCAGCCTGTCCTTGTAGAATGCTGATCGCACCATGTTGAAAGAGGCAGCTGCTTGCTCCAGGAGGCCCACCAGGCCAGATTCACTGAAGTATTTTCCAGCACAAATACCCTCCTCCTCTGGTGATAGGACATCATCTGATACAGCCGACTCCTCCAGGACGTTAGAGGAAATATTCTGTGCGTGGTGTGGAGCGGGAGACATGAAATTAGAATGAGCTTTGTTCTTGGGAGGCACAGTTCTCAGCACTGACTTGAAAGGTGACACAGCCGATAGGCAGGTAACGGCAATCCTCCAACATGTTGAGGTATTCTGCGACCAACGCAGCGCTGTGGACAAGACAGTGAGCCGCCTCGGCATGGTTTCCCCTCTCAGAGTGCTTTCCCGCCATGTTTTGAAGCCACGTGAGCCGGAGGTCTGGGGAGTTTTGGTAGCCCTTTGCGATTCTGGTGCAATAGAAGCACAGAAAATCTGGGGTCAATCTGGGAGATCTGGCCTTGGGTGAAATTTAGGACTTTGTAAACTCCTTCACAAAAAAGATCTCATTAGACAAGTTACAAATCTATCAGTTCAGGGAAAGACAACCCATTAAAACGTCTAAGTTCTGTTGGTTTATGGATGTTGGTGATTGTAACATAGGATGTCCAAGGGTGTGGTATTTAAATCAAGAAGACTGTGTTTTACTAATATATTGCTTAAATTTGCATATACTCTCAATAAATAGCTTGGCAGAGGGCTGCAGACATTGGGTGTCGGTCATGATTGGCTGCGTCCCCTGCCCGGCAGTAAAAGACTATCTTCCTGTGTTCGAGCCTTTGTTCACAGTGTGTGAACAAACATCTCTGAATATCACATTACCTGTACATCAGATCAATGAGCATTTCAGGATCCTGCTGATGCTCCTTCATCTTCACAGTGTCTGTGAGTATCATGTGTAGGTTGAACACCAGATCCTGAACCTGCAAAAAGGAGCATTGTGAGGTTTTCTACATCAGGGGATGTCACCAAGTAGCACTTTCTATACATACCTGCTCTGGGAAGGGGGTGTCACGCAATTCCACATCCTCCTCGGCGTAAGTCAAGATGGTCTTGAGAGACCGGCGGAGATGTTCCTCATTAAAGGTTTGTGAAGTTCCCACCAGTGAGGACAGCGACATTGTGACTTGCATCTTAACCCGGGCAAAATTCTGCTCCAATGACAGAAAAGACACACACTGTGATTCCAACTTGCCAAACATAATCTCTGCATAAATGTTTGCTTCTTCCCGTACGGACTTTGGATCGTCAGCATATGTACTCACATTTCCTATCTCAAAGTTTTGCCTCATGAGCAAGTAAAGCGAAGCTGAGGCGTGACTTCTGACCGAGGCGATGCTACTGCTGCAGTGGCGCAGCAGACGAAGGCACAAGTCGGCACAAAGCTCTGTGTCCTCTTCAAACAGCATCTCTGGGAACTAAACATATAAACCAAAAAAAACTATAAATGAAGTATTTTGCTATGGTCTCTTATCTATTGTATTCTTTATGACCAGAGATGCAGTTAAAATGAAATATTTGCTTTTTTAACAAAAAAGGTACCTTAAAGACAAGAGCTCTCTGAGTCGTGAAGCAGTGTTGCAGGAAGAGGGCGCTTTGGTTGCCCGCCATGCTGTGGAGAAGAACTCTTAGCACACCGCCTAACACGCTTTCCTTCAACTCCGATGCCACCACAGTCTATAAAAGGAAAAAAAAACATGAACACAATCCTATGATGTAGAATTAAAGGGTGATATCAGGTCACTTTACCTTGACTACTATCTCCAGTGTATCCAATACGACCAGAGACGCCTCGGTAGAAAGGTTTCCATCTACTACAGACTCCTGCTCCACTTCAGCCTTCGTCCTAGTTGCACGTAAGCAAATGATTAGTCCTCGGAAAATGTATTTCGTGGACCGCCATTCGCTTCGGATAGGGACAGAAATATAGTGTGAATAGTGAAAAGCTGCACATATTTGTCATTGCTAAAACTATGAGTAGATTCTGTGGGAGTGAAGCAAAAAATAAAAATAAAATAAAAACGTATTTTGACTGCGTGTCAACAAAAAGCATACCTGTCAACTTACCCGTATTTTATACATTTTTTTTAAATTTCAAATGATGTACAGCGTGATACAACATTTATACGGGGGAAATAAAAATTGTGAACTGATCTTACAAAGACCATTTTGGCTCAAATCCAGTTCATCTCAAATGCTGGTAGCCAACGACAATGCTGTCGCGGATTGCTACTATTGTCACGGCAAACCAGCCGTGACAAAAGCCGATCAACCGATTCAAACATAAATAAAATACCCCAATACACTAAACTTAACAGCATCCCAAGAGGTGACACCCTTTTATTGATTAGCCCTAAGCTCAAAAACAAAAGAAAACAGGTTCTCTCACAATTTTTTACAAACATACAAATGCCAAACTACATCTATGCGGATGCCTCTAATTTGTCATGAATGTATGTGAAGAACAAACGTACTTGTCGATCCTGTCTACATTTTGTCTCCAGTGAGTGACGTTCTTTCTCCACCTCACATTCTCCTGGCTGCCATAGGGACTCCTCTCTAGACATATTGCAATTTCCATGAACGCACTTCATAAACGCGCCTGACAATTATGCATGCTTATCTTATTACCTCGGCAACGGCGCACCATCTCCTGACGAGCGCCAATGGTCCCGAGAATGGCCTCCTCCAAACGGGCCTTCATGTCCTGAGACTTCTTAAACGTCAAGCTGTTGATCCTCTCCAGAGCCTTTTTACCCTGCACACAAAGGTCATCGGAGAAATTAGACACGTGGGTGCTTTGTCCGTTGAGGTCTGCCTTTTACAACCTTGTATTCAAAGCAGGATATGCAGAGATGTAAGAGATCCAACAGGCGGTTGATTTGCTGAACTGATAGATCGGACACCCAGCGCTCCAGAAGTGAAGCATCAGCATTCTTCAGCACCCAAAGGAAGCACACCAGCAGAGTTCGGCTGCACTCAGCTGACAGGGAGCTGCCCTGGCGCCCGGCCTGGCGAGGACATGCAAATGGGAATAAAGACGTCAACAAAGCAGCAAGTGAAAAGAACAGATTTGCAATTTGTGGCTTTACGAGTGATGTCTGTCGTGTAGCCTCACCACTGTGGGAATTGCAAATGGGTTAACCTTGGCATGTGGCAACGGGGAACCGGCAATCGCCATGGCAACAGACTGACTGATAGTGCTGCTGCCGTCTAGGTCAGCGTTGTCGGCGTGAGCATGGCGGACTCGAGACGGCGTGGAGTCTGAAAAGAAATAAGAGATGCTCTCGCAGGTGCCGCCGTGCTGATAATAAAGCTTGTGAACCTTGAGGAGGTGGACATTTTCAACAGATCGGCAGAAAGGGATTGCTGACCTGAAAAGTCATGAAGCTGATACAGGGCCTCCGTGACGATGGGGAGCAGGGGCAAGTACAGCTGAGCGACGTGGGCTCGGACTTGAGGGTCACTATAACGCGCATCGGAATCGTGGCTGCACAGCAGGGAGTGAAGTGCGCTGATTGCTTTTTTATGGAGGAAAAAAACTCTGCAGGAGAGAGAAAGAAAAAAACAATGTACATAAGATTCAAGCTACAGAAGATTCAACATCACTAATAATCACTGTCAGATGGTACCCTTCTCCTTCAGGATCAAGTACAAGTGTCAGCTCGGTGAGGAGCAGGCCGGATAAGAAGTGCTGATGTCGAAATGGGACGGAGAGCTCAAACATAGTCGCCACGCCCTGGTCTAGTGCCACGCTGGAAAATGCTGAACTCTACACAAGGAGAAAAGAGAAAATGCAATGGATGATTGTTAACTCCTTCACTGCCATTCCCAAATTTCAGAATCAGAATCAGCAAGCCTTTAATAGTGCCACAAATGGGGAAATTTGCAATCTACAGCAGCAAAATTGAAAGGGGTGGATGGGGGGTGAAAAATTAAAAACGAAGTATTCTATGCATAATAGAAATGTCAGAAGACTGAAATGTATAAATGCGCAAAACCGTTTCATAGAAAGAACTGTACATAGTGCAAGTATAAAATATTCGGGATTTGAAAATAGGATTTGGAGCGCTATTCCCGAATTTGTTTGGATTTAGTTTTTTTTTCACGCTGAGGTGCCAATAAAGCGCTGGCCAGACTTATGGCAATGTTTTATCCCTTTCACCACAGGGCAGCATTTGCCTTTGCAGCTTCAGCTGTTGTTTAAGTGCTTATAAAAATCAATATTGATGTATTGTATTTTGTACAGCCACCCCCATTTAAAGGTCAGATATCTCCAGGCCCATATAACTGAGGAATCAACTATTTTCGTCTGACGAAAGAAAATAGTCTAAGGTTTCTTATGCTGCATCGAATGTTTATTTAGTCCTAAAAGTCAAAATACTGTGGGTCCTGAAATTTGAGTGAAAATGACAAAAACCCTGGCACTGGAGTGAACACATACTTGCGCATATCTGGCAGTGAATGAGTACTTCTGACATTACACACTCGGCAGAGACATTTATAGCTTGAAAAGAATAGCTCTTGTACAGCATTCCGTTTATTATAGCCAAGAACAGCGGTTTGCACATCTGCCTCACAATTCTGAGGTGTTCTTGTTGAGTTCAGAACGGTGGAATTTGGAAAGTGTCTCCCAACACTGAGATTTTAATTCAATTTTATTTATTTGAATACCTGTGAGGTGGTGGAGGACGTGGAAGGGGAAGGCGATGCCGGAGGACTGAGAGTAGAGCAAGGCAAGTTGAGGACGACATAGTGCTCATGACTGCAAACAATCCGGATGAAGTCCATCCGCAGAGCATTCAGAGAGCTTGGGTTCGGAGTCATGTGGAACTTGTTGCCGATCTGAGACACAAGGTTTGTTTAAAAAAAAAAAAAATGAAATATAAACACGAAGCGCAATGAAGGGGAGTTACCTGTTTGTAGTAGGTGCGGATCAGGTTGAACACGAAGCCTCTGTCCGTAAGAGATAAAAGATCATTGAGGAAGAAGGCCAGACTGCTATTTAACCTCTCCACCAGCTCCACATCCTAAATGTATAAAAGGGTAGACAGATCATAAAGAAAAAGAAAGAAAAAAAAATGTAAATTTGTTTGTCTAGAGATCATCTGTTCCATCTACCTTGTGATATCTGCTTGCAATATCTGCACTGATGGCACAAACAAGCGCAGCAATGTCATCCACAAATCGGTCCGGAAAGCGCTGACGTCGAGGAACGTCTAATTTGGAACTGAGGAACAAATGTTGAGCCATGCTTTTGACCTGCAAACAACAAAAGCAGCTTGATGATCATGTAATCTTCCCTTTTTATGGGAAGAACGCCATCCCAAATGTTTGCAGACCATGAGCTGGAAGAAGAACCAGGCTTGTTGCAACGCCGCTTCTCGCACGTTGCTAGTGCTGACCACCCACTGCAGAGCTAGCTCTTCATGAAGCAGCTAGACGCGGTTCGAAAACACAGCAAGTTTTAGATCATAGAAAGTGAAACTCCATGAGATCAAATTCATGCCATGAAATAAATTAATAAGCGTGTTCATGAATGACAATGTGGATTATAAATCACAACGAGAGTTGATGAAACACAAAGACTTGATGAATTAGTTTGGGAGACGTGTTTTACCTTTTTTGTCATCTGCCTCGGAGGGACTGAATATGAGGCCACGCTGTCCAAAAAGGCAGACATGCGATTGTTGCTGCGGTCGTTTGTCTAACTCGGCATGATGGTGAGGTGAACAAACATACACACACACAAACATGCACACACACAACACATATATGTATACACACATACACATACAGATGAGGACAACGTGCGTGACAAGTGGAACTACATGTGCGCCATGCATGAACTCAATGAGCGGTGCGGGAAATGATAGAACTGACAAGAAAGGAGGGTGGGATGCAGCATGCAGAATTAGAAGCAACCTGTGGAGCACAGAGAGATAGGAAAGGACTGCTGAGAGATAATCCACCCGATTAAGGGCTGCACGAAATATTCAAATAAATCGTTTTGTTTTGTCAAGCTGTATAACCGAGAGAGTTAGCACCTCTAAATCCTCTTCTTAGATACGCCAACAAATGGCTAAAGGGGAGGACATTGGGGAACATTAATGTTGGATGTGAACACGCCATACAACCATTGGTCATGTGGTTCCGTGTTATAAAGCATGATTTTAAAACCCCTGAGTCGTGCAGCTCTGAACCGCGATGGAAGCGGGTGGGAACGCTGAGAGGGCTTCTGCACCTGCTTGAGCTCACTGCTGGAGTTGGGGTTCCGGCGTAGCACAGATCTGGAGCCCCCGGGGGCACAAGCAGAGTTTACCCAGGAGTGGGAGCGATCAATGCCCTGACGAGAATACACACGCGCAGACACACGCAGATAGAGTGGCGGGAAGGCAAGGGCACAGTGAATAATTGTTTGATAATTGCTGTAATAGCAAAAATTAGAAGGGGGGGGGGGGGGGGTTCAGGGGGGGGGGGATACGTAAGCAAACGAAAGTAAGGAATGGGAAAACAAAGACTAGAGCTATACAAAAGCAGAGAAGCACAAAGCGTAAAGGGCATTAAATGACACAATCCAAGATAATTGCTAATTGACTCTGCTGGAAAGAACTGAGGCAAAACAGAAAAGTAATTGCAGCATCACAGACGAATAATTCGACTAAATAGACACTGAAAACATGGCACAAATATAAAATGTATCTTTCTTTCCTTTTAACTCATTCGCCGCCATTGCCGAATGTATCCTGGAATTGAAAAGTGTGACGTGGAGCACCATTCCCGAATGTGTTCGGTGTTTTGATTTTTTCTTGCGGGGGTTGCTGATAAAGCGCTGGTCAGACCTCTGGCAATGTTTTTCCCTGCCATGAGGGGGCAGCATTTGCCTTTGGTCCATGTTAGCATTTTGTTACAGCTTCAGCTGTTGTTAAAGCGCGATATAAACCAATAGGTATGTATTGCATTGTATTTTGTACAGTCTCCCCCATTTCAAGCTCAGATAACTACAGATCCATATAATTTAGGAATTAACTATTTTTTGATGAAAGAAGAGAATCTAAGGTTTCTAACGCTGTATTGAAATTTTATGCAGTCCTAAACCTCAATATTCTGTGGGTCCTCCAGTTTTAGTGAAAATGACAAAAAAAAAATGGAACTGGAGTTTACACATTTTGGCACATTGTCTGGCAGTGAATGAGTTAAATAGATAAACAAATATATTGTGACAACCAAGAAGCGAGTCATGGGACAAAACAAACTATGGGACATCAAATAAAAATGGAATAAGTATTAAAAATGAGCTTCAATTGACTAAATAAAAGTGAGGTACCTTGCTGCCGATGATTCTTTGCACTTCTTCATCAGGAGAAACCGGAGTGCTCGCCAAATCGGGGTCAGAGTTGCTAATACTTTTGGAGCGAGCCAAATTCAGGCTAGTCGGACGTCCCGTGGCTCTGGAAAAGGTGGCGTACTGCAGCGGCATCTCATAGGAGAGCGTGCCAGCTGCTCGTGGAAAAGGGAGGGAAAAAATGAGAACGAATAAGAAGCTCGATATGACGCTTTTTTTTCTTCCTTGGATTTAACAGCTTACTTGGCGGCGGCATTGCTGGCTCAGCAGTTGGCAGTCGGAAGCAATAATGGATGTAGGACGCCAGCAGGTTGTTGCGCCCATGCTGGTCCTGGTTGCCCTCCAGATTTTTGTGGATCTGGTTGACCAAAAGAGCCATGGCTTCGAAAGCAGCACGGCCAAGATTTACTGCGGACGAGCCAAGAACAATATTTAACATGGCGGAAGGATAAATGCCTGAAACCGACTTTTGTGGAAACACAGTTCAGTGTTAACACATGCTCACCAATTTGACCAGCGATGACTGGAGGGTAGACGATGAGCTGGATGAATTTGTTGAGCAACTGGTGGAGGAACCTGACGCAGGTCTCCAGCAGAGCCCCCCTCAGTGCAGCCATGCTGGCCTTCAGCTCACCCTCCATGTTGGCCTCAGTAATGATCACGTCTTTCAGGCGGAAAGGGAAGGAGCACTCTTCCAGCACGTATACTAAAGTAAAGAACTTGTCCAGATGGGGGTCCTGAGAGGCGGTATTAATCTTTAGATATTTTTTTAGAGGACACACTTTTCAATCGTACAGCTCTCAATCAAACTCATTAATTTGAGAATAATAATCATTCGAGGTCATTTTTATGTTTAACAATTCGTTTGGAATGGCACATTAACTCATTCGCTGCCATTCCAGAATTTATTCGGAAATTAAAAATTGTGACGTGGAGCGCCATTTCCGAATTTATTTGGGTTTTGGTTTTTCTTGCGGGAGCTGCCGATAAAATCGCTGGTCAGACATCTGGCAATGTTTTTGTCCCTTCCACAAGAGGGCAGGATTTGCCTTTTGTCCATGTTAGCGCTTTGGTGCTGCTTCAGCTGTTGTTAAAGCGTTGTTAAATCAACATGTATGTAGTGTATTTTATACAGCCGACCGCATTTCAAGCTCAGATAACTCCAGACCCATTTAACTTAGGAATGAACTATTTTTTTTTTTTATGAAAGAAGAGAGTCTAAGATTTCTAACGCTGCAGGACAACCAACACCATTTTTTGTTTCCTAACTGACACAAGAAAAACGTTTTATAGCATCTAAAATACCCAAAACACATAGGCTGATATTTTTAGTTAAACGCAAAACACCAATAAAAATGACTTAAAGTTGCCCAAAACTGCCAGAACTTTTTTTTTCCTCAACAAGTCCTCTACTTGCTATTTAGAAATGAATGGCAGCCTTGATCAAATCATCTTGTGGGTTATTTCGGGAAGGGACTACATTCTCCACTTTAGAGAGAGCAATAGCACTCAACAACAGTGGTTTCATCCATGAGAATCGAGTCATATCACAGAGCAAATCATGATTAAGTTATAAAGTTGAATGTGTGATGTGCAATATACAAATGTATTATGGTGATTTATAATCAGAAAGAATCAGAAAGCCATTAATAGTCCCATAAATGGGCCATTTTTAGATGCTTTATGTGTACTTTATGTGGCAATTGCAATTCAACCTAATCATTTAACATTTCACGTAGGAGGCAACAAGCGGGAAGAACAAAAAAAAATAAATAAAAATGAGGATTACGATTCCAAATGCAAATCCTCCTTTTGATCCATTTTTAATAAACCAGCGGAAATTGTGACACCCACGCTCATTTACTGGCAAATAGTATTTGTCATAACTTCAAGATTTCAAAGTTGAGTCACACTCAATTCTACTGCCAACTTCCCAAGTGTTGAATAGAAATCCCATGCACGTTTCTTGCTCACAGGCCAAGTCAAAACAGAACCAGAAGAGTAAAATAAGCAAGACTGAAGGTCCATTATCAGAGATGTCGGCCTACCTGTGTGTGCACTGAGGACGCCGCTGTCAACTCCACGTTGAACACGCCTTTGTGATTATCCACCCACTTCATACCTGGCAGCTGAACCTGTTTGGATAACACGCGGCCCAATTATCTCAGTCAAAGCGTGGGCTTTTCTGGCACTATTTGTTATTGTAGTGAAACCCACTCACGTCGGGAGTGAGCACCGAGTAGCTGGGCGGGGGCTTCTCGACGGAGACGGGCAAACTGAAGGACCCCGTGCGTAGTCGGCCGTGCTGCATTAGAGGGATCCACTGTGGGCGGATTGAGAAGGAGATCTATGTCTTCCTGACGGCTAGGTTACATATCAAACATTACGTAAATTGTGTGGGTTGAGGTTTCTCACAGTGTAGCCCACGGGAGTCTCCAGAGGAGTGTTCTGTTTGGTTTGGCAGCTGATGTGGTAGAAGGTAAAGAGAAGATGGTGGTTGTCTGTGAGGTTGGCGGGGATTTTCAGCTTCATCTCCTCGTAGAACTCAGGAGATCTAAAAAGGGAGGTGTAAGAGTTTAATATTGTGCTTAGCCAAGAAATTCCGAAGGGAATTCAGCAGTCTGGAAGGAGCGAAGTTCATAGCACAGAAAAACAAAGGGAATCCTACTTGTTGTGGTAGATGATGGGGGTGAATGCCTCTTTCGTGAACTCTGCACAACTGGACTTCCCAAAGATGACCTGCACAAAAACACAAAAACAGTGGAATACAATCAATAGACTGCACACATAAGGCAACATAATATTTCTGACGGACATAGCGCCTCTTCAAAGTATGGGGGGGGGGGGGGTCTAAACTTACATTTATGTGTAGAGTTAACTAATCAATGTTCACAAAGCTCACCAAATATCACTTAACCTTCCTACATCGCAATTTCTTTCACCACTAAAAAGATCTTCCGGAAAAGATTTCTATATCACATAGCTGTTTCCACATCCACCGTACAGCTGGATGGATGCATGGCTTGAGGAGTCCGCGATAGGAAGAAAGGAACGTCAGCGCAGAGCGCAGATGCGTATGTGGAACTGTCGCAGCTTGGAATTGAAGCGGATTTACGGGGGACTTGAGATGTGAGACAGTCTCCTTTCGTCAATGGATGCTACAGCTACGTGTTTGGTTTCATTCAACATTTAGCCTGTAGCAGCCGTGCACATTTCACCAAGACGTCCCTGATCCACTGGTGAAAAGGACGTTTTGATGTCTCCTCCTTTATCTCTACAACTGCTTCATACAACGAAGAGGGTGTTGTGTCACGCTATTTGTTATTGAGTTTTTTTGTAATTTTGACTTCAAGATGGCTCTGCAAAAGTGGCTGCCTTCACAGCAGGTCCTGTATTTTGTTTTTCTATTTCTTCCTTTGCCTTCCTCTTGTTTTCATCACTTTGCTGCTGTGAAATATAAATTTCTCTACTGTGAGACTAATAAATGCTAATCCAATCGAATGCAATATTGTGGCTGTTTTTTTGCGATGGGAATTACGTTTTTTCCCAGAGAATGGCGTTGACTCACCGGCAAAGCTTGGCTGGGGTCCTCTGCCGCCATGAACTGGACTTTCACGGCGATATTTCTCACCGAGCCCTGGCGGCTGCCAAAGTTCAGACTCTGCGGGTAAACGTAAAGCAGGTTCCTAACAGGCAGAGGACAAAGGTTGAATTGATCATTACAATTTTGCGCAAAGAATTTCAATAACATTGATCGAATGCATATACTAGTATTCAGCATAACACCCCGCAGAAGCATGACCTAGAACTAACTGGGCTTGGTGAACGTGACCCAAAGCTATGCCTGTTTTAACATTCGAGGTAACTTCAGGGCATACCAAAGAAATATTTACCCGGCCACCATTTCTACGTTAATTCCACAATGGATATGTAAAGAAAATGTATTGGGAGTCAAAATTAGATATGTGAAAATGAAAACAGTGACACAATTGTTGGTGAACCATCTCAGAGGTTGCATTCTTTGCAAGGTCACTAAGACCAAGATCAAGACCTGGGATTGAACCACAACTGAGCTAATGATTTACCAATTCTTGCATGTACACACCAAATATAAGGGGTCGGTCGTCAGCTTCACTCATGCTTCAACTTCCAGGCGGTATCCCAGTGAGAGATTTTTTTTCATAGCGCTGCTTGTCTTACTTTGGAATCAAGACATTATCCGATTGTGGTTGGATTATAGCCAGGAGAAAAGTCATCACCTTTTAACCGACATAATTTGCAAGCGATCTCTTTCAAACGGGATGATCTGGAGTCTGTGCTTGTTATATTTAACCGGGGGGGTCGGATTCGTCCACACGGGCCCCGTCAAGCAGTTAGGCAAGACCGCGGACAGTGTCGCCACGCGCGAGGACCTCAACGTGCTCCTGTATGGCGTCATTCAGTTGGGCGAGTCCCTCAACAATGTGTACAAAAGCACTGAGGGAAAGGTGGCTAACATTCTGCTGACTCTGAAGGACTACGAAAGTGCTCTGGGGCAGCTCAGGGAGCAGACGGCGCAGGATGGCGAAATAGGGAAACAGATTAAGAGCGTGATAGAGCTGCTGCGGGTAAGCAGAAACACGCTTGTGCACACTCAGTTTCAGTAAATGCTAGTTATCACCTGTGACGAAGCACAGCAGCATGTCGCTACGGATGAAAACCGATGATGGAGATGTACAGATGCACCGCAATTTACGAACAAGATATGTTCCGAACGGTTGTTCATAAGGTGAATTTGTTCGTAAGTTGAGTGCTATATTTTGTAAGGAATGTATGTTTAAGGCTTATATAAGTACGTTTCATAATAATAATAATAATAATAATAATAAATGTTATTTCTAAGCAACTTTCAAAACTCTCAAGGATACTTCATATCAAAAAAAGAACATTTTTTTTAAGGTTTATATGAGTATGTTTAAGGCCTGTATAAGTAACCTATATTGGTTTGTATTGAAAAATAAACATTTACGGTAATAAAATCAATGCTCTATAAAGATATGTACATGTACAACTGTAGAGAATACTACATATGTTACTACAAAAATGTTCACATGTACCGTCGTTCATAACTCGAAAGTATGTAAGTAGGGGAGAGTTTGTATATCGAACAACTGGCATAAGTATGTGACTTTACTATCATTCTAATACAGTAAAGTCTCGTTATATCGATATCGGATATATCGATAGTCTCGGTTATATCGATACTATTTCTATGCACGCACGGAGAAAATTACATGCAAACAGGGTCGGATATATCGATAGTCCCGGTTATATCGATATTTTTTCGGACTCCCTTGAATATCGATATAACGAGACTTTACTGTAATTGGAAAATGTTTGAAAGTACACCATTCATTGGGGGTGCGCCTTATACTCTGGTGCGCCTTATACGGTGGACAGCTTGGATGATGGTTAGACATTGAAGATAACATGTGCAGATTCTCTTTTGATAGGATGAGACATTCAAGCAAGAGACTCAAACCAAGATAATTGAGAGTCAGCTTGCTGACATTGAGCGGGAAGATGCGGTGCTTTGGACAAAGGTGAAAAGATTAGAGGCCCACCTGAACAGCACAATTCCCACAATCATCAAAGAGCTGCAGGTAAAGTGAACTTTTCCTGTCAGACTTGCCAGAGAGCAATTTTATTTTTTTTAATTGGGGCGGGACTCACTGTGAGGTTTATCTTTTGTTGGCTTCCTTGATTTTAGGAGCGAGCTACCTTTAATGGCAGTATCTTGAAAGGTCTGCAGCATTTGACCCATTTTCAAAAGCAGCTGATTGACAAGCACGGCAAGCAGCTCTCGGAACTGCATTGGATGGTGAGTCACAACACAATTATGGGGGATGCATTGAATTTGTCAGTCGTCTTCGGTTGGGTTAATTTGTTTTTCGTTCTTGATTTCCAGAGTGAAGCGCTATGACATTTCCAAAAAGAGGATCGACATCGCCAGCACTGAACACCGACAGCACTCCGTTTCACCAGTTCAACACACTATCAATGTTATTGGTTTCTGTTGCAAAACTAAAATATTCATTTTGCTTTCTCTCCAGTGACAATCATGAAAAACGTTATACCTTTTTATTCATTGATATAATAAACGGATTCATGAAAATGTCAAAAATTGAGAATATTCTTCCCTTTCCATAATCAACTACTTCAACAAAGTGATTGACAAGTTCAATAAAAATGTGAATGTGGTGAATGTGATTTCTTTGGGAATGCTCACCTATAGGAGGTATTTGGTGTATATACATAGCGAGCGGGAAATTCCAGCACTTCTTTGGTAGGACGAACCCGCAGGTCTGGGTAGGGCTTGACGTGGAGCAGTTCGGGTGACAGGCAGTAATGTGGGGAGTCCGGCGCCGGTGAGATATCAATTTTTAACTGAGCTGTGTGGAGGAAAAAAAAGACATTGTGAAATGAGACTTTGTTCACTGCAGAAATTCATGCAATAATTGCATGAATGCTATTTTTAAGTTCACCTGTGACAGGCCTTAGTCGCCGCAGGACGGAGGACGGTCTCCGCATGTCTGCCAGAAACTTGTATAAATCTTCGTCACTCAGCCTGTCCCCTTCCTTCAAAAACATCACAGTTGGGACTCATGGAGCAATGACAAGAAACAACCATAACTCGTTCAAAAATGTATTCCACTCCAGTGCCAGGGTTTTTGTCATTTTCATTCAAATTGCAAGACCCACAGCACAGAGTTGTAGGACTGCATAAACATTAAACAATACAGCGTTAGAAACCGCATACTCTCTTCTTTCATCAGAAAAAGAGTTAATTCCTAAGTTATGTAGTTCTGGAGTTATCTGAGGTTGAAATCGAGGCGGCTGTACAAAATACCATATCAGAAAGCGTTTAATATTCCTACAATGGGGAAATTTGCAATTTGCAACAATGCATACATATTGATTGCTAAAGCTGTAACAAAGCGCGAACTTGGACAACAGGCAAGGGAAAAAACATTGCCAGAGGTCTGACCAGCGCTTAATTGGCACAGCCCGCAAGAAAAACTCGAACCCGAACATATGCGGGAATGGCGCACAACCTCACACTTTTCAATTCCCGAATAAATTCGAGAATGGCAGTGAATGAGTTAATGTTGATGTGGTTATATTTATTGAGAAATTAATTTTTTTAGCATTTTGATGGCTTGCGATTTACCAATGATTCAATCATGTAAAATGGCTGTTACTCGAGATCGAGAGTCTCAAAAAAGTTATTTTTTTTAGAATATATTTCTGTTGTATTTTATGTAAATGATGCAACATAAAATATTGTGAAACAGTGAGTGAGGCAAATATTGTCCGGCGTGGCTGCCGCACTGCTTGCGAGTCAGTTGTATAAATTTGGTTGGTTGCCAAAGAAAAGGAAATTGGAATCACAAAAGACTTTACTGCACTTCATTTTGAAGAAAAGATAGTAGAAATGAAGTCAAACACATAAAATAACTCTATTCCCTGCAGAACCCGCCAATATTTTTTTTGTAACGTATTATATTTAATTTGACTGTATTCCAACACCATGACTATCACAGCTAACAGTTTTTTACTACATATGACACAGCTCCTGTTCTATGGAGAACAGGAGCTGTACTGTTATTTCCCCTATTCTAGGGGAAACGCACTGCATGACATTCGCAACCTCAAAATGTCTGAACTGTCTTAAACTATGGGTACTCTGTAAAAGGTCCTCCAGCATGACAGTTCCAAAGCAATATGTATTCAATAATATAATCAATGAACCTGTTTAAAGAAGTTAGTGACGGTCAGCGTTGCTGGACGGAAAGTGGCAAAATTACATGTGTCGTCGCTGACACTCATCCGCTCAAATCCCCTCTTCTTCTTCTCGTTCCATGTGCCGTGACCTTTGCGCTCTGACATGAGGAGAGAAAAGCCAGATGATGCAAGAAAGCGCGTGTTTGGATATTTGTGCCTATCACGCAATGGCAGGTGCCGTACCACAGTCTGAGTCGGGGTCCAAGCGGTCCAGGCTTCCCACGCTACTGACGATGTTGATGAGGTGAATGGCCGTCCATGCGAAAGGCATGCGGAAGCAGCCAAGACGATGGCAAGATTGCTCTGCCTGCAGACGCAGTTTCTCTAACTTCTCTTTATGCTGTAGAGCCGACAAAGGAGAGTTCATTACGTCATGAAAAATTGTAAGAGAGCCAAAAAAAGACCACAGTTCTTACGAAAGTCAATCAGTTGGTAAACATTGCAACCAGACAGACAAAATTGCGCAAATGGGACAGTAAAAGCATCACACGTGCATGCCGGCGAAAGCCCGTGACCTTTGCGACGCATACATTACCTTAGAAGAGTCGGATTCCTTCATGACCATGTACGGTTCACAGCACTCTCCGATGTCTCCTTGCTGAAGCACCTTTTCCAGCTGCAAGAGCAGAAGCATTCATATTCAGCACACACAGCCAACGTCATCGGAAGAGACGCGTCATTGGTGAGACAATGAAAACTGTCAGCATATATTCACATTTTCTGCTTTAGTTAATTAATTGCCCTTCCGGCTATTTTACCTTAATGACCAAGAAGATATCAGCGGACGGGTATGTGATAGAAAAAATGGCTGAGCGTGCCAGAGTGGAAATGGCGATGTGAGGCGTGTGAGGCTTTAGAAGGCTTTTCATCTGATCAGAGTTCAGATCGAAGTAAAAATTTTCTGAAATCTGTCAGGGAAAGAAGGGGGATCGAGAGGTAGGGGGGTAGAGATGGGAGAACGAGATTGAAAATGCACATTGAGGAGATGTAATTGACTTCTGATTTGAACCACAAGGTCACTTAGAGCATTTTAAGGCAGGGCTAAATTCAATCAGGCGAGCATGAGCTCAGTGTTTTTTAAAATAATGCAATTACCCTGATAAAATACGATTATACCTTTTTCTTTTCTTTGACATCATACAGGGCAAGCGATCCAAATATCGGTTCGATTTCAATTTCAAATCTGAAAACGTAAATATGACAGTTAAATTAATAAATGGCAACGCTGAAGTTGCCTGATTGCAAATGTCGCTCACTTGAGAGAGAGACATTTAACCATGATTCTTTGGCCGCAGTGTTCTTTGGGCACTTCGGGGACAGAGCATCGCTCAACGGCTTCGTCCTGAAAAAAAAATGACATGTCATTATTTTGAAGCTTCAAATTATGTTCTTGTCCTTTTTTGAACCATTAAAATTTGGCAGGTTTGTTCCCAATTCTCACCTATGTGGCGTGACCAATTTTAGAAACATTTATTTCCATTTCACAGGAACTTTCCAAGACATGCTAATTTGCACTTCCAAACAATAGATTTGATCTTGGATGCCGAACTCCATATAAAAGCGTAGACTAAGATTGACGGATTAAACAGTGACATGGAACAGTTTGCCCTTTCAATCGGACTGCTTTCAAAATCAATAAGTTTTTTGCTCCAGCACGAGAAAACCAAATTTCCAGACCACCGTTTTAGGATTACTGTATTTTCCTGTGTATAAGGCGCACCAGAATATAAGGCGCACTTTTAATCAATGGAAATGTTTTCCAAAGATAATATATAAATATATAAAAGTGTCCAAATATAAAGCACACCACATTATGAATATTATTAATTACAAATTAATAACACAAAAAAAACGTTACCATATTTTCCGGTGTATAAGGCGCACCCCAATGAATGGTGTATTTTCAAACTTTTTCGACACATAAGGCACACTGGACTAGAAGGCGCACCTTAAATAAATGAAAAAAAGTGTTACAAATATATAAATAAATAAAGGTTTTCCAAATATAAGGCACACCACATTATAAGGCGCTACAGCACAGGTGTCAAAGTCAAGGCCCGCGGGCCAAATCCGGCCCGCCACATCATTTTTTTCGGCCCGTGAAAGCAAATCAAACTTCCATGATGATTGCTAAAATCTGAGCCAAAATTTCATATTTTTGGATGTCAACCACAATAAAAGTCATTATTCTTGACTTCAGATTTGAAAACGAGTTATTCATTAATTTGCTGTGTGCTCTGTGTGTAATATTTGAAGGGATTTAAACATTATAATGGGTTCCCCAAATTCATAACGGCCCTCGAGAGGAAACCATAACTACAATGTGGCCCGCGGCAAAAAATGACTTTGACACACCTACGCTACAGTACAGGCTGGGGTTACGCACTACTTCTACGGGAGGGAAATTGAGTCGGTGGCTGCAGACAGTCGTTGCGAGACATTGTCGTGGCTCAATATGACTCCGCATATAAGGCACACCTGTGTAAGGTGCAGGGTCATCTTATGAAGAAAATCAAGGCTTTTGGGTGCGCCTATACACTGGAAAATACGGTAATGCCATCAAGGTTCTTGTTTTATTCCTCAAGATCAGTGATCCTAATGTCGTCAATAACATACCTCATCAGGGGGTGGGTAGAGACCCATCAGGTCACTATTGCGTCCGTGGAGACGAGCCTCTGTATTGTGGCAGTCCATATCTTCAGGCCCCGTGCGCTCCAGCACGGATGGCAGGAGCAAGTCGGGAGCCGAATTCTTCAGGTCGAAGATACTGGATGCCCAGCTTCCCCGTGGTGTCTCATCGATGGAGGCGGACCGCCGCTTTGTGTCATCCTGATATAAGTGACATCATGTGTTTCTACTCAAGAATTCTCTACAGATGTTGATAAATGAGATGAACCATGCGCTTGGGCTCAGTTTCATTTCATTTAACCATGCGGACTTACGTCAGATCGTGTGACAAGGACATAGTATTACATTGGAAATTAAAAACGTGGATCAATAATTGCCACCGCCTCTGCGTAAACTAAAAGGGTGATCATCAGCAACCTGGTCTTCTTGGCGCTCGGCCGTGGCGTCATCCAGTTCAAAGTTCTGTTTGAGGAGGCCTCTCTGTCTCTCCCGCTGTCGCTCGGAGCTGTGCGGCCTGTGAATTGTGCTGTAGCACTGATACCTAAAAGGGTGAGTAGACCCAAAGATTACCCTGACAACTGTACAGGGGTGGGAAAAAAAAGCATTTTACAACACGGCATTCAACTGGTTCCTTACTTTCTCTGAATGACAAGCCAGTCATCTGTGTAGACAGCCAAGGCATCTCTCACTCTGGGATCCAGGGAGCTGAGTAAGGAAACCACATGAATAATTCAGAAGAGTGTTCCTTCAATGTCTCAGACAGAAATGCTTTGTTCCAAAATGGACGTCACATTTGACAAGACTACAGTAAAAATAGCCCCTTAAAGTGACAAATGTTACAGTGTGAAGGACTACGCGCTTACTATTCCTCCTCAGGCAGCGGAGGCTCCAGCGTGGTACAGTCTTTGTCCGTGTGGTGGAGCTCCAGGTCATCCTGGGGGAACTCCATGAGCTGTCTGAGTGGGCCAAGCTCCACCCCAGGAGGATGGCTGCTTACATATTCCTCAAAATCCACCGGCTCCACTACCTCTGTGAGCGGTAGCTGTTGAGGAGAAGAGACAAGAGGTGGAAAAATCACTTGAATATATTGCGGCCCTTGTTTGATGCATCGTGGATTTTTTTCGCATTCTATCAGTTTGCAAGCTAGCGCTAACAGGCTAGTGAACTGTTTGTTAGCCTGCTAACCAGCTAGCCAGCGCGAGCACACTAAATGTGTCCATTCGAGTGCCAGGGTTTTTATCAATGTCACTTAAAATCCAGGACCCACAGAATATTGAGTTTTAGAAACAAATAAAGATTCATTACAGTGTTAGAAACCTTAGAGTCCCTTCTTTCATCTGAAAAAAAAAGTTAATTCCTAAATTATATGGGTCTGGAGTTATATGAGCTTGAAATGAGGGCGGCTGTCCAAAATACAATACATACATATTGGTTTATATAGAGCTTGAACAACAGCTGAAGCTGGAAAAGAGCGCTAACATGGACAAAAGGCAAATGCAAAAGGAAAAAAAAGGAAAGGAAAAAAAAAACATTGACAGAGGTCTGACCAGTGCTTTATCAGCACCCAAGCATGGAAAACCCAAAACACAAACAAATTCGGGAATGCCGCTCTCTGTTATATTTTCAATTCCCAAATAAATTTGCGAATGGCTGTAAATGAGTGAATGTAAAGAAATGTTTCATCACTTTGCTTACTGTAAATTAATTATCTTGACTTTGTTTACATTCATGTGATGCCACACTATCAACTTGGAAATTTCTTTTTTCATTTGTTTACGTGCTGACTCGGCCGAGAGACGACACTACGGGACAGCATTCAACCTACCTGAATGCTTATCCCTGTTATCTCCTGTTCTCGCATCGCGCTAGTTCAGATTACGTACTGTACGTATTTCTCGTATTTTCATTGGTACAATGGCTCCCAATCGCCCCACACCTTCAAAATCATCCAGTGAACCCAAGAAGAAGAGGAAAATGATGACAGTGAGTGAAAAAGTAAAATTACTTGACAAACTGAGGGAAAGTTATGCTGCTGTCGCATGTAGGGTTCGCTACATCGTGGCTTTGAGTCTATCGCGGGTGGTCCCGGTCTGCATTAACCATGATAAACGAGGGATTACTGTACAGTTCAGGTTCAAGATGTTCTGAGTTATCTGATTATCCCTTGTAGATCGTGATGACTACACCATGTCTATTCTGCGAACCATGTCTGGTGTGTTCACCCATGAATGTCAGCTTCGTTTAAAACATTTGTGCTCCTTCCATCAAGGAATTTAAGTTCACAAAAAAAAGTCTTATGTAAGAACCCTCATTCAGTTTTATCCCCATGTTCATCCGTCCATGCAAAAAGCTTATCAAACAAGACTCGTGCAGGCATATCCTCCCTTGAGTGTGTAGGGGGGGAGAACATGGGGGAGATGACTCTACAAACAGTCATAACACATTTTTAGTCAATCTCTTTGAAGTAGTTTCACAAATTACCATTATTGACTCGCTAATTGCAGCTTACAAGTGGCAGGAAACCAAAGTTAACACATTCACTGCAAGACGTGCAAAAATGCGTCCACTCCAGGGCCATGGTTTTTGTCACTGTCACTCAAATTCCAGGATCCACAGAATATTGAGTTTTAGGACCGCATAAACATTCAATGCAGCATAAGAAACCTTAGACTCTTTTTTTCCCATGAGAAAAAGCGGAGTTATATGAGCTTGAAATGAGGGCAGCTATCCAAAATACAATCCAATACTTACATATCGGTTTGTATAGCGCTTTAACAACAACTGAAGCTGTAACAAAGCGCTAACATGGGGAAAAAAGGGAAAGGCTGCCTCCTTGTGGAAGGAAAAAAACATTGCCAGAGGTCTGGCCAGCGCTCTATCGGCACCCAAGCAAGAAAATACCAAAACCCAAACAAATTCGGGAATGGCGTTATACGTCATATTTTCACTTCCCGAATAAATTCCTGAATGGCAGTGAATGAGTTAAATACGGGGTGACTCACGGGATGGTACAGTGTTCCTCGCTTTTTGGACATCAGGGGAGAGCCGTACTCTCGGGACATTTGCTTCCGAACCTCTGCAGCGACGGTCCTGAGAAAGAAGAAAGAGGGGTAAAACTTAACAGAATTTAAACGCAGCTGAAACAAAAGTACTCCTTGGAAATAAAAATAAACTGTTAAAACCAAGGAACAAAACTTTGTTTTTAGATTGAAAAGAAAAGTGAAGTTGATTATCTAACGTGCACTCGAAGGCCATTCCATACTTTGCTGATATCTTTCTACGAATTAGACGAGAGGATGCTCAGCCAACATATGTTCTCTATGGACATTCAGGCACATCATCACAAAAAAAAACGAGGAAAGCCAGCTTACGGGCACGGAGCCAGAGCTCCGTCTTGTCTCCTTGACGGAGTAACGACAAATAAGAGGCTTTAATGGGGAGAGAGGTGGTGGGGGGGTGCGTGAATCACAATCCTCTCAATGAAACAGAAAGCAGCTGTTACCAGAAAGTAACCAAACAGCTGCCTCCTAATTTTGCCGATATGGCTCATATGTCAACCAATCTTTCCCCCAACATTGACATTTCTTGACTTTTTGTTACCTGGACGGAAAACTATTCAATTATTCACTTTCAACAAGGATTGTGATCATTAGAATTCCACAGTTGAGTTAAAGCTGATTCCAGGTGACTTTGGGTGAGAGTGGTAAAAATAATAATATAAATAATAATATAATAATAATAATAATAATAATAATAATAATAATAATAATAATAATAATAATACATTTCATTTATAAGCACCTTTCAAAGCTCTCAAAGACACTTTACGGTCACAGGATAAAACCTGAACCGCTCCTCTGACAATTACAGGGTGCAAACAACCATTAACATGTGCACCTACAGCTTATTTAGAGTCATTAGTGAATCCAGCGTGCATGTTTTGGGGGAGTACAAGGAAGCTCACTGGAACATGCAGACTCCACATATGAGATTCCCACACCTCCAGACAAGAGCTCTGTTGTTGTGGCATGTACACAAAGACATGAATAAATACTCCTGAGCCACCCCCTCAGCCCGTTGTGTACAATACAGGCCTTAAAATAGTCAAAAAAGTCTGTGCACCTCCATGTTAAAACAGGAAATAGGAAACACTATCGACCACAGGGTCAATAGCCAGTACATAACTTCCCACCCTTTCCTGCATCCGGCAACAACACAATAGTCAAGCCAAGGAAAGACGGGGTTCAGGGAAACAATACACTGACTGGATCATCTCTCTGTGCTGCTATGAAGTGCTAGACAAAGTGCATTAATGTGATAGGAGGAGGGCAGAATAATAACCACTCAAAGAGTCGTGAGATCAATTGTGACGCTTCCTGTTTAGTTGTGTGGAAAGTCTGGAAGGTTAAGCTGAAGTCTGTAAACAAAGCCTTCAATTAAGAATGAAGATAAGGTGATTTGCAGGTAACCCCCTTAACCACATGCTGGCAGATGGGAAACTGAAGCAGTAAATAGCTTACACAATTCAAATCACGCTACTGTGGTCATTTTTATTTTGACAGCGAGATTGCTAGTTGCCATGCCCGTCGATGCAACGAGTGCAAAAACACAATATGCTGTCATCATTAGCTACTAGCAAATGACGTCACACTAGCGGCTTAGCTTTAGTTGTGCAGTTAGGATGACACTCGCGCGCGACACTGAAACGGTCTATTCAAGCTTTTAATTACACGCTATAAATCCAAACGTTCAATGAACTCGTGAGGTTAATAAGCGAACTGAACTGAACTACAGCCTAGAAAAACGAAGTACAAGGAGACACCACAACCAAACAATAACTTCTCACCGGTTGATTTTGTGAGCAAACGCCCGCCTTTCGCTCGTTGTGGACGTCATGGCGTGTCCCCATGTAACAGTAACTCGTCAAAGACGAGCAGAGAGGACTCTTGTACTTTTTACTCCCGTCCCGTCCGGTGTTGTGTGTTTTTGTAAGTAAGGGGAGGGAAAAAGAACCAGCGCGAGCGCTTCCTCCGAGTCCACGCTGGGAACCTGGCCGGGATCCCTTGTTCCTCCTCGAGGCCCGGAGGCGAGCCAAAGTCAAGCACACCGTGGATACATACAGTTCCGGTATTGCTTGAAAATAAAAATAAAAAATCACACGATGTAACGTCTTATCCTTTAATTTAGCGAATAAACGAAACCGTTTTAGGTTTCTTATTCGGATTCGCTGCATAATTTGAGAAGGGACGCCGGTGAAATCATAAATCCAAACAAAGAACGAGTGACGGTATTTGTGTGTAATCTCCAGGTACTTCAGCTGTTATTTTCTTGTACTTCCGGCCTGCTCGCGATTTAGAATGAGCCTTCTCGGCCGCGCGGCACCTGCATATCCAAAACAACTCACCTGACCGGTTTGAAGCACTTGGGAATTTCCTGTCAATTTCTAATAAATTCTGATATACGCGCACACGTACACGCTCACAAAACATACACGCACACACACAAAGGATGTGTCGAAAGCATGCTATAATTAGTATATCGTGTAATTTCCAGCCCTGAAAAACGTGTTTAAAAATAAATATAAAACAATGAGCAAGATGCAACCGTATAGAACCATAAAATCTTAAAAGACAAGTTTACAGTAATTTATTTTCACGTCACGCTGTGTGGCTCCTCAATAGCGACACCTATCGACGACATTGAAGCTGACAACGTCATCGTAGGATGCCTTATCGAGACAATGCCTGCAGGCGGCGCTGTAGACCATAACCAGGGCGGGGTAGTGGGGGGGGGGGGCAGTTGACGGTTGTCATCTTTGACCTCTTACGGAGATACATTGCAATTAAGCATTTTTTATTAGAATAAAAAATAATAATGTGCTTTCAGAATGGCTGGGCTGATATTGATGCACTACATCTTTAGATTTCAAAATAAAACAATTTTCTATCGTGTTCATTTGGGAGGCTGGGAAATCTGATTTGTCTTTTGGTGAGAGGCTTTACACACCCTGGACTGGTCACCCAAGAATCACATGGCACATATGTACAAAAAACATCCCAACCTATTGGCAATTAAGTTTACAAATATGTATTTTCATATAAATAAGGAACAACAGTGACAAAAGAAATGGTCTCTCATCCCCAGATGAACTCATTCCATATCCGCCACCACTCACAAAGAGCTACTTATTAAGAATGAATGTAGCCACGCTGCAGCAGCACCCCCCATCTTCCTACTAACCCACTATTCAGCACCCTGGAGAGCGTCTGCAGGTACCCAAGCTGTCATGAACGGTGTAGTAAAAGAGGACGAGGAGGGGAAAAAAATGATCATGAAAAAATTACACGTTCTAAAGCCCTTTTTCCATGATGGAAGGAACACGATGGGAGCAGATCAGAGGCAGGCTGCTGGCAGGACAGGACAGCCACGTTTAACATTTGGCACTATGCTAATGTCATCTGATTACTGTACAGAAAACATGTGTACATAATTGATGCCTGTTATCAGAATCAGAATCAGAATCAGAATCATCTTTATTGCCAAGTATGTAGAACACACAAGGAATTTGTTTCCGGTAGAACACGCTGCACTAGTATCGTTGTCAAAAAAAAAAAAAAAAAAAAAAACTGCTAAGTGGCACTATACAGTTCCATTTATGAACATATTGAATAAAAAACATTTGTGTAAAATTAAAAAAATGAAACATTTTGAATGAAAAACTTTTTTGGGGAAAAGAAAAAAAAAAAAATATATATATATATATATATATATATATATATATATATATATATATATATATATATATATATATATATATATATATATATACTCATTCACTGCCAGATGATGTGCAAATGGCGTCTACCCAGTGCCAGGGTTTTTGTCATTTTCACTCAAATTGCGGGGCCCAAAGAATATTGAGTTTTCGGACAACATAAACATGCAATGCAGCGTAAGAAACCTTAGACTCTCTACATTCATCAGAAAAAAAGAGTTAATTGCTAAGTTATTTGTGTCTGGAGTTATCTGAGCTCGAAATGGGGGTGACTGTACAAAAGTTATGGAAAAACATTGCCAGAGGTCTGACCGAAGCTTGAAATGCATCCCCTCGCAATTAAAAACAAAACCCGAACAAATTCGGCAATGGCGCTCCAGGTCATGATTTTCAATTCCCAAATAAAATTTTGAATATCAGTGAATATTTTAGCATTTTTGCATTTTAGCGATAGCAGCGGTAAGCAAGTGCTGTATGTAAAATGAAAAAATAAAGAAAATGACACTGATATATATAGCATGCAGGAGATGCAGTTAAATGTATTGGTCTTGTAAATGTTGTATGGAGCTGCTAACAGATAAAGAGATTGAAGTGGTCCAAAAAGCATGATAATACTATTTTACTTCTCAAGGACATTGATTGATCTGAAATATGTTTTTGTCTCTTTTTTTTTTGGCACGGTAGCACAAAAAAAATCTTGCTCAATCTGCATAAATACAATTCCAAGGACAAAGGTAAGTCATGTTGAGCATCAGCGGCTATTCTTGGCTGTGCTGTGATGTTCCTGCCCGACCTTTTAATGCTGTTTCTACAGCATCTGAATGCGACTTGCCATGTTTGTGTGACATTGCAGCGTCCTTGCCCGCCTGACGAGTAGCATGCCCCACCTCCTCCCCGGAGCCAGCCTCCTCCATTTTTTTTCCACATTTCTACCCGCACCTTCCTTGCCTCGCCGTTTTTCAATTCCTCAACCGACACCATTGTTCCATTGCCCAGCCCCCACTACAACGATGACAACCCCCTTACCCACCCCGTGCAAACACTCTTCGACATCCTCCTCCCTCCTTCCACCATGGCCGCCGCCACTGCTGTGCAAGCAAAGAACAAAGGAGAGAGTGTCAGACAACACCCACTAGATCTCTTTCAGTCCACAGCCCCCGCCTCACTTCCAGATGGGGTTCCCTTCTTCTTCTTTTTTTTTTTTTTTTTTTGAAACACGGTTTCTCTCAACCCCAAGAGTCCTCCAAAAATGGACCCCATCCACCCCGAAAGCCCACTACTCAGCTGCCCATCATCCACCTGCTCAGCCGCCACGCGCCCATGGTCCCTCCCCACTTCTCTCCCCCACCATCTCACTCCGCTCTGGACTACTAGTAATAAAATCATGACCCCCCTTTTTTTGTACTGAGGGACTGCTTCCAGGTTTTTAAGACGGCTTTGGAATCAGAAAATAGGTACAAATGAGTTTAAAGGCCAAATAAAAAAAAGTTTTGAAGAATTCAATTGGTTTCTAACACTGTATTGAATGTTCATGTGGTCCTACAACTTAATATTCTGTGACTCCTGGAATTCAAGTGATAATGACAAAAACCCTGGCACTGCAGTGGACAAATTATTATTTTTTTCGTTTTTTTTACTTTATGTTACTTCCGGGTTGAGTGAATGCTGGCGTGTGTGGCTGCCGCTGCTCGCCCACAGAAAAAAATATACTTGACCGTAAAGTGTCCTTGAGAGTTTCGCAAGGTGCTTATGAATTAAATGTATTATTATTATATTATTATTATTATTATTATTATTATTATCATTATTAAAAAGATATTGACAATAACATGCTTTATGCTTCCACCACTAGTGTGTTGGTAGTATTGTCATTAACTAACTCATTGCCAGACATCTGTAAAAATATGTCCAGAGTTCAAGTTGGCAACCCAAAGCCTGCTGGAAGGCGCTGGAAACGCCAGAGTTTTCGCAAACTATGATTGACTAGTCACATGAATGGCTAGTAACTAGCCAATCATAGTATCACTAGCCGCTAGTGAAGAACATACTAGCCGGAGCTAGCACACTGTATCTGTAGCGAGCTGCATAAGCAAATATATTATTGTTTTGAAAGGCGCTTAGAAATGAAATGTATTATTATTATTATTATTATTATTATTATTATTATTATTATTATTATTATTATTATTATTATTTATTGGTGGTTTTGTCAATCCAAAATGGCTGAAGGAGGAGAAGAAATGGACTTGGTTGCAGATATACTGTTAAAGCCATTTTTAAGACAGACTTTTCAAAAATAGATGGACAAACATTAAGGTTGGACTCAAAAAAATAGCAAATAATATTGCAATTTTATGAAGTTATCATAAATCCACACGTCCATTGCAAAAATTCGAACAGTTTAATGACAGTATTAAAGTCAATTCAATTCACAAGTCATTTCTTGGCCAATGGCACCCCCGAGTGGATGTGTAGTAATATAACACCACACTCACAGCTGATTGATTCAGACATAGCACTACTGAAGGCCTAGGAGTGATCCACGGCCCGCCACTGGAGTTTTGGTATAGGCCTCTTCATCCGTTTGCCATCTAATGAAATTCTTGAGAATAACGGTGAGGAATTATTAACTCCATAAGTATCTTCAAGCGGCCAAATATCATTTATTACAAATTAATAACAACTTTAAAAAAACTATACGTGAGCAAGCCGCACTTCATGCCTGCATTACATTTGAGACTCTCAGTCATTCACCAACATTTTAGGTAAAATCCCGCTAAATGAGCACGGCACGCTGTATTAGCGTGCTTTAAGTTATAAATCTGTGCAGATGTCTGCGTATGACGTATTTATGACGTCTTGACAGTACTCGCTCTGGACATTTTGCAGGCCACCTAGGCTGCAGGAAATGACTAAGGCCCCTGCTTCTCAATCACTTTATCTGCCCCACTCCCCCGCTCCCCGCAACCCCACCATCGCAACCACCACACCAGCATTTTCTGGTCCCTAAGGGCACGAGCACCCAAATCAATTGAAAGAAAGAAGAGTGCACTACGGTCCTCCCCCTACATCTGTCAGAGAGGGAACGCAGGAGGGGCCGCCGTGCTCTTGGGCCTGACGGGAGCAACAATATCACTCCATCTGTCACAGCGCGTTTCATCTCAGACGAAATGAAATATAGCTCGCCAATACATCCGCCTCGATATCATCTGCACGTATTAGCTTACTGCAAGTCCCAGAAGCGGGACTGTATAGCGAGTGGCGTCTCGTATCGTATTACCGTACACCCACCAGCGAGAACTCGCCAACCGCCTTGCAAATCACACTTGGAGCTAAACAACATAGATTGGATTCTCCCCCACAAGTGGCAATGGCGCCAAACAGAAAAAAAAGAAAACATATATAGATATGAATAATATTATATGATATGAAAAATAGATATGTACACATCCATCCATCTATATCGATAGACCTATATATTTTTATTTTTTGTATTTACATTATACGGTAGATAGATAGATAGATAGATAGATAGATAGATAGATAGATAGATAGATAGATAGATAGATAGATAGATAGATAGATAGATAGATAGATAGATAGATAGATAGATAGATAGATAGATAGAGACAGACCTATATTTTTATTCCACTCCATATCTATCTATAGCTAGCTAGCTAGCTATCTTGCTAAATAGCTAGAGATCTAGATAGATAGATAGATAGATAGATAGATAGATAGATAGATAGATAGATAGATAGATAGATAGATAGATAGATAGATAGATAGATAGATAGATAGATAGATAGATAGATAGATAGATAGATAGATAGAGACAGACCTATATTTTTATTCCACTCCATATCTATCTATAGCTAGCTAGCTAGCTATCTTGCTAAATAGCTAGAGATCTCGATAGATAGATAGATAGATAGATAGATAGATAGATAGATAGATAGATAGATAGATAGATAGATAGATAGATAGATAGATAGATAGATAGATAGATAGATAGATAGATAGATAGATAGATAGATAGATAGATAGAGACAGACCTATATTTTTATTCCACTCCATATCTATCTATAGCTAGCTAGCTATCTTGCTAAATAGCTAGAGAGCTCGATAGATAGCTATAAAGTTAGATAGCTCGACAGATAGCTCGATGGATGGACGGATAGACAGATTCAACTGTAGATGCATTTTGACTATTTATGGACTGGCATGGTCCTGATCTCCACGAATAGCTCATAACCAAGATGTTTCAAATAAAATGGAGTGATAGTGGGTGGCTGGATGGGTGTACACTGTGATATATGTGGACATCATCAAATCACACCGACAAGCCCGACACAGTGTCTGCCGTTTGATTCCTAAACAAACATGCGAAGCTAAGAAGAGCACAAAATGGCCTGTTGAGGAAGAGGAGGAGGGGGGGGGGGTGATCCATCCATATTCCCGAGGGCCATCATGCATCTCTGTGAGCAGCAGGTAGAGCTGCAATCTCAGTCATTCATATTTAATTCCACAAGAGTTTCCGGGCGAGACTAATGCGTTATTGATTTCAATTCTCCTATATGACTTGAAACAAGGAGGAGGGGGCCGAATGGATGTGGGCTGACTGGACTGAAGTGAGCAAAAGCATCAGAGAAGGAAGATGCAGTGCAAGAACTAAATTGACAGCAAAGAGGGAGTGAAAAAAATGATCTGCTGGATGACATAATATGAATTCATGAGATCAAAAAAGTAATATCATGAGACAAAAGTCATAACATGAAAATAAAGATGGAATACGTTGGTGCCTTGCGATGAGTGACTCCTCTGAAAGCTGTAAACTCAATTCAACTTCACAATAAGGAGCAATTTTGCAATTACTGAACTGTTTTTTGAATTATTTTTCTATTTTATATTTATTAATTATATTTCTTGGCGCTTGTAATCAAAGTTTACTTTTAAAATAAGATAATACACTGCTACAATGTGTCTTTTTTTCGGTGTGGTGCGTTCCTTTAATGACGTCACGTACGGAATAGTCACCAACTCAAAAACAAGACTTCCTGAATATTCAGCGTGAGTCTTAAAACGTAAAATATAGCTATATGTGGTGGAATCTTTGTAAAATACGCTCAGTAGAAGTCATTTGAAGCCATTTTACAAATTATGGACACAACTTGTCCGGAGACGTCAGTTGTCCTTTAAATTACCCAGCTCCAAAAACAAAACAAGAAAGCCAACATAGAAGTCAATTAAAACCGTAAAATGAATGAAAAGAATACTTGTGGAGAAACAGAATGGCTAAAATTGTGACGCTTCATGTCTCGACAACCAAAAGTAGAACAAAACTGACGATACATGACAGCCTTTCGGGTATTTCTGCATTACTGACGTTATCAAAAAGTATTTGCGCGCTTTGCCGAGCTACAATCAGACACGGCTAAACGGTCTGCTTTTCTGTGTCTTGTCACTTCAGGAATGGCGGAAAGTGAAGAGGGGTATATAAAAAAAAAAAACAAAGAGAATCTCTTAAGAGCGATGTGTTTTTAAGGGTTCTCCCGAGATACCCAATCAGACAGGAACCAATAAAAGATTCATAAACACTCGCTTTATATTTAAAAAGCTTTGGAGTAAAAAAAAAAAAATAGGGTGTCTGAAGAAGCCGTGGGGGGGTCAGTACTAGTTCACTCCAGCTCCGAGTCATTCACGTGCACACCAGAGCAGTATTATTACACAATGATGTACGTCATCGGGACTTTCCTTTCATCTAAGAGCGGCTTGATTCAAGTCGATCTGCATTCCGCTCTGCTAAACTACAAACGGACAGAATTAGACACATTAGGAGGCATATCTAATTTGGCTAGTGGCAAATCATAAATCTACAAATAAAACGATGACAGGAGCATCAACTTCAGAAACTTCCTTCCAGCCAAGCAGTCGACTCATAATAATAATAATAATAATAATAATAATAATAATAATAATAATAATAATAAATTTTATTTTAAGTGCCTTTCAAAGGCGCTTAAAATAAAATTTCAAGGACACTTTACAGTCACAGAAAGCATAGGTACTATAATAAATAAAATACAATCACAAATAGAATACAATAAATGAAATACAATTATAAATAGAAACAATAATTATAAATGAGAGGGAGAAAAGAAGATTTGAGGAGGGAAACTGTAAGGTGGAGACCGCGAGGGAGCGCGTGCGTTAAATAAACAATTGTCAAATGTAAAGGTGGCATTGTCAAAATATTCCTTAAAATATTTTATTCTTATAATTTCACCCTTATAAAATATGTACACATATAAAATATGTGACATATATTTCTTTTTGTTTTGGGGAGTTGATTGTTCTGTAGCCACAAAGGGACATAAGCCAGTGTCTTCTTGTGCCGGTCCCTAGCCCGGATAAATACACAGGGTATTGACAAGTAAGGGCATCCGAAGTAAAAGCTTGGCCAAAACAAACATGCAAATCAAACCTCTGAAGATGGAGGACACTGAGTTGCTGTGGCGACCCCTTGAAGGGAAAAGCTGTAAGGAGAAAAAGAAGAATTTCACTCTTATAATAGTGTTTTTTCAGTTAAAAAAATGTTTATTTTTCAATTTTATGACACTAATCTTAAAATAAAAAATATACCGGACTTCAAAAAACATACCATTTAAATATAGCGTATTTTCTGGTGTAGGCACACCCCTAATGAATGGTGTATTTGCAAACTTTTCCCATATATAAGGCGCATCGCAGTATAAGACGCACCTTCAATTAATGAAAACAAGTTTTCCAAATATAATATGTAAATATATAAGTTTACAAATATAAGGAACACTATGTTATACATATTATTGATTGAAATTAATTACACAAAAAAATTACCATATTTTCCAATGTATAAGGCGCACCGCCAATGAATGCTGTATTTTCAAACCTTTTCCATATATAAGGCGCACCTTCAATGAACGAAAAAAAAAAATCCAAATATAATATATAAATATATAAAAGTTTCCAAATATAAGGCATACCACATTATAAACATTAATAATTACAAATTAATAACACAAAAAAGTTACCGTATTTTCCGATATAAGGCGCACCCCCAATGAATGGTGTATTTTCAAACTTTTTCCATACATAAGGCACACCAGACTATAAGGTGCACCATCAATTAATGACATTTTATTTTCCAAATATAATAGATGAATATATAAAAGTTTCCAAATATAAGTCACACCACAATATAAGGCACTACAGTAAAGGCTGGGGTTACGCACCAGTTATTGTACAGGAGGCTGCTGACAGTAGTTGTGAGACCTGGTGTGGCTCAATATGACTTCACATATAAGGCGCACCTGCATATAAGGCGCAGGGTCATTTTTTGAAGAAAAACAAGGCTGTTGGGTGCGCCTTTTACACCGGAAAATACGGTACATGGATTATAATCTGAAACGTTTTGGTTTTTCAAATAGGTTTCTGGAACGGATTATGGTTGAAAACCAAGGTTTGACTACTTTTTATCAGCTTTCAAAAAACTGTCCCGATGAAAAGTTCCTGTTGAATTTCAAGAAGAAAAATAAATTAATAAACAATACATTATATAATAATTTTGCATTGAGAGTATGCAACTACAATAAAATAATAATATTGTGAGTTTAATCTTAATAATAAGCAATTTCATCCCAGGTATGTTCTGAACAGATAACAAAATGAATTTTCCGCATGCGTATGGGAATATTTCTCAGTAATCCAAACGACAAAAAAACAAAAAACAAAAGCTCATAATCGCAGGCGTCAAACAATAAGACAATAACCGGGCTAGAATAACAATCGAGCCCCAAAAAACATCGCTTGATTCCAACGTTCACGAGCATCCAATGGGTGCTTGAAACGGCCTCTTTAGTCGCGTGAAGGATTCAGCTGCTGCGCTTGCGAACCGACCCTCAAACGAGAGGGTCCAAAATTAGGCCCGTTTATTCACATTAACTGTGAACTGTAAGTGGACCTGCAGTCGCTGCACCGACTTGGGTGCCTTTTGTGCGACGAGGGCCGCTATTATGCCGCCAACAAAGCCGTGAGGGGCGGGGGGTGAAAAAAAACCCATAAGCACCTAATGACAGACGCCCGTCTTCTTTCCTCCGACGTGCATGCGCATGCGTACCCTTGCTGACAAAGTGACTCAAAAGGCTGAGTTGAGTCATTGCCCAACAAGACTGTGGGGGCGGGGTTAAGACAGACTGACAGTGAGGAGGCTCCATCTCCCATCCTTTTATTAACGAGTGCTTTCCTCATGCAATATTCATCGCCGCTAATATCGCCACGGCTCCGAGCCGTGCTTGCTACTTATGTAAGGCAATTATGTAAACCACCAGGCCGGCCGGGTCCTTTGTCGGGAAGCAACCGGGGAAGGACGGCGACGTAAAGAGACACAAAATGAGCGTGGTGGTGTTTTCTGCACCCTGCATAACACAACAGAAGGTAGTAGAATGAAGGCAAACTAGGTGCAAAAGCCGCAAGAAAAATTGAGTTTTTCATTCGTCTATCCATCGACTATTCAAATCCTTGTTTAAATTGCGCCACTCAAACCCAGCACTCAGCACCATACCCATTAAAAACACCCGCTAAAAAAAATTAAAATGAATAAATACATAAACAAATAAATAAATAAACAAATGTCCAACACCTAGAAGAGTGAAACGCTACTGGAAAAATCCAATATATAACAGAATATACCGGAGCAGAAATATCTAAATTCACATATCTAATCTATTCTAATCTCATCCAATCTAAATATAATATCATAAATAAAATAATACTAAATAATATTAACCATATTATAAAAACAAATAAAAGGAAAAATAAAGTCAAATTCCGAGAAGAGTGAAAAGTCAGTGGAAAAATATTTATAACATTTATAACAGAATATACTGGAGCAGATATATCTAAATTCACAGAAATAATAATAATAATAATAATAATAATACATTTAATTTCTAAGCACCTTTTAAAGCTCTCAAGGACATTTTACAATCACAGGATAATAACTTTTTTTTGTGCGAGTGAGCAGCGTTCACTCGGAAGTAACACAGCAGAAAAGTTATGAAAGGAAGAGGATAGGAAAGAAAAACAAAATACAGGAGCTGCTGGAAAGGCAGCTGTTAGTAAAAAAAAAAAACACACTAAATATGACAACACAAAGACACAGAGTCATTCATTCTTTAACATAACATAACATAACATAACATAATATAATAAATACAAATAATATACGTAAAGAATCATAAATAACATACATAATACATAATATGAATAATTTGCATAATATAAATAATAAATAACAATAATATTGAAAATAAAAAATGTATCCCATCAGGGTGCCACTTGCTGTTGACTGAAGATGACATCACAAAGTCTGGGGGGCTTAGCTTGCGAATGTCACATGACAAAGTCATGCAAAGAAAGGAGCGTCAGCGCAAAGCGCCGATGCGTATGTGGAACTGTCGCGGCTTGGAATTGAAGTAGATTTACGTGAGAGGTTAGACAAACTTCTTTCGACAATGGATGCCACAGCTTCATGTTTGCTTTCAATATTTAGCTGGTAGCAGACATGCATATTTAGCTATGACGTCCCTGATCCACTGGCGAAAAGGACACTTTGATCCTCTCCTCTTTCATCTAGAACTGCTTCATACAACAAAGATGCAGAAAGCGCTTAAAATTGAATGGTTGAATTTGTGTTGACATATTTTGTTTTTGTTCTTTTGACTTCAAGATGGCGCAGCGAGTGTCTACCTTTCCAGACTGCCTTTCCTGTATTTTGTTTTTCTACCTCTTCCTTTCCATAACTTTGCTGCTGTGAAAATGTAAATTTCTCCACTGTGAGACTAATAAAGGTTAATCCAATCCAATGACGAAACCACGAAAACAATTGCTACCTGAGCCTGACCAACTGTGATGTCATTTTCAGTCAAAAGCAATTTGCAAAATGGCCGCCCCCTGACATAGCAAGAAAAAAAAAAAAAACATGTCAATCATTTTTTTAAAGAGGTGTCGTGCACCATTCTCCTTTCATATTAATTGGTTGAGTGGCATTTTCACTCATTAACATCCTATAATATTCCTGGATCTGCACCCAAATGGATCGACCACTGAGTCGTGATGCACTGCTACCAAACAGTGCTAATAACATGGCGGATGTGACAAAAAAAAACACAAACTAAATAAAATTAAACAAACACACTGATTTACGCACTGGTCGCCGCCCACCCCCGCCGGTCAGAGCCCGACGGGGGTCTGCGCCAAAATAGGTCATTTGTCACACATGATGTCTCAAGGCAGGACCGTTTCATTATAGATGAGCCCAAACAGCATGTCTCAGTGAGCAATCAGTCGGAACCGCGTTGAGAGGTGGGCGGACTTGCGACCAGAAACCAAGGAAGGGGCCATGTTAAGTCAACACAAAATCACTGCCGGCCGCATTTTGGCCACGAGCCGCCTTAATACAACATTTCGGATGCTGAACACATTGAGTAAGGGGATGTGATGGAGTCTGCGGGGGGGGGGGGTGTTATAATATAATACAGTGATACCTCAGCTTACGAACTTAATTGGTTCCCAGAAAGTGTAAGGCGAAAAGTTCGTCTGCCGAACACTCATTTCCCATAAGAAACTAAAATAAAAATGAGAATAATCTGTTCCCAGGTCTCCATAAAACTCAATTTTCTACTAAATAAGCCTTAAAAAATACACAAAATATACCTTATTTTATGTAAAAATAAATGTGCTATTGGATTGTAATTAAAGAAATAAACTGTACTATATAATAAAGTCGTTTTATTTACCTTTGTGATGGTCGTTGATGTAGTTGCCTCTTGATGATACCGAGTGAAGTTGCCGTGCTTTCTCAGCGATAATACCCTCAATCACCACTCCCCTGCTAGCTGCTTTTCGTTAATCCAAATCAACAGAAGCTGTTCAACCTATTCTATTGCCTGAGACCGTTGCTTAGACAACACAGAAACACTGTCGCCACACGTGGTCGATTTAGCGTACTGGTACTGGGACGCTAAGTCACACAAACGCACACCTCGTTCGTGTTTTTCGATGATCTTCTTCTTCTGCTCGACTGTAATTTTCTTTTGTGTCCTCTTCGGCTTAACACTAGCCTGTGGTGGGGTCTTTTTCCGTCCTATAATAGCAAAAGTACTCCACTCGATAACAAACCACGTCTGCACTCAAAGGAAGTGGGGATGGCAAACTAGTCCGCCAGCCACCGTGGCGCTGTTTGACCGTGTGGTTTGGTGTTCATCCGCCAAAAACTAGCCCGCCGGCCACTGTGGCGTTGTGTGGTTTGGTTCGTCCGCCGAACACTAATTCATTAGCCTTGCGAACTTAATGTTCGTGAGACGAAACATTCGTGAGCTAAAGCGATCATAAACCGAGGTATCACTATATGTGATTCCCACATTTGAACCTGACCCTCCCTGATGTCTCGCCATCTGGCCTCCCTCGCACGTTGCAACTTTTCCATGCTTTTGTATTTTAGCCGCTGTTCACACATGGACAATTTTTTTTTCCCCCCACATTTTCCCTTTTTGTCAAAAAGTGTAGACGGACGCAAAGCCAGAGGAGCGAGTTCGAAAATGGATGTAAAAGGAGGGGTGGGGAAGGGAAGGAAGAAGGGACAAGTGCTGCACCCATCTGTTCCGCCAGTGCAGGTGGAGTCCTATTCACTCACTTCTATGTGTGTGTGTGTGTGTGTGTGTGTGTGTGTGTGTGTGTGTGTGTGTGTGTGTGTGTGTGTGTGTGTGTGTGTGTGTGTGTGTGTGTGTGTGTGTGTGTGTGTGTGTGTGTGTGAAGAATAGGGGGTGGGGGACAGGAAGAAATGAAGGGCATTGAGAAGCAGAGAGTGGAGTGATGGAAGGGCAGGGAGGGGAAAGCGAGCGTGGAGGGCTACGGGGGGGGGGGGGGGGGGGTCGTTGATCTCTCTCCTTGAAGAGGATAATGGGCGAGGAGCGCATTGCAATGGCCGCCGTGTAGACCCCCCCCACCCCCCTCCCGTACAATTAGCCAATCGGCTGCCAGCTCCACCAGTCAGAGGCGCACATAAAAGAAAGAGCATTGCAGCAGAGGCGTACAAGGAGACTGCGAAGCCTAGCAAGGGAATCGAACACACGTCCCTGAATAAGAAAGAAAAAAAAAAACACACACACACTCTCCGAAGCAGCAGGCTGGCCACCCCCCTCCTCCCCTCCTCGTCATCATCATCCTCCTCCTCCCATCCTTGGACACACCCTGCCGAGGATCACACTGCTCTCCTTTTTTTTTTTATTATTATCACATTTTACCATCGGAGAAAAGGCTGCTGCTCTCTTCCTCCTCCATCATCCTGCGACGAAGCCCCCTTTCTTCACCTTTTCATCCAATAGAGGACCCCCATACAACATCCGCAGGCTGAGACCTACCATCAGGTCCCAGTTTCTATTTTTTTTTCTATTTTTTTGATTTTTATTGTTTTGGGAACTCCAGAAAGGAGAATCGCAAGAACGCCGCCAAGCTTCCGTCCGCCCAAGAAAAAAAAAAGAAGCACCGAGATTTCCTTGTGGTTGCACGTCAAGAATGGTGACCGTACGTATGCCTTCTATCTTTTTTTCAATTTTGGTTCCGAATGAGGGGGGGGGGGGGTGATGCTGGGACTGCATGTTGTGTCTCTCGGGCCCCTTTTGTGTTAATGTGCTGCACCGCCATCGCGTTTGCACATGTGATGCGGCCATCTCGCAGCAGTCAGCGTAAACGTAGATTTCAGGTTGCGACGGGCAAACTCGAGGTGGGGGGGGGGGGTATACGCTGTGAGTTTCACAAATGGGCGAAAGGATGTTAAAATGAAGGCGCCGTTATGGTATTTAAATATTCCATTTTAGGTTTGATTTGTTTCATTTCATCTGGATTCATGGCGGCATTGAATTGCATAAAGGGAGAAATGCGTTCAGGGGGGGGGGGGGGGGTTGAAGTGGGTGAAAGGGAAGGGCGGGTAGTTGGTTTCCTTACACGCATCAACGAGGATGCCCGAGACAAAACGAGATGCCTTGGAGGCTGCTTTATCCAAAAAAAAAAAAAAAAAAAAGAAGATGGGGAAAAATGGTTGAGTCACTCCGTATTGGGGGAGGAGAGACATTACACATCCTTTGCCTTTTGCTCAAATGGATCATTCCAAAATTAAGCATGCGAGTGAGCAAATAGAGTTACGTTATCTCCTTTTTACTTCTCTAAAAAAAAAAATGGAATAAAATAATATTAAAAAAAAACTAAATACAACACATGGTGGCCATGCTCTGTAGTAAAAAGAGATGCAGGCTTGCTCGCATGCCATGCCCTGTGGTCTGTTTTTTTTTTTTTTTTTGGGCGTGTCTCAGAATGGACACCCAGTTGTGAATTGTTCATTGAAGGATTTGTTGTGTTTTAATAATACAAATGTAGGTGTAAAATAATTCTAACTTCAACACCCACAATTAGATTTGGATCATTGTATAGCAATCATCCCCATTTTTTTTCATGTCCTTATCCATCACACATGGGCAGAGAGGGTGTATATGCCCCCCCCTGCACCTTTACCCTACTCTATCCCCCCGCCCCCCTCCACCCCACAATGCAGACACGCGGGCTGCAGCCCTCCTCCAACGCGGCTACTGCAGTACCAAAGCGACTCCAAAAGCGTTGAGTCAGACAACCTTCCCGAGGCTCTTACACAATTCAAGGACAAGGACGAGCTGAGGCCACCGTGCCACTGAAGCAGTCGCGACGGTTATTTGCATTTAAAAACACTCGCATGGCATCATTTGATGATTTAAAAGGCATGTCACTTCAAATTCAATATATTTAGATATATACATGTATTTTTTTTCCCAGTAAGGAGGCATAGATGTGACACGTAATTATGTTATATAAGAGTTGCTGCTCATTATGACTATACAATTATCTGGCTAAAATAAATATATAAAAATAATATATAATAAATATACATAAATACATACATACATATAACACACACATACATATACATATATACATATACATACACACATACATATATACATATACATACACACACATACATATATACATATACACACACATAAATATATACATATACATACACACATAAATATATACATATATATACACACACATATACATATATACATACATACACACACACATATATACACATACACGTATACATATATATACACACACACACACATATATATATACATATATGTACATACGTATATATATACATATACATACGTATATATACATACGCACATATATATACATCCGTACATATATATACATACATATATACATACATACATACATATATACATACATACATACATACATACATACATACATACATACATATATACATACATACATACATATACATACATACATACATACATACACACATATATATACACACATACACATACATATATATATATATATATATATATATATATATATATATATATATATATATATATATATATATATATATATATATATATATATATATATATATGTACACACTTGGGGCACACCTGTGCTAGCATAACAAATTGAATATAATTTAAAAAAAAAGATACTAAATCAGTCAAATAAACATCAGATTTTTTTTCAACTTGACTGTAAAGAGTCATTGTCCCGCAGACCCCCCCGCCCCCCCAACCTCCGCCACGCACATGCACAAAGCGCCACTGTTGGCATTAATATTCATAGCGCTGCCACGGCCTGTGCAAGAGGGAGAAGAGGAGGAACGGGTGGCTCTTTTGTTTGGGCCCGTCAATACGTTTATTCAGTAAAAAAAACTTGCACGGTGAATGCCTGCAGAGCTCGCCGGGAGGGACGGATGGGGATGGGGGGCACATGAAGGCCTGGTGGGGTGGAGGTTATGCTTCATATAGAGAGAAAAATGAGAAATGGACTTTTACATATTTCATAAAGGGCCAGAGTAGACGATGAAGATGTTAAATGGCCACTCCCTTTTTTCCCTTTCCTTCAGCACGCTGGATAGCGCTCGGACTGATCGTATTCAGTGAGCTGCCATTTTTTTTCCTGTAAGCGGCACTCCATTGCTGCCCTTTGTTTTGGAGTTTTGCTTCAAAATGGTCTCGTTTTAGAATGAAAAGCTTGATGATGGCTGACATGAGCTGTGACTCGTCTGGTTTTTTTTTTTTTTTTTTTACAGCTGCCACCATAATCCCTAAAAGTGAGGAGAGTGTGCCTAATGCCCTTTGTTTGGGATAATCCCGTAATCTGTGTTATTTAGACGGCTCATTTACACTTCAGTCGAGCATAAGTGTGAGTTGAGAGAAAAAAATATGGAAATTTGATAGAATAAAGTGGAACAATTCATTCATACAACAGGGAGGGGTGATGTTATTATTGCACGTTGTTTCACGCCCCCTTTTTCTATGTCAGCCTTTCACTTGAATGTCATTCAAAGGAATATTTTTCTAAACGGTGGATCTTTACATCTCCACAAAATGTTTCATTTGATTCAAAATGGAAAACCAAAGTAAATGTTTCATGTAAGCTATTTGGTATTATAAAGCCTTGAGAATACAACCACTTTGTTTTTCGTGTCACTTTTGGTTATAGGTAAAAAAAAAAAAAGCAGACTATTCCCAATGGGGTCTTCACATCTCGATTTCATTTAGTTTGGAGTGATTCGCACAGTGAGCATAACGTGTGATGACTTCCAGTGTACACCACATAGCCTGCAGTGCAGCGCTGCATTTGGAGCAGAAGTGAATTGGCAGGCCTGTTTACATGCTACTCAAAGGAACAGAGCAGCCGAGACGAAAACCAAGCCCGCTTTTAGGCGTCGTCATTCAGTGCCTGACTTTTTTGTTGTTATTATTATTATTATTTGTGTGTGTGTGTGTTTTTTTTTCATATTTGGTGATCTCTGAGTGTAGGCCGCACGTGAGCTTGGCAGCGAACGAGGCAGGAGGAGGAGGTGGAGGACTCTTGTGTTTGCGTGCGAGTCTGGCTGGGTTGTTGCGAGAGGAGGCTGGCCTCGTGTTTGCGTGCAAGTCTGGGAGCATGTGGAGGCGATGCTGATGCAGTCGATTAAATATTAAGGGAGATCTCACTGAACCCCAAAATAGAATGTGGGGGGCAGCGGTAGTGGTGAGGCTGGGGGGGGGGGGGCAGAGCAATGCTAGCATAACAAATGGAATTCATTAAAAATCTTAAAACAGGGTATATAAGGGATTATAGGGATTATTTTTGGCCTTTTTTTAGTTAGCAAATATGTTTTGATGGAAGGCAGAAAAAAACAGGGCCAAATCAAAAACAAGTTTGCAGTACCAAAAGGGAACATTTAAACTCTGATACTCTATATTTCACATACTCTATATTTGATACTGTATATTTACTCTAAATACTCTATATTTCTGATTATTAAGACTGTTACAAGGGGGTGTTGCTTTAAAGCAAACTCACCATCATCGGATTCATGATTCCTCACAGATAAAAGTACCCAACCCCCCACTCCCTCGCCACATCCCCATAAGGCTTATTAAAGGAGTAAAATCTTCTCTGAGATCTTAATCTGCGGTGCTGGCTAATCTCTGATGCCAGATCCTCGCACTATTGTGAGTTATATAATTTTTCACTCCCCGAATCTGTTCTCCCCCCCACTCGGAATGCTTTTGTCATATTTAGGACACGCGCAGTTACTCATATTTCTGCCAGTAGGCCGCGTCACATCATATAAAAAGAAAAAAAGTGGTGCTTGAATTGAAGCAAATACGAGCGCAAGTCTCATCAACGCATTTTATCATTAACTGCCAAATAATTTTATCTTTGGGATTGCGACAAAACCCAATGTAGCCATTTTAGCGTCATTCATTCGTCATTCATTGACCGGGCATGTCTGTGCTTATTGTGTTAACGCTAATAATAATAATAATAATAATAATAATAATAATAATAATAAATGTAATTCATAAGCGCCTTTCAAAACTCTCAATGACACTTACACAAAGGAGCAAAGGTCTGCTGTTCTCCGTAATAGAAGCAGACGCGATCTCAGAGTAAGAAAAAGCCACGCCAGGCAGGCATTAGACACAATGTGGTCTTTGAAGGGCGGTTGCCGGGGAAACCGGAGCGGAGGTGAGGCTGGGAGGGAGGGAAGGCTGTAGGTTGTAGGGATGGGAGGGGGGTAAGGGTGGCAGGTGAGATGAAGCTATTCATAGATGCTAAAGGTGATGCGAGAACACTGCGCACACTTACAGTACTTGCATTTGCTTTCGAAGACAACACTGATATATCATCATGTATAATATTCAATCGGCTCCCATAAAATTATGCCTTTCAAGTCAATCTTTATATTGAAAAAAAAAATCAATAATATAATAGGAATTCCAATAAAGGCCGATGACGTGTGTTCACGTCAGAAGTCATCAAAAACAATGTAAAAATCAAAATCAGAATCAGAAAGCCTGATTAGTCCCACAATGGGGACATTGTTAATCTACAGCAGCAACATTGAAATGGGGGGTGAAAAGATAAAAACAAAGTATTCTATGCATATAGAAATGTCAGAAGACTGAAATATTTGACTGTGCAAAAAAAGTTTCATAAAAAGAAATGTGCATAGTGTAAGTATAAAAAAACATATTTGATATATGTAACTGTATTGAGTCAACATAAGGTGTCTGTGCTATCCAGAGTCCAAAATGAGTTCATATGAAATATACGATGACATTATTATTGCAAAAGTTTGGGTTGATGTTTGCGGTTTGCTATTTGAGGTCGAGTCGCGCCAAGAGAATTGTCTCCCGCTTTTTATATGTATCCAGGCAAGACGCGGGCGCACACAGGAAATGTGGCAGTGATGTCTTTTTGACGAAGACAAAGACGAGGGAGGGAGCGAGCAAGGCGTCAAAAATAAATTAAAAACAGGAAAAAAAACTACCAAAAAGTAGAGCAGGAAAAGTTTAGTTTCGGACTACAACGGTTGTTACTTCAGAATCCCCCATGGAACAAATTAAGAAACCTCACAGACACAAAAAAAAAACACCACCGTGATTCCATCTGCTGCACACATTATTAAAAAAAATTAAATATTTCTCTTGTTTATTCGTAATCTTGCATGTTGGCCACCCTGCGTTACCGTTTCGCCACCGTGCATCTCCTGTGTTGTGATGTAATGACGTTTGACCCTGGAAGTCAGCAAGGGGGAAGGGCGGAGAAAGGGGAAAAAAGGGGGACTGTGACATCTGCAGGACCAGAGGCAGGAAGAGAAGAAGGGGGGGAAGGGAAAGTGAGGGGAAGGGGGGGCAGGGGGGGGGTATATTAAATCAGCCCGAGCATCCATCTCCAATTTAGCAAGGCTGATTCCTGACCTTTCCCCGAGACAAGGACAAAGAGGGAAGCTACTTTTTATGCGCGCACGTGCTTATCTGTACGGTTACCATCGTTGTTTGCACACGCCGCGTGTAAAATGTCAGCCTATCTGACAATGCGTTTTTTTTTCCCTTAACAGATAATCAGCACCATGGAAACCCAGGTGTCAAACGGTCCAAGCGGAACCAGTCTGCCCAACGGCCCAGTCATCAGCACCAACGGCGCCACGGATGACAGCAAAACCAATTTGATTGTCAACTACTTGCCGCAGAACATGACCCAAGAAGAGTTCAAGAGTTTGTTCGGGAGTATCGGGGAGATCGAGTCTTGCAAACTGGTCCGAGATAAGATAACGGGTACGTGTTCTTCAGATTATTTCGGACGTTTTGAAGGGCCCCCAAAATATTATTGTAATGTTTTTTTTTCTTCCAGGTCAAAGTTTAGGCTATGGTTTTGTCAACTACGTGGATCCGAATGACGCAGACAAGGCTATCAACACGCTCAATGGTCTCAAGCTACAGACGAAAACAATCAAGGTGAGGGGACTTGGGGAAAAAAGGGGTGAAAAACAAAAATCCATGTCAGAAAAAGGAAGTGCTGATTTTCGGCAATGACAGAAATGGCAGCAGGGAGGAGGGGGAGGGGGTATGGGTGCTTCCAGAAGGCGGCGACGAAGAGAACAAAGGGGAAGTGGGAGAAAGGGGTGAAAAGGCGCAAAGCCGGAGGAGGTCAGAAAGCACATCGAGGATATTGTAATGGAAATGTAATTAGGGAGCCATGCTGCGGCGCACGAGTGGTCGGGCCGGGTTACCTCCATCTGCCTCCGATCGGGGCTAATTAGGGCCCAGTTTTTTTTTCTTTTTTGGGTCCCCAAATCTGATGAGAGGGGGGGCCAGCATGTCATTAATCATCGCCATCATATGGTCCGACCCCTCCGACTTGAGTTCAAAGATGATCATTGGGGCAAAGTCCAGGACTATAGAAGAAAAGCAGATCTCCTGCCGAGCAGAGCAGGTGATTGTCCATCAGCTGCCCCCCCTCCGAATGACGTACAACTGGTAATTTGAATTTATGGACCGCAGCTGTTAGCAAAAAGTCAACCAAGTCAAAAATGAAGCTAGTGAATCGGTTTTGCGTCTGGAGATGACACTTTGGTCTGGACCATTTAGGTTCCTTGCTGACTCTGGGCTGTCGTTTCTTCAGGTTCCTTGTTCGGGTTTGACATTAGGCCAGACTGGCGATACGGATGGGAGGTAGTGGTGGGGGCGTTATAATACGGGCAAAGGGGGTAGGGGGTACATCTGACAGGATTAGAGGCCATATGGGCCTCAGGCACCATCTGTACTGTGGGAGAGGCCGGGAGAGGGTTAATTATAGGGCAGCCTCTGCTCCCCTAATGTAACGCCACCCCCCCACCCCGCAAGGCTCCTCCAGAGCACCCTAATCACTGCGCCGCACAACCCTCATACTTACACAGTGCGCACAATAGACATTTGGTGTTTGCCGAACACCTGCATTCGTCGCTAAAGATTTCCCATGTTTGATTGGGAAAAACTAGACTACAACAGTTTAGCATATAAATTTTGAATCTTGTGTTAGCAAAGATCCTGATTCCTCCTGAGTCCTTGTGATGTATTGACCCCATTTTTGCCAGTAGGGCTTGTTCACTCTGGAGGATTGAGACAAAGGAAAAGAGGCAGGCAGGGCCCGCCTGGGGAAGGCGGCTCAGCCTATCTCAAACAACACGCACTCTGTCTCAAAACAGCAGACTCACAACAAGCACCAAGACCGACGCGCTGTCTCTCAGTCGTGCTGGCGTACAACAACATATTATGTTTTGATTTATTTATTTAAAATGGGACTTTTTCTCAGATGAAAGTGAACCGACAGAAGGGATGGAAAATGTTGGGGATAGAACAACAGATCCGGTAAAGACGTTAACTGAGTAACAAAACGCTTAAGGCTTATTAGCGTGGTGGTTTGAAGTCTTAAAGCAATTGACTCGTAGGGGGTTTGTTCTGGATGAGAGGAACCCGAATAATTCGATTGGCCGTTGTCATCACACTGCGTCATTGTCAAAAATAGGCAGGCTAATTTAGTACTTGGATTCCAAAATAATACAATGGTGCCTGTATTAAAATTTTCAAGTCATGAAACGTTTCATTAAGGAAATATATTCTCTTGTTATGAAAGTCAAGATACGAAAGGTAAAAATACCTTATGGAGCTTCCAGAAAATAATATACTTATAGTTGCCCTGCCATTGGCTATCACCGACCATCATCCTGGCATCCCATTGGCTAAGAGGCTAAACTATTAATTTTTACTCTGAATGTTTGTCTTGTACATGATGCATAATACGTATTTATTGTGCAATAAGCTCATAGTAACATATTTGTTGATATTTTCGTGCATATTTATACTTAATAAAACATTTATGTCTGAATTTGGGAGGGCTTGGAATGGATTAGGGTCTTTACATATAAAAGGCGTCTTGATTTATAAAATTAATTAATTCAGGCAGAAATTCTTTACGACTTTTTGTAACATTTTGTAAGTAGAGGTACCACTGGACCTTTCTATTTCCAGATTTGTTGACTTTTGTATGATCTGTAGGTATCGTACGCACGGCCAAGCTCTGCTTCAATCCGCGACGCAAACCTTTACGTCAGCGGACTGCCCAAGACCATGAGCCAGAAGGACATGGAACAGCTCTTCTCCCAATACGGTCGCATCATTACATCTCGCATTTTAGTGGACCAAGTCACAGGTATAGCCTTATTTCACATTCGCACCAATCAACTCTTTCCATCGTCGAAGGGTCTTTCCCACAGGCACCCATCGCGGATGCCAAGGTAGTGACTTTGGCGTGTTTTCTTATTCGGAGCAGGCATATCACGAGGAGTTGGTTTCATCCGGTTTGACAAACGAAACGAAGCGGAGGAAGCCATCAAGGGTCTGAATGGACAGAAGCCTTTGGGCGCTGCCGAGCCCATCACCGTCAAGTTTGCCAACAACCCAAGCCAGAAGACAGGGCAGGCCTTGCTGACTCAGCTATATCAGACCGCCGCCCGACGCTACACGGGGCCCTTGCACCACCAGACGCAGCGATTCAGGTACTGGAAACTGAACAACCTCACAACACCCACAGGACCATCAATAACCAAGATCGAAGTAAAGAAGATCACTTTTCAGGCCAAGCCGCACGTCATTTGACTATGTCACAGTGCTAGTTGCCTTAAAGAACAACCGACGTCTCCGGACAAGTTGTGTTCATAATTTGTAAAATGGCTTCTACTGGGCGTATTTTAATAAGATTCCACTGCATATAGCTATATTTTACGTTTTAAGACTCGCGCTGAGCATTCAGGAAGTCTTGTTTTTGAGTTGGTGACGAGTCCTCACGTGACGTCAGAAAAGGACCGCCGTTCACCGTAAAAAGACGCAGTGTAGCGGTCCTTCCATCTCGTCAATGTATTTTGCAGTAGTGTTTTTTTGAAAACCTTATTTTACATCCAAAAGCCGCCGGCAGAGGGAGTCCAAGCTCCATGGAAGAATTTATCAGCCTGTGGAAACGGGCTGATTCATTCCTCACATGTCGGTGGCCATTTTATTGCCTCTTTTTGGGTGAGAAATTCCCCCCGCCTGTTTGCCTCAAAATGACACGGAATAAATTCTTTAATCGATTGCAACCATGTATGCTTTCCTCTTCAGAACTATTTGAATCATATTCATAACTGGATGTGTAACAAGAAAGCATATTATCCGAATCTGAAGCCATTGTTTTTATTCTCCTGCAATGAAAGACGTCTTGGCGTGACGTCACGAACTGGGGGCGGGACTTTCTGAAAATGCCCAATTCGCAGCTCATTTTATTGCAGATTTTGGACACTTTAAGTCATTTTTATTGGTGTTTTGCATTTGAATAAAAATATCATACTGCGTGTTTTGGGTATTTTAGATGCTATAAAACGTTTTTCTGATGTCAGTTAAAAAACAAAAAAGTGACGTCGGTTGCCCTTTAAAGGGGAACTTAATTCAATGAATGCATTACAAGGTTGTCCCTGAAACAACCGTTGGGCCCAGTAACAGGTTTAATGAACCCATTCGCGGCTTTACGCGGTGCCTCAGATGTCTGGTCTTTGATTTCTGTACTTTCATGAGCTAGACAATAGACAATGTAGAGTACCTCTTTGAAGCAAAGTCAACCCATTATAGCAGTGTGAGTGTCCAAATGTCATACTTTTCACTCTCAAACAGGATGTCACGAATGACTCAAGAGTCTTTTTTGAGTTATAGAAAATGACCAGCCCTCTACTACACTCTCTAATTTGTCCGTGTTCGGATACTATCGAGTGCCGCAACCCAATAGCATTTGTAGGTCAGACCATGTCCTAAAAACAGACACACAATTCGCAATTTTCCTTACATTAAGGGAATTGTGTGGTCAAAAAATAATAATAATTCAAGTGTTCAGTGCATATCTTTAAATCTTTTTCCTCTGACTTTCTTTTAAACTGCAGCGTGATCCCTTCTCTCGGAAAGGGACCAGATCCAAATATCAGCTCAAAACCAATGTAAGAGACCAGATTTTTACCATAAAAACACCACTTTCCTAATCACAGCCATACATCCTGACCCTTTGGATTCTTGCTAATGAGTCACTGGGATTACACTTTACTGCATTCAACTGCTTTCACTGGAGTATATTCTTTCGATTTAGAATGAATTTTAAATTGAGTCTATGAGGTGGTCCAAGATTGGCTTTCTGTTTTTCACAGTAAACGTAATGCCTTTTGTTGCCAATCAATTGATGTTAAAGGGATACGAGGTAATTTTAAATCACTGTCATGCAATTCAACAAAACTGTCCGATAGGATGATTTGGCACGACACTGAAATGAAGGATGCCCTCTGGAGGCCACAGCCCTGCCTTGTAGAGTTCCGAACTAACTTGTCCAACCCTTCACTCTCCCTCTTGCGTTGCAGACTCGACAATTTACTAAACGCCAGCTACGGAGTCAAGAGGTAAATGCCAAAAGGTGTACATTCGAAAGCATCCATGCTAAAATTAAATTTCAAAACAAAGCGGCCGGAATACCATCTGCTGACTTGGAAATTAGACAACGGTTTCATCTAGTCCCATCGCAGCAGTGTATTCTGGCACGGCTTTGTTTAGCCTTATTTTTGTTTGGTTTTATCCGATCAATTAAAATAATTTCACGTTTGTTTTTATTTTTATTCTTACCAACTAACATTGTCCTTTCAGTTGCTTCTATGTCCCCCGTTTTTTCCCTCCCACCAGCATGGACATACCGGATTGCGTTTTTTGTGTCTGTTTGCTCCAGTTTTTTTGTATGATTTGACTCTTACTTTGCTTTTCATCCCTCTCTAGGTTTCTGTGTTTCGTTCGACACTGTGGTTTTCAGTTGAACATTGTGATTCATGTCCGTTCAATTCTTGCAGAAGGCTTTTAGGCCACCAGAAACACTAAGCAAAACGTGTGGGTGTCACATTGTCATGTTGTTATAAAAGCAGGTAGTTTGGAGACACAGAGGTGCGTAGCCACTACTGGATAAGATGGGCGGACTGGGGTCCTGTGACTCCTTAGCCATCTACAAAACTGAAAAGACACAGAGATAGTGTAGAGTATCGATTGTTGCGTGGAACTTCAGAATGACACCCATGGTAGTTCTCCCACTCTGTTCCCCAGATTCTCCCCGATCACCATCGACAGCATGACCAGTCTCGCCGGCGTCAACCTCTCTGGTCCCACCGGAGCCGGCTGGTGTATCTTTGTGTACAACCTGTCGCCCGAGGCGGACGAGAGTGTCCTGTGGCAGCTCTTTGGGCCCTTCGGCGCCGTCACCAACGTCAAGGTCATCCGTGACTTTACGACCAACAAATGTAAGGGCTTCGGTTTTGTCACCATGACCAACTACGATGAGGCGGCCATGGCGATCGCCAGCCTAAACGGCTATCGCCTGGGCGACCGTGTGCTGCAGGTTTCTTTCAAGACCAGTAAGCAGCACAAGGCCTGAGAGAGGTGGGCCATAGGCCTTTGACCTTAGACCTGCACGGGGGAGGTGGGCTACCTGAGCCACCCTCCACCCGTGCCATCACTTTATCTACGGGCCTGGACTGAGTCTCTCTCTCTGACGCTTTCGCACTCACATTCACAAGATATAATCGCAAAAGATACAGACACGAGCAAACACAGATACCGGAACACATGACCGAACCTACTCATAGGCAAACATCCGCAAGTCGGCGTTTCAAACGAACCCACCAGTGGAGTTTTTCTGTTCTCTTTCCACAACATGCTAGACCTTTCCTTATCTTATCTTTGCCTGGATTGAATTAGAAAGGGTACGTAGCTGGTTTGCTGGGTAACGGGGTTGTTAAGAGCTATCTATTTAGGAGACAGGCTAATGAATGTGACGAAGAATGTGTGCTGTGTGCTTTGATTGAATTCAGGCAAATGATGGCAACTGATGAACAAAAGAAATAAGAATAACGAACAAAATTTTTGTTGAAAGAAATATGTGCAATTTATCCAAACGTTTAGCCCTATAATCTGCCATATCATACTGGAGAGGATGGTTTTTTAATTTCTTTTTTTAATTTTTATGTATTTATTTTTCTTTACACTTGGGCATTTTGAATCAGTGACTTTTTTTAAAGATCAAAGAAAAATGAAATGAAGACACAGATAAGTGTTCTCTAATACGTATATCAAAAATATAACTATATATTCAATATACAGGTATAATAACGTGGTAATAATAGCCGTATATGTAAGCATTTTCTAAAAAAAAAAACACAAAAAAACCTTGACAACTGTTTCCGGGACTGCTTTAAGCGGCACAGTGTATGAAGGCAGATCCTCTACCCCACGTGAGTTTGTTCGTTTGGACCAGATGCCAATTAAGTCAACTCGTGAATCAGAGAACTGGAATAAAAATAATAAACCCGGCCCCCTTTTCACAGCGTCACTCCAAACAACAACATAATTACACCTAAGACGAATTCAATTAATAAACAAATTCCAAAGTTAAGTAGCACAAAGGGGACATGAGCGATTGTCAGTGCGACTGGAAATAACGTCTTGCTTTTTTCCATCACTTTAGCTGCATCTGCGCAAAATAAGATAACACCTTTGCAAAAGATAAATGGTATTCTTCTTCTATCTCAACGGAAAAGTCCAAAATTATAAAGTTTAATCGAGTCAAATTAAATCAGTAACTGAGAAGCCAAGCTCCAAATTGAAGGACCAAACATTTGGTAAATTTGTCCGTCAAGGGTGTCAAAGTCATTTTTTGCCATGGGTAACATTGTAGTTACGGTTTCCTTTTGGGTACTGTTATGAATTTGGAGAAGCCATTAGAATGTTTAATCCCCTCTATATTTTAATTGTAGAGCGCACAACAAATTAACTCATTCACTGCCATTCCAAAATTTATTTGGGAATTGAAAATATGACAAAGAACGCCATTCCCGAGTTTGTTCGGGTTTTGTTTTTTTCATGCTTGGGTGCTGATGAAGCGCTGGCCATGGCCTCTGGCAATGTTTTTTTTTCCACAGGGGCATAGCATTTCCCTTTTGTCGATGTTAGCACTTTGTTCCAACTTCAGCTGTTGTTAAAGCGCTATAGAAACCAATTTAATGTATTTTGGACAGGCGCCCTCATTTCAAGCTCATAAAGTGAGGGAGTTTCAAGTGAAAATGACAAAAACCCTGGCACTGGAGTGCACACATTCTTGCACATCTGACAGTGAATGAGTTAATGAATAAGTAGTTTTCAAATTTAAAGTAAAAATTAATGACTGTTATTGTGGTTTACATACGAACATTTGAAATTTTGGCAAGCATCATGGCACTTGATTTGCTTTCGCGGGCTGAATTAAATTATGTGGCAGGCCAGATTTGGCCCCTGGGCTTTGACTTTGACACCTGTGCGCTACACAAAAAAAATGTTCCCAGAAGTGCTGACTGAAGCTTCTCGGTTTGATTCCTTTCAAACAACTCGATAGCTTCTGAAAAGTCGCAGAAATGTCACCCTATGCGAGACCACCAAGCAACTTCAAGATGACAAATTAGGTGTCAAACTTGTCTACAACAGATATTTCATTGATTTGCTTCATACCGCTCGAAATGTCTCCAATTTTTTTTCCCCTCAATGCAACATGAAGGCCCGCTCGTCTTATCTGAAGCATCTAATCAAAGAGCAGACGTGACCTCGATCGTGGCCCATGTCTTTTCGCTATCTGCACGGGATCGTCGATTTCAAAATGGGGGTAAACTAGATACAAGTCACGTTTGCTTTTTTTGCTTTTCTAAACGACGCTGTGTTAAGCCAAAGAGGGCCATCTCTTTGAAAGGATTACATTAAAGATAAATCTATTTTTATACATACAGAGGAACAAGACCTTGTGCTGAATTTTTACAGAATCTTAAGCTTGGGGTAAAAAATAACAAAAAAAATAAACAAAAAAAATTGGGACAGTGCATGGCTTTATTTGAAACCTGATGGTTGCAGGTGGGAGACGGAAGGGGGGAGGACTAGCAATGCGGTGTACGGGGTGGGAGTATCGGGAAAGGGGGCAAAGGAACAGTATCGCACACTTTAACTTAAAAGCGCTGGACCGTGGCTAATGTTTTGGAGACAAACTTGACAGTTAAGAAGAAAGGCAGAACTGAAGTGGACATTGAAAAATAGGTCAAGCTGAACCGTTAGGAGAATGGGGGGGGGGGGGGGGTAACTTTTGAGTGCTTCAGACACTCTTAGCGCTGAACTCGTGTCCAGTGTCGGTGGTTCTTTGGCTAGTGAATCCCAGACGAAGAAAAAAAAGTGTGGTGAGACCATCTTATTGCCCGGCTGACAAAATAAATCGCTGCTTGTAAACGCCCAGAAAAAAAAACCATCGAAATGACAATGCAGTCTGGTGGTGACCGCCGAGCACGATTCCTGATTTTTTTATTTTATGTATTTATTTATGTATTTATTTATTCATTGCAAGAAAGCTTAATTTGCCAGTCAGTGAAACTTCAATACAACACGCCCTCCCTCCCCATACTCAATTAACTCATTCACTGCCATTCACAAATTTATTCGGGAATTAAAAATATAACAGAGTGCAATTCGCAAATTTGTTTGGGTTTTGTTTTTTCATGCTTGGGTGCCGATAAAGCGCTGGCTATGGCCTCAGGCAATGTCTTTTTCTTTTCCAGAAGGGGGCAGCATTTCGCATCACATAACTCCAGACCCATATAATTTAGGAAGTTACCCCTTTTTACTGGTGAAAGAATAGAATCTAAGATTTCTAACGCTGTCTTGAATGTTAATGTAGTCCTAAAACTGAATATTCTGTGGATACTGGAATTTGAGTGACAATGACAAAAACCTTGGCACTGGAGTGGACACATTTTTGCACGTGTCTAGCAGTGAATACGTTAATTGCGCTACAAATCTGTTATTTGTGTTGTCTTGAAGGACACTCTCCACGATTTCCGTTCTTTCTTTAAAACATTAAACGCTAGCGCATATCATTTTGTGGCTCCTGGAACCCTCCAAGCTCCAATACGCTGATACATCACAGCACCAAGCGAATCCCATTTGCAAGCATTTCACGCAGACAGCGAATTCAAAATCACTGAAACAAGCCATGAATCTTAACATCTCACCAGATACAGTCAACCCTCCTCGCTGACATTCCCGTCACCTGCTTTTGTCTCGATCCATCCGATCTCTAAAAATAACCGCTTCAAATATTCCATCCAGCATTTGCCGATCACACTAATTTGGCTATTTTTAGTCAGGCATTCATGCCCCAATATCGACAATGGTATCATTTTTGGAAAGCTGACATTGCAGCCATTAAATACAGTCAAACCTCGGTTTTCGGACGTCTCAGTTCTTGACCAATTTGGTTTTCGACCCAATTTTTTTTTTTTTATGCTTCGGTTTAGAACCAAAAATGGGTTCTCGACCCTACTGAGCGCACCTGAATGCACCACTCGACTCCACTCCCTTATGCGTCACTTCTTGTGTCGCGTGTCATTGTGACCGACGCATTATCCTCGTTTAGCATTACATTGTGAACAGGCGTGTGTTTGTATTGTTCAATCACGATAAAAAAAGCATACATTGATTACTGTATTTTCCGGTGTATAGGGTGCACTGGAGTATAAGGCGCACTCCCAATGAATTGGATTGGATTTGCTTTTATTAGTCTCGCGGTGGAGAAATTTACATTTCCTTGCAGCAAAGTTATGAAAGGAATGAAAGTAGAAAAACAAAATACAGGAGCTTCTGGAAATGGAATGGTATTATTATGGTCGAAAACCAAGGTTTGACTGTGTATGGTCGTCAAAGACTGGAATGGACCGCCATACGCAGTCTACTCAAAGACCATCCTTACTCAAAGAGAGCCAAAAAAAACCAACAGTACCACGCACAAACACATACACACACTGCTCGAGCGACAACAATAATCATGTTAGGATAAGAAAAATAAAATAAAATGACAAAAAAACTTTCCTATGGAACAGTAAGTGCAATGTGCTTTGTTTTTATATTGACTGAGAACAAATGATATATATTTTTAAAAAAAAGAAATTCAACGTCACGGCTGAAACGCTTTGCGGAATAGCGAAAAGAACAAACAAAATCCACATCGGATGAGAGCCGCCTCATTAGGAGACCTCAAACGAGAGAGCTCTGATCAGGAAATTTCCATAACGACCCCCCCAGCCCACCCCTTTTAATTTGTGCTCTGACCATACAAGCTCAAAGACGCCGGAGCAATCGTCAGTGACCTTGAAAGGAATACTGTCTAATAGCTCATCTTTTTTTTCTCGTGCCCATGTTGACTGAATATCTTTTTTTTCTTCCTCTTGTAATTTATTGATTTCAATTGCATATCAGGACTCACTTGTTCAATGAGTGTATTTGTGTTGTGGATGTTGCCATAGAGAACATACATATGGGCCGCTTAAGTTTTGTTGCATTGATCGGGGTATGCTTTGTTCTTTTTAGTTGATTTTTTTTTTTCCTCCATTTTCAGATGAGTTGGAGTTTTTTTCAAGTGTATGCCGATTTTAGACTTAGAATCTTTTTGTTCAAATCAAACTGTGTTCGATTGTGTTTGTAAAAGTCTGTGGTAGCTTTTGTTGCAACATGAAAAAAAACATAATTTAAACTGAAAAAAATTCAAAATAGCGCCGACAAACTTGTATTATTTGGGCGACTTTAAGCTTGTAGTTTTAACTTATTGTTAACTTAAAAACTATTTATTATGATTATTATTATTATTGCCTCGTATGAAGTGTGTTTTGTGTATATTTATGGTTTATTTTGTTATATTTGCAAGGTTAAAAGATTTTGAAGTTCTTTTGCCAAAATTGTGGTTACACCATTTCGTTTTTTTTTTTTTTTTTTCCGGGGAGAAAAAAAAAGAATAAAAATAAAAAAACAACAACCAGATCAACTAGAAAAACAGCTTTAGATTTGGAAAACGTTCTCCATAGTCAAAGAATGCACTGCTATATTTAACGAATTGAACTGTATAAACATACATGCTGTGTGCTAGATGTTATGCCTTTACTGCCTGTGTTCCATATGTCTTGTTCAATGAGAAAAAAAAATCTTTTAATTATTTAACCTAATCACAGTCTTGTTATATTTTTTTTTTCAACCGCTCTGCTAACCCTGTCATTACTTTTGGGGCATCGATCCAGAAAGAAGCAGGGATTGTCCCTCACAAGATGCTTTCCTGTCTAAAAACGGATGCTATGGAGGAATTTTGTAAAAAGAGCGCCTATGTTCTTTTTTTTTTTTTGTCAGAATATTTGCTTGGCAAAAAAATAAGCAGGAATTCTGGTCGAGAGCCTGTTTATTGATGAATGACAAGCGGGCAGGAAAGATCTTATTTTGAAAGAGGCGAGCGGTTCTTCCATTTCTCAACCAACTGTATTTTGTGTCTATTTATTTAGAAGAGGAGATTTGGTATATTACAGATGTTTTTTTCTTACACTTTCTTCCTGGGAATGGTAGAACATACAACAACAAAAAAAGGGAAAACGATCAAAAGTAGTGGAATACAAAACACTCGTACATACTTCCAAGACATGACCAAATGAGCAATGAGAAACAATACGGAAAAAAAATACAAAACATTTTCAGTTTAGTCTAGAATATTTACTACTGGGATTTCAGCTGAAGACGCTTGAAGACTTTTTCATGGAGTTGTTTAATTATTTGTACTTTACATGCCAGAAAAAAAAAATAAAACTTACAAATATGAGTGAGCCCCATTTTGTTGACTGAACAAATAATACCGCGTTGTCGTTGACCCAAAAAAATGAAGCGTTAGTAATAATATCAGTGGCGGGCTGTGCATGTCACTCCTAGGCCTTCAGTAGTGCTACGTCTGAATAACTCCACAGCTGCGAGGGTGGTGTAATTTACTACATGCCCACTAGAGGGTGCAGTTGGACAGGAAATAATTTGTGACTTGAAGAAACTTAAGAAATACTGTCATTAAACTGTTCCGATTTTTACTATGATAACCTCATAAAATTGCAATATTATTTGCTATTTTTGTAAAAAAAAAAATATTTGCTTATGCAGTTCGCTACAGATACAGTGTGCTAGCTCTGGCCAGTATGCTCTTCACTAGCGGCGAGTGATACTATTATTGGCTAGTGACTAGTCCAGGGGTGGGCAAACTTTTTGACTCGCGGGCCGCATTGGGTTCTAAAATTTGACAGAGGGGCCGGGCCAGGAGCATTTGGAGGGAGTGTTTGGGCCGGAAATACTCCGAACAAGTTATGTCCATAATTTATAAAATCACTTCAAATGACTTCGACTGAGCGTATTTTACAAAGATTCCACAGCATATAGCTATAGTTTACGTTTTAAGACTTGCGCTGAATATATGAAGTCTTGTTTTCGAGTTGATGACGATCCCCATGTGACGTCACGTTTGGACCGCCCTGACCGAGAAAGCGACATACAATGCATTTTGGGTACTTTGTTTAGTCTGAAAACTTCGTGTTAATCCGTGTTGATGGCGAAATTAGAAGGAAAACACATAAATAACGCCATGGTGAATCGTTGTGTGTTGCACCAAGACAACTATTTGATATTCGCTGACACAAATTCCCAGCTGACAAATCAGCCCATTTCCAACGGAGCTTGGGCGCAATCTTCTGCTTTTTCTGGGTGCTACATTGCTGTCATTGACGGCTCGAATTGATATGGGAGGACTCCTAGAATCAATTGCAAACATTTATGCTTTCCTCTTCAGAAGAACAAGAACAAGAAAACATCTTCTCCGAATCTGAAGCCATTGTTTTGATTCTCGAGCAACCTTCTGAAACTGGCCATTTCCGGATTCATTTTGAAGTCATTTTTATTGGTGTTTTTCATTTAACTAAAAATATCAGCCTGCCTGATTTGGGTATTTTAGATGCTATAAAACGTTTTTCTGATGTCACTGGGAAACAAAAACAAAAAATGGTGCCGGTTGTCCTTTAAATGTAGTATGTACAAACCTCATAGCACAGTAAAAACACTACAACCCAATTTATTAACTGTCTTTCAAATGTGAAAAATATCCCTGATCAGTTAATAAATTTGTCTCAAGGAATATGCAAGATATGGCATTTACAAACTATTTCGCAGATACTTGGAGGAGGAAATGGAAATAGATTAAAATAACATATGCACTGTGATTTATCAAGATTGCGTCTGTTTTTAAGTTTCCATCGAAGGGGCAAAGAAATCAACATTTATTGAAAAATGGAATCACTTTCAACATTCAAAACATATTATTACACAACGAAATATTCAAGCTCAATAATACCTACTTGTGTTAAATTCCGCCAAATCATAGATGGTTTGTCCTGACCGCGCGCTCAACAAACTCCTCACTGACGCTCTCGCCTTCACGCGCTAACAAAACACGTGTACCGTCGCCGAGCACACAAACATAGACTACCTGCAGTTGAAATTTGCATACTCGGCTCGGCAGCCAATCAGAAGCCTGCTTCTTTCTTCCGGACTTTCGCAAGCGTTACAAAGTCGTGCAATTGCATGTCATTTTCCAAAATAGATGCACAGAACCTCAAACTAGAAGAAAGATTCAAAAGAAGCTAACAACATATATGACGCTACAAAAGTAAATTTACATTAAACCGTGACTGTAAAGTGTACGTGAGACTTATGAAAGGGGCTTAGTGGCTCGTAGGAATCAATGCAAACGTTGCATTGTGCACCATAATGACAATCGACTACTGTAGCAAAATTTACAGCCATGCGCATTTGCCGTAAATTAAGCAAGGTAGCATTTGTAGTTGGTGCATTCTTGATTTAAAAAAAAACTTTATACTTTGTGACAATGTTTCTTAATGGCATTGGTCTCATTTTGCTTCAAGTTGGGAAAAATGGGGCAGGCAACTTTTCAGTTATCTGCCCTGTTGTTCGCTAGCTTTTTGTCATGAGTTTTAGACACTGTTTGTACTATAATTTGGGCAAGTTCGGCGGGCCGGATTGAAAAGCCTAACGGGCCGTATGTGGCCCGCGGGCCGTAGTTTGCCCATACCTGGACTAGTCAATCATGCGACCAACCACTGGTAATTTTATGCTCCAGAACTGATTGTGAAGGCGTCCAGATAGATTTCTGACCCAGGTAACAAATGATGACTGAAATGTAATTGTTTAAATGCTTAGAGTATGAAAACACACATCCATAAATAGCACAAGAGGGGAAAAGCAATGAAAGGAAGCTGAAAGACAATTTGAAATTGAATATGAATTTGTGGACGAAATATCATTCACATTAGTTTGTGATTCAAATATGTTTAGGCTAAGAGAGAAGGCCTTGCAGGCCCTGATGGCACACCTATGAATAGCATGCAATTTCTGGATGCTGTATAAAGTTGCATCATGGTCATTTTGAAGACAAAATAATAAAACACAAACTAAAGTGGGAGGGTGACTGTTCCAAATATGAGTTAATCTTATTTCCTGATTAAATCATGACTCAATACGGGATAAGAGAAAAAATGGTATATTATGTAAGGTATGTTAAAGACACAAATATTTTGACTGAACAAATACACCAAACTGTAATTGATGTCCTACCTTAACTATGGTTCAATTATTCATCAACTATTCCTAAACATTTTTACTAAATAGAAAATTGCGCCTCCATTAGCAAACAAATTGACTAAGCATACACGTCCACTGACCACTGCACTATTTCATTTTACATCACTTACATACCTTGCTGCATTTCTCACAGACGACCAGAAACGCAGGTAAGAGCGCACATTTATTTATTTTAACACAGTGAAATCGTCACGCGGCGTCTCCTTCGCCACTTCCGGTTGCCGCGGCGACATGGTCCCTTGGCGAACGCTGCAGGAGATACACAAACATGTTCATGTTGGCACTCCTTGTTGTCGGATTTAAAATGCTTTATTGGGTGTCAAATCCCCAAAGGGTTGAATTTTCCAAAGACTAAGCACATGGCGGCAACCGGGCCAGCTCCACCGTAAGCAAGGTAAAAAACATTCAAGGACGAGACTCAATATTTTTTTTCCCTTTTAACTCATTCACTGCCATTCCTGAATTTATTTGTGAATTGAAAAGTGTGACGTGGAGCACCACACCTGAGTTTGTTCAAGTTTTTTTGGCGGAGGGTGCTGATGAAGCGCTGGTCAGACCTCTGGCATTTTTTTTTTTCCTTTCCGCAAGGGGGCAGCATTTGCCTTTTTTCCATGTTAGCGCCATTTTTCCAGCTTCAGCTGATGTTAAAGAGCTATACAAACCAATCGTTATGCATGGTATTGTATTTTGTACAGCTGCCCTCATTTCAAGCTAGGTAACTCCAGACCCATATAATTTAAGAATTAACTTTTTTCTGATGAAAGAATAGAGTCAAAGGTTTCTTACGCTGAATTGAATGTTGATGTAGTTCTAAAACTCAATATTCTGTGCGTCCTGCAATTTGAGTGAAAATGACAATAACCCTGGCACTGGAGTGGACACATTTTTCTATATCGTCTGGCAGTGAATGAGTTAACAATGAATGAAACTAACTAGTAACTTTCAAGTAAGATTTCAGTAGGATTTAGGACAAAACACCAGCATGATGAATGAAAGGTGAAAATGAAAAATTAGTGACCAAATGACACAGAATGCAGTAGAATGCCGGAATGCAGCATGCAGTAGTGCCAAACCCGTAACGAAGAAATATTAGTATTGATTATATTAGTAATATTAGTATTGATTGTCCATTGGGTTAGCAAAAGACAACATGTGCTCAAGACGACTGCAGTGCAGCATGACAACGCTGACAAAAGCTTTTGTTACAGTGAATTCATTTGTGTTCCATGATTAATGTAAGGAACTCGTAACCCTGGTCAAAATGACCCGAGAAAAATGTCCAAAAAAACACCCTAAATTATATTTTTTTAACTAGAAATTTTATGACTTTTCCTAGACTGTCCCTAACTGTAGAAAATTGGAAATTTCAAGGACTGGTTTCAATTTCCAATAAAGCTGTACAAAAAAAAAGTACAAAGATGGTATTCGGGTGAAGATGCCATTACCTTGCCTTTGCTTTGGTCTTGCTTGTTCTTCAAACACGGAAATGGAAAGCCAAAAAGGGCACACAGCCCGTTTCTTCACCATCAAATGTTGAGACGCGCTATACGATCACATGGCGACTGCATTTTGTTTTAAAAATCGGTGAGCTTTGTGCTTCAGAAGTTGACATAACTGGTTTCAAGTAAAAGAAATAAAATGTGCAAAGCAAAGCCAAACCCAAAAGACTGAAGCACATGCATTGTTGCTCGGGATGACTTTTGTTATTCAAATATTACTCACTGCTTTAGTCCATTTTTAAAGTTCTGTATGCCCATGCAGCATGGAGTCCAGGGTCTTGGGGTCCTGGCAGAGGGCGGGAGTGGTGAACTCCATGAAGTACTCGCAGCGACTTGGCTCTGTCGTGGATGTTATGACAGTCTCCTTCCCGCATTTTAGTTTGACCTGCCAGATAAATGCCAAAACTGATATTGGATCAACCATCCCGGGTCCACTTTTGGTAAGGCGATCAAAGACTCACCGTGGTGGATCTGTTGGGACCTTGCCAGCATCCCAATCCATTCTCGTACTTCATCACAGTGTAGACTTCTCCCTCTGGACCGTCCCAATGACCCCAGGTTCTTTTGAACAAAAACAATCTGAAGTTGACAAACACAGCCAAGCATTTAACGCAGGAAAACCTGTATTACCCTAAACTGGTTTCTGAGCCGCCCATCTTGGGTTTCTGGGTTACTTGTTTGAATGGGCACAGCCTGTAGATGTACCTAGGAAACAAAAAAAAAAATAGTTTAATGCCAAATAACACCACCTCCCTCCCCCCCAAAAATAGGTATTTTCCGGAGTATAAAGCCAAATGAATGGTGTATTTTCAAACTTTTCCCATATATAAGGCGCACCGGACTATAAGGATAAATGGAAAAGGTTTTCCAAATATCATATATAAATATATAAACGTTTCCAAATATAAGGCACATCACATTATAAGGCGCTACAGTACAGAATGGGGTTACGCAATGACTTCTTCTATAGGGGGGAAATTGAGTCAGTGGTTGCTGACAGTCGTTGCGAGACCTGTTGTGGCTCAATATTACTTCACATATAAGGCGGACCTGCATATAAGGCGCAGGATCATCTTTTGAAGAAAACCAAAGATTTTGGGTGCACCTTACACACCGGAAAATATGGTACATTGATTATAATGGGAAATGTTTCGGTTTTCGACCGAATCTGTTTTCAAACATGTTTCTGGAACGGATTATGGTCGAAAACCGAGGTTTGACTGTATATGGTCGTCAAAGACTGGAATGAACGTCTAATCAAAGACCACCTTCACTCAGAGCCGAGAAACAAGAAGCAGTGTCCATGGCGCACCCTTATACACTGGAAAATACGGTAATAAAAAAACACTGGCACATACTCGCTTGTAGGAAGGTCGTAGCACTGATTGTAGAGGTACGCAAACTCAGTGCTGGGTCCAAAGTCTGATGATGTTTCCTTTTCGAGGCTCCTGTTGTAAAATAAATAAATACATAAATAAATATGCATTGTAAGATGAATCAGTGTGGATATACTGTGTGTGTATCATAAATCAAGTGATATCATTCAGATGGTTTTGCTGTTGAATGGAAAAATTAGGATGCTCCTGTATTTTGTTTTTCTACTTCTTCCTTTCCTTTCTTCTCATGCTTCCATCACGTTGCTGCTGTGAAATGTAAATGTCTCCACTGCGAGACTAATAATGGCGAATCCAACCCAATAAAATGATATGGCGGGCTAGATTTAGCCTCCGGGTCTGAATTTTGATACCTGTGAGTTAGGGAATCAGCACGTTTTCTATCACTGTAGACAACGCCATATTGGAAATGTGTCAATGGTATATGGGACTATGCACAAAAAAATTGAATAAATAAATCTGAACCAGGCACCAAATTGGAATGGAATACTTGGGCCTGCTGTTGTAAATCCAGCCAGACATTAGCATTAGGATTCCCGGAAAAGACGGTGCCCGTCTCAACGTATTCCGAGTATAGTACTTACTTCAACTGATCATCCAGTTCCCGGAGGGCTCGCTCGGTCTCATCAAACTGCTCTCTCGCCTTCTGGGCCGCTAGCAAAGTAAAGCAAACATGCTATATTCAATTACGAGGACCTTTATGGGGAACTTAATGCACATAACATGAAGTACGCGCTTGCCATCTAATGAGATCAAATAGTTTGCCAGGTATACAAAGATGTACGTTTCGTGATTTTGTCTTATTTACCATCAATGAGATTCTGAGTTTCTTCATCGTAGGGCGGCATCGTCCCTTCGTCCTCGTCATCCTTTTTGGCTTGTACCGCAGGAGGTCTCTGTATAAATATCAATTAAGTGAATCAGGGGACTCAACTTTACTCATGTGGTATACGGCGCAAGCTCCAGATGCATACATTGTAGTCGGCGTCATCGGGATCGTCGTCATCTTCCTCCCCTTCGTCATCGTCCTCCTCCTCCTCCCGATCGTCATCAGTGTCGTCGTCGTCTTCTGGGATTTCGCCCTCAGAGTCATTGTCGGAAAGCGGTTCCCTCGTTTCCCCGTGCGGAGTCTCCAACAGCACTTGGGACTGTCGCCAAGAAAGGTTTACGTTAACTGACTTGAGCCTCGTACAGAGAATGTGCGCCATTGATGACGGGGTGTCGTTGCTCTACCTCGGATATATATTTGTCTTTTATCTCCTTCCAGACAGCCTCAAACGCCACCGTGTCTACTATGTCCACGCCTCCCAAAAGAGCCTGTGCACAATTGAAAGACAAACATGACATTAACTTTCAGGATGTAGTTGACAAATTTAAACACAAAGGAAGCTGGAATAGATTGGCTCAGGTTTATTTTTGGCCCACATTATCGGTGGATTTAACAGATTTAAATATGTATCACATGTTGTACCATATAATAGCTTTTCAGTGACAGCTGTTTTACACAGTACATTGACGTTCACATCTAGGAAATTAAAAATGGGGGCCAGTTGTGTCTGAAAAGTGGGCGTGATTCTAAAATTGATGAGCCTGAACTAGATTGCCAAAGTATACAAAACGTATTGAAATAACTCAAAATGCATTCATCAGAGCATATTTCTAAATTGCAAATTAAAAAAACATTATTTGAGTAAAATCTATTGTTCTCATATATCAACAAAAAATTTTAATTCAAGTCAAAGACTTTCTTCATACATAAAGAAACATTTTAACTTTTCTTTAGTTACTACACAATCAATCCTGTGCTATTTTGATATTCGACAGCATTACTGAGAAGCAAAGAAAACAGGCATAGCACAATATTTCTTACTCGTGTCTACTTTAATAAATGTCTTTGCTTTGAAGATTTCCAATGTGCTGCAACAGCTCGGAAATCATTCCCATTAGCCACTAAATGTGAGTCATTAACAGCAGTTTTCTGCAACGGATTGTCACTACCCTCCGCAGAATTATTTGATTGTTTCTTAAAAAACTAGAATATGCTTGTTTGCTGCCAGTTTTTACTGTCTTTTAGAGTTTTACTCCTGTTCCCACGCTCCACATTACAACCATCGGCCATGTTGGATGTAAATACAGCAAGGCACCATGGCCAAATTAATATTCGATTATCTCTTTCGGAAGTTTCCGTCAGTCACGGAAAAGCCCAAAATATCTTCTACTCTAACTTTGGAATGCACCGAAACAAATGCAAGGTGATTATGGCCCGATAACGCTAAGGCAGACGACGAAAGTTAAAACCTCTGAAAGGAAAACGAACAGTTTTTAATTTCTCTTTAACTAAATTTGTGATCTTTATCTATTTTAACCAATGTATGTCATATATGGCGCGGATCATGTAGCAATATGCGCTAATTGTAATGGAGTTGCACAGTGCTGGCGCAGTTACAAAGTTGCGTCAGTGCCTGTCAAAATATCTCAATGGCGCAAGAGTGTGGCCCAGATTCATCCCTGACACTGCATAGGGAACTAGTAAACAACTAATATTGCCAAATAGAGTAGTCATTGCTTTTTTTAAGTGCATATCAGGTCGCTCGCCACAATAAATATGACAAGGACTGGTTCCATCTGCGATTTAGTGACCAGAAAAGGCGAATTGGAGCAAACTGTACCACGGCTCTTTTCTTCTATTGCAATTTAGATCCTGTGTGGCACAATACTGCCACTCTCAGGCTGGTATTGGTAAACCAACAAAATAGATTTGTGGCACGCAATGCAAGAGCAGTAAGAACAGAACACACCGGCCCACATTTATGGTTCAAATGAATAAAAAAAAGAAAACTAGCATGTGTTTCTTTTTGTTTGTTTTTTTTTTTTTACCTGAGCCTCCGTTTCAGTGAAAGAACCATCGGAATCTGGGTCAAGCTCACTGTGGGATTGGAGCTCAGTCTTGGAGACACTGAAATGAATTCACATCAATTTGATTGGTGAATCAAACCATTCATTTCAATTCACAAAACACAGTCATCTAAAACATAGGCTGGAATTAGCGTCGGGATTCAACAAATATGACATCTACAATATGACATCTACAGTCCCGCTAATTATTTTATGTGTCATTAAAGTTCGTGTGTTGATACTTACAAGCCATCACCGTCATCATCCAGTTCAAGAAACACCTCAGCCATTCGAGCGTTGTCCTTCTCTGCGCGTATTGCAGCTTTCTCATCTGCAACAAACAATGATGACATAAAAACATGAATAATGATTTTCAATTCATGCAAAGCTGCCACACGGTCACAGATGGGCTTACTTTCCCAAGCCTTAAGATGGCGCTCTTTAGCTTCTTTCTCAGGCTCCTCTGCAGCTTCCTTCACTGTTCTCAGAGCTTCAACCTTCTCCTCCAGTTGTTTTTTACTGGCCTCGATTTCTAATGCTTTGGCCTGCCAGGACAAATACACTCATTTATTCAAATTGTCAGAATGTTAAAACCTGTAAGTATTTTTTTTTTTGCAATTTGATTTTAATTTCCACGCGCACCTTTTTTTCTTCCAGACCCCTTTTGGCCTCTTGAATCAGTTGCTGTTTGAGAATGAAGCCCTCCTTTGCAACCTCAGCCAGTTTTTGCAGAACCTCCTTTTCCTTGCGCCCCAACTCCCTATGAACAGACAAGAAAGAGCCTTTTAAATTGGGGAACTTCTAAATAGATATTAATATTTATATACAGTGCCTTGCAAAAGTATTCGGCCCCCTTGAACCTTTCGCCATATTTCAGGCTTCAAATAATAAAGATATATAATTTTAATTCTTTGTCAAGAACTAACAAGTGGGACACAATCGTGAAGTGGAACTAAATTTATTGGATAATTTAAACTTTTTTAATAAATACAAAACTGAAAAGTGGGTTGTGCAATATTATTCGGCCCCCTGTGCATTTATATGGAGACTTGATTACAAACAGGCAGGATTCTATTTATCATCATCAGTCAGTTAGGACAACATTGGAACATTCAGAGATTCTCACTGAACTTCTGGAGTGAGTTTGCTGCACTGAAAGTAAAGGGGCCGAATAATATTGCACACCCCACTTTTCAGTTTTTTATTTGTTAAAAAAGTTTATATTATTCAATAAATGTTATTCCACTTCACGATTGTGTCCCACTTGTTGTTGATTCTTGACAAAAAAATAAATTTCATATCTTTATGTTTGAAGCCTGAAATGTGGCGAATGGTTGCAAGATTCATGGGGGCCCGAATACTTTTGCAAGGCACTGTATATATTTTTTTAAATACTTCGTAAAGTGTGTGGAATGGTTAATTTGACACAAAATGACTTACCGGCAGGTGTTTGGGCAGCTCGCACCACTGTTGTACTCATCTGTTGCATCGCAGCAGTCTGAAAATGGCAAGTTTCCATTTTGCATAAATCCTTACCAGCTATGTCAAAAAAAGAAAAAAAACAAAGAACGAACTAAGTGATCATACCGCAAACACCATCATTGATGCGGGACGACGGGATAAAGACTGGTCGATGGCCGGCATTAGTACAATGGAAGCTGCCATTGGGACAAGCCGGTGTGCCTGTAAGCAAACAAATGAGTCTGATGTTTCAAATGTAATTTGGAAGGGGGCGGAAAGCGGCAGGATGTACAAACCTGGCTCATCCGAACCATCCTGACAGTCACAGTAGTCATCATTTACTCTGTCAAAAGAAATCGTGCGGGAGCCGTCCAAGCAAGTAAATGGTTTTCCTTCCACGTAGAAGTGCTTTTCTGTTGGAGAGTGCGTTATAACGATTTCCAATTATTCAATAAGATAGACAGAAAGCTTCACACTGGTTGTACTTGTGAGTTCCACATCTGATGAGCATTTGCAGTCATGAGCCCTCGCTGTCAATTTTTTATTTTATTTTTTTGCTTTGTTGTTGTGCGCAAAAATTTTCACTTAGTTGGGCTTGAGGATGGTATTTATTTGCTTTTCTGAAGACCTATTACATTGGCCACTTTGTTTTTGGTTCGTGAACGCTTATCAAGAATATTAATTTCATCATGGCATCTTTCTTCAATGGATACAGGAAGGAAATAAACTTAGCGAATGTAGTTCCTCAACAAGATGGCGATGTGTCAAATACGATGCAATTACTCAGCCACTTAGTGAATAACGGAACTCGTTTGAGATGAACTCAAACTGTAAATTGTTAAATTCCAATAGTCCATCATTAGATGCCACTAGATTTTATACGTTGTTCCGTTATTATAGACTGGTGTATGTTGACGTTTTCTTTTCGCAGTAATTGCATTCTTAGCATTGCAATTAATCTCAAACAGGAATATTGTTTTCAAATGGTCCTTTCTTACTTGACAGCGATACACCGCGGGGGCGCTGCACTTCGACGGTCGAAACCGCACTCAGCATCAGCAGAGGTATCAGGCTCTGACAGACTCTCGCCATATTTCTGTTTCTCCCTTCTGTCGAACACAGATAGCAATTATATTCAAACAACGAGACGAGTCAATGAAAAATGGATGTTGAATCCAGACTGACGTCATGCCAGGCAATAAGAAGCAAGCTCAAAACGACTCGATGGAGGCTACGTGTGCAGGGATTAAATAAAAACGTTAAAACAGACGAAATGTGATTCAAAATAACGACAGGAGTCATTTGGCTTCAAGCGAAAAAACCGTGGCATCCTAAAAAAATATTTAAAAAGACAAACGTACCAATGAAGTTCTTTTCTCTTCCCCTGAGAAGGTAAAATAACTACACCGTACTCTGACCTCGCGCTGCAGTTCCGCAAAGATTGTGCGCATGCGCCTCACTGTTTTGCGAGCATATGATTGGTTGGTCTTTTCAGAACGCTAACTGTGATTGGTTTAATTTGGGACTTCTGCTTGCTATTTCATCAAATGTCTTTTGAGGTACATACCGATTGGCCAAGGAGGGTGTCAGTCAAGAATGCTGTCGCCATCTCGTGGAATAGTTAACCTACGTAAACTTTAAAGAGGTGATGTCGTAACATATGAAATGTTATGATTAAAAAAAAATAAAAGAAATAAAAATATTCTAAAAAAAATCATAACTAATACAGTTGCAGTATGCGGTTGATTGCAGTTATGAAATATGTAGTATATTAGACCATTAAAAAGGACTCAAAAATGCACATTAAAAAGTACCATGTAATATAAAAATCAACCTTTATTGTCTTTCTAACACACTTTACAGTACCGAACAGTCAAATAAAAAGGAATATATATATATATAAAACAAATATTACAATCATTTCATGTTGTTTTACCCACTTGTATAATGTCTCCTGTTTTTTGTGAGAAAAAAAAAACACGTACACAAACACACACACACACACACACACACACACACACACACACACACACACACACACACACACACACACACACACACACACACACACACACACACACACACACACAGACATGAATTAAAGCTAACAAAAAATACTCGCGGGAATCAGTCTGCATCACTCCAACCTGACAGGCAGGCTATTGGTTAAAGTTACTAAGAAACAAGAGAAGATGACAGTGCTATAAATGGCCAAGAAAAATAAGGACACCCTTATTACCTTCAAACGTGTCACATCCTGCATGACGACAGTATCGCCGCTCAAGTTTTGACTTGTGATTAATTACTTCCCACATTGCTGGTCAAAAAGCGAATGGCTCGTTGTGACTCTACATTGTACAATGTGGGTTTGTGATTTGGCCCAGAAGAATATCATCATTGACGGTAACCCCTTCCCAATACCAACTTGAAACTGCCTCTGAGCCTGGTGAAATAAAGTGCTGGTACACGTATATCAATAAAGAAGTGACAGTACAGCCGAACTAGAATTTACTGAAGAATTGTAGTATGTGGCCTGCAGTGTCTTGATATTGTTCAATCATGTACAATGCAATATACATTATATACACCGAAGTACATGTAATTATGCTTACACTTATATCCACATGTGATTCTTTGTTTTTTTTCTTCCACCCACAATTACCAGAATGATATAAAAATAAACTGTACACAAACTGTTCAAAGAAAACACTTCCCATTGTTTTCTTTGTCATCATTTTTAAAAAGAATGGCAGCAATCATTCCACTGAATAATCTTATTAAGAAACAATTTGCTACAGTATCGTGTTTGTATGGCAATTAAATAGTAACTTTTTTTGAATATAGCTATATGACATCACAAAAAGCCATCAGGAAAGAAAATAGCTTTTACTGTAAGTGAACAGGCAAGTGCATATGGGAATGTTGCGTTGACACTCATTATTCCACATTTCCGCGGTTATTCACATACACGAGGGAGAGCTCTGTTTCTGACCTGCAGAACCCGCTCTCCACCATCTTTGACCATCAATGGCTTTTTACTTTGTGAATACTACGTCAATTGAAAAAAAAAAGTGGACACCGATACATTGAACAACATTTTAGGCCTTCTTTCCCTCCCAAGAAACTAGTCGTTGAACAGCAGGGTACACACTTACGACCAGGGATGACGCTAGACTGGGGCTGAGGGAGCCTAAAGCGCCGTCAGAAATAAGTGAAGCTTCCCAGCATTTTAGTTGATATTCGAAAATATATTTATAAATATTTTCCCAAGCCCCCTTATGCCTCTGTCAAAACCCTCTTCAGCTAGACAAAACAATAAGCTAGGCTAAAAACAATAAACCAGGCTAAAAACAATAAGCTAGGCTAAAAAAAATAAGCTAGGTTAACTGTTAGCTTAACTGGTAACTACAAAACTATTCCTCGTCATTTTTAGTGTAGTGAATAAACCATGAGACACATGATAGATACAAACACACAACATAACCAGAAGTTTGTCCGTACTGGCCACCTTTGAAGCTTCAGGCCTCATTTTGATTGACAAATGTTCTATTTGACTTCACCGTGGCAGGTGGCACATTCTCCATACAAGTCGACGGAATTGCCATTAGAAATATTGAATTGGAAAAAGATTTATGACTGTTGGCTCCAGCAATTTTCCAAGATGCGCAAGGGGGGAAATCCACCCTTCCAATTGACTTTCGCTTATTTACATCAGAAAGACGCAATTCGGCCCGTTAATCGGTATGTGTGTACCCCACTTAAAGGACAACCGACACCATTTTTTTGTTTCCTAACTGACATCAGAAAAACGTTTTATAGCTAAAATACCCAAAAGACACAGGCTGATATTTTTAGTCAAATGCAAAACACCAATAAAAATGACTTCAAGTGTCCCAAAACTACTTCAAAATGACCTCAGAGATGGCGAGTTTCAGAAGGACCCGCCCCCTTGTTCGTGTCGTCACGCCAGGATGTCTTCGCCTTGCTCTAGAATCAAAACAATGGCTTCAGATTCGGAGAACATGCTTTCTTGTTACTCATCCAGTTCCGAATATGATTCAAATAGTTCTGAAGAGGAAAGCATAAATGTTTGCAATTGATTAAAGAAGTCCTTCTGTATCATTTTGAGGCGTCTGGACTCCAAAATATAACGCAAAATATAGCTATATGCGGTGGAATCTTTTGAAGTGATTTTACAAATTATGGACGCAATTTGTCCAGTGGCGTCGGTTGTCCTTTAAAGGCTCGCTCATACAACAATTAGCCATCTAAGATGGTAGCTGCAATGTAGTGATTTTTCAACAACAACAACAACACCAACAACAAAAACACATTCTTTATGTTTGGTCAGAACACAGCCACAGCATACTATTGAAAATTGACCCATTGCAGTGAAAGTAGAATATCTGCTAATATTTCTCTCCATATTGGGACAATTATGACTCCTGCTTCTGACATTAAGGCAAAAAACAAACAAACAAAATATAAGGACCCTTGTCCACTTATGCCTGGAATTATCTTCACTCCCCATTGAATAAGGTAACGTGGACGTTGACGTGAAGCCTGAACACAAGTGGTCTGATTTTAACTCATTTACTGCCATTCCCGAATTTAAATGACATGGAGTGCCATTCCCAAATTTGTTCAGGTTTAGTTTTTTTCTTACGGGGAAGTGCGTTTCAAGCTTCGGTCAGACCTCTGGCAATGGTATTCCCTTCCACAAGGGGTCAGCATTTGCTTTTTGTACATCCTCCCCCATTTCCATTAGAGATAACTCTAGAGCCAAATAAGATTGGCATAAACATTTTTTTTCTGATGAAAGAAGAGAGTCGCAAGTTTTTCTTGCGGGGGATACTGAAAAAGCACTGGTCAGACCTCTGGTACTGATTTTCCCTTCCACGAGGGGGCAGCATTTGAATGTTGTCCAGTGGAGCGGACATATTTTTGCACATTGTTACAGCACCAGCTGTTGTTAAAGCGCTATATGAATCAATATGTATGTATTCTATTTTGTACAGCCGCCCCCATTTCAAGCTCAAATAACTCCAGACTAATATAACTTAGGAAATAACTCTTTTTTTTCTGATGAAAGAAGAGAGTCTAAGGTTTCTTACACTGCATTGAATGTTTATGTAGTCTAAAACTTAATATTTTTCTGTGGGTCCTGGAATTTGAGTGAAAATGACAAAAACCCTGACACTGGAGCGGACATATTTTTGCACATTGTTACAGCTTTAGCTGTTGTTAAAGCGCTACATAAATCAATATGTATGTGTTCTATTTTGTACAGGCGCCCCTATTTCAAGCTCAGATAACTCCAGACTAGTATAACTTGGGAATGGACTCTTTTTTTTCTAATAAAAGAAGAGAGTCTAAGGTTTCTTATGCTGCATTGAATGTTTATGTAGTCATAAAATTCTATATTCCATGGATACTGCAATTTGAGTGAAAATGACAAAAACCCTGGCACTGGAGTGGACATATTTTTGCACATTGTCTGGCAGTGAATGAGCTAAAAATAATATTAAAAAAAACAACAACAAAAACCATCGACAAGGGGTTTCCAGACAAACACTCCTGCCCCCCCCCCCATAACCTGCACTCATTGACTTTGGTGATCATTGTAAGAGGACATAAACACAAAATTTGATCCGCTGATGGCATAAATATCCCACTCCCCCCCTTCCTCCCACACTTAAGTAGAAAGTAAAGGCAAAACGTATGCACCGAAGCATCGCATGGCTTATTGTAGGAAAAGAATTGGGTCAGTGGTTACGGCGGCGGTAGTAGTAGTTGTAGTGGTGGTGGGCATTGCTCTGTTATACCAGCAAAAGAGCAACAAAGGAAGACTTGACGGCTTAAAACATGTCACCACGGAGACACCACGATAGCATGGACAGTAGCTTCCACGAGAGACAATCAAAAGTGAGACCGAAAAGCACACACACGCGCATATTAGACACCTGTCCCACAATGCATTGCTTCACCGCAGCTCTCCATTCAGGAAGGCTGGGGAGTCAGAAAAGGCACAGAGCCATCTTTTAGCCGAGCGCTCTCCTCGTAAAGGGGCAACCAACATCCGTCCGTCTGTCCATATCCCCCCCCCCTCCCACCGACGTCCTTATTTTTCTTTTCCGACAGAAATGGAAAAAATAAAAATAAAAATAAAATTGTTGGCTTTTGCTGAGGAGAAGTTTCCTGTTAGTATTTGACTGAACGTGAATTGCTAAAAACGGACCAAACGTTCCCATTAAGAGATGGCTTTTTCCAAAACAAAAAGAAGAAACTAACTTTTTTCGTGATCCTTGTGTGAATACACATATACAAACATGTAGTCAAAGTATATGTTTGCGTGAAAACAGCAACCCGGGTCGTGGAGGAAAAGGGGTGCTGCAGTGCTCAAATTGTTCTGCATATATGCGACTTAGCGTTGTGTTTATTTGTGTGCATTCCAGTCCCAGAGTGCTACGCCATCTTGTCCACCGCTCACTAACTTTGCGTCTACAGTTGCTGTGTGATGAATCCCTTTTTTGTTGTTGTTGAAAAATAGATTTAAAGGTCTTTATTGACACGGCGCGAATGTTGCTGTTCTTGGGTTTGGCCTCACGGAAAGAGGAAAACTGATCACGTGTGCAAGTGTGACACCAGAGCAACACTCATGTGTCGTCGGCTTGTGAAGAAGAATCCTCCTCTTCCTCTACAGGACTTGTGTCAGAAAGTCTCTTGGACGTGGTCTCCATATGGTCTTTGGGCTCCTCGCCTTGCTCTTCCTGCTCATCCATTGCCACTTCCTCGTCGTCCTCCTCCTCCTCCTCCTCAATGATATCCTCGTTGTCTTCCTCTTCTTCTTCTTCTTCTTCTTCTGCCAGGACGTCCTCTTCGTTATCATCCTTGGATCGTCATCGCCGTCTCGGGCCACGTGGTTTGGACACGCTGCCTCGTCCAGCTCGTCGACTTCAGCCTGAGAACCGTCGTCCAGCGTGAGCTCAAACTGGAATTTGTCCACGCAGGCGTTAAGCTCCTTGTCCTGGCACACGGGAGGAGGAGACGGGCTTTGCGGGATGGTACTTTGGTACCAGTCCCGGTTGTCCTCCAAAGTGTCCAGAATGTCCTGGGCGTCAGGGTGTACCAGGTCCCCCCATGTCTCCCAAAGAGGGTGGACGATGTAGTCGATGAAGCCGACCTACGCGCACAGAGGATAGATGTTATTTAGGCCAGTGAAAAATGTATACAGGGATGCATCTTGGAAATTAAAAACAGTTGGCCCTCGTGTGTCTGAAAAGGGGGCCAAATTCTAAAATGGATGGGACCCGATTTAACTAGATTGCCAAAGTATACACAACTGAACCAAAATACATTCATTCAGAGTGATCAATAAAAAAGATTTCTTCAGCCGTCATCTGTACTTCATTGAAGGGGCCGGACATTTTGCTTCTCATCTAAGAAGCTTCGTCAGCAAACTAAAATTGTGCTGGTAGCTCTGGCTTTATATATACAGTAAAGTCTCGCTATATCGATATTCAAGGGAGTCCGAAAAAGTATCGATATAACCGGGACTATCGATATATCCGACCCTGTTTGCATGTAATTTTCTCCGTGCGTGCACAGAAATAGTATCGATATAACCGGGACTATCGATATATCCGATATCGATATAACGAGACTTTACTGTATCACTATTGTCCAGAGGTGGTGGTGCCAGACCTCTGCTTTGATAGGTCCCTGCTCTAAGTTTGGGGGGAGCAGAGGACTATTCCCCAAGGATAAACTGTTTACTTCTGACTGATTATGGTCTATGACTGGCCCTGATTGCCCCATTCGCTCTGGTATCGCCTCATCAGCCTACGTGGTAATGATCTAAAAGGTCTGTTGGAAGCACAATCCAAATTAAACCTCAGACCACCATGGCGATTTCGTGAAGGGTTTTGCTGTGTTATAAAAATAGCTTTGTTTACTCCCCTTTCAAACCATCTATTTTCTTTCGCTAAGATTTTAAACTCACTGTCGTCAAATGAGTGGTTGCTAGATTTTAGGTGCATATGTACTGCATCGATGGACCACTCCTGTACGACTGAGAGCATGATATTTCTAAATTGCGAATGAAAACCCGTTATTTGAGTAAAATCTATTTTTTTGATATATCAACAATTTTAATTCAAGTCAACGAATTTCTTCATACATAAAATAAACAAACATTTTCACATTTCTTTAGTTACTACACAATGAATCCTGTTATTGTGATTTTTTACGGTATTATAGAGAAGACAAAGGGAACAGACTTTGCACAATATTTCTCCCTAGTGTCTATTTAAACTAATTTATTAACTTTGAAGATTTCCAATGTGCTGAAACAGTGCTGAAATCATTCCCTTAATGCACAAAATTTGACTCATTAACTCATTCACTGCCAGATCACTCCACTGCCAGGGTTTTTGTCATGTTCACTGAACTGACAGGACCCACAGAATATGGAGTTTTAGGACTACATAAACATTCAATTCAGCTTAAGAAACCTTAGTTTATTAATTTAGTTAATTTCTAAATTATATGGATCTGCAGTTATATGAGCTTGAAATGTGGACGATTGTCCAAAATACAATGCAATAGATACTAATTGGTTGATATAGTGCTGAAGGTAAAACAAAGCGCTAGCAGGGAAAAAAGGGAAATGCTGCCCCCTCATGGAAGGGTAAAAACATTGCCAGATATCTGGCCAGTGCTTTATCGGCACCCCCGCAAGAAAAACCCAAACAAATTCGGGAATGGCACTCTACGTTTTACTTCTGTTCTCACGCAACCATCCGCCATGTTCAATGTAAATACTGCAATGCACCATGGGTAAATGAATATTTGATTATCTCTTTTGGCAGTTTCCGGAAAAGCCCGAAATATCCTCTACTCACGACTTTGGAAGGCACCAAAACAAATGCGAGCTGATTATGACTCCATATTGGTAAGGCAAGATGGCAATCGATGAAAGTTAAAACCTCTAAAGGAAAACGAACAGTTTTCAATAGCTGTTTCACTAAATTTGTTTCTTTAGCTACTTTAACAGAAGTATGTCATATGTGGAGCGGATGATGTAGCAATATGCGCTAATCGTAATAGACTTACGCCGGTGGTGGCGCAGTGGAGTTGCAAAGTTGTCAAAATGTGTCACTGGGGCAAGGGTGCAGCCCAGATGCATCACCGTCTAAATGTCATATTCAATTGTGGAAATGTTGACAAATATTTCAGATCTGTATTTTACGTGTGTGACTAACCTGACTCTTTTCCACCGAGGCGGTGTGCTTGTCGCACATGGGGCTGATCTCCATCCCTCGTTCCCTTTCCTTGTCGCCTTGCCTGAAGAACTCCTCCATGATTCTCTCCGTCCATTGTCGGTACACTGCCAGAGGTTTGGTCGGGTTGCTCAAGTCGGCACAGTGCACCATGTTCCTCAACACCTGCGCAGGGATAATTGATGAGCTTTTTTTTTTTTTAATTTGAGATGCTAGCTTGTGATCTCCACCCCCCCGACCCCGTGACACGATGAGTCTAACGGATGTAGGTGGGGGGTGAAAAGCTTGTAGCAGCCTCCGGGTTGACATGTCAGGGTCCCTGGAGCCGGGCGCACATAATAACGCGCGTTGCCAGTCTTTTATTAAAGTGTTGCCCCGCGATGTGTTGACAAAGTAGATTAAACTGAGATCAAATTGAAAAGATGCTGCAGGGAAGATGGTCAGCTTCTTTCTCCCAACTGTCTAGAATCGGAAAAATATTTTAAAAGGCTCTTCTTTTAAAGTTTTAGACATTTTGTCTTCACTAATAACGAATAGCCATGATGTCCTTGTTTATTACAACACCCTCACTCCCCACCCCAGTCAGGTTTCTCTTGAAATATACTCACTCAAAATATAAGCAGGAGCATATTATTGTGAAAAGAAACATTTGCTCAGCTTATTTGACTAGATAAAGCCTTTTTTGTTGTCAGTTTCTTAGGGTTAGCTCATTTTCGCTAGCTAACCGTCAATGAGTGCGGCCAATTGTCATTGTGTTTATTACACCCCCCACCCCAGTCAGGTTTTCTTGAAATAAACTCACTCAAAATACAAACAGGAGCATATTAAAGTGAAAAGAAACATTTGCTCAGCTTATTTGACTAGATAAAGCCTTTTTTGTTGTCAGTTTCTTAGGGTTAGCTCATTTTCGCTAGCTAACCGTCAATGAGTGCGGCCAATTGTCATTGTGTTTATTACACCCCCCACCCCAGTCAGGTTTTCTTGAAATAAACTCACTCAAAATACAAACAGGAGCATATTAAAGTGAAAAGAAACATTTGCTCAGCTTATTTGACTAGATAAAGCCTTTTTTGTTGTCAGTTTCTTAGGGTTAGCTCATTTTCGCTAGCTAACCGTCAATGAGTGCGGCCAATTGTCATTGTGTTTATTACACCCCCGACCCCAGTCAGGTTTTCTTGAAATAAACTCACTCAAAATACAAACAGGAGCATATTAAAGTGAAAAGAAACATGTGCTCAGCTTATTTGACTAGATAAAGCCTTTTTTGTTGTCAGTTTCTTAGGGTTAGCTCATTTTCGCTAGCTAACCGTCAATGAGTGCGGCAAATTGTCTTTGATTGGGAGACGCCATTTTGTCTACTAGCGATCAATGGCTCATTTCTTCAACTCATATCTGAGAAGCACAATGACAAAAATGCAGTGGTGGACCGTCAGGGCCTGCAAGGCCTTCTCTGCTGGCCTAAAAATATCTGAATCGTAGACTGATGTGAATTATATTCTGTCCATAAATTCTGATGAAATAATTCCAAATTAACATTCATCTTCCTTTCATTGTTTTCCCCTGTTGTGCTGCTTCCAAACGTGTGTTTTCGTATTTCAGCATTTAACCAATCACACATCAAGCATTATTCGTTACCAGGGTCGGAAATCTACCTGGAGGTCTTCACAATCAGTTCTGCAGGATTGTGGCATAAAATAAGTGTCGATAAAACTATCGCTTATACCAATCAGATTTCAAGTTGCCGACACAAAGGCCTTCCCGCAGGCCTTCTTCCCTGGCTAACGGTACCCTCTAGTGCGCTTGTAGTAGCTCACACTATACTTTTTATGAGTCGCAGTCGCAGCTGTAGCTGCAGTAAAAGTTGGATAGTCATAAAATAGTTATTAAGGGTTGGATTGATCCAAACATAGAACTACTGAAGGCCGAGATGTGTTTATTAGTCACCATTCTAGAGGTTGCTTTTTACTTAGGTCTGTTCCTGCTTTTATTATGAGTGGCGTTGATGCACATTTAATTTCATGAAAACCCTGACAGTAGATGATTTTTCTAACTTGTTGGATTATGTGATAAGGTGTCAAAGTAACGGTCTTGATTTCTGGTCACGACAAGAATGAAATTATTTTACTGTTATGAGTGATTTTTTTTCACATGATGACGTATTCAGATTGATGGTCAGTCTAAATTTTTGGTGACATAGTGCCTCAATGTAATGCAACTGTTATGGAGACGACTAATGATCCGCACTACAGAATAACACTCATCGAGATGTAGGAGTGGGATTTTCGGAGAGCTGCACCCCCCCACAGTCCAACTTCCTTTCCCACCTGTATCCGATCGGTGTAGTGGTCCAGTAGCAAAACACCCGAGCTTGTCACTTTCTTGGTTTCCACCATCGTTTTGAGGTCTGCCAGCAGGCTCATATGTTTGGACATATCTGTGGCCAAAACCTGCACAGAAAATTTTCACTGATTAATTTTAGCCGGGGGGAGGATGAATTAGGGGTTATGAGGGTGGAAGGGTCAAAAAAAGTCACCATGTCAATGACAAGTTTTCTCAGGCTCTGTCTCTGCCTCTTGCTGAGGTTCTGGAAGATGTCACAGTTGTCCTCATGTAGCAGCTTGAAGCCCACAGCTAGGTGATGGTTTTCCAGAACTGACTCGTCGTTGTACATCAGAGCAAGTTCGGAGTCTGCGGGGGTGTAATGTAGATTTTTACGCTGCGAAAGTGGTTCCATTGAACATTTTTATATAACAGGAGTGATATTTACTGAGTTGTGTGTGTGTGTGGGGAGTCAAGACCGTGCCCAGAAATAAGGACGCCATTCAGTTTAATTATCGGTATGTCTTTTTTCTGGAATTTAACAGCAACTGTCAAAAGAGTGATTTGTAAAAATGATTAAACTCATTCACTGCCAGATGTGCAAAAATGTGTTCACTCCTTTGTCAGGGTTTTTGTCATTGTCACTCAAATTCCAGGACCCACAGAATATTGAGTTGTAGACATTCAATTAGAAACCTTAGACTGTTTTCTTTCGTCATTAAAAAAAGTTAATTCCTAAATTGTATGGGTCTGGAGTTATATGAGCTTGAAATGAAGGCGGATGTCCAAAATATAATGCAATACACACAATCGGAACAAATTCGGGAATGGCGCTCTCCGTCATATTTTCAATTCCCAGAATAAATTTGTCAATGGCAGTGAATGAGTAAAAATGGGAACCTGGCAACAAGAGGGTGTTTTTCTCTAATCCCTTTTGCTGATCAATTTACATATTACACATCAGCATATTTGACAATAAAGCAGACTTTGACTTTTGATATCAAATATAACATAAAAGGCACAGAATCTAAATCAGCTCTGTTTTTGTATTCATTTATTTATTCATTCATCTATTCATTCATTCATTCATTCATTCATTCATTCATCCATGTATTTATTTATTTATTTATTATTTTATTTATTTATTTATTTATTGAACTCTTCCTTATAACTGTTAAAACATCGTGTTTTCACAGACATTTTCAAGAAAAGCCATTATTTTCAGAATTTGTGTTTCTCCTTACATGCAACCCTAAAACATAAAAACATTTTGAATCATATTGAAAAAAAAACCTCTCAAACGATGATCATCCTATAATGATGTGTCGTCTGTCAGGACTCGCACGTGCGTTTATACTCACTGGTATTTATGAGGAACTGGTTGGACACTCCCGGATGATCCACATCGTGGATGGCGGCCGCAAATAACGCAGCCAAAATTTCTAGATCAGTGAACACAGCCTGCAAAGGAACCAAAAAAAAGCCACATATGAGCGTCCTCTCCCAATGGCCAACCGTGATGTGTTTAGCCATAAGGCATTTAGCGCTGTTTACATCTAGAGCCGGCGTAGACAGCAGTACGTGCGTGGACTGAGTGACATCTGCGGCATGGAGGCTGTTGTGGTAGGCCACGTTGGCATGGTAATGGTCCTCCAGCGTCATCACATAGGTGACAAACGTATCCACTGGGATCCGAAAGGTCTTCAGGAGATCTCGTTCCTGTCTCCGGGAAAGCAGTCAGTGGTCATAAATCATCATCACTGTCAACCCTCGCTTGCTTATTGCGGCAAGTTAGTAGTTTGTCTTGTGCGTTTTTTGTTGTTATGTGTGAAACTTATTTGAAGTTTCATCTTTTTGCTAATGCTAAGGAAGTTAGCAGTTGCTTCTGGCCAGTTTTGGACCACAGCGTAGGCTACTGACGCTTATTTAATTACTCAAATAGACAACACTACACATTTTTTTAAGTAGACTTTTTTATCTTTACGCCGGTAAAAAATAAAAACAAAGCGTAATATTAACACAACCACACGGAAAGTCACATAATCGTAAATATCTGGATTGGGGATGTATAAATAAATAAAAGATGGCAAATATATAAATAAATAAATGGATAAATAAATAAATAAATACTAAATAAATAAATAAATAAATGGATAAATAAATATAGATAGATAAATAAATAAACACATAAATAAACAAGTAAAAACATAAATAAATGGTAAATATATATAAAACAATAACAAAATAAATAAATAAATAGATAAATAAGTCCATACATAAATAAACACATCAATAAATACATAAATAAATGGCAACATAGATAAATAAACACATAAAAACAACTAAATACTAAATAAATATATATAAATAAATATAAATATCAATAAACGGCATATATAAATCAATGGATAAGTAAATAAATAAATAAATATAAACAAATAAATGCATAAACAAATGGCTTATAGATATTAATAAATACATGGATAGATAAATAAATACATACATAAATAAAAAAATCAATAGATAGATAATTACTTTAATAAAAAAGTGAATATATCAATAAATAAATTCAATAAAAATAAATAAATAAATGAGCAATCAAGCAAACACAAATAAATAAATAAATAAATAAATAAATAAATAAATAAATAAATGGAACGTACAAATAAATAAATAAATGGATAGATAAATAAATACATACATAGATGAACAAATCAATAGACAGATAAATACTTCAATAAAAAGATAATAAATCAATAGATAAATAAATAAATAAATAAATAAATAAATAAATAAATAAATAAATACATAAATAAATATGATCGGCTCGGCCATAAATACAAAACAATCAAATGAAAAAAAGAGAAGTAGAGTAACTGACTGTGCCGTGATTCAAAACGACTGCTATGGTGTCACATTTATAGCAACCATCAATACAAAAAATAAAATACTAAATTAGTGTTGTGTACATCATCCTGAGCTGCTCAAAAATCAACATTCATTTGGGTCAGACAACCCACCATAATTTACAATAGGGGAGGCGGTCCTGATATTATAAACAACTAATTATGATTGCAATGATACATTGACTTGCGTACCTGAAAGATGGAAAACATCATGCAGCTCAGTGGTCTGTTGTTGGAGAATTCCGCCACACGAAAGATATTAAGGCCCCACTTGTTCAAGTCATTCAGCTCCTGGAGACAAAAAGCACCATCGCGTGTAAGATCGAACACACCATGGAGAAAGCTGGAGAAATTAGTGACTTCACTCACTCTAGCTAACGCGTCCTCGTGTTCAGTCTTGACGCCGAAGCGAGGCAAGGTGGAGTTTGAAAGGCTGGAACTGTGCGTGAGTTTCTTTACGCCGCTGATGTGACACATGGGCTTGTCTCGCTCCCTCAAAGTCGGGGAAGGGATCTCCACCTCGTTCTGCTTATCTGTCGGAGTGCGGATTTCAATCTCGGTTAGTTGGGAAGGGATCGGAACCTTTTTAACAGAAGGTTCGACTTACCTAGAAAGGTAGTGGAGATGTATTCAGACACCTGGTTCCCTGAGCGACTCATCTCTGACAAATGGGACAACTCCCTGTTCAGCATCCTCTTGAACTGGAGAGAGTACAAATAACATTGGTCATTGGATTTGGTGAGTGGTTCCAGATTCGATGGCGCTAGAAAACATACGAAGGTCATATAATTTGAAGCATTCCTTTTATAAGTGGGGAAAGCATTGAGTATATTTTAAAATTCAATCTTGCTCCGTGTGATCCTTTTCTTGATGAAAATGAATTGTTGTTCTTAACTCATTCGCTGCCATTCACAAATTTAGTCGGGAATTGAAAATATGACATCCCGAATTTGTTTGTTCTTTTTTTTCCATGCTTAAGTGCCGATAAAGTGCTCGCTTTTTCCTCTGGCAATATTTTTTCTTTTCCAAAAGGGGGCAGCATTTCCCTTTTTTCCATGTTAGCACTTTGGTACAGATTCAGCTGTTGTGAAAGCGCTATCTAAACCAATATGTATGCATTGCATTGTATTTTGGACAGCTGCCCTCATTTCAAGCTCATATAACTCCACACCCATATAATTGAATAATTAACTCTTTTTTTCTGATGAACAAAGAAAGTTTAAGGTTTCTTACAATGCATTGAATGTTTATGTAGTCGTAAAACTCAATATTCTGTGGGTCCGGGAATTTGAGTGACAATAACAAAACCCCTGGCACTGGAGTGGATACATAGTTGTGTTAAGTTCATCCTGTTTACTTGATTTCTAATTTACAACAAATTATTTTCTTTCATACAGTGTTTTTAGGTATTCAATTACCTGACATGTTTTGGCGTATACTTCCGCCTTCGTCAGAGTGTCACTCTGAGACACTCTGACTCAGAGACACTCTGACAAAACACCAATAAAAATGACTTAAACTGTCCCAAAACTGCCACAAAATGAGCTCGGAACTGGGGATTTTCAGAAAGTCCCGCCCCCAGTGCGTGATGTCACACCAGGACGTCTTGCCTTGCTCCGGAATCAAAACAATGGCTTCAGATTCGGAGAAGATGCTTTCTTGTTACTCATCCAGCTATGAATATGATTCAAATAGTTCTGAAGAGGAAAGCATAAATGTTTGCAATCGATTAAAAAAGTCCTTCTGTATCAATTCGAGCCGTCTGGACTCCAATGTAATGCCCAGAAAATGCACAAGATGGCGCACAAGCTCCATATGAAATGGCTGATTTGTCCGCTGGGAACTTGTGTAAACTTACACATTCTTTATTTGTGTTAACACAATTGGCTGCGACACACAACGATTCACCATTGCGTTATTTATGTAGTTTTCCTTATAATCTCGCCATCAACACGAAGTTTTCAGACCAAACAAAGTACCCAAAATGCATTGTGTGTCGCTTTCTCGGTCAGGGGCGTTCCTTCAGTGACGTCACGTCAAGCATCGTCATCAACTCGAAAACAAGACTTCCTGAATATTCAGCGCGAGTCTTAAAACGTACAATATACTATATGCAGTGGAATCTTTTGTAAAATACGCTCAGTAGAAGTCATTTGAAGTGATTTTACAAATTATGGACACAACTTGTCCGGAGGCGTCGGTTGTCCTTTAAACCTCACAAAAGAACGCATCCACCCTTTCTTTTGAGCCACGTGTGTTGAATTCAATCATCACGATGCTCATCACGCCGTCCTTTCATCACAAATGGTGAGAAAATCAATTATAATTCATGACACATTTTTTTTCTTCTTCACACCATAATAATCCACCGCATGATTATAATGGCCATCTACTGTCGTGCAAATATCAAAATATCAATCTGGTTACTTTTATCCTCGTTTCATTTTCCCCTCAAAGATATTTGAACACTTTGTTCAAGCAGCCCTTTTTTTTTAGGATTAGTAAAAGGTAAAAGCCAGCATGTCTGAATGCCAAAGGCACGATGCGTCTATGTCCTACTGACCGATCCCTCACACAAAACAATCTCTAAGGCAACCCGTGGCAGCGGTTGCCGTGGCAACACCTTCCTCGCAGCCAGTTACTTGAACTTGATGCCAGAGCGCCGGCTTGCTCGGGTGACAATTCAAAAAAAGGAGTAGGCAGGTGTCTCTGACCTTTACCAAGGTCACCTGACAACGCCTCCTACCCACCCCACCCCCCCCACCCACCACGATATCCACCTTCTCTCACTTGAGGGCCTGAAAAACAAGCCCCTCCCCCCCCCCTCCCCTTGCCATTTTATTCACCATCAGTCACCGTTATCCGCTCCTGCCCGAATAGAAGCTCTGACAAGCTGTCGCGAGCGTAGTGGTACTTTATGCCCTCAAATCGCCTCCCCACCGTCGCTCTCGCGCCCGCATTTCCCCCCCCCCCTCACGCTGATGCTGTAACGCTGAGTCATAGCTGCCAACCGACACTAGTACGGCGCCAGGACAAACAACGCTTCCGCTGACACGGACTAATGAAAGCGAGCGCTGGACAGACATGACGCACACGTGTACAAATGCAACATACGTGCAAGCGACGGGACGATGTGTCTGTTCCCGATTCTACAAAATGGTTTTCTGATGCGCAAGATTTAGTTGGATGCAAATTAATCAACAAACAGGTTTAACTTCCATGGAGTTAATTTTCATGACAAATGTGTTCAAACCTTGGATTTGGAGCAAAAATGCAAATCGTCAACTATGTTAGCCTAAACAGTAAAAATATGCTGCAACAATATAAGTGGTGTTAACTCATTCACTGCCATTCTCGATTTTTTTTCGGGAATTGAAAATATGACAGAGTGCCATTCCCGAATTTGGTCGGGTTTTGTTTTTTCATGCTTGGGTGCTGATAAAGCGCTGGCCATGTCCTATGGCAATGTTTTTTTTTTATTTTCCACAAGGCAGCATTCGCCCTTTGTCCATATTAGCGCTTTGTGCCAGCTTCAGCTCTTGTTAAAGTGCTATATAAACCAATACCTATGCATTGCATTGTATTTTAGACAGCCGCCCTCATTTCAAGCTCATATAACTCCAGATCCATATAATTTAGGAATTAATTATTTTTTTCTGATGAATGAAGACATTCTAAGGTCACTTTACAGTAACTGGATACGTTTTTCTATGGGCGAGCAGCGGCAGCAATATGCGCCAGTGTTCACTCAACCCGGAATAACTCAAATAAAAATATAATAAAAAATATAAATAAAAAATATAATAAAAAATATAATAAAAATCTAGCTAGCTAGCTACTAGATAGCTTATAGATAGCCAGCCAGCCAGTTAATAGATAGCCAGCTAACCCATAGCTCATTGTTCCAACTTCAGCTGTTGTTAAAGCGCTATATAAACCAATATAATGTATATTGGACAGGCGCCCTCATTTCAAGCTCATATAACTCCAGACCCATATAATTTAGGAATTAATTCATTTTTTTCTGATGAAAGAAGATAGTCTAAAGTTTTTTTACCCTGCATTTAATATTTATGTAGTCCTAAAACTCAATATTCTGTGGGTCCTGCAATTCGAGTGACAATGACAAAAACCCTGGCACTGGAGTGGACACATTTTTGCACATCGTCTGGTAGTGACGGAGTTTAAAAAAAGCAAGAAAGAGAAACAATATATAATGTTAGATATTAGTTTTTTTGAGAGGTGTAGATCTCTCCCTTGTCATTTCTAAAGTCGCAGACCAACACTAGCAAAGCTAACTGGAATATGCAAAGCAAACTCTGTCTCCTTGGTTAATACTCTCAAACTACTCCAACGTGGTGTATTCAAAGAACAAGAGTTTGTAATGCACGCAGAGGCGGGACACTTGATGATTCCGGCAATCTTAAAATGGCCACGGCCGAGCCTGGTTTGCCCTTTGCGAGGCCTACCTGGTCCCACCAGCCGATGAGCCACGGCCTGGAGCAGGTCTCGCAGAACAGGTCAACCAAGGGGGTCCTGCGCTGCGCCGCGGTCCCGCCCCCCTCCAGGATCCCTCCGGCCGCCTCACCGAGGTCCAGCTCCGCCCCCGCCCTCCCCTGCAGCAGGCTGTAGCTGGAGGAGCGGGACAGCCGGTAGCCCCCCGGCACGGGCGAGGGACAGGGGGACGGCGTGGGGTCAATGGCCTCCACCACACCCATGCTGAGGGTGACGGGGGGCTTGGGCCGGCGGCACAGGCAGGAGGTGCGGAAGTGGAGCGGGGCGGGAGCGCGGCAGGTGCCCCATTGGCACGAGGGTGTCGTCAGAGTGCGCGGGGAGACGCCGGGGCACTCCAGAGTGAAGGCTGCCCCGAGATGGGGGTTAAAGGAACCGGGGGAGGGGGGGGGGAGAGGGAAGGGTCCCGACGATCTTGGCCTACATGCAGCACCCCAAAGTGGCTCGCCGACCTAGCCACCCGGAGACGGCTCCGGCTTCACTTGCGAGCTAAGGACGCGGGGGGCCCAGGAGCCCCTCCTGGATCTGAAATCTGCGGAGACTACATCTTATCCCATTTGGTGATCCGGCTGACCTAAACGGAGAGCCGCGGCGGGGATCGAGAGAGACGGGAGCGGAGAGAGGCAAGATGGGAGGTAAACAGTCTGTAAGGTAAACGTCTGAAGGACACCCGGACGAGCCAGGAGACCAAGCTGAGGATGGAGAGACGGGGGGGGGGGAGCTCGATTGACATAAAACTAAGACAGTTAGTCGACGAGATGGGCAGGTGGAGACGGACGGATGACCCGGATAGCCAACAAGAGAGAAGAAACCGAGATGAGGAGGTGACGGGGGCAGAAATCCGGGTCGGTCCTTCCTAGCCGTGGTTTTCAAAAACAGACTCCGTCTCCCTGCGTCGACCGCCCCTCCCCCACCGTACGTCTCCAGGAGGGCCAGACTAGTCCTCGTACCAGTGGATCAACCCCCGTCTGTCCCTTCAGCCTAGCTCAACAACCCGCTCTGTGTCACTCCGAGGATGTCGGACGGCGATACCCGCCGCCGCCGCCTTCGTCGGCCACTATCTCCTCCTCTTGCGATGCTTTCTCCTCTGGCGCCGCTTATTTTCCCGGGATGCCGTAGACAGGCTGTCGCAAGCTAATCAGGTGGTGTGGCTGCACGCGCATGCACGTGCGTGCCTGCGCCTGCTGCCTTCTGATGGGAGGCCTCAGTGCGCCTGCGCCCGCGAGACGGCGTGTATGTCTGTCAAGCCCTTGTGTGTGAGAGAGAGAGAGAGAGAGACAGAGACAAAGAGAGAGAGAGAACAAGAAAGAGAGAGAGAGTGAGAGAGAGAGAGACAAACAGACAGACAGACAGACAGACAGACAGACAGACAGACAAACAAAGAGCAAGAGAGAGAATAAGAAAGAGACAGCAAGAGAGAGAGAGAGACAAAGAGAGAGTACAGGAGAGAGAGCGAGAGAGACAGAGACAGAGAGAGACAGACAGACAAAGAACGAGAGAAAGAGAGAGAGAGCAAGAGAGAGGATGAAAGCGAGAGAGAGAGAGAGAGAGAGAGAGAGAGAGAGAGAGAGAGAGAGAGAGAGAGAGAGAGAGAGAGAGAGAGAGAGAGAGAGAGAGAGAGAGAGAAAGAGAGAGAGAGAAAGTAAGTAAGAGAGAGAGAGAGAGAGAGAGAGAGAGAGAGAGAGAGAGAGAGAGAGAGAGAGAGAGAGAGAGAGAGAGCAAGAGAGAGAGAGAGAGAGAGAGAGAGAGAGAGAGAGAGAGAGAGAGACAGAGTGAGAGAGAGAGAGAGAGAGAGAGAGAGAGAGAGAGAGAGAGAGAGAGAGAGAGAGAGAGAGAGAGAGAGAGAGAGAGAGAGAGACGAGGAGAGAGAGGGAGAGTGAGAGAGACAGAGAGAGAGAGAGAGTGAGTGGCAAGACAGTAATCAAGTGTCTCCATGTTGGATCTCTGTAGGTCATTTGCGACACAAAGCCTCCGTTGACCCCCCCCCTCCCCTTTGAGAGGTCATAACACAAAAAGCACACAAATCAACACCCAAGCAAATCCACATTGTGGTCCAATACAGAGCTGAGAATATTAAAAGGATGATCAAGAGGACAGCTAATGTTCAACAAAATAAAATGGTGCCTGTTGCTTTAAGATGCAACACTACTACGAGAGCCCCCCCCCCCCCCCCCCCCCCCCCCCCCCCCCCCCCCCCGACCACGACGACATTGGATCCCAACCCGGACCACATGGCTTGCGGTCAGAATGGCAAGCCAATGACGAAAAGGCAGAGGCAGAGCCTGCTGCCGTTCGATAGCAACCAAGGTTACAGAGGAGACATCAGCATCAGGACCACTACACCCCTCCCAACACACATCAAGCATGTCCTCGCCACCCACAGGCGGACCGCTAAATCCACTCTCGCTGGCCTGTGCACGCGCACGCTCAAGACACTCCGGACACGTCCCGTCATGAGGACGCAGTCAAGCACGAGTATGCACGAGAGCTGTGATTCCAAGATATTGATCTTCAATGGCGCCCATCAGATCTTTCAAATGCAAAATGTGTGTACCTTGGCTTAATGACAATTGGGAAATACAGGATTAATCAATCTATCAATCAAGCTACATATCAATCTAGCTATCTATCAATTGAGCTATCTAGCTACCTTGCTATCTAGCTACATAACCACCTAGCTATCTAGCTACCTAGCTATCTACCTAGCTATCTACCTAGCTAGCTACTATATATATCACTACTATATCAATATAGCTATTTATCAAGATGGCTATTTTCAATATAGCTATTATTCAACATCGCAATCTATCAATCTCGCTACCTATCTACCTAGCTACCAAGCTGCCTATCTAACTAGCTGACTATCTACCTAGCTGCCTAGCTACCTAGCCGCCTAGCTACTTAGCCGCCTATCTACTTAGCCGCCTATCTACCTAGCCGCTTATCTACCTTCCCATCTATCTATCCACCTAGCTATCTATCAATCTAGCATCCTAGCTATCTAGCTACCTATCTATCAATCTCACTATCTAGCTGTGTAGCTATCTAGGTTCCTAGCTATCTAGCTTCCTAGCTATCTAGCTACCTATCTATCTAGCTACCTCACTACCTATATACGTGTTTATCTATCTACCCATCTATCTAGCTACCTATTGTATCTAGCTAGCTACTCATCTTGCTATCTACTGTATATAGCTACCTATCTACCTATCTGTTGCTTTCATGGACAGTTTGTAGACATCCATTTCTTGACATGGCCATGAACCCATCCATCCATCCATCCATCCATCCATAGTTTGTCTCCCTCATAGTAATTGTGTTTTCCATTTGAATTACGCGGGCTCACGCTTCATCCAGCATACCAAAAGCGTGCACATCACACAGATATAAAACAGAAAAGACAAGACGGATGTCTTTTTTGGGGGGTTGTTTGCATTTTTAAGCATATTTAGTGTGCAGTATTCCAAAAGTACTTCAAAATTAATCAAGTTACACGACTTTAAAATTATGATGCTTGGATTATATTGTGAAATTCATTTTAAAAAAGTCACTAATTAACTGTATGTCTAACGAGTTGTTGTGCAATGTTATGTTTGTGTAAATTGGGCAAACAGACACCTTGTTGGAGGCCATCTCGCTGACCGATCGGTGGGTCTGAATAGTCTCCAGCTGATCCAGACACCAATCCAACTCTTCAAGTGTCTCCCGAGCCATCTGCTGGTATGTCTCCTCTGTAAAAGGGACAAACACAAATTACCAAACATACCGAAACGTGTGTGTGTGTGTGTGTGTGTGTGTGTGTGTGTGTGTGTGTGTGTGTGTGTGTGTGTGTGTGTGTGTGTGTGTGTGTGTGTGCGTGTGCACGTGTGTGTGTGTGTATTCTAGTACACGGTACATCCATACACTTTTACTGATTTGCGTGTATCATCATTTTTGTTCATACAAACAGTTTTACATTATTAATATTATTATTATTAGTAGTCGTAGTAGTAGTAGTAGTAGTAGTCGTAGTAATAGTAGTAGTAGTAGTATTGTTATTATGATTATTATGATGATGATGACGATGATGATGATGATTACTACTTCTAGGTTGAGTGAACGCTGGCGTCATTGGCTACTGCGGCTCACCTGTAGAAAAACTAATTCTGCGACTGTAAAGTGTCCTTGAGAATATTAAAAGGCGCTTATAAATGAAATGTACTAAATGGATTATTATTATTACTATTATATTTTTATTATTTTTATCATCACCACACTATACAATAATAATTGTTTTTATTATTATTATTGTTGTTGTTATCATCACACTATACTGTAATTATAATTGTAATTATTATTATTATTATTTCATTATTACCATTATTATTACGATTATTATTACCATTATTCTTATTCGTATAATACTAATACATTTCATTTATAAGCGCCTTTCAAAACTCTCAATGACACTTTACAGTCACAGGATATTTTTTTCTGCGGGTGAGCAGCGGCAGAAACACACCCAATTATTATTGTTATTGTTATTGTTATTGTTATTGTTATTGTGATGATGATGATTATTATTATTATTATTATTATTATTATTTTATGATCATCACAACACAATACTATAATTATTTTTTGTTGTTTTATTATTATTATTATTATTATTATTATTATTATTATTATTATTATTATTATTATTATTATTATTATTATTATTATTATTCTATTTCTTCCTTTTCCGGCATTTGGGATGAAATAATCTCACCAGAGAGGGTAGCTTGAGGAACGGTTGGTTGACTTGTGACGGGCGACCTCCTGTGGAAAAAGATATTATTGCATCAGAAGCAGAACAGCACGCTTCTGCCCCCTGTTGATCATTGACATACTTTTCACCATTAAGACAAGAGGGCTGACTGGCTGCTGGAGATTTCCTTGCATATGGAATTCATTTTTGTAGCCACAAAACAGCGGTAAGTATTCATTTAATAAATAGTGATTTATGGTTTGGTGTGTGTTTCCTCCTTATTTAAAAAGAATATAAAAATATTAAAAAAAATCTTATGCTTGAAATATCTCCAAAAAGTCAAAAGTACAGTAAAGTCTCGTTATATCGATATTCAAGGGAGTCCAAAAAAATATCGATATAACCGGGACTATCGATATATCCGACCCTGTTTGCATGTAATTTTCTCAGTGCGTGCATAGAAATAGTATCGATATAACCGGGACTATCGATATATCCGATATCGATATAACGAGACTTTACTGTATGTGCTGTGCTGTTTGCTTCGAAAAAGCACTCATCGTTAAGCAGCGACGACAGAGGCATTTTAAGGACACTGCTGTATAATTATAGAATGCTGATCATTCTGCTGCATTGCTTTATATATCATATTGATGTGGAGGCTGAATGACTGCCAAAAACATCGGCTTGCGTCTATACAGCATCACTAAAAAGACAAAAAAAGAGCATCCTTTCTCGAGTTTATAGACTATGAAGTTACACGAAAGGCCAAGGATAGAAAGGTGGGCGGAGAAACATCGACTAAAGCTGTTTACTGATAACCGATTCGATTTGGAGACTTCATTTGTCACTTTTGATCAAAATCAGCAATAACTTGATGTCTCTGTAAAGAAATCAGCTCGGTGATTCCACTGAGTTTGACTAAGTCACGAACTCTGCGACGGTTGTCAGCTAATAGTGTGTAAACATACCAATATTTGAGCATTCACCCATTTTTTTTTTTTGCTTCAAAGGTTCCAAAGACCCGATTATCTTGAGACAAAGTCGTTATGTGCGTACCCTGCTTAAATAGAATTTAAAGGACAACCGATGCCTCCGGACAAGTTATGTCCAAAATTTGTAAAATCACTTGAAATGACTTCTACTGAGCGTATTTTACAAAGATTCCACCGCATATAGCTATATTTTACGTTTTAAGACTCACACTGAATATTCAGGTAGTCTTGTTTTCGAGTTGATGTCGATGCCTGACGTAACGTCACGTCTGGAACGCACCTGACCGAGAAAGCGACACACAATGCATTTTGGGTACTTTGTTTGGTCTGAAAACTTCGTGTTGATCCGTGTTGATGGCGAAATTAGAAGGAAAACACGTAAATAACGTGATCGTGAATCGTTGTTTGTTGCACCAAGACTACTATTTGATACTAGTTGACACAAATTCCAAGCAGACAAATCAGCCCATTTCCAACGGAGCTTGGGCGCCATCTTGTGCATTTTCTGGGACGCTACATTGGAATTGATCCAAAAGGACGTCTTTAATCGATTGCAAACAGTTATGCTTTCCTCTTCAGAACTATTTGGATCATATTCATAACAAGAAAGCATCTTCTCCGAATCTGTCGGCATTTTTTTGATTCTAGAGCGAGGCGAAGACATCCTGGTGTGACGTCACGAACAAGAGGGCGGGACCTTCTGAAACTCGCAATTTCCGGGGTCCCTTTGAAGTAG